>NW_027611959.1:95456-695456 GCF_964261635.1 Lissotriton helveticus
AGGGTGAGGATGTGTGAGGGTGAGGGTGTGTGAGGGTGAGAGTGTTGAGGTGTGAGGGTGAGGGGGTGAGGGTGAGGGTGTGTGAGTGTGAGGGTGAGAGGGTGAGAGGGTGTGTGAGGGTGAGAGGGTGAGGGGGTGTGAAGGTGAGGGGTGTGAGGGGGAGGGTGTGAGGGTGGGTGAGGGTGTGAGGGTGTATGAGGGTGAGGATGAAGGTGTGTGTGAGGGTGTGAGGTTGAGGGGGTGTGAGGGTGAGGGTGAGAGGGTGTGTGAGGGTGAAGGGGTGTGAGGGTGGGTGAGGGTGTGTGAGGGTGAGAGCATGTGTGAGGGTGAGGGTGAGGAAGTGTGAGGGTGTGTGAGGGTGTGTGAGGTTGAGAGGGTGTGAGGGTCAGAGGGAGATGGGGTGAGAGGTCAGAGGGTGTTAGGGTGTGAGGGTGAGGGTGTGTGAGCATGAGGGTGGGGGTGTGGGGGTGTGAGGGTGAGGGGGTGTGAGGGTAGGGTGTGAGGGTGTGCGAGGGTGATGGGGGTGATAGTGATGGGGTGAAGGTGAGGGGGTGGGAGGGTGAGGGGGTTGGAGCGTATGTGAGGGTGAGGGGGTGTGAGGGTGTGAGGGTGAGGGTGTGTGGGTGAGGGTGTGTGGATGAGAGGGTGTGTGAAGGTGAGGGTTTGGGTGAGAGGGTGAGGGGGTGTGAGGGTGAGGGTGTGTGAGGGTGAGGGTGTGTGAGGCTGGGTGAGGGTGGCTGAGGGTGAGATGGTGTGTGAGGGTGTGATGGTGAGGGGGTGTGAGGGTGAGAGTGAGTGAGGGGGTGTGAGGGTGAGGGTGTGTGAGGGTGAGGGTGTGTGTGAGGGTGAGGGTGTGTGAGGGTGAAAGTGTGTGCGAGGGTGAGAGGGTGTGTGAGGGTGAGAGGGTGTGTGAGGAGGTGTAAGGGTAAGAGGGTGAGTGGGTGTGAGGGTGAGGGGGTGTGAGGGTGAGAGGGTGGGTGAGTGGGTGTGAGGGTGAGGGGGTGTGAGGGTGAGAGGGTGGATGAGGGTGTGAGGATGAGGGGGTGTGAGGGTGGGTGAGGGTGTGTGATTTTGAGAGTGTGTGTGAGGGTGAGAGGGTGTGTGAGGGTGAGAGAGTGTGTGAGGGTGAGAGGGTGAGGGTGTGTGAAAGTAAGGGTGGGTAAGGGTGAGGGTGTGAGAGGGTGTGTGAGGGTGAGGTGGGTGTGAGGGTGAGGGTGTGTGAGGGTGAGGGGGTATGAGGGTGAGAGGGTGTGTGAGGGCGAGGGGTGTGAGGGTGAGGGGGTGTGTGAGGGTGAGAGGGTGTGTGAGGTGAGGGGTGTGAGGGTGAGGGTGAGTGGAGTGTGAGGGTGAGGGTGAGGGGTGTGTGAGGGTGAGGGGGTGTGAGGGTGAGGGGGTGTGCATGTGAGTGGGGGTATGGGGGTGAGGGTGAGGGTGAGGGTGTGTGAGGGTGAGGGTGTCAGGGTGAGTGAGGGTGAGAGGGTGGGTGAGGGTGAGAGGGTGGGTTAGGGTGAAAGGGTGGGTGAGGGTGAGAGGGTGGGTGAGAGGGTGAGTGAGAGGGTGAGTGAGGGTGAGAGGGTGAGTGAGGGTGAGAGGGTAAGGGGGTGTGAGGGTGAGAGGGTGAGGGGGTGTGAGGGTATGAGGGTGAGAGTGTGAGGGGGTGTAAGGGTATGTGAGGGTGTGAGGGTGAGGGTGAGAGGGTGGGCAAGGGTGAGAGGGTAAGGGGGTGTGAGGGTGAGGGGGTGTGAGTTGTGAGGTGAGGGTGTGTGAGGGTGAGGGTATATGTGAGGGTGAGGTTGAGGGGGTGAGGGTGGGGGGGTGGGAGGGGGTGAGAGGATGGGTGAGGGTGAGAGGGGGTGAGAGGGTGAGGTGGTGGTGGTCACATTCACATACCATTCACATCCGCAGCAGCCGTTCCTTCATCTCACGGGCGGGGTGCGGCTGCACACAGGACTGTCGGTTGAGCAGACGAGGGGGCACAGAAGACTGGGGGTTTGTTTCACTGGTAAACAAGGCAAGGGTTAAAAGGATTATGGCCTCAGTTTGTCTGGGCTGTGGACTGGGGGTAGCGATATAATTATGGCACTGGGTGGATTAGGCGGGCGCACTAGGCATCGCTGAGGAAACACAACTCGGAACTCTGTTTGTACAACTCACAGTGTGCCCATCTGCTGAGAGCGGAGCAGCGTCACAACCCCGAGCCTGAAGTGCTACAAGCGGTGTTTGAAGTGCCCTGGCCGTCCCTCTGCTAGCAGCCTAGCCTCCTAGTCACCCGCCGTTCGCCCTCTGATTACAGCAATATTTATTTGTTGGTCATGATGCGCCATTCCCTAAACATGGCACCCGGGGCAGCTCAGTCAGTCAGCACGCGCACTATGGCCCAGTTCACACGGTTCGTTCTTTTTGCTTTTTTGTGACGTCAATGCCGGAGACAGAATTAGCCTCCTTTGCTGAACTCGGACACAAGTTTTTTGGGGGCTGAACGAGCTTGGAGATTTATTTACGGGTTTCAAAAGGACTTCAGGGTACATTAATAACATCAAAGATACAAACAGATATCTTATCCCTTAGTAGAAAAAAATAAGTAGTTCTGACTACGACGTGCATATGCCTATCAAATTCATAGTTTTTTATACCAACCTGTTCCAAACTAACCACAAGACGTCAGCGGTAGTTGCTTCGCTGTGAAATAGATAAAAAAAAACGCTTGCCAGCCTTTTGTATATAAGCCCCGTCCTTTTCAGACTGTGCGCCTTGACTTCCTGCTGGGTTAAAAGGTTCCTTATCTTCTTTATTGGGCCATCTGGACCCATAAAGAAGATAAGAAACCTTTTACTAACAACAGTCAAAAACACGCCCCCCAGTCTGAAAATAAGAACGTCACTAGGACCTCTTCTCCAATGGCTGGCCACCGTTTAGAAGGCCAGCCAATGGAGAAGAGGGGCGGGGCTTAACCTCGCTAGTGATGTTCTCTCTATCCCATTAATCTCGCCAGCTCGACCGCGCATGTGCGCAGTCTTTTGCAGGTGGAGACCTAAACAGCAAAATGATTTACAGAAAGGGTCTAGAGTATAGAAACCGCACTTATTTATATTATGGGAAATTTTATAAGCATATGGTGCGTTGATCAAAGGAAACCGGACCCTTTTAGTTTTCTATGTCGTGAAAAAACTTTCCACAACAGACAATTTCCAAAAATTATTTGATCCCCACACACTACACACAAGAAATGAGTTCCACCAGGTAAAATAGTTCACACAATTCTACATTCTTTGAATCTTTTCTTCTCTTCACAGTAAGAACGCGTTTCGTCCTGTTAAAGGACTTCTTCAGGGCTACAAGACATAGATACTATACAAAAATTTTAAAACTTATTTTGAAAATGTTAATGTGCATCTAACCTTAATTATTTACACACTATGAAATTAAATGAAATGAAATGAAATTAGGTATTTATTAAGCGCACGGATACTCACAAGGAGTGTCCCGGCACTATGCATACATATCCATTGCTTCTCTATTTATATATCTACATTGTTGTGCTACGAGCAAAGTAGACAAACAATTGCGAGGCCATGATCTTTCTATTAACTCATTCTTAAATTCATTTTCCATTATTAAAAGGTACTTAAATAAATCATATACATGAATTTAACTCATCATCACATGTGATTTCGCTTCACTTAGTGTGTAACTTTTCTTTGTGAAATGCTCAATATATGTTTTAAAGACACAAGAAATATTTGAGAAATAATGTAGGTATGCCATTAAGAAAAGGTTTTGTGCTTTGAAAAAGTGAGAATTGTTGTTTTTAGTTTTCGAAACATGCCGATGCATGTGCACGCTGAGTAACAGAGCAATGAATGCTACTAGAGAGCCATGTATCCAATTATATATCAAGTGTGATAGCAAGACTTAACTCACACATAGCTCAGTAGAAAAGGATAGATACACTAAAACAGGTAGTTTCATACTGACAGGAGGACTTAAACAATGAGTCATGGATATAGTCACAACTCTTATGTATCTAACAACAATAGAGGTACTTTCTCTGTAAGCCAGGCACTACTCAGGCATGCATCCAATCAGTCAGTCACTACTAAGGCATTCATTGAATCACTCACACAATTTCTACACATTTATTAAGTTACCCAGGCAGTATATGTGCACTCTTGCACTCATGCAGGCACTAATTATGTAGTCATTGAACTATGCAGGCACTATCCATGCATTCATCTAATCACCTAGGCACTAAATATTCACTAAGGTTGTACCTATGCAGTAATTCAAACACCCAGGCATAGCCCATGCACTCATCCAAACACCCACTTACAACCCATGCACTCATCAAAATCCTGAGGTACAACCCACTATGCAGGCAGAACCATTGCAGTGAGCCTATAACCCATCCAGTACCTGTGCCCTCATTCAACTACTGAGGCAATACTGTTGCACTAATGCAATCACCACAGTAGTACACTTGCTTTCATCCAATCATTCGGACTTTACCAATCTACTCATGCAATCATTCAGACACAAGTCATGCACTCATCTAATCAGCAAGGCCCTACTGATGCACTCATTCAATTATCCAGACTCTACCCATTTATTGAGCTAAATACTCAACCACTAAAAACACAAGGGCAGCAGCCATGTACTCATCTAATCCACCGCATTCTGGGTGGCAAAGCCCCTGCCCCGCTACAGAGCCTGGTTACCAGGTATGAGCCCACAAGGACTTTGCGCTCCTCCTGCACAGGTCTCCTGAAAATTCCAAAAATCAAGAAAGTGCGTATGGGGGAAGGTCGTTCAGGTACCTGGTAGCGAAGCAGTGGAATGACCTTCCGGCAGAGTTACGTTTGGAGGCCTCTGAACCCGTGTTTAGGAAAAAACTTAAAACTCATTTATTCAGACGGTAGACGGATGCGCTGGCTGCCTGGACTGCCTCCCCCACTTTTCATAGCGCGGGGACACGCCTGTAGGCGTAAACCAGGCGCTTTATAAATCCCCCTAATAATAATAATAATAATAATAATAATCACTGAAACACTACTCACACTCATCCAATCTGCTAGGTGCTATGTATGCACTTAAACAATCACATACACACTATCCATGCACTCCATAAATCACCTATATCCTATGCATGCACTCCTGCAATCACCCAGGCAATGTAGTTGCACTTATTTAATCATCCAACCACTATCTTCCCATGTACTGAATTATTGAGGAATTAGTCATACACATATCTAGTCATTCAGCCACTACTCAATACCTCACCCAAACACCCAGATAGTAGTGATATACTATGCAGGCAGTAACTATGCAGAAATAGAATGACCCATGGAGTTCCAATATACCCAGGGAATGATCCAGGCACTGCCTGTATCCTCAGGGAAATCACCTAAGCACTACCTATGCACTCATACTAATTCAATCATCCAGGGAGTACTGATGTATTCAACCACAAACAAATGCTTTTACAAGTGAGGAATATGTAGTATTTAGAACCACCTGGTGAATTCTATATGCAACCTATTGTCATATGTTCCACGCAGGCCCATTGTCGTTTACTCTATGTTAGCAAGAGCAGTTTGCAGACTGTTTTCTGATTTGGGAACGTGACTATAAAAACTGTACTTTCACACAGAACCTGCTGTTGTTTTGGTATTCTGTTTTTTCCTGGGATTTAGTCTGAACAGTGTAGACAAGGTCAAGCAACAATGCCCCTTGTTGTTCTGTTCAGGCCAGTCACTAGCACCCAGACAAAACACAGATATGTAGCTGTTGTTTGAGAACACATACTTTTGTCATATAGGTATGCAAGGATAGGTTGTTCGGTAACAACACACTTGGAGAGGTATCTTTCAAGGGAAGAGATCATGACAGTACATGAGATGTGGAACTTTCATCTTTGTATGCTAAGGTACGGGGTCTGCTGCAAACACCCACAGATCTTATGATATATAATCACTCTGCTTCGGTAGAAGGGCAGTGGGGGGTTTGGCTACCATATCGTATATAATGACAGCTCCTTTTATGATTTATGGACTACTTACTATGCTAACCATATTTGTGTTAGGCATTTTCTTATTTATTGTGGCACATATGCTGCATACTAGAGCACGATAGCTAAAATAAACATTTAAACTTTTTTTGCGTCTCTTTCAGATCTTATTGTGGACTAGAATGAGTGTGAGAGCGAAAGAGTGTGTCCTGTAACTGCAATTCCTGGGAGGGTCGAGAGTGTTGTGTTCTTGGGTGTCTAATCGCTTGTTCCTCTGTAAGTGGGAGGGCAAGTGAGGGACTATAGCTAGTCAGTCCCGGACTCATGGATACTCAGATGGTAGGATAACTCAGTCCCAAGCAAAGCCCTATGACTCCGCAGAGTCCCTGCAACACAGTCACACACTTTTTGCATGTACTCAGAGGAATTAGTGAGCTATATAATCTGATACAGATTACTGTGCAGATTTGTATGTGCACCATGTCCCAAAATGTCCCAAATGTTTTATGTAATACATTTAAGTAGAAATTACTGAGATACTAAATATACCAGTGACACAGTGGTAGAGAGGCACACACACAGCTCTCAGCGCACACGTAGAATTGCTTGTACCGCCCGTTCGGGATGCTTTTTTCCTGTTTGCAAACGCTGTTTGAATGCTCAGGGAGAAATATCTCACGAACACGCATTTTGAAAGCGGAAACAAAGCAAAAAATTCAGCAAAGCCGCAGATTGCGGAATTTTTGTCAATTCTGAGTTCTCTGCGGAACGCAAAATTACCCAAATGACCCAAATTCTGCAAATTCCGCAAGCGGAACGGAAGTTTCCACCCAGGCCTAGTTGAGACACTGTGTGTACCTGACCCTTTGGTTGATGTTCATTTTAAAATATACTACAGGAGGGATCAACTAATATATGGTAAAGCTGTGTTGTAGGAGAGGGTGCTATAATGTTAAAAGGTAACTCCTAAATAATGTTTTGTGGTTTGGTATATTGTAGTAAGTGCATGTAGTTCTATAGCTAGGTTCATCTGTAGATTTAAAACTGCAACATAACATAAAAACAGTGTTTGTATTATGTGTAAGTCAGTAGGAAAGTAGTTGGTTCATTGGATAGAGTACACATTTAAATTTACTTATTTTATTTACAGAACAATATATACATACTCCAGACAGTTAGAATGCCTACAAAGGGTTGGAGGAAAAAGCAACAGAAGAAACTACAGTATCTCTGCAGAACAGACACACACAAGTTTAAAAATGCACAAAAAGTGGTGAAAGAAAAAGAGCAACTGGCAAGAGGAAAAAGTTATTTCTTAAAAATATATCTGGACACCTGCAAAGAGTACAAAATAATGTAAATAAAAACGAAACTTCCAGAAACAATAAGAGTGGACAAAATCTATATTACAAGAACAGGAAACAATGTATCAAAGATGGACACACCTTAACCAGGAGACAGAAGCAGTTTAAGGAAATCAGAGCCAAGATGTTTCATAGTAGAGCGGTTGTAAATCTATTGAGAAATATGAAGAAGTATAGAAGAAGGGGAGAGGCACTCAATCAGAACGAACAAGTTGAGGGAGCAGTTGATAAGGCATTTGCTTTGAAAAGGAAGCTTTTCATTTTGATTATAAATAGAATAAAGGCTCTTGACAAAATAGTGTTGTACATGAGGAGACAAAACCAGAAGAAAGGATTAGTCAATAGAAGTAACTTTTGTACAGTTTTTAGTGGAAAATGGATGCATACTTCTACTGCAGATCCTTTCTTTAATGAGAAGAAAGCTATCTGCAGGATAACACATTAGTTCACGCTATTGATGAAAGAGGACAATGTTATAAAATGAAGAATGGCACTCCTTTAGCAAAAGAGGTGATGGTGTATGGAAATATAGAACACGTTATTGCAGAAGAGGTACAGGGAAGGCGTAGTCAGGCCCGGTATACAAATGGTATCGTAGTATTGTTTGTATCATTTGACAGCAATCCATTGATATGCAAGAAAAGTTCTACATATCTTTCCTAAATGCTACAACTCGCAGACAGGACCATTAGGACTGAAAGATAAGAGGTCCTATAAAAAGACCTTGGTTTCGTCCCTACGAAGAGAAGAGAAAATGAGTTCAGATTATAGATAGGAGAACTACATCAATTCTTCAGGAAGGCTACATTCCTTCCTATACATAGAAACACCGATTTGTCAAGACACAGGATTACGGACACCATCAAGATTTACCCCTACTGCTGCGGTGACACCCAGCGAAATTCTCACCTTTGAGAAAGCAGAACTTAAAGAAACTGGTGCACTTAGACCATGGCCACTGTTAGACGGGGACCTGGAGGGTCGGCCGAGCACAGTAATCGCACAGACAGGTAACTTCCCCCCCACAGATGGACACCACACAAGGATTAGGGTAACACCTTTTATAGGCACTTCAGGTAGTAGTGTAGCACGATACAAGGCGATCAGGACACGATGATCCTCTCAATTCTAGTCTCTAGTAAGGGAAGGGGGTAGCGGGACAGTCTTGGTACCCACGGGTACGGGTGTGTAACGGTGATAGCTCACAATCCTCGAGCTCGGTGTTCGGATGGGTCAGACCGCGGCAGCGCCGGCAGGTCCCGAAGAGGTCGTAGGTGGCAACGGGCCGCGGCAGCGCCAGCAGGTCCCAACGAGGATGAAGGTTACAACGGGCCGCGGCAGCGCCAGCAGGTCCCACGAGAATGCAGGTTGCAACGGGCCGCGGCAGCGCCAGCAGGTCCCAACGAGGATGAAGGTTACAACGGGCCGCGGCAGCGCCAGCAGGTCCCACGAGGATGCAGGTTGCAACGGGCCGCGGCAGCGCCAGCAGGTCCCAACGAGGATGAAGGTTACAGAGGGCCGCGGCAGCGCCAGCAGGTCCCACGAGGATGAAGGTTACAGAGGGCCGCGGCAGCGCCAGCAGGCAGGACAATAGTTCTCAAGGCAGGGCTGTGGCAGCGCCAACAGTCCGTCAAGGATGAGTTCGTCGCGGTGTCTCTCGACTCCAGGATACAACTGCCTTCCTGTCCTGGGGCTGCCTCAGTTATAGGTCTGGCGCCCTTTGATGTCCGGACCCTCGCTCTTGGAGGTCGGGAGGTCTGGGATGAGGGAGTCCAGACACCCAGCAGGGGGGCGGAGCCAGCGCTCAGGGAGGCTGGGGGTGCTCGGCACCTGGCGGGGGAGAGCCATCGACACTTCGTACTCCCATTGACCTGCCAAGTGGGCCGTTCACCTCCTGGGTGGAGGGTGGTGCCGGGATGTCGGGGCCTGGCCAGGCCCAGGGTTGGGGTCGGGCTGAGGCCGCGCGGCCGCGTGGTGCCGTGTCCAAGATGGCGGCTGGGCCGGGCAATGGTGCTGACGGTGGCCCGGGCCCTGTCCTGCGGGGAGGGAGCGAGCCCTTCATGTAGCCTGTCCAACATGCGTCCCCCCCAGCTGAAGGCGGGGAGAGTCACCCATCTTCTTGGGGACTTTCCTCGTCGAGGCGGAAAAAGCGGGACAGGCCATCCACGTTGGCGTGGTCTTGGCCAGGGCGATGTTCCACAGTGAAGTCCATCCCCTGCAGGGAGATGGACCATCGCAATAGTTTGGGGTTCTCCCCCCGCATCTGCATGAGCCATTGCAGGGGCCGATGGTCCGTCTGTACCCGGAAATGGGTTCCGAAGAGGTATGGCCGGAGCTTCTTGAGGGCCCATACCACCGCGAAGGCCTCTCGCTCAATGGTGCTCCAGCGCTGTTCTCGGGGCAGTAGGCGTCTGCTGATGAAGGCCACTGGTTGGTCCACTCCTTCGGGGTTCAGTTGGGAGAGGACGGCCCCAATACCATGGTCGGAGGCATCGGTCTGCACGATGAACTCGCGGCTGTAGTCGGGGGCCTGGAGCACAGGCGCGGTGCACATGGCGGCCTTCAGCGTCTCGAAGGCTGCTTGACAGTCGGGAGTCCAGTTGACTCTTTTTGGGTGGTTCTTAGACGTGAGCTCCGTGAGGGGCCCCACAATGCTGCCATAGTCCCTTACAAACCGCCGGTAGTATCCGGTGAGCCCCAGGAAGGCTCGGACCTCGGTTTGTGTCTCGGGGGGTTGCCAGGACTGAATGGCAGCTACCTTGAGTTGGAGGGGGGCCACCAGACCGCTCCCCACTTGGTGCCCGAGGTAGGTCACGGACCCCTGGCCGATTTGGCACTTGCTGGCCTTTATGGTGAGGCCGGCCTGTTGGAGGGCCTGCAGGACCTCTCTGAGGTGGTGGAGGTGATCCGCCCAGTGGCGGCTGTATACCGCGATGTCGTCCAGGTAGGCGGCGCTGAATTCTTCGAGGCCCGCCAATACCTGGTTCACCAGTCTTTGAAAAGTGGCTGGAGCGTTTTTCATGCCGAAGGGCATCACTCTGAAATGGTAGTGCCCATCCGGGGTGGAGAAAGCGGAACGTTCTTGGGCTCTGGGGGTGAGGCCGATCTGCCAGTAGCCCGCTGTCAGGTCGAAGATGCTTAGGTAGCGGGCTGCCCCCATGCGGTCGACTAGTTCATCTGCTCGGGGGATAGGGTGAGCGTCGGTTCGGGTGACCGCGTTCAGACCCCGATAGTCAATGCAGAACCGGAGTTCAGGGGTGGTACCCGGGGCCGCGGCCTTGGGGACCAGGACGACCGGGCTGGCCCAGGGACTGTCCGAAGGTTCGATGACTCCGAGGGCGAGCATCTTGTGAGGTTCCGTGACAATTTTTAGGTGGTGTTTTCGACTCGCACGAATATGGTCGAGTCTGGTATCTAAGAACCGTAAATGACGAGTTTAGTAATTGTGCGCAGTTTCGCTGTGCTAACTTAAACCGCTCATTTGATATGTGAGTTTTCCATCTGTACCCACGGGTTCCATCTTAGATACGGCATCCATTTTGTCTCTTGCCCTCAAGTAGCCAGCGAACGGACACTGTCCGCTTCGCGACCCTGGGACTTCCACGATATTTGCGGAAGACACATGTTCTTTGTAAGTGTCTTTATGATGAGGGGGATGATACTGCAAGGCAGATGGCCCCGCCAGTTTATTGTCTCAGCCGTGCATCTCATTAGGCACGTCCCTTTGATGCCTGTATCTCGTGTTTCCCGATACCTCCCCTTTTACACCCTTTTCGACTCTCCCACTGTTTCCATCTTCCTCTCCACCTGTTTTAGTTCCTATTTCGATCTGTTTTACTGCCGGTTGGAATTTGCTAATATTGGGAAGATGGGTTTTTACAGTTGGGAACCACCAAATGTTTCCGCACTCATGTTCCGGACCTTATGTGCTTCAAAGTGACCAAAGCGACCCCTCTGAGGAATAATTATGGGAACCGGTTGTAAACTTTGTGTATCATGATGTCCTATGGGGAAAATCTGTATAAAAGGAGCGATCCACAGAACCAATTTGAAGCAGTCTCCCCAAGTTGCACGAAGTGTCCTGTGTCTCTGTAGTTTGTGCGCCGAAACAGGTATCCCATGAAGGTTATAGGTGTTGTTCCCTGGCACCGCTGGTACTGATAAAAGTCCAGTCCTTCAGTTGGCGCCCAACGTGGGGCGACTTCAGTGGTACCGGTCCAAAGCCTGATGTTCGTGAGGAACTTCGTGTGAAATCTCCGAGGGAAGGTGCACCCCGCTTCATCGATCTTGTTGTCGAAATAAGTGGCCCGAAGTTTTTCCCTGCGAAGATTCCCGCCTCCTGACGGCTGCAATGGACCGATGCCCTGACTGTCGACCTGTCTTCGACGCCCGGCGTAGACCTTTGTACAAAGCGAGACGATAGACGGGCCTTCCTGGTGACGCCATTGAAGTTCTGAGTTAAGTATTTGTGGGTCGCTCCCAGTCCTTAGTGATTGTTTTTAGCTTTTTGAAAGCTTTGGTGTTAACCTTTAAGGTTTTTGTTGTAATAGCTCATTGAGCTTTGTAATAGCCTCCTCAGGCTTTGTGGTAATAGCTCTCCGAGCTTTGTAATAGCCTTACGGCTTTGTTGTATTGCATGGTTCCATTGCATTTGTGGTTCTTAGTATTGGTCCTTAGTATTATTTGACAGTTGCAATTGCCAAAAACCGAGGGTTTTGACTTACACGAGGGTTTATTGCTTCGGTAATCCTTGAAGTTTGATACTAGGTTAGTGTGCACGATGCCTAGCCATAGTGGTTTGTTTCGTATTTTCAAATGTTGCGCAATGGATTCCCGGTTGGAGGACTCATGTCCGATACCTCCAGTTGGAACTCCGATACATGATCTATATAGTCGACACGGTGTGGGTCCCATAATCTATAATGATTACTGGATCCGCTACACAAAGAAGGACGGTGACCTTAGATGGCCACCACACGGAACTTTTGAACTTTCGATTTTAGATAATCTTGAGGCTAAATTATTTTTAAAGAAAGCTAGGCCAGCTATGTTTGATTCCTTTCGGATATGGCGTAAAGAGGCCAAACAGAAAGAAATCAAACAACTTAAAAAGGATAAAAAGCAAGAATTTGTCCCGATAATGCAAGCTATAAAAGAATGTAGACAAGACAAAGAAGAAAAAGATATGGAAATAGCTACTAGATTACATCATATGAGAATAGATAAATGTTATCCAGCTTTACCGGATAAATTAGAAAAGAAAGAAGAAGATTTGAAGGAGGATCCCTTGCTATCCTACTTGATGAAATCACCACCTCCTTATGTACAGGGTGCTACTGCTCCTGTAGTTCCTCCTGTAATACCTCCTGTTGTTCCTCTTGTTGCTCCAGCGGCTGCGGGTCAGCCCGCTGTTAATCCTACGTTTGTTCCTCCATCTGTTATCGTTCCTACTGCTCCTATACCTGCACCTTCTCAGACTGTTGTTTCTGCTACTCCGACTACTTTGTCTGTTTCTACCATGCCTTCCTTTACCTCTCGTGTTGTTGCTCCTGTTTTTCATTCCCCTTCTGTTCGTAAGCGTGTTCCTAATTCTGTTGCTACCCTTTATTCACCTCTTCCTGACCCGTTATTTTCGTCGGATTCATCTGATACTCCTCAGAGACGGAGTCAGATCCCTAGTGGTAGGGAGAAAGAGACGTTAGTAACAATGGCACATAGGTGGATAAGACATCCTGCCAATTACACCCCACGTGTAGTGTTCGATACATTTTCTCAGTTTAATGAGCCTACGCAGAGATTCGTATTTGAGGAAATGTGTAACTTTTTGAGAGAAGAATGGTACAATAATGATGTAGATGATATACCGTCCGACATAATTGAACTCCAGAGTAACTTTTCGAATGGTATGATTGTAGGTGACGATGTACGACGTGCCGTGGAACGTTTATTAGCATTTAGACCCGCAGCACGTTCTCGAGTGTCATTAAATGATACCACTGAGAATTGGAAAGCGGTTCCTGGTCAGTATCCCATGAGAGAAGTCCCACCACTGTGGGTGCCTGGAGATCCGCAAGCTAACCCTCCGGTTTTACCACATTTCCAAAGGGTGTGGATACATCTTCCATGGAAACGATCGGAAGTTTTGCAGGTGAAGCAATCCTTACCCGATCCGCGTAAAAATCCGGCTGGTTATTATAAGGAGTTATCACAACTGGTGGAAGCTTCTATTATGAATATTGCCGACATCGACATGTTGTTTGGCAATGTTGTACCGCAACCAGTTTGGGCTAAAATTCGTCAAGCCAATCACGCTGTTGAATTAGGGGGTGATTGGGCTGCACTGCTAGCAGCTGATGCATTACAAGTTGGTGGAGCTAAACCTGAACAAATGATCTTGGATTTGCCTCAGAGAATCATTACGCTCATGAAAACTCTCATGCCAGCGATGAAGGTGAACTGGGATAAGTTGTCAGCTTGTAAGCAAAAGAAAGACGAAAGCGTCTCGGATTTCTTTACGAGGTTTGAGGAAGCGTTTATCGACCACAGCGGCCAGGACATGGGCGCTGAGGGAGGTCAGCGGTTGTTCGTTGACAAATTTGTGTCAAATTTGCTGCCTGAGCTATGCAACAAATTAAAGAATTCAGAAAGTGCGTGGGCAGTTTCAACCCCTGCGCAAATATTGGCAACGGCTCAGTATTATGAGAATAGGGAAAAGGAAGAAAGTGATCGTGTAGAAAAGAAAACGAAGGAGCTCAAAACGAAGGTTTTGTTGCAACAAGCATACCCTCCGCGATCGAACCAAAATGATGCGCAACAACAGTATCGACCGCGAGCACAGACTGATAGGATGCAGCAGCGTTCTGACAACTTTGATCATAGATCTACACTTGGATATAATCAGTGTGCATATTGTAGGAAAGAAGGACACCTAAAATATGAGTGTCTTGCTTTAAAAGACCGTTTAAATGGTGTATCAGCTCGAGGAAATCGTGGCAGTGGTCCTCAACAAATACCACGTGGTAGAGGACGTAATATTTTCCCCAATCAGATTGATCGTCATCAGAATCAATCGGATGCAAATAATTGTTTTGACCAACGAAATGTGGGGTCAGTCCGGTCTGCACAGTATAATGTTGATGATTATTGTATAGATTACGAGACTGTTGTGAATGACCACTACTAGGACAGCCTAAGGCAAAGAGAGGGAGTAGTGTCAGTTCCGGTCGATCAGAGTGGGCCTTACGTTGCAGTAGCTACATCGGGTGTAGTTGAGCCTTTTCTGTTAGACACTGGTGCGACGAAAAGTTCCATCATGCATTCAAAACTCCCTGGCGCACCTTTGTCTGGCTTAACGAATGTTTCCGTTGGATTCTCTGGCGCCCCTGTTAGTAACCCAGTCTCTAACCCTTTGCCTCTTATGATTGGACCACGTGAGCTAACGGCTCCACTGATTCTATCTACAGGTTGTGGTGAAAATCTTTTGGGCCTGGATTTGTTGAAACGATTATATGCAACATTGTATTGTTCCCCTGAAGGAGTGGAACTTACATTGGGAAGAAGAGTGATCTCTCCCATATATTTATCGGTTGATAAATTCCCACCGGAATTGAATTCCCTCCCTGCGTCCTTATGGGCCACAGGTCCCAATGACGTGGGCCTGTTGGACATTCCACCCTATGTGATCCAATTAAAACCAAATGCGCGATTACCGCGGTTACCTCAATATCGTATTTCTCTTGAAGGCGAACGAGCACTGTTAGGAATCATTCATGATCTCATTGGAAAGGGTGTTGTTGAAGAAACTCGTGGAAACGTGTGTAATAGCCCTGTATTGCCAATTTTGAAACGAACTGACCCAACTAAACCTCCTGTGTATCGTTTTGTTATAGATTTGAGAGAGGTAAACAAAATAGTGGTTCCGCAATTTCCTGTGGTTCCCGACATTACGGCTTTACTAACAATGATTCCGGCATCTGCCTCCTGGTTCACAGTGATCGATTTAAAGAATGCTTTCTTTAGTATTCCTATTGCAGAAGAAAGCAGAGACCTGTTCGGATTCTCATTAGGAGGTCGCAGTTTTAGGCTAAAACGCGCTCCACAGGGTTACTGTGAGAGTCCATCAATCTACAGCCAAGCACTTAAAGGTCAGCTTGATGACTTTATATTGCCTAAAGGTGCAGCTTTGATTCAATACGTAGACGATCTTTTAGTGGCAGCTGATACAGAAGCTATTTGCAAAACGGCTACAGTATCATTATTGCACTATTTACATGACTTGCACCACAAGGTATCACCTTCGAAGCTACAGTATTGTTGCCAAGAAGTTACCTATTTAGGTCACTTATTGTCAAAAGAAGGGAGAAGGTTGACCCCAGAGAGAATTGCAGCAATTTCCCGAATGACTGTGCCAAAATCCCAAAGAGATGTTCGTGCCTTTTTAGGTATTACGTCCTACTGCAGACAATGGATTCCAAATTTTTCATTGTTGGCAAAACCATTGATAGCCCTTACGTGCAAGGATGTTTCATCTCCAGTACCTTGGTCTGAAGAATGTCAGAAAAGTTTTTCTGAATTGCGTGATGCGTTGTGTTCGGCTCCTGTGTTGGGTACTCCTGATTACAGTAAGCCATTTACACTATACGTTCACGAGAGGGATGGTTGCGCGTTGAGTGTTTTGACACAATCTTTTGGTGGTAAGCAACGCCCATGTGCATACTTTTCTTCGACTTTAGACCCAGTAGCAAGAGCCTTGCCAAGTTGCTTAAGGGCAACAGCGGCAGCTGCGGCGTCCATTCGACAGTCTGCAGGTCTAGTCATGGGTAATATGCTCACGGTAATGGTTCCGCATGCAGTCGACACTCTATTGAACCGAACGAAAACTCAACATCTGACGAGCGCAAGATTGTCTGGGTATGAGTTGACGTTGCTGGCCAGTCATATACGGATAAAACGATGTAATGTGTTGAATCCAGCAACATTGCTGCCAATCGACACAGAATCAAGCAGTGAAGCAGTACATGACTGTTACCTCAGAACTGAGGAAGAAACCAAGGGTCGCATTGACCTAAAAGATACTCCATTGATAGATCCCGATGGAACTCTGTATGTGGATGGTTCTTGTTTCAAATTACCGAATGGTGATGTGACGACTGCGTATGCTATAGTTACATTGAAAACGATTGTGGAGAGCGCAAGGTTGAGTCAGAATTCAGCTCAGGCTGCTGAGCTCATTGCCTTGACGAGAGCATGTGTATTGTCTAAAGATAAACGAGTGAATGTGTTTACAGATAGCCAGTATGCATTTGGTGTGGCACATAGTTTTGGACGACTGTGGAGAGAGAGAGGATTCCTTACGTCACATGGTACGAAGATTCAGCATGGCCAGCTTGTGAATGATCTTTTGGATGTACTTACGTTGCCTAAGCAAGTGGCGATTGTCAAATGTAGTGCGCATCGTAAGGTGACGGATGATGTTGGTTGTGGTAATACATTTGCGGATGAGACTGCTAAGGAGACTGCTCGGAACCTTAGCACTCGAATGTATGTGACGAGTTCGGTAAGGTGGCCTACAGAATCAAGTATGTGTGAAAACACTATCGAGAGTGTGAAAGCAATTCAGAATGAGGCCACCGAAACTGAAAAGACGAAGTGGAGAGAAAGTACGGGGAAGTTGGATGCGAATGGTTGTTGGATTGACTTGTCGGAACAGAAAAGATGGATGTTGCCTGATGCGTATGTGCTGGCTGTTGTGACTATGGCACACGGGTTAGCACATATTAGCGCGAAAGGTATCTGTAAATTGCTGTTTCCTGTGTGGAAGAATGATGGTATTACGAAATGTGCTGAACGTTTGGTTAAGAATTGCATGGTGTGTTTGATGCACAATCCTGGTAAGGGCACTCCCACTCCACCTGGCCATTTTGCCCCTCCTGCATACCCTTTCGAAGTTATCCAGTTAGACTTTATCCACATGGAGAGATGTAATAACTTGAAGTATGTATTGGTTGTGGTGTGCGCATTCTCCCGATGGATTGAGGCCTACCCCCTTAAGGATAATACGGCTTTGTCCACGGCAAAAATTTTACTCAAAGAATATTTTTCCCGTTACGGAATGCCTCGGGTTGTGTGGTCAGACAACGGAAGTGAGTTTGTTGGGAGCGTGATGAAGAGTGTGTGTCGCGGATTAGGGATTGTTCAAAAATTTCATAGTGCAAACCATCCACAATCAGCAGGATTGGTGGAAGGGTACAATGGCACCCTTAAACTAAAACTAGCAAAGATTCAGGCTACGACAGGTCTTTCGTGGCCTGACGCTTTACCCTTAGCATTACTGTCAACAAGGGCAACTGTACACTCCCGAGTAGGGCTCAGTCCCTATGAAATAGTGTTCGGTCGTCCTGCCAATGTTTGGGGGGTCCCTAGACCAGGTGTCTTTTGTGAACTTGAGTATCCAATGTTAATCGATTATCTTCATGACTTGACTGCTAAACTGAGGTTAATTCACCAACAGGTTCACGAAGCATTGCCAACACAGACGGAGGGTCCAGGCCACCAACTCCAACCCGGAGATTGGGTGGTGACGCGCAACTTCTCACGCAAGAACAATTTGGACCCTAGATTCACTGGACCCTACCAAGTCCTCCTTGCCACGAGAACTGCAGTTCGTCTTGAGGGGCGCAGAAATTGGGTGCATGCCACCCACACCAAGAAAGTCCCCATTCCGTTGCCAGCAGACTCGTGGGTGAGGAAAGGCATTGCATCAACTGAAACCGAAGGATTGCCAGCGTTTGTACCTTTCAGCGACGCACAACCTGTCGGAGAATCCTCAGTGCAGCCAAAAGGCATTACTGAACACTTGTCATCAGAAAACTCAAGACCAGAACACTCAACTGATCAACAGGGCGTTGTCCCTCCGATGGATCTTTTGTTTAATGAACAGACACGATCTGGGAAAACTCGTTATTTTCTGCGATCAAGCACCAGAGACTAATAAAAAATCCGTTCTGTCCCTTGATAAGTGCATTATCCCGTTTTTCCTGAACACTGTAAAACACTCACGTTATTACAATTATTTTGTATATTTATTGAGCTCCGTTCTTTACACCTTTTTGTTTCCACAGCTGAGAGACATTGTTTTTGCGTATATATATATATATATTTATGAAATAAAGACCGTAGGGCCGCGCGTGTACTTCCTCCTGGTTAGTAGGTCTTGACGCTAGGTTAAAGACCGTCGATTCCTGGGAACTCCTAGGAATTGACTATTGCTACACAGAACGAAGTGCGTCAAGAAACGTTGCGGACGGTCATAGGGAATGGCATTTTCGAAGCTGATGGACTTGGAAAGAGCTCAAGCAAGAAGATTCAAGCTGCAGCAACTCAGTCGTACCAAATGTTTCATATCTCAAATATTCGTATTGTTCATGACTATTTCTGCATTTTTGGTAGGTGCAGTGTATTACACAATGTTTCACTTCTTGTCTTCTATCATACCTACTCCTACCCCTGACCTTAAACTCATCCCCACTGATTCTCCTCATTCTTTTCACATCCTACCTGAACACGAGCAGGCTAGACGTGCAGAATTCCGCAATAATTCCTTTATTCAACTCCTTCATCAGCATCAGTTAGTGGTAAACACTACTAACTGTTGGGTGTGTGGGTTGATGCCACATACTACGGATAAGGGAATTCCATATCTGGTGTTACCGTATAGCTCCCAAGGGTCTGCTCGAGCATTTCAAACAATGTTTCGAAGCGCACTGGGTTTCCACCCCATTCGAGAACCACGTTCCCCTTACTCTGGTCCTACTTCGTACCAAAAATCTTTATCGATAGCAATAGAGGATTTAGATAGCGATATCTATGATCTTTCGCTTATCCCTGAAGAAGAGGTACAAGCCTATAGGGTCCTAAGTAGAGGCGAATATAGTGTGTTCACTAATGAAAAACAGCTTAAAGATTCACCTCCGATATGGGTCGTACCCCACATTGGTAATTTTTGCCTAATAGGTCGCGGCCGTAGATCGAAAGCCCGACTTGGAGAGAGTGCTTGCACTGAAAATTACATTCTGCCAATAGTCTCCTCCCCTGTGTTCCTGGCTGCCAAGGGTACCTACTTTATCTGTCATGATCGTGCATATGCATGGTTGCCCTCTGACTTTGTGGGCTCATGTTTTATCGCAAACTTGTTGCCTCCGACGTTCACTGTAGACGCAGATTATCACAAGACTAGAGTTGTGAGAGGCGTAATTAGCGAAGAGGATACTGCCGGTCAAGAGGCAGGAGACTTTTTCAAGGGTTTCCTCCCGTTTTGGGGACCTATGGTTAATAGTAGGAATCTGAGACAGTTGACTCGAGTGGTAGAATCGACAGCTAATATTACTGCCAGTGCCCTTGGTAATATCACCACAGAACTTCAGGCGGATAGACTTATGACGTTACAAAACCGTATGGTTTTGGATGTGATCTTAGCAGATCGAGGTGGGGTCTGTAAGGTGATCCATTCGGCCTGCTGTATTTTTATTCCTGATAACGCTCCGACTGTCTATCAAGCCATCTCGAGGTTGCATAAGATTTCCGAATCCATACACGTGGATGTAGGGGATTGGACGCTACTTGGATGGTTTTGGGGCCTGATGTCGACTTGGGGTTGGAAAATTCTGACGATCATTGGAGTCGTTGTAGTGTTCCTGTTCACGTGTTGCCTTTGTGTACAGTGCGGTCCTGCCTTATGTGGCCTCTGTGCTACAACGTGTATGAGACAGCCACCTGTTACCAAAGGGTCTCGATTGGACAGAGCTATGCTGCAACAACATCTCGAGGGTCTGATGAATATCGAATATGATTCCGACTAGTGCTTGCCTACATGAGGGCAAAAGGAGCGTCTGAGGTTCCGTGACAATTTTTAGGTGGTGTTTTCGACTCGCACGAATATGGTCGAGTCTGGTATCTAAGAACCGTAAATGACGAGTTTAGTAATTGTGCGCAGTTTCGCTGTGCTAACTTAAACCGCTCATTTGATATGTGAGTTTTCCATCTGTACCCACGGGTTCCATCTTAGATACGGCATCCATTTTGTCTCTTGCCCTCAAGTAGCCAGCGAACGGACACTGTCCGCTTCGCGACCCTGGGACTTCCACGATATTTGCGGAAGACACATGTTCTTTGTAAGTGTCTTTATGATGAGGGGGATGATACTGCAAGGCAGATGGCCCCGCCAGTTTATTGTCTCAGCCGTGCATCTCATTAGGCACGTCCCTTTGATGCCTGTATCTCGTGTTTCCCGATACCTCCCCTTTTACACCCTTTTCGACTCTCCCACTGTTTCCATCTTCCTCTCCACCTGTTTTAGTTCCTATTTCGATCTGTTTTACTGCCGGTTGGAATTTGCTAATATTGGGAAGATGGGTTTTTACAGTTGGGAACCACCAAATGTTTCCGCACTCATGTTCCGGACCTTATGTGCTTCAAAGTGACCAAAGCGACCCCTCTGAGGAATAATTATGGGAACCGGTTGTAAACTTTGTGTATCATGATGTCCTATGGGGAAAATCTGTATAAAAGGAGCGATCCACAGAACCAATTTGAAGCAGTCTCCCCAAGTTGCACGAAGTGTCCTGTGTCTCTGTAGTTTGTGCGCCGAAACAGGTATCCCATGAAGGTTATAGGTGTTGTTCCCTGGCACCGCTGGTACTGATAAAAGTCCAGTCCTTCACTTGGAGACTTCTTCTTGGATGCATGTACGTACCCGATCCGGTACTCGGTACGCCCGGTGTCGAACAGGAGGACTGTCCCCCGTGTCCACATCGTGCAGGCACCAGGAGGTGACTCCGGGTGCGAGAGAGAACAGGTTTGCGAACGGCAGCAGGAGGGCCCGGCAATCTTGACGCTGCTCTGGGGTCAGGGCCTCAGAGAGTCGGACCCCGTCCACCGAGCCATCTCTTTCTCGGGTCCTCAGTAGGTCAGGGAGGGGCTCGGAGCCTCCTTCTGCGCCACTGTCGGTAGCCATCAGCAGGCTGAGCTCTGAGCGCACGAAGTGGGGTTTGAGTCGGTTGACGTGGAGGACCCGGAGGGGGTTCCGGGGGGACTCCAGGTCGATGAGATAGGTGACGGGGCTCCTGCGCTCGATCACCTTGAAGGGCCCCGTCCATTTGTCCTGCAAGGCACATGGTTCGATGGGGGACATCACCCATACCTGCTGACCCGGTTCAAACTCGATGGAGGAGGCATGTTGGTCGTACCACTTCTTCATGTCCTCTTGACTGGCCTCCAGATTGGCTTTAGCGATCTCCCTGAATTTCCGGGTCTGATTACGGAGGGTCAGGAGGTATTTGTAGACGTCCGGAGGGGTCTTTAGGGGGGCCATTTCCCATTCCTCCTTCACTAGGCTGAGAGGCCCGCGAACGGGGTGTCCGTACAGGAGTTCGAAGGGGCTGAAGCCGAGGGACTTCTGGGGGACTTCTCGGTAGGCGAAGAGGAGGCACGGTAGTAGCACGTCCCACTGGCGGCGTAGGGGTTCTTCCAGCCCCATGATCATCCCCTTGAGGGTGCGGTTGAACCGCTCGACCAGTCCGTTCCCCTGGGGGTGATAGGGGGTGGTGAATCGGTAAGTGACTCCGCACTGCTGCCAGAGGGATTTCATATACTTTGAAATAAAGTTCGTACCCCTGTCGCTGACGACTTCCCGGGGGAAGCCCACTCGAGAGAAGATCCCCATCAAGGCTCGACCCACTACTGGGGCTGTTATCGTACGAAGGGGGACCGCCTCAGGATAGCGGGTAGCGTGATCCACCAGGACCAGGATGAAGCGATGTCCCTGTGCTGTTCGGGGGTCCAGGGGCCCCACAATGTCTATTCCCACCCTTTCGAACGGGGTGGTCACCACGGGGAATGGTTGTAGGGGTGCCTTGAGTTTGCGGCCGCTCTTCCCACTGGCCTGGCAGGTCGGGCAGGACCGGCAATGGTTGGATACGTCATTTCTCATTTTGGGCCAAAAAAAGTGAGTCACCAGGCGGTGGTAGGTCTTGTCTTGGCCCAGGTGCCCGGCCAGGGGGACATCATGGGCTAGGTTCAACAGGAAGTCTCTGAAGTGGAGGGGCACCACCAGCACTCGCCCGGCCCCCAGTTCTGCGATTTTCTGTTCGCTGTACAAGAGATCAGTGTCCCAATAAACCCAGTGGGCCCCGGTGGTGTCTCCTTGGCTCTGGGCGAGCGCTTGCTGTCGCAATCCCTCGAGGGAGGGGCAGGTCTTTTGCTCCTGCCGGAATTGTTCCTGGGTGGGCCCCCCTTCTTGACGCCACTGAGCCAGGTCGGGAAGCTCGGGGGGCTGTGTGGACCCCTCTGGGGTGGGGTCCGGGTGGTCGGTCTGGAGGAAGTCTTCTTCTGAAGTGATCGAGGGCGGAGGTGCTGCCCATTCTGGTTCTTCTGGTCTAGGGATGGTGCGGGTGGCCATGGACCGGGTGGTTACGCACGCCCAGTCCGGGAGACCCAACATCCCCAGATGCTCTCTTCTTTCCACAGCGGCCCACGGGGAGCTCTCGAGATCGTTCCCCAGGAGGCAGTCTACGGGGCCATCGTCACGGACAGTTACTTTCAGCATGCCGGACACTCCTCCCCATTCGAAGGGGACGCAGGCCATCCGACACAGGCTCTCTGAGTTATCTGCCGATCGGACGGGGCAAAGTACGTTTGGTAGGATTTGTTCCGGGGTTACCAGGTGACAGCGGACGGCCGTCACACTGGCCCCGGTGTCACGCAGGGCCTCGGCCTTGCGCCCATTGATGCTCACCCATTGGCTTTACTTCCGAGTGTTGGCGGGCAGGGGAGTCCGCGGGACCATGTCTCTTCCTCCTAGGCAGGCCAGGGTCATGGCGGCGGGTTCCCACTCGAACTGCTCCGACTCATAGGTCTCCGTGTCTTCGGAGACTTGTTCTTCTCCCAGGGCGGCGGCCGCCATTTGGCGGGGCCCGGGGGCCTGGTTCTTCGGGCAGGTCGGGTCACTGGCATAGTGGCCGACTCGCTGGCATCGATGACACGTCACGTTAGCTCGGAACCCCGGGCGCATCGGGGGGTTTCCCCGGCCTGCTGGGGCCGGGGTGGCGTTAGTGGGTGCGGCCGGGGCGGCGTCTCTGCCCCGGCCCGGGCCTCCTCCTCCTCCTCGGGGACGATGGTGACCTTGGTTGGTTCTGTTCTGCTCATTCGGCCCACTCCGGGCCACTCGGGTGCTCTCCCACCGGTCAGCCTCGGTGGCGAGCTGCCGGGGTTCAGTCAATTTACTGTCGAGGAGGTGCTGCCTGAGCTCGACAAAGCAGTTGTTGGAGAGGTGCTCCCACACAATGAGATTGAAGAGTTGTTCGTAAGTGGTTACGTTGTTACCCTTGATCCACCCCTCGAAGGCTCGGCTGAAATAGTTCACGTATTCCAACCACGTCGTACCTGGGATCCGGGTGCAGTTGCGGAACCTCTGGCGGTACATTTCGGGTGTAAGTCCATATCGACTGAGGAGGGCGGCCTTCATGTGGTCATAGGACGTCATTTGATGGTCCGGAAGTTGCAGCAGGGCATCACGACCCTCGTTGACGAATCTCCCCCATAGACCGGCTCCCCAGTCACTTCGAGCGACCCGGTGGGCGGTCATGGCAATCTCATAGGCCTTGAACCACTGCTGTATGTCGTCGTTCCGGTGATATTCTCGGACCACATCCTTGGGGATGTGGACCTTCTGCTCGGTAGGACCCGGGGAGTGCGGTTGCTCGGGCACCCCTAGGTTTTTGTTCAGTTTGCGTATTTCTATCTCCGCTAGTTTGCACTCGTGCTCGTATGCCAGTCTTTTTTCTTCGAGGTCTCTCTGTCTCTGTTTTTCCTCTCGCTCTTCTCTGAGCCGTAAGTGTTCTAAGTTTATTTTTTGTTCCGCCAGTTTCAATTCTCCGTCTAATCTGAGTCGTGCCAAGTCTAACTCGTGTAATCTATTTTTTTCCCGCTCTTGGATCTCTTCATGGGAGGGGCCTGTTCTCCGTTCCTCCGTCCGGGTGGTGTTGACTTCCGGGGCTGCGGGGTCCCGGGGGGTTGCGGTATTTGTCTCTGTCCAGGCCTCTAGGGCGTTTTTGAAGTCTTCTTTTGTGCTTAGCCCGGTGGTAGCAATGCCTAAGTCCATGCAAAATTGTTTGAGCTCTCGGTGGTTGTATTCTTCCAGCTTTTCCATCTGGAACTTCTCCGCCGATCCGCTCTCTTTGGTCGTCATTGTGGTTTTAGTCGTAGGGTGAGTTACTGTCTGTACGGTACGCGTTGGTTCGGATCGCGCCGCTAGCCACCAATGTTAGACGGGGACCTGGAGGGTCGGCCGAGCACAGTAATCGCACAGACAGGTAACTTCCCCCCCACAGATGGACACCACACAAGGATTAGGGTAACACCTTTTATAGGCACTTCAGGTAGTAGTGTAGCACGATACAAGGCGATCAGGACACGATGATCCTCTCAATTCTAGTCTCTAGTAAGGGAAGGGGGTAGCGGGACAGTCTTGGTACCCACGGGTACGGGTGTGTAACGGTGATAGCTCACAATCCTCGAGCTCGGTGTTCGGATGGGTCAGACCGCGGCAGCGCCGGCAGGTCCCGAAGAGGTCGTAGGTGGCAACGGGCCGCGGCAGCGCCAGCAGGTCCCAAAGAGGATGAAGGTTACAACGGGCCGCGGCAGCGCCAGCAGGTCCCACGAGAATGCAGGTTGCAACGGGCCGCGGCAGCGCCAGCAGGTCCCAACGAGGATGAAGGTTACAACGGGCCGCGGCAGCGCCAGCAGGTCCCACGAGGACGCAGGTTGCAACGGGCCGCGGCAGCGCCAGCAGGTCCCAACGAGGATGAAGGTTACAGAGGGCCGCGGCAGCGCCAGCAGGTCCCACGAGGATGAAGGTTACAGAGGGCCGCGGCAGCGCCAGCAGGCAGGACAATAGTTCTCAAGGCAGGGCTGTGGCAGCGCCAACAGTCCGTCAAGGATGAGTTCGTCGCGGTGTCTCTCGACTCCAGGATACAACTGCCTTCCTGTCCTGGGGCTGCCTCAGTTATAGGTCTGGCGCCCTTTGATGTCCGGACCCTCGCTCTTGGAGGTCGGGAGGTCTGGGATGAGGGAGTCCAGACACCCAGCAGGGGGGCGGAGCCAGCGCCCAGGGAGGCTGGGGGTGCTCGGCACCTGGCGGGGGAGAGCCATCAACACTTCGTACTCCCATTGACCTGCCAAGTGGGCCGTTCACCTCCTGGGTGGAGGGTGGTGCCGGGATGTCGGGGCCTGGCCAGGCCCAGGGTTGGGGTCGGGCTGAGGCCGCGCGGCCGCGTGGTGCCGTGTCCAAGATGGCGGCTGGGCCGGGCAATGGTGCTGACGGTGGCCCGGGCCCTGTCCTGCGGGGAGGGAGCGAGCCCTTCATGTGGCCTGTCCAACAGCCACCATATAACAACTTATCCTCAAGACAAAGAAGAGCATTGATTACTCTATCAGATGTCCTCCTGATCATGATAAAACCAGTAGATAATGGGGGTGAAACAGTGATCATGAATTCTACTGATTATGACCAGGAGTGTCTCTGACAACTGGCAAATATAAAATACTACCAAAAATTGGAAATAGATCCCACTGACACATTAACGACACAGATCAAATCCATGGTCTACACGGAGGGAATACAACAATGGATCACTCAGCATGAAGCAGAGTTTCTATTGAACCCCTCCCCAAAGATATCATACTTCTATTTTAGTTTTTTTAGTTCAAAAGCTTTATTCGAAATGTAAAAACAATTCATAAAAGCATACAGTTCAATCACAGTCATTAAAATTCATTATGAACACATTTATAAATTAAAACACTAAAAACCAAATTTTAAAATCCATATTCACACTATTTTAGACCAAATAACCATAACCCTTCAATAGGGGCACATAATTCAAACATAGCAAGTGCTAGGATCAATTCATCAAGGGAGCAAACATTCTTCAAATGTAAAGATAAGTCAGCGCATCATTTTAGAGCGAGATAATAAGTCAAATTGGTTAGGCGTGGAGATGATACCGCCACTCAATACATGGCCATTCCTGCCCGTCAAGAGGTTACTCTCTGCTTTCTGACATTTCCACGAGGTATATAATGATCTGGGGTAAAAGTCGCTTATGCTCCAAATAGATATAGGGCCATCTCCTATTTGTGGCAGCCAGGATTGGAGAAATGGAACGACGTGTTTAGACCTGAATTTGACGAGTACCAAATCGCCCGCTATATCCTTAGGGAGAGGTCCTAGCCAACCCACCCTTCTGACATTTAGTATAGTGCCATCAATGTTGGGTGGTAGGGGTCTATTTTTGGTTAGCCAAAACACAACCTTGTTTCTTAGGCCCAGATGGCTTTCATGTTTCCCCTTTATAAGTTCTGGTACTCCCGAAAGGACGCACACAATAGGGGCAGCCTCTGGAGGCAGATGTAAATGATCAGTTTTAAATAGCATATTGTCATGATTAACCGCTGTTCCTTTGCGTAATGTCAATTCATTGTTTGGCCCTACTCTAGGATGAGACCTCCGTACAATTGTGGCAGGGGGATTAAAAGTTTTCACATGTGATATTACTCGTTGGTTGCGGATGGTATTGCTTTGTGTAGAAGTTTCAGACATTTCTATGGAGGCTGGGCGCTGTGGCTGAGTGGGAACTGCCATCGTTTTTACAAGCAATGAATTGGCCTTGATTGCTTCTTCAACACCCAAGAGCCTATCCCCTAAACTAGCCATTTTATCGATCAACGGGGATATTATAGATTTAATCATATTTTCAATCGAGGCCATTAAAGAAGCGTGGGTAGGGGCAATCGGTATGGCATTGCTGGGCGTGTTGGGCGATGGGGGATTTGGGTTTAGTTTTAGATGTTTGGCCTGACTCCCCAATTGTTTGGCCCCATCTCTCTTCCTTTTAGCGATA
The DNA here is from genome assembly GCF_964261635.1 of Lissotriton helveticus. Lineage (NCBI taxonomy): Eukaryota > Metazoa > Chordata > Amphibia > Caudata > Salamandridae > Lissotriton > Lissotriton helveticus. The sequence goes on from NW_027611959.1 coordinate 122,780, forward strand.
GTGACCTGAGGGGTAACTGCAACTAGCGATTTTTCTTCCGGTCGTGGTCGTGGTAAAAAAGAAGTATCCTGTATACTATGGGTTGGTTGAAGTTGACTGTTGGCCAGGGGACTGCTCGTTGCTGTAACGCAGATTGGGGGACTAATTTGTACATTGTATGAGTCCACAGGAGCATACGTGGATTTGCACATTATATTTAGTTCCTCCAGTAATGATATATTTGGGGCTACATTGGCGGTCTGTAAGGTAGAGCACATAGTGGGAGGACTATCCATGGCTGGGGATTGCTCTATTCTCTCTAGTTCTCTGACAATGGGGAGCGTTACCCTCTTTATATAATAATCCATCGTTCCCCTGAACAAGTCACTCTGGGGGGAGATATTTCTGGTATCCCCCTTGCAGGTCATATCAGCATCATCTACCCAAGGAAAACAGTTCAACAGATCCACTATGATGCCAATGGGAAGGACATATGAGGAAGCGGGGATAGGCAAAGGGTATCAGTACCTTCAATACTTTTCCCTCCTCTCTTAGATCGAAGCCAAAGGGAATGGCCCCGTCCCGGCCTCCTCTGGCCTCGGATGGCCTCAGAGGGCCCGTCCTTTGCCCGGGCTTAGCCCCGGGCGCTCCCGCGCGCTCCCGCGACGCTGGTGCCGTCGGTGGTTTTAAAGACGCCTCCTGGCGCTCCGACGTCACTTCCGGTTCTGGGGCACCTGGGAGATGAAGTCTCCCTCCGCTCGGCGGCCGCGTTGGTGACTGCGGCGGCGGGAGGGAGACAGGGCAAACAGCAAGACCCCAGCAGCTATGGCACGCAAGTAAGGTGACCCCCCTAGGCAGCAACAACACCCGCTCCACCAGTGCCGTCGGTGGTTTTAAAGACGCCTCCTGGCGCTCCAACGTCACTTCCGGTTCTGGGCCACCTGGGAGATGAAGTCTCCCTCCGCTCGGCGGCCGCGTTGGTGACTGCGGCGGCGGGAGGGAGACAGGGCAAACAGCAAGACCCCAGCAGCTTTGGCACGCAAGTAAGGTGACCCCCTAGGCAGCAGCAACACCCGCTCCACCGGTGCCGTCGGTGGTTTTAAAGATGCCTCCTGGCGCTCCGACGTCACTTCCGGTTATGGGGCACCTGGGAGATGAAGTCTCCCTCCGCTCGGCGGCCGCGTTGGTGACTGCGGTGGCGGGAGGGAGACAGGGCAAACAGCAAGACCCCAGCAGCTATGGCACGCAAGTAAGGTGACCCCCTAGGCAGCAGCAACACATACTTCTATTAGTTACCAAAAATAAATAAAGGAGTCAACCCTCCACCAGGAAGACCCATCGTCTCTGGTATTGGATCCCTCTTAGAACCTCTCAGTCAATTTTGTGACCATTTTCTTTGACCTTTGGTCCAAAATACACAGTCATTTTTGAAAAACACAAGAGATGTCCTCAAACTGATTGCAATTGTAGATAACCCAGAAGTGTTCAACATCCTGATGACCCTCGATGTGGAAGCTCTTTATACGAATATCCCACAGGATGCAATGATCGAGGTGATCGATACCTGTCTCAGATGGCAACAGTGAGTACCAACACACCAGTTGACTTCATCATGGAATGATCCACAATGGCCTTGAAAACAATTTCTTCAAGTACAAATCTCAACTCGCCTTCACCGGCCTGGTCGCCCCCACGCACCTCGTGCCTCCTGCTTCCTGTGCCCTACCTGCCTCCTGCTGCCTGTGCCTTCCTGCTCGCCTACGCCGACTGCTTCTTCCTCAAGCGCCCCAGCCGCCGCAGGGCCGCCCGCCAGCCCGCACTCGTTTTTTTCCTGCCGCTGCCTGCCTGCGGCCCCGCCCCCCCACCAGCCGATAGGCTCCCACGCTCCCGCCCCCCAGCGGACCCTCCCTCCCGGCTCCCTTCTTATGACGCCCCCAGAGCGACCGCGCAGCGGACGCGCGCAGCGGGAGCACCGAATGAGCGCCGAAGGTGCGCCAAAGGTAAGCCTGTCTGCGCCCGTCCGCGTCTGGACCGCGCCCAGCGCCAGACCCCCTGGTCCCCACCGCCGATGCAAGACTCCTCGACAGACCTACGACGCCACCACTCTCAACGCACTCAATACCGGCCGGAACCCTGCCTGCTACCGAGCCACCCTGAGACGCACCAACGGACCCTTCGCCTGCAAAGCCTGCCGCTTCACCTGCCACCGGACCTGCACCACCCCGCCGACTCCAACACTAACAGCAACCACTTGAAGTGCATCCTGCTGAACACCCGATCCGTCCACAGGCACGCCGTGGAACTCTGGGACCTGCTCGACGCAACTACACCAGACGTCGCCTTCCTCACCGAAACCTGGATGAACGCCTCCTCAGCGCCCGACATCGCCACAGCCCTCCCGGATGGCTACAAGATCACCCGGAAGGACCGCGTCAACCAGACCGGAGGAGGCATCGCCATCGTACACAAGAACACCATCCGCATCTCGACTAACTCCGACAAAACCTTCTCCGCCGCCGAGCACCTGCACTTCCAGATACACACCGACCCCAAAACCACCCTCCGAGGCACCCTCATCTACAGACCACCGGGACCACGCACGCAGTTCAGCGAAGACATCGCAGACTTCCTCAGCCCGCACGCCCTTCCCTCCGCCGACTACATCCTCCTAGGGGACCTCAACTTCCACATGGAGAACAACAAGGACCGCAATACCATCACCCTGCTGGACAACCTCGCCAACCTCGGACTCAAGCAACTGGTGGACACCCCCACCCACTACGCCGGACACACGCTTGACCCTGTCTTCACATCCAGCAAGCACGTCTCCTTCAGCCACGCCACCGGACTCCACTGGACAGACCACAGCTGCGTCCACTTCAGCTTCAGTAGAACTACGACCCACCTCCATCCACAACGGGTCCCCCGCTGCAGCTGGAACAAGATCACCGCCGAGCAACTCACCACCTCCCTCAGCCAGAACACTCCCACCAGCACAACGGACCCCAACGTAGCAGCCAGCAACCTCACCAAGTGGCTGACCGCCTGCGCCAATGACCTCGCACCACTCAAGAACCCTCCCAGCAACCCCAGAAGCAAGAAGGCCCCCTGGTTCACCGACGAACTCAAGGAATCCAAGAAGAACTGCCGCACCCTCGAGAAAGCCTGGCGGCTCAACCGCACCACAGACAACTGGACTGCCCTCAAGCACGCCACCCGCAAACACCATCAACTGATCCGCGCCACCAAGAAGACGGCACTCAAAGAACGACTGGACAACAACGCCCACGACAGCAAAGAACTCTTCAGCATCGTCAAAGAGTTCTCCAACCCCAGAGCCGGAACCAGCGACATCACTCCCACGCAAGACCTCTGCGACTCCCTCGCCTCGTTCTTCCACCGCAAGATCGCCGACATACACAACAGCTTCGACTCACAGACCACGCACCCTACCACCGAACCAAGGCCCGCCACCACCACCCTCTGCAACTGGACCCCGATCAGCACCGAAGACACCACCCACACGATGAACTCAATCCACTCCGGATCACCAACCGACCCCTGCCCACACCACGTCTTCAACATAGCCGCCGCCACCATCGCTCCCCATCTCCGAGACACCATCAACGCCTCCTTCCACACCGCCACCTTCCCGGAGAGCTGGAAGCACGCCGAGCTGACCGCCCTCCTGAAGAAACCAACAGCGGACCCCACCGACCTCAAGAACTACCGTTCCATCTCGCTCCTTCCTTTCCCGGCCAAAGTCATCGAGAAGACCGTCAACATACAGCTTGCCGCCTTACTCGAGACGAACGGATCCCTCGACCACTCGCAGTCCGGATTTCGGGCCAACCACAGCACCGAGACCGCCCTGATCGCAGCCACTGACGACATCAGAACCCTGATCGACAACGGGGAAACAGCGGCCCTCATCCTCCTGGACCTCTCCGCGGCGTTCGACACAGTCTGCCACCGAACCCTAGTGAAGCGCCTCAGCAACATCGGAATCCGAGAGAAAGCGCTGGAATGGATCATATCGTTCCTCACCGGAAGAATCCAGAGAGTCCGCCTCCCTCCGTTCAGATCTGAGGCCACCGAAGTCATCTGCGGCGTACCACAAGGATCCTCTCTCAGCCCGACCCTCTTCAACGTCTACATGAGCCCCCTCGCAGCCATCGCATGCCAACACAACCTCAACATCATCTCCTACGCCGACGACACCCAGCTGATCCTCTCCCTCACCAACGATCCCACCACCACCAGAGCCAACCTCCACGAAGGGATGAAAGACGTTGCCGACTGGATGAGAAACAGCCGTCTTAAACTGAACTCAGACAAGACGGAAGTCCTCATCCTGGGATCATCACCCTCTGCCTGGGACGACTCCTGGTGGCCCCCGGCCCTGGGCACCGCCCCCAAACCTACAGACCACGCACGCAACCTGGGCTTCATTCTGGACTCCTCCCTGTCAATGACCAGACAAGTCAACGCCGTTTCTTCCTCGTGCTTCAACACCCTGCTCATGCTCCGTAAGATCTTCACATGGATCCCCAATGAAACCAGAAAGACCGTCACCCAGGCACTCGTCACCAGCCGACTGGACTACGGGAACGCCCTCTACGCCGGAATTACAGCCAAACTCCAGAGAAGACTCCAACGAATCCAGAACGCCTCCGCACGACTCATCCTGGACATCCCCCGACACAGCCACATCACCGGACACCTGAGAGAACTGCACTGGCTCCCTGTCAGCAAGAGAATCACGTTCAGACTCCTCACCCACGCACACAAGGCCCTACACGACCTGGGACCCAAGTACCTCAACGACCGAATGACCTTCTACACGCCCACGCGGCAGCTACGATCTACCAGCCACGCACTCGCCACCGTACCTCGCATCCGCAGAACCACCGCCAGAGGAAGATCCTTCTCCTACCTGGCAGCCAAGATCTGGAACTCCCTCCCCACTCACCTTCGACGTACCCAAGACCATCTCTCCTTCAGGAAGCAACTCAAGACCTGGCTGTTCGAGCAGTAACACCCCCCTTCCCCCAGCGCCTAGAGACCCTCCCGGGTGAGAAGCGCGCTATATAAATGCCGTGATTGATTGATTGATTGATTGATATATCATCGAGTACAAAGTACTTTGATGGGCAGTACCATTGCCCTAAGTCTGACCTGTCTGTACATGGCCCATTTCGAAAACCCAGCATATATTCACAACATCCAACCTCTACCAGATGAATATCATCACTTGTACACAATATATCAACAATATCCTGATTTTCTGGAGAGGTGATGAGGCTAGATGCCATGAATTTAGTCAATGGGTTAATACCCTGGATCCCTTTCTCAAATTTACTAGTCCCCACTCTGACAAAGAAGTATCATTCGTGGATCTTCTGATTTCCATCAACGAAGAGAACTCTGCACAAGAACTTACAAGAAAGAGACCAACTGCAATAGTCTGCTCACTTTTGACAGCCAACATCCTAGAGCCCCATGCGAGAATCTAACATTTGGCCTATTCTTACATATACAGAGTAATTGCTGTTCAATGGTTGATTACGACGTGCAAGCCAAGACCCTGACTAACAACCTTATGGCAAGGAACTTCCCACCAAGAGTCCTCGCACGGGCAGGGAAGGGGAGCCCAAACAACACCCATGAAGCCCTGTTAGAAAACACCACAAGACCCACAGAAGATATCATCACCTACATGACCACCTTTACACCTCAGTCTAACAAGATCAAAAACATTATTGTGAAACACTGCAATATCCTGAATACAGGCTATATGAATCTGGCACGTCCACAGTTCATGTTCAAGAGAACTCAGAACGTAAAAGATCACCTGATACATACCAGCCCACAATCAAAAAGAGATCAAACACAATTCACTCTATGGCTTTACCCGCAGTGACTCGACATTACCCATGTGGATCCTGCACTGTCTGCCCCTTCACCACACACACGAAAAAACGCAATCTGGTCAATGATTTTATATGGACCCAAAGACACCACACCAACTGTAACTCCAAGAATTGTGTGTATCTCATCACCTGCCAATGCAACCTCCACTATGTGGCGATGACAACTAGGGCCATTATGACCAGGATTGGGGAGCACAGGAGTACCATCTGATGTGCATGTTGTGCAACCAAGATGTACAATCATTTTAATGAGATGAAACACTCACCAGATGATCTGAGATGGACAGTCGTGGAAGCCAGCCCACAGTGGAACACAACATCACTGTTCAAAAGAGAACAACATTGGGTTTTCCACTTCCGTACTCATAAGCAGGGCTTAAATGATGAAATACCCTGGATCGAACTGTGATAGAATGTGAATACCATAGAATATTGCCATCTATTTTTACTAGTCAGATAGAGTACTGTCAGTGCACACACCATAATAATATGGCCGCCACACATGCACGGTGACCCCCTTCCTGATGATTACCGTGGCAACGCCTATAAATACAATACACCTCCTACACTCGTCCTTGACCCGGATGAGCAGAGGGACTTGGTAGGTGTACTGAAGAGGGAGCACTGAAAACACGTGACTCCACAAGTATATCAGGGTCTTAATTGACTCTCTTCCGTCCTCTGCGCCAACTTCCTGACCATAGAGGACCCTTCTCTATTTCGATTCTCTCCATGTCCTCCGCGTTCTCTCCCCCTACCTTTTTGCAGCTCACATCCTCTGCCCCAACTAATAAGGCATGGCTGAACGTCACCACGGTAAGGCTATGTGAATCGGGCACTGGGAGCACCAAGATAAGCATGAGTGCATGCCTTACCTTTTACACCATGGATGCACTATGTCACAAACATACTGAGCATATTACACAAGACATGAGCATGAAATAGATCTGACAATAGATGTAGGAATACCATGAATGACTCGTCACACGTACGATTGTATGTGTCTGTTTATTAAGATTTGTATTAAGAATCTGATTGATGATGGAAATACAAACCTTGTGTTGGATATATAAACGTCCACCCTTGGGTTTCTTTTCTGGTATAGAAGGACGCCTGTGCCAGAAACAAAATGAATTAATCACTATTGTTATTATTATTTTTTTTCTCTCTTATTCTTCCTTTCTTTTGTTGGTGGGATGATCATATTTACCACACAACTAACAGGTACCACCCACACACTGGGGACTCAACATGTTTAATTATCGTGGGGTAGGTTAATTTACCATTGCTCTTGGTCCTGAAAAAACGCTGTGGATCTTGCATAGACTTGGGCACATTATTGACCTTATAAGTAGCACTAACGTTTCTATTTTTTATACCTGACAGGGAAGTCGACAGAATAAAGTTGAATCTGACATCCCCTCGTTAGTTTTAGCTCACTGTTACCACACTTCACTGATCACCCCATTTTGGATACTCTCGCACTCATTAGATGGCAAGCACAACCAAAAGATCTCCGCCACAGTGACCCTTAGGGGTACCCCTAGGACATTGCATCACCAGCCCAACGAGGAGCACCCGCCTGATGATGGAACATGACATCCCTAGGGATGTTTGAGGGCAACATGAAACAATCTTGTTGAGTGTCCACCCTCTGATATGTCTACACCTACCTCTTAGGAACCATGAACCCACAACCTTGATTTGATTATAGTTTTGGAATATGGGCCCTGGATCTTTATTTGCTCCCAGTCCCTCCCCCTTCTTTTTTTAAACCATACTGCTTATGTTTTGTAAGGATATAAGCAATGAACATTGAAATGGGTCCCTTCCTGGCCCTGTAGTCATATACTACACTTTTCAGGCAAAAACACTCATTGATTTCTGAATAATGAGTATAAAAGTGTTAGGGTAACCATGTTGTTCCTGCCTACATTTCACATGCTTTACTTAATCTTGCATTCCCTACAAGTGTATGCTTTTTCCAGGATGTTTTACTTATTTTTTTCAGTGAGCATATTACTCTAATCTAGTGCATAATTGGAAAATGAGTTGCATCCAGGTGTTTATAGCGGGGCACAATTGTGTTGCGACTGAAGGCAGTGCAAGTTTCTCTCAGTGGGGAAGTATGGTGTTCAGTGGGCGAGAGAATGTGGCACTATGGCCAGAGCTGGCAAATTTGGAACTGGGGAACCAGGTTCAGCATTCATGACCAGTTCACCAGACCACTCTCCTGAGGGAGCACATTCCCATGCTAGACCTTAGAAGCCCTTGTGTCTTAGGACCAGCAGGTGTCCCCTAGCAATTTCCCCCGCCATATTACTATGGCGAGGGGGACCATGGCGGACGGGAAGACTGTCCTCTGGTTTTCCGCCGGTAGGCAATCGGCCCAATTGCCTACCGGGCATAAAAGCACAGTAATATGGTGGCGGTGCCTTGCAGGCACTGCCATCTATATTACCATAATGGCGGAAATGTGCCTTTGCATGGCAGAGACTCCGCCATGGAAAGGCATGCCGTTTTTCATTTGGGGGCCTGTTATGGGCCCCCAGGGTGTTGGGGGAGTGGGGAGTGCTCATGTGGGGTACGCATTTGCATGCACAATGTGACAGGCACCATGTGGTGACTGCCCGTTGTGCATGCAAATGCACAAGATGAATTACTGACATTGCGGAGGGTGCTGCTGAAAGCACCGCCCGTCGCAATATCAGGAATGTGGGATGCGCCCGCCAGTATGGCGGGGGCATCCTAATGCCTAATGTGAGACCGCCGCATACATAGCAGGCGGTCCCATTTCCCGGGGCTATAGTGGGCAGACAAAGTCCGCCCGCCACGCTAATCAGCCCCTAAGTTTGCACACTTCACAAACTCTCTGCATCATGCATAAGCACTTTTAACATGTCCTTGTGCATTAGGGTCTGTGTATCGATTTAATCCACACTAACAAAATCTTTCAATCATTAGGTACATCAAACGCTCTCTTTTCTCTGTATCTGTCCGCTTGGGTAACATAGCTTAAAAACATTGCCAAAGCCAAAAGATCTGGCTAAACACTTACAAGGTCCCAAAGGTGAGACCTTTTAGCTATGCCAATGCTTGTTAATGTCTTTGCGCCCCTCTTGTCGCGGATATAGTGAGGATCTACCCAAGATTACTCTGGTTGAGTGCAACCCAAGGAGGTTGCTTTTACTGTGGCCGGCCCAACTGTTAAGGAAAGGATGGCCCAAGCCCAACCAGCATTGTCACTATCTTCACTCCTCATGTTAGATGTCTGCTCTGGTGTAATTCTTCAGTTTCCTGTCAGGTTGGGCAGGTCAGTACTCATAGGTATGGGTAGCCCTGTAGCTCCACACAAATCTGCCAATCTCCTGAGGCCCAAATGCCAGGCTGCAGCAGCACCCCATCATGCAAGCTCAGCCACCCTTGCCCACCGATTCAGGGTACCATAGACTTCTGCACCAGTCCAGAGGGGATCACGGCTATGAGTCTTTGGTCTCCAAGCGCCTCGCTTTGCAGTCAGATCAGGGCCCACTGATCCTCTCATTCCCTCTGCTCAGCAGTGAAGGGCGGCTCTTGTCCGCCATGTTGAGAACTGCGCCATCGTCCAAGACAAACGGCCACTCAGGTCTCCTGTGGGGGTCAGATAGTCTTGTCCAGCTCAGCACATGCTCCAGGGTGAACAGAGGAGGCGCGCAATTGTCCGCAGTTGCCCCCAGCCCTTAATGTCAACATTTTTATTCGTGAACATCAGTCACTAATTCCATTGGTAACTTATACAAAATCTCATGAAAACGCCCATACATAAAATAAAAAATATAATATAACAATATTACTCACATTAACTAAAAGGTCGGCAAGGGCATGTGTGGTGAAGAAAATGAGTGAATGTGTAATGTTTGTTCACTTTCTGTTTGATTAGTCACATCCTCTTTGACACACTAGGCACTCCTGTGAGTCCCCGTTTAACTTGTAATAACAAATATTTTTGTAACACAGTACTCTTTATGTATCCAAAGGTTGTGATTAACACGTGCCAGTACTATCCAATTAACCAACTTCAAAAGGTGGTATGGGTGAGCTGGCTTGGACTCACGACCTGAGGATCACAGCACATCAACAGTTAGGGTCAACGCTCTGTGTCACCTTGCAGGCTGCTAATTGTCAGTGGTATTTACAGTGGCCTTTGACTCCCTTCATTGTGAAAATATAATTTGGAACAGGATAGAGGTAAAAGAAATATGCCCCAATTTACCTATCATTGGAATGGGAATCGATCTTCTATAGACCACAGAATAATTTCAACAAATGGCATAGAGGTTTTTAATGCATTATCTGTGGAACCTACTAGTTTTACTGACCATTTTACACTTACCTTAATGTTGAAAGTCAAAACACAGGATAGCGAAACTTCACCCCTGTTAACAAATATCCCCATAGCAAGTGTCCCAGTTGGAAAAAGTGGGAAAAGATAATAAGAATAATTTCCTAGTTTGCACTGACATTGAAGCTTCCCCCCAAATGATTGTGACAGCCTTTAGTAGGATCACAGTGGCCATAGCTACCAAACTAAAAGTAGTTAATTAAGACGCTAAAAAGCGGAATGGCTTGACCATCAATGTACCCATTCCAATCAAAATTTAAGAAGAGCCCTGTTAGAACTAGGGGTCTCTAGTTGGCAGAGGTAGGTACCACTGTCCAAATAGGGACCCCTGCTTCTAGTCAGGGTAAGGAGGAAACACTCTTAGATAACCCTTGCTTACCCCCTTGGTAGCTTGGCACGAGCAGTCAAGGCTTATCAAAGGCAATGTGTAAAGTATTTGTACCAAAACTCACAGTAACACAGTGAAAACACCACAAACTGACTCCACAACAGTTTAGAAAAATAAAGGTATTTAATCTAAACTACACAAGACCAAAACGACAACAATCCAACATACACAGTGCAAGAATATGGTTGCAAAGGAGTTCTTAGGCTCAGCGATAAAATAATCCACATTTGCATCACGTTTTGCCAACATTACCTTTCAATGCGACAAAATTCCAAAACAAGCGATGCTCACTCCTGATACCCTGGGGAGGCGATGCGATTACCCCGCTGGACTTAGCGGGCATGTTGCGACGAATCCGGTCTGTATGGGGAGGGAAGTGAAACCTTGTGTGGATTTCGGTGCGTAAGGTTCCGTAGGAAAATGCTCGCAAAGGCACAATGTGACGATCTTTAGGGACTGCGACGATCTCCGGGGCAACGATGCGCGGCTCAGCGGTGATCTTTCACTCGCAGTTCCTTGATGAGATGGGTCTGCGACGATTCTCGATGCGACGTGATGCGGTGATCTCACCCAGCAGCGACAGGCTCTGCGACGAGCTCGGTCTTCGTAGCGGCGGGAATTTCCTCGCTATGCCGGGGTTGCAATAAAACTTCCAGAAAGTTTCTTAAAAGCTTGGTTTCCGACTTCCCAACACAGGTACAACTTCCAGAGGCACCACACATGGGTAAAGCACTCCAGGAAGGACATAACTCTCTCAGTAGAGTTCAGGGAAGCTGGGGGTGAAGTCCTTTTGTTCCTGGGACTTCATAGCAGGGAGTCAGCTCTTCTCAGGCCCTTGGAGATTCCTTCAAGCAAGGGGACACAGCACAAAGCAAAGTCCTTCCCCTCTCCTTGACAGCAAAGCAACAGCAGGTCAGTCCAGCAGAGCAACAGCAGGACAGTCTTCCTTCTTCAGTTTCAGCTTTCTCCTTGGCAGAGGTTCCTTCTTGATTCCAGGATGATCTAATTTTCTGTAGTCAGGGGTCCTGTACTTATACCCCTAAAAGTCTTTGTTCCCTTTGTGCAGGGGAGCTCTGAGCCCGGTCCAAACCAGTTCTGGAGCACACTGTTTACATGACTCCTTCTTCCTTTCACAGTACAGAGCAGAAACATCAGACCCCCCACAGGAGGTGGAGCCAGCATTGTGGGGGGAAAGCACAGCCCTGGAGAACTTTCTTGACATGATTTCTTCTCTCCTTTCACAGTGCAGGGCAGAGGCATCAGACGCACCACAGGGGGTGGAGCCAACACTGTGGGGGGCAGGCACAGTCCTATTCAGGTCTCAGATGCAACTCCTCCCTCCCATCTAGATGCAGATCTCTCTAGTCACCACTGGGCGGACTCATTCTTTCTCCTGGAATCCCCCAGCCCTGTCACTCACAAACCAGACAGTCAATTCACAAACAGCCAAAGGCACACAGAAAGGTCAGACAAGAAAGCAGCCACTTTCTAAAAGTGCCGCTTTCAAACACAGGATTTAAAAAACACCTTTCCCAAAAGATGTGTTATTAAATTCTGAGTTCAGGGATATCGGACTATTATGTCCCATCTGGCTCCTATGGGAAGATATGCAGGTAACCACTGTACACAGCAGTCCCCATGATAGCATATGGGCAAGATAGCCTTACAATAGTGAAAAACTAAAATGGCTGTAATTCACTACCAGAGCATGCCACCTGCACTAGTACATGCTCTACCTTTCACATACACTGCACCCTGCCCAAGGGGGTTCCTTGGGCCTTCCATAGGGGTGACCAATGTGTATAGAAAGGGAAGGGTTAGGCCTGGTCAGTGGGGACACTGACCAGGAGGACATGGCAGTTCACAGACTGCACACAGGCACTGCGGTGGCAGGCCTGAGACACCATTTTAGGGCTACTCATGTGGGTGGCACAATCAATGCCCACTAGTAGCATTTTTATCACCAGCCCTGGCACACTCAGTGCACTGTACTAGGGACTTCTTTGTGATACAAATATGCCATTCATGGTCAACCAATTACAATAACAAGTTACATAGAGAGCATATGCACTTTAGCACTGATCAGCAGTGGTAAAGTGCCCAGAGTCCTATTGCCAACAACCACAGGTCAGGAAAAACAAGGGAGGAAGAAGCAAAAAGTTTGGGGATAACCCTGCAAAAAGGGCCATTTCCAACAAGCCCTATATTCAGACCCTAGGGATGAAGAAGTTAAACAGCTATGGTATGAATATATACTAATTTTAGGTCAAAGGAAGAGAAACACACAAAAAAGGCATGGGCAGATTTAGAATGGGCAGCAGACTGAAAATACTCCACATTATTCTGGTGGGTAATAAACTCCCCGCCCCTGAAAGATGATTTAGAACTAAGAGTGGAGACTAAGTTACCCCGACGGATTGGGCACTGAAAGTAAAGGCAACAAAAACTCAAGTTCCTGGTATTGAATGTTTAAGCATTATTGAAGGTGCCTCAATTGCTAACTAACTTCTGCATCCGGTTAGCAATGAGGAGATTACATTGGCCTTACAGAAGCCCGCTAAAGGGAAAGCCCCAAGCACTCATGGGATCCCTGCCGATGCTTTTACGTCTTACATGACATTATGGACCCCAATACTAACACAGGTATGCAATGCTGCCGTCCAAGGGTCTTTCCTTAGACTTGGACAGAAAGCACTATTGGGGAGAGTCGTACTCGAAAGACTAGATGCATGGGCAACTGAAACTGAAAAGTACTAACAGACAACCAATATGATTTTGAGGAGGAATATAGGGACGGTGGAGCAGTGCGTCAATCCTAACCTCATTTTAAACAACTATACACAAGTGAAGAGGGGACATATCCATCTCTAGGGCTTTTGACCATGTTAACCATGCCAAACTATGGAAGACTAGGATGGAAATGGGTGCCCAAGAAGAAATCATATTACACCTGGCACTGCTGCACTCCACCTTAACAGCAAGGGTAAAATATGTATTAGAAGGAGAATGTACCCCTAGCTTTAAGGTCACTAGAGACATTAGGAAAGACTATGTCCTTGCCCCATTTCTTTTCTCACTTTACATCAACGGGGTAGATAGTATGGTATAAAAGGCAGATGCTGATGTACAGAAAGTCAGCTACCACTAGACTCCACTCCTCCTGTATGCAGACGAAAGGTTCTTAATATCAAGAACCATAAATGGTCTACAACAATGTGATCAACTAATTTGTCACATACATGGAGCAAAAAGATTTTAAACTAAATTTGACGAAAACGTTTGTGAATGTATGTGAGCAGGGAAGGCCAAGAAAAATCCCACTTTGTGAGGGACTTCAAATTAGAAATAATCCAAAGATTTAGCTACATGGGCATGCTTTTTTCCCAAAATTTTACCTGTTGCTCCCACTTAGAAATGGCAAAACTTAAGTTCATTAGATTTTTGGCAGCATTGTTTAGATTTGCTGGGAAAATAGGTAATGAACCCATAAGCGAGATGATACAGCTCTTTCAGAGCAAATGTATGTCAACTGTCTCCTAGTCCTATGTATATCTGCTGGGGTTTGGCTGAGCTTTCTTTACTGCAATCATATGAAAACTCTTTTCTCCGTAGACTTTTAGCTGTCCCATGAAACAAACATACCATATCTTGAAGACATGGTACTTGTCAGTGCGATTGCTAGCTGGCATAATATATGGGGTAAGAACGAAACTAAGGGCCATATTATCAAGAAAGGGCAATACATTATCGCCGCTTTTATCAGCAGGAAACTGGTGCTAAAGCGGTGATAATGGGCTTGATAATATGGCCTTGTGAATTCCCCTAGAAGCCCAGGTTCTGGTGTTAACCTGGGCTTCTAAATTAATAATCACTTTAGGGCACAGTGAAGTCAATGGGCCTTAAAAAAAATACAAATAGCAGTAAAAAAATCCGATGTCCAACATGTGACGTTGGTCGTGAAAGAGAAAGAGAACAGGAAATGCTTCTCACTCCAACAGTGTATATGCACAGTACGTTGCAATATCCTCCAACAGGAAGTCATTGTTCTCATCCGTAAACATTTCAGCCATCCAATTCATTAATGGGAATGAACATACATGTTCCTCAATAACCGGAGCCTCTAGTACCATAAGAGGACAACTCGGGTTCATTTCAATGTAACTGCATTCCAAGAAGTCATGCGCCGCTGCAAAAACATTCCAACTTCCCAGGACTCCATGCATCGATGCAAAGGCCATAATCCCGCTGCCAGAACAAAGCAATGCATGAGCAACTAAGGGGCTCATTAGTTGATCATAATCCGCGTTGGGAGACACCGTATTGCAGAGACTCAAATCCAGAGCCCATTCGAAATCGCAGCTCAGGCAATGAAAGACATGCTGGACGCATGTGAAAAAGGAAAATCGAAACGATAATCCATAAACTGCACTCAATGTAGCCAGAGGCAGCGCTCTATAATAATCAAGCAGTCAGTTGCGGAGCAGCAACAGCCGGGGCAGATTGTCTTGTAACACAGGACGTGCATCCATTTTTAAATAAACAAAGAGCGAGCATCAAGGGAAATCCACCAAACAGGAAAAAATTGAATAAAAAAATGCCGGGAACACACCAAATATAGTTTGGAAAGAAGTCACAAGGCCACTACTAACAACTTTAGAAAAGTGAGTCAGCCCCGTGGTCGAGGAAGCATTAACGATAGTGTGAATTAATTCCCTGAAATGCAAGGGCAGGTCCATATTCAATAAAGCATGCCCTTCTGTGCGGGTGTTTGCCATGTGAAGGACAAATGTTTCACGGGCAGATGTTAGGGCGACTTCTTTCTGGGACAAAAGAGCTCTTATTCGACTCATCTTGTTGAACTCAGCTTTTAAGGTCGGAATCGACGGCCAGATGGAAACATCCAGCTTTCCATGTGAAGGAGGAAACATTACGTTTTTACAACAAACTACACGTTGGGTGACCGTAACGATGTAAGGATTTCCAGCTAACATCCCACAACAATCTTCATTATTTAAAAAGTAAAGAACTACCGTTTGCTAGTAATTTGAATGTGGATGTGATAGCAGGCGTTGTTGTACCTTTTAAAACACAGGCTAAATTAGGTGCATTCTGATTACACGAGCCATGCAATCAGATATTCCTACACACTAACCAGTGATCTGGTATTGTTGTGCAATCCTCACCATTCAAATAAACCTCTTTTCCCTCCCTCAGGCACCTATAGGTAAATGGTAGTGACCAAGCTTCATGGAGATAAGCGGTGCCCAGAGGTTCATACCTGCCAATTGCATAGTACTTCATGCAAGCATTGAATTTGAACAAAGGAAAAGGTAATGTTATTAACCCATGGACGAGCCACACAGCAGAATTTGTTTCGGCCACAGAAAGCGGCAAAGGTTCTAACTTCTCAATATGTAACATAGAAAAAATTGCATCTTTCACAGACATAAATTGCATTTGTCAGTCAAATTAAAAGAGGCAAATAATGCGGACGTGCTCATGTAGTCCCAAGGCATCTTCCCAGCCTTTGACGTTTGTAAAGTCCATGCAAATTGCATAATGGAATGCAATTGATTTTGACCATGGTACAAAACAGAGATATCTTCTTGCACAATATCAACAACAGACGAAACTATGTTATCTAATATGTAAATGCGGGAAGAAAGCATGTTAATGTTGTTATCGATAACTGCGAGCACCTTTTCTAAATTAGCTCGATCTATAGCTCTTAACCGGAAAGCAGCCTCAATCTGAGACAGTTTCCAAACTTCGTTGTAAATAGCATATATCCACCTTTTGGATCTGCCGGAAGCAGGGCCCTTGACAAAGTCATTTAGATCAACATCATCAGTCAATTTAGACAAATGAAGCTTCACTGACGCTAAAGTGGAGTGTTTGAGCCAATTCTGACACAGCTTGCCTACGGAATAGGTAGTTACAGAATGGTCACTCTCAAAACGGGGATGCACCCTAACCTGTGTGTAGCCAGGGGCTAAACCCAGCAAATGATGTTGGCAAGAATCTGCACTTTTGTGCCACAACAACCAACCATTAGGATCCAAACTGGATATGTTAAAAGCAGAATTCAGCAACAGGGTCTGTAATTCCCTGAGAGAAAAACTGGTATTATTATACCAACCGGGGTACTCTTCCAATTCTGGAAAAGAAGGAGCATTTAATTTTTTAGTAGTAGCCAATCCAAAGCAGGTCGTTTGTGAAATAGTTGAATTTAAAAACAGCATATGGTTCGGGATGAGACATGCATGATGCAAAGCCTCAGTGCCTTGCACTTGCCAACTTTTAGAACCCCAAACAGATTTAAGTTAAATTGTATCTTTCCACAGTTCATAGCCCCCAATAGCCAATTGGTCAAGAAATTTTGTGTGGGTAAGTCTAACTTTGGAAGTAGACTTTTCGGTCATCTTAAAATAAAATGCATTGGGATTTGACTGATTAAAATCAGATCAGTAAAATATGTGAATCTCTTTAAAAGAGAACTGGAGCTGCCTTCAATAGGAGCGGGGCAATGTTCCCATTCCGTATAATTAACCATATTCCTCCTGGTGTTTGCCTTATGCAGGTAGTGATTGCCATGGTGTTGGTAACAGACCAAATCACCATAATTTGCCGAATCTAAATATAAATCTTCAGCATCAAAACAGCATAATATTTCAAATCTGAAAACAAAGCCTCTACGGCTTGAACATCCCAATCATCAGAGCGTATATTTTGTAGGGGTGGGCGAAATTTGCGTAATCGCGTTATGCAAATCTCCGCGAAACGGTAAAAAGTCTCCACGAACACGCAAAAATTCCGCGAACATGTGGGATTGCTTGTTCGCGATGCTTTTTTACTGTTCGCAATTGCTGTTTGCATGCTCGGGGGGAAATATCTCGCGAACACGGATTTGAGAACGCGAACAAGCAAAACATTTCGCGAAGTAGCGGAATGCAGAATTTTGGTCAATTTCACGTTCTCTGCGGAACGCGAAATTCCGCAAATTCCCCGAGTGGAACGGAATTTACCGTCCATGGAAACTCTTTTAGTACATTTGGGACATTTATAACCTCTGTGGGACCATGAATTTGAAATTTAACAGCATCCCATACTATCCCATCTAAGACGGGCCAAGCAGTAATGTTTACAAAAGTCAGGTCCCTCTTCGTTCTGTGTGATGAGGAATGGGGTGCCAATGTTCCATTAATTAGTCAAATAGATGTTCTTTCTTCAACGTAGTGTCCGTTCACAATTCACGCACGCCAAGCCCCCACTCCTCCTTGAGGTGGGCTTTTCTTGGTTTTACAAGTCCCCGCCACCAGAAACGTTGTTGTAACTGAGATACAGTAGCCAAAACGCCTGCATGCATGGACACAACACCCTCGTGGGCAGCTGTAATCAGCGGTGACCTACAGTCCGCATTGGGAATCAATCTGCCACCAACGGCTGGTATTTTCACATAAGGAACTTTATCAGGACTTAAATGATAAGAATACATTGAAGGAAATCCAGTAGGATATTTAATTCCCTTCTCAGTAGCGGCAATTGCTGCCAAGATGTCATCATCAATCTTACTTTTGGAACGTGTAACTGCTGCAACCAAATATGTCAAAACTGCTGCCTTCGCGGCCTCATCGGCCAGACTATTGCCAACAGCGTGAACTCCCACACGTTGATGACCAAGACTATGAATTACATACACGAGTGGCAGTTGCTCTTTGAGTTCAGCCACTCGAACCCAGATTATTTTATGTTTTATTGGGCTACCTTTGGAATCACGATAGTCATTCTGAGTCCAAAAGAACAGGTTTTCATAGTAAGACTGGACACAGTAGTAAGAGTCACTCACAATAAGAGTAGTCACACCAGGATCAGCATACTCCAATGCAAGCATCAGAGCACGGAGCTCTGCCAAGTGGGCGGTACAGTCCCCTAATGTCTGCATATGTACGACATCGGACTTGTATTCACCATTCACCATGGTACCAACCATAATGGCGCAAGCTGAGACGAATGCGTGCTTGGACCCATGCGCAAATTGCACTGAACCATCAGTGTATATGATACAATGGACATCCTCCAAAGGCCGCATAGTCAACGGGGCAGGATGAACAAATTCATACTGCATAAACTCCTGCGACTGTAAGGAGGTGTCAGAAATGAACGTGACATCCAGAGACTTCAATGATGATGCCCATTGTATCCACTGTGGGTGCAAAGCTTTAGAATTAGGTACACTGGCCTTCGCCACTGCCTCCAAGGCAGGATACAGAGTAACAACCAACATGCGTTTCCCCTGCAACAGTGCGCGTTCCTTCAGAATCGCCATTTGCACTGCTGTCAAAACCTTTTCCACAGTGGAAAACCGCATTTCAGCCGAAGTGTACAAGTGTGACTTGTAAGCGATAGGTACTGTGTCACCTTCGTTATAAGTAAGGTATGTGAAACCCACCGCCCCAGGGATGATTCTTATCACCAGGTTGGTGTGGTTATCATGACTCAGTAACAATTTAGATTCTAGAAGATCAGCCTGCTTAGATTGCAAAATGGCTGAACGTTCAGGCAGCCAGCACGATTTGGTAAAAGTTGGTTGCATCAAGGCATATAATGGCTTGATACGCTGGGCATATTCGGGAATGTATGTACGCCCGAAATTCAAAAATCCCAGCAAAGATTGTAATTTTTTCAGTGTTGTAGGAGCGCGCAGTTGTGCGCATTTCTCTAAGAAGTGAGGAGCCAACCTTTGACCTTCATTGTTGAGCTCATAGCCCATGCAACAACACTGTCTAATCTGCAATGTGTGACTTTGCAAAGTTAAATTTGTAACCGAAGTCCGCAAAATTACAAATTATGCGGTCAACGTGGCACAGATGCGCCCATATTTCTTTGTCTGTGAGATAAATGTCATCCACATACGAACACGCATCTGGGTCGATTCTCTCTAAAAGAGAGACTATACGGGCAGCAGACACAACTGGACTATTCTTATAGCCCATTGCTAAACGTTTACATTTTTTCTGTGTGCCACCACTGGTGATAGCGGTCCATTGACTACTTAAATCCGAAAGGTTGTGTGCAAAAAAACATTGGATATGTCAAGTGTGGTTTTAAACCTTTTACGCACAAGACCATCCACTAGGTCAGAGCCGTGGGTATTCTGTACTGCAATGCGAGTTTAAATTCCAGTAATCCAATACCAAACGGTAAGAACCATCAGGCTTGGTCACAGTAAAAAGAGGGTTATTCATCGGAGACACACAAGTTTCAATCACTCCTTGATATTCCAATTGTTCAAGGATTTCTGCGACCGAAGCCTTTGCTTCACGCCGCAAGGGATATTGAGGTTGAGGCTGTGGCATAGACCGTAAGGGAATCTCATGTTGGGGGGAGAATTTATCCCAACCACAGTGAGTACGGTACAAAGCAGGCGCAAGGACCTTAGCCCACTCTTCTGCAAAATTCAGCGCCTGCTCCTTAGACCCAGTGTGCGCGAAACTAGGGAAGATTACCTCTTCCCCTCTCGTAGCTGCGAGAACAAAAGGTGTGGGCCAGTCAGCCTCCGCTAACAAAATATCATAGGTAGTTGTAAGATTTTCCCAAAATACCCCTTTTATGGTACATTGTATGTCACCTTTGAATAAAAGGTCAATTTCAAAAAGCCTATCAGGGGGAGCTACTCCAGTATCAGCTGTCTCAACAACAATGAATTGGATAGTCGCTGTCACCTTCAGTAGTGGACGCAGGGCTTTGCGGACAATGGTAATCTCTGGCCCGCTGTCCCACAACGTCAGCGCCCATGTCTGATTCCGAAGCTGCGTTCACACTATCTGTGGCATATCTCACTGTTAAAGCGGCAACTTTCTTTTTCTGAAACTGGGGTCTTTTCTGTGAACAATTGTCCTGTTTGCCTTTTCCGTCTTTTGAGCGGGGCTGGTCACTACTCTGCTGGGCACCCCGACCTCTACCGCCGCCTCTACCACCGAACGATGAGGCCGATGTGTCCTGTAAAGAACAAGGAGAATGTTGATCAGGAACCTGAAAACGATCAGGTGACTTAATCGTAGCACGGTCGCGCAGGTCATATGCGCGTTCAGAAGACGCAGGCACTGGTGACGCGGGACGGGACTCCTGTTTCTTTTGTTGTTTTCCCAGTCTCTTATTTTTGTTCCAATTTTGCTTTGGAGCTTTGGGTTGATCATCTTTCTCAGACTTCCAACTCTGAGGTTGTTTTTTCTCTTTGGTAGAAAAGGGCTTGACACCCAAAATATTACGGCCTATGGTCTTATACGCCACCGTAATAATTCTCGGTAACTGACGGGGTTTATCGGCATCAGGGACATCGCGCAAGGCATTAGACACTTATAAGTTCACCGCATCTCCCTTTATATTAGAAAGGACGAGATCGGAAACTACGTCAAATGTGCCAACGAGTCTCATTCCCAATTCAACTGCAGCCTCAGGTCCGTGCTCATCCTTAACACGCTTAATGACTGTCGGAAGGACAGGCATTGACGGAGTGCCGAAGCACCTCGTGTACACTGCAGCAAAAATTCTACCCCATGACTCGCAGTCACCGGCTTCCGGTATCAAGTCCTTGGGAAAACTAATTGTAAGAACCCTGTGTTTTTCTACAGGACTTGAATTAGGAAAAACTGCATCCAGCCGGTCAAATTGCTAGGTAAGCCAAAAAAGCATATCATCCTTATCTTGGGGACGCTTGCCCATAACCGCATTAACCATCACGGGACTAAGCTTCATTCCGCTAAGTCCAGCTGGAAGCGCCCCAACACCAGGGGCCCCGCCCTGGAAATTGAAGGTGATATATTGAACTAGGGCCCTGATAACTCCGATTGCAGAGGTATATAGGGGCTTTAAATCAGCAACGGGGACTGCCCCCGCATAAGGATGCAGGGTAAATCCAGCCAACACAGGCCAAGAAGCGCCTGGAATGGACAAAGAACCTAATCTAATCGCCGTTAAACTGTGTGGAAGGGCGCCATTAAACCAAACATGGTGCTGCCATGCAGAAATCAGAATTTCCTGTGTTCTATAAGGAACATATTCCACGGGCACGGCTGTGTGAGTATAAGTGTGAAACACCTGAGTAGCTGCATCCACAGCGGGAAATGTCACCCACGAGTAGAAAATCTCAAACGGGTAAGCTATCTCAGCACTCACCACCAAAATAACTGCCATGCCCTCCAAGGGTACTTGAAAAGCCTGCAAATGATTGCGGACCACAATGTGACTATGCTGCTGTATGTCAATGTCACCCATAATGACACAGAAAAGTAGAGGTACAATGTAAAACAATGTAGCACAACTGGGTAGTAATTCAAAAGGAAACCATTTTGAAAGATTCAAGCTTGAAAAGACCTATGTATCTATAGGTAGGTTTATCCGTCATCACTGTTAACTGGAAACAATAGTGAAGGGGTTAAGGACTGATATAAGCACTACTCAAGTGTCTTGAAATAAGACCACCAACATTGGGCGCCATGTTGCAGGGATTCTGCTCAGACACAGAACTGTGCACAGAGACCCAGGACCTCAGTGAATTAGGGTGTACCAAAACTCACATTAGTACCCAACATCCCCTACCAGACTAGCATCAGTGTCTCATTAGCTCTTCATCCTATAGCAAAGTCACCAATGATTAGACAACCCAGAACATGCGACTTAGGTTACCTCAGGTAAGGTGGGAAACATGAACACTCTTTCGTTATACTCTCATACCAGTCCAGAACAGGGAGTAAAGGGAGTCACGTGCAAGTTTGAAATATATATTTTAACGCCGTGATCTCAAGTGCAGCATTTTAGCTAATTCAAGCAGTCATATGATAAGAAATAAGATTGTCAGCATAGTTACTATTCCATAACATACAAAGGGAGAAAGCATGTTATAATGCTAAATGGAAACAGGTTAAATATATGCCTATATTTCACCCTCCCTTGCTAGTAGGTTATTTTATAACTAAAGAAGGTCTCTTAGGCTTGCATAGGGACCCCCCTACCTCAAGGATCAGCAGGAGTGAAACACATCAAGTTCTGCACAAGCTCTCAGCATAGGAATGTTCTCCAAGTGTGTTCAATCATGCCTACATAGTGCATTATTAAAGGCGCCAGTACGTTCGCTGATCAGTTCGAACAACAGCCACAGTGTTGAAATAACCTTGAAGGCCTCGGCACTCACTGTTCAGACTAAACTTACAAAGCAAGTCTAGCGATGTAGAAAAACAAGTTATTCTCATGTGAAGCAAAATATTCAGCCTAACTCTAAACAATTAATAAAGTGTGTGCCATGTGCAAAAGACAGCAGAAAGGTAAAATGGTGTTTAAACTTCTAATAAGCTCGTGCTAACTTAACACTGTGTGAATGCAAGGCTCAGCCCCACTACAAGGTAAGTGCAGCTAAGTGCAGAAGTGAGGGTAAGTGGTAGGGGGAGGGCAGTGTGCAATATATACATTCAAATCATATGAAGTGCCATTCCGGCCTATAATACATGGCCACTCTGTTCAGAACACCATAGCAAGTGGACACAGGAAGGGCCTAGTGCTGTTGTCCACAATGGTAGATAAAATGTATAGCTGTCGACGTTTCACCCCTAGGGGATGATTCCAGATAACTGTAGTTCCTACAATAGGGTCTTCATCAGGACCAGTTATGGGACACCATAAAGCCACCAGGAATATATGGTTGTGAGTAGAAAGGAGATGGGCCATCAGGCTTCAATGCCAGGAAAGGATATAGAATTGTGTTTAATTGAGGTAAAGAAATTTGAAGTAAAGAAATTAAGATCTTAGGCTCGATTGAATCACACTCTCAAGTATCTCAAAGGAGCGACAAAAAAGAGCTAAAACATCGAAGATATGACAGAGAAAGAATAGAAGGCCAAAAAACTAACATGGCGAGATTTATGGCAGGCCCAATGCTGCAGGGTGTGCAAGGGTACTTAATAAGGGTAGCAAATGCCCAAGAAAGATTTTATTTGACTAGACTATGGTTGGATATCTTGCATTACTTAATTGTATTTCCCAAAACAGAGGCATGGACAAAAAAATATACCTAAGTGCCAGTGCGATGGGAAGCTATCCAATCCACAGTACATTTTATTTTGTTGGGTAAGTTTTATGATATACTCTCTTATAAGTACACTCTCTTTAAAAAAAAAGATGTTTATCTTATCAGGACGCTTTAAACATTTTTATGTAAACCTAAGAGTGATGTTATCTGCCTATCAGTTTCTGCCTTTATCTTCCAAGCACTGAAGAGAAGAAAGGTACTTCATCACCTCGATGATATCCGTAATGGAAAATATTAATTAGCAGGGGTCATGTCACGTATCCCAACTCTATTCGCTGTTAAATTATGTGTCTAGTTTCCGTTTTTTGCACACTTAACAGTTCTAAAGAATGCCTAAGATGTTCTTCAAGTTTGCACTTTAGACATTAAAAATGTACTTTTAGGACTCGGGAATTTGTTAATAGCTTTGGCCCTTAGCACATAGTGAGTTTGATATAACTTATCTCAGTCATTTTTAAAAAAATGTTCTAATGTAAGAAATTAATAATTAATGCATGGTTTTATGTATTTTATGTACATTTATGGATTAATATGTAATCTGAATAACGTTTATTTGAATGGATTTGATTTGACTCCCTTCAGTGGCTCACAGCTCATTCACATCAATCCACACATCAATACACAAAAACAGATAGCAACGAAACACCAGGCGAAGTCCAGGCTATCCCTTGCATGATATTGTTGGTCTGTTCAAGGACATAGCAACCTGGAGATAGTAGGCTTTCCAGGGCAAAATCAGGTGGGACGGTTGATGGATAAGCAGCTCAAAGAATCGAATTTCTTATAAAAAATCATTCCTAGTAAAGTGAATTATTGCAATGGAACCGGCAGCTCTACATCTTAACAATAGTCGAATGTAAAGGGAGAGATCTTTAAGAAGCCCGGACAATACCACTGAATGAATACCAGTTATTTAAAACCAGGATTAATTTACACATTCACACGCCTCAGCAGGGTCGGAATGACACAGAAAATAGGCCCTGGCAAAAAAAAGAATAAGTGGCTTCATTGCAAATTGGGGACGATTTGAACTCCTGCAGACACGCTGTATAGATGTGCGTGCTGCAAAATATTGGAGAATGCGTGCATTTGTTCTTGTTTTCTCAAAGTAACTACCTGTTAAATTAAGAAATATTGAAAATTAGTAGGAAAAAATGGCAGTTTGTGATGTTATCATCGGTAACTTTTTGTCACAATGGTCAATTTACAAAAGCCATAAACCATTTCGTTCACTGAACCCTTCTGGATGTGAGGATATATAGGGGTTGTTGGTTGTCCAGGAACCCATCAAGTATAGACTAACTCATATGGTGAAATATTTAAATTGGAAAATGGGTATCAAGCATACCTATGTACTTCTGAAATGGGTACCAGATACGGAATCTAGAACCAGAGGTTCTAAGTGCATCTCTGAATTTGTGGGCATACCCATACCAGTATGGGCCTGATTATGACTTTGGCGGTGTGGTGCTGGGTCTGCCCCGCTGCCGTGCCGCTTAAGCTGAGAGAGCGCAAATCAAGAAAATATAGAAGTGCACCATATTTACAAGCACGTTGTATTAGTTTAGTAAACATTATATAAGAGTGTCGAATTTATAGAGAGAAAATATATAAGAGTGTTTAATTAAAATAGACTACTTATATCACGTGTGAAGAACTAATGTAGATGTTTGTAGAGATATTAAAATGATGTTGAAATCTCATGTTATGTGGCTGTTGTAGGGGAACATGTAATTCTGCTAATGTAGAAATGTGTAGGCCACATGGCAGTTCACATAGAGTACAAGATGCTGTTACACTCTCATGCGATGGTGGATTTTAATGTTGTTATAATTCAAAGTATTACTGATCATAGAACTGAAATATATGTTTTATAGAAGTGTTTCATATAACCATTGTGTGTAATAAGTTAGAATACTGTTTAAACTAAGAAATTAAAGGTTTGCAGAGTGCACAGGCCGTTCATGTAATTCTAATAGGCCTGAATAGACAAAAGTCGTTTCTTTTGATCTGCATGTGCTAGTTAGAAGAATGTCACGTTAAGCTTAAATTGCAGAAACTGTTCGATGGTTTACGACTTAGAAGATATGGTGGAGGCCGGAATTTGGGGCCCACTGCACAAGTGTCTGTTTGCAGGTGCGAGGAGGTTCCAATCAAGAGAGTGATGAATAGACTTTTGTTCAGGGCGCCAGGCACATGCCTGGAGGAGGCTTCAGGAATTTCCTGAGGGGTACCGTCCTGCCGGAGAAGGGCCTGAGAAGCAAGGTCAACGCTAACGACGAGGCCCAGAGGAGTATCAGCATGGAAAATACCAGAACCAACACCACGTGAGGGGCGTCTCCAAAGGGCGTTTCTATTGTAAATGTGATTTTGTATTAGGGACAGCACCCCTGGGTGGAGTTAAGGCAGATGGTCTGAGGAACCTAAGAGAGCGGGTGTAGGCAGATAGGGAACTGCGAGACATCGTTTTGCAACAAAGACTAAGGGAAGTGCGTGATCTTCTTTGGAAGTCACCACTGCTGACACCTTTTTAGGTTAAGATCTTGTTAAGTAGGGATGTCACTTAGTCTAGTGGAGGGACAGTCTAATCTGCATTTTCTTCCTTTCTGTAAATGACTCATAAGCTACAGCTTGTGTCTATTCTTGCAACTTTGATGATTTTTGAATTGGTTTTGGTAATATTCTTCTGCCGACTAAGAGCATTTAGAAAATTCACGTTTGTATTGATACCCGTATATCTTTTGAACCTTATTTTGAGATGTTTGTATCTCCAGTTAACTTTGGCTTTGTAATAAACTTTTAAACTTATTAAGAGTGAGCGGTTCTTTAGAGTGGTGTAAGTCATTAATTGATTGACCTAGTAGTGGATTGCGTTAACAGTTGGTAGCAGAGTGATGATGGTTACCTTCTTGAGGAAGGGATCTAGACTAGGTTAAGTTTACCCCACGGCCTGGTCGCCCCCACACCCCCCTGCCGCTCCTCCTTACCT
Source organism: Lissotriton helveticus (assembly GCF_964261635.1). NCBI lineage: Eukaryota > Metazoa > Chordata > Amphibia > Caudata > Salamandridae > Lissotriton > Lissotriton helveticus. Next base: position 149,531 of record NW_027611959.1, read on the forward strand.
GCTGCCAGATGCCGAAGCCGAGCCTACGCCCCAGCCGCCGCAGGGCCGCCCCAGCGCCCCAGCCGCCGCAGGGCCGCCAGCCGAGCCCCCAGCTTTTACCGCCACAGTTTTTCCCGCTGTAGCAGCCCCGAACACGCCCCCCAGCCTGCCGATTGGTCCCCGCGCTACCCGCCCCCCAGCGGACCCTCCCTCACCGCTCCCTTCTTATGACGCCCCCAGAGCGACCGCGCAGCGGACGCGCGCAGCGGGAGCACCGATTGAGCGCCGAAGGTGCGCCAAAGGTAAGCCTGTCTACGCCCGTCCGCGCCTGGACCGCGCCCAGCGCCAGGACCCCTGGCCCCCGCAGACCCCAGCCCACCCGCCGTACGTACGACGCCGCCACCCTCAACGCACTCAACGCCGGCCGAACCCCTGGTTGCTACCGAGCCACCCCGAGACGCACCCACGGACCCTTCATCTGCCAGTCCTGCAAGTTCTCATGCATCCGGACCTGCACTGCACCAGCGTCCACCGAGCAGAACACCAGCAGCAACAACCTGAAGTGCATCCTGCTCAACACACGCTCCGTCCACAGACACGCCGTCGAGCTCTGGAACCTGCTCGACACCACAGACCCAGACGTCGCCTTCCTCACGGAAACCTGGATGAACGCCTCCTCAGCGCCTGACATCGCCATCGCCATCCCGGACGGCTACAAGATCACCCGGAGAGACCGCGTGAACCAGACAGGAGGAGGCATCGCCATCATTCACAGGAACACCATCCGCATCACGACCAACACCGACGACACCATCGCACCCGCCGAACACCTGCACTTCCAGATCCACGTCAACCCCAAGACCACCCTCAGAGGCACCCTCATCTACAGACCCCCGGGACCACGCACACAATTCAGCGAAGACATCGCCGACTTCATCAGCCCACACGCCCTCCTCTCCGCCGACTACATCCTCCTCGGGGACCTCAACTTCCACCTGGAGAACAACGACGACCGCAACACCACCACCCTGCTGGAAAACCTCGCAAACCTGGGACTCAAGCAGCTGGTGACCACCCCCACCCACCTCGCCGGACACACACTTGACGCCGTCTTCTCATCCAGCAAAGACATCGCCTTCAGCCACGCCACAGGACTCCACTGGACGGACCACAGCTGCGTCCACTTCACCTTCAGAAGAACGACGATCCACCACCACCAGCAACAGGTTGCCCGAAGAAGCTGGAACAAGATCACAGCCGACCAGCTCGCCGCTTCCCTGAGTCAGCACCCTCCCGCCAGCTCAGCGAACCCCAGCCAGGCCGCCGACAACCTCACGAAGTGGATCAGCAACTGCGCGGACGAACTCGCCCCTCTGAGGACCCCGCCCAGCAGACCCGGCAGCAAGAAAGCCCCATGGTTCACTGACGAACTCAAGAGCTCCAAGAAGAACTGCCGAGCCCTCGAGAAAGTCTGGAGAAGGGAACCAACACCGGACAACAGGACCACCCTCAAGCTTGCCACCCGGAAGCACCACCAACTGATCCGCGCCACCAAGAAAACTGCATTCAAGGACCGGCTGGACAACAACGCACACAACTGCAAGGAACTCTTCAACATCGTGAAAGAGCTCTCCAACCCCAACGCCGGAAACAACGACATCACCCCATCGCAAGACCTCTGCAACTCCCTCGCCTCCTACTTCCACAACAAGATCGCGGACATACACAACAGCTTCAGCATTCAACCATCGCACACAACGACCGCAGCAACGCCGCCCACCACCACCCTCCGCGCCTGGACTCCGATCAGCACCGATGACACCATCCGCATGATGAACTCCATCCACTCCGGATCTCCAACCGACCCCTGCCCTCACCACGTCTTCAACAAGGCCGACACCGTCATCGCACCCCACCTGCGAGACATCATCAACACCTCCTTCGACACCGCCACCTTCCCGGAGAGCTGGAAGCACGCCGAACTCAGCGCTCTACTAAAGAAACCAACAGCGGACCCCACCGAACTCAAGAATTACCGCCCCATCTCGCTCCTCCCGTTTCCAGCCAAAGTCATCGAGAAGACCGTCAACAAACAGCTGGCCGCCTTCCTCGAGACGAATGGATCCCTCGACCCCTCACAGTCTGGCTTCAGAGCCAACCACAGCACCGAGACCGCCCTCATCGCTACCACCGATGACATCCGAGCCCTGATGGACAACGGAGAAACAGCGGCCCTCATCCTCCTAGACCTCTCCGCGGCATTCGACACTGTCTGCCACCGCACCCTAGTGCAGGGCCTCAGCAACGTCGGAATTCAGGAGAAGGCACTGGAATGGATCGTCTCCTTCCTCGACGGAAGAACACAGAGAGTCCGTCTACCACCGTACAAGTCAGAGGCCACAGAAGTCATCTGCGGTGTCCCTCAAGGATCCTCGCTGAGCCCCACCCTCTTCAACGTCTACATGAGCCCCCTCGCGCCCATCGCACGCCAACACAACCTGAACATCATCTCCTACGCCGATGACACCCAGCTGATCCTCTCCCTGACCAACGACCCCGCCGCTGCCAGAGCCAACCTTCACGAAGGGATGAAAGATGTAGCCGAGTGGATGACGACCAGCCGCCTGAAACTGAACTCAGACAAGACGGAAGTCCTCATCCTGGGCTCCTCGCCCTCCGCCTGGGACGACTCCTGGTGGCCCCCCGCCCTGGGCACCGCACCCACACCGACAGACCACGCACGTAACCTGGGCTTCATCCTGGACTCCTCCCTCTCCATGACCAGACAAGTCAACGCCGTCGCCTCGTCATGCTTCAACATCCTGCGCATGCTACGGAAGATCTTCCGGTGGATCCCCATCGAGACCAGGAAGACGGTCACCCAGGCCCTCGTAACCAGCCGACTGGACTACGGGAACGCCCTCTACGCCGGAACCACCGGCAAGCTCCAGAAGAGACTCCAGCGGATCCAGAACGCCTCAGCCAGACTCATCCTCGACATCCCCCGACGCCGCCACATCTCCGGACATCTGAGAGACCTGCACTGGCTCCCCGTCAACAAAAGGATCACCTTCCGTCTCCTCACCCACGCACACAAAGCCCTACACGATCAAGGCCCGAGCTACCTCAACAACCGCATCAACTTCTACGCTCCCAAACGCCACCTCCGATCAGCCAGCCACGCCCTCGCCGCCGTCCCCCGCATCCGAAGAACGACAACAGGAGGAAGGTCCTTCTCCCACCTGGCCGCCAAGACCTGGAACTCCCTCCCGACCGACCTGCGCCTGACCCAAGACCACCTCTCCTTCAGGAAGAAGCTCAAGACCTGGCTGTTCGAGCAGTAGCAGCACCCCCCCCCCCCAAGCGCCTTGAGACCCTCCGGGTAGGTAGTGCGCTCTATAAATGTCCTTGATTGATTGATTGAAGGTCCCTAGAGATCGAGAGGTGGCCTGCCAAAGAGGGTGCTGACGGCGCGAAAGAAAAGCAGCAGAATCGGACGAGAGTGAGTATAACAAGGGTCATGCGTGGACAGATTGCGGTGTTTTGTGTTGTATCTGTATTGTAATGTCATGCGGAGTTGAATGCCTGTAGTGTGAATGAGAGAGGGTTGTGAGCGCGCGCAACCTGGCAAAATCTTAAGTTCGGGGAAGAGCTTAAGTGGTTCGGGTGTATCGAACATCCAGAGTAGTTGTCGACCAGAGAAAAGGGGGTCATGAGGTACCATTGATCGCCCGCAGGACCGAGATAGGGGGAATGCAAGAGTGAGTGTGTGGGTAACGGACGCAGGTCGAAAGTTACCGTGTGCAAGTAACCTATCAGAGAAGGCGATTGTCTGGACGTACACGGAAAGACATTTCGTCAGTTAAGGTGACAATTACAGTTAGACTGTGGACGTACAGTCAAGGAAAGTGATCGCTTGGTTGGAAGTAATCATTTTGCAGAGTATGAATGGGATGCATGCATGACCGGGAGACGAGCGGAGAAAGGAGGGGAACTGCTGCGAAGGGGAGACGAGTGACGTCAGCGAGAGCCGCGCTGTGATAGGGCGGTTGGTGTGAAGCCGCGCTGAGATAGGGCGGTTGGTGTGACGTCAGCGAAGAGCCGCGCTGTGATAGGCCAGTTAGCGAAAACCGCATTGAGATTGGTGGATTGTCATCAGGAAGTAAACAAACGCGGAGAAAATAGAAATTCGTAAATTTTGAACATGAAGTGTTTTAAATGTTTGAGAGGGATTTTTAAGAGAAAAAGAAGAGAATCTTATTACGGGGAAGAGGCACCGCCGAAGGGTACACCAGCTCACTATATGGCAACGAATGTTGGGTTGCATACTATACTGTGGCTTGATACTTTGGAGTAAGATTACAGAGGGGAATGAGGAACTGACTTTTCCGAAATACGGAACGTTTAGACTAGAAGTGTTGCATCAGCTGAAAGCAGTTATGTCCTCATTGAGACCTTTGCCTAGACCAACACAGTTTGAGGCCCTTAATTCATGGATTAGGGCGGCGCACGACAGGAGTCAGAACAGACGCCAAGAAAGGGTACGGCGATCAGTAAGGGCAGTGCAGGATGCCAAATGGGATGCGGAAGCCAAGAAATGGAGGGTACAGACGATTGAAGTGGATAAGTTGTATCCAATGAGAGAGATTACAGGAAAGAAATCCATAGAAGAAGATGATGAGAGCGAGTCGGAGGATAACCTAATAAATAGGTTATTGATAGATAGACCGCCTCCGGACAATAGGGAGATAGAAGGTACTGAACTCCCAAAGCAAGATAGGGTTGACATAGAAGAGAACAGGCCACTCCCTTTAACGGATTGGGTACCTACCAAAGGTGAGGAGACACCTCAACATAGTCCTGTACAGAGAGTAGTCGGAAGGGTTGTGGTGCAGAAGATGCCAGCAACAGAGAGGGTTGAGTCTTATGGATTGCCAGATGCTCTTCAAGTACCCGTTACCATAGGTCCAATAGTGTCGGTTTATAACCCAGAGAAAGGAAGAGAGGAAGAACAGGTACGGTTAGAGAGAGAGAGAGTGGAGATGGAAAGGAGGAATAACACGACAAATGTGTGGAGACAATTACCAGGACCGATAACGTGGAGCACCCCATTGGATTCAGCAGTGGGTCCCGTAACAGAACAAGGGGGTCAAAGAGGACCGAAATCCTATAAAGAGTTGAGGGCTGACTTGAGGGAATGGGATGGGTCCACAGAAGTACAGAGGTGCAGGTCAAGAGCAGAAGCAGAATGGGGAAGTCAAGGAAAAGGGACATTATCTCACTGCGGGGCTAGCGAAAGCAGTCAGGAGTGGGATGGTAAAAGTCAGGAGAGTAGAGGAGTTACGTGTCATATTGACGGAGGAAATGGGCAGGAGCAAAGAGGCAGAAGTACGGAGTGTGGGGAGACATCTCGTTTCGTTCAAAGTGAGGGAGACCAAAGGACCCGAGAATACAGGGAAAGGTTTAGGTGCACTCACCACGCACCTAATGATAACGTACAGCAATGGAATCGTGGGAACACTGGGAACAGTGAAGGATCTTGCCAGGTGTCGAGTGATCAGAGACCACCGGCAAATGGTGAAGAAATGGGGAATAACGGAATGTCTTACCATGCACCTAGAGAAACCAGTCAGAATGGGAAATGTGGGACTATGGGAAATAGAGGAGTGTTTCACCATACACCCAGAGAGGACGGAACTGCATGGGACCTGGAGAGATGGGAGCATGGGAGGACTCCCCATAACTCGCCTGAGCCTAGACGTAGGACTCAGAGCTGTGATGGGAGAGATGTAAATAGACTCTCTAGAGATGGCATATTGAAAGCTGTAATAAAAGCCAAAAGACTCGATGTGACCAGCTTAAGATCTGATCTGGACGATATAATAGATGGTACATTGTCTTTAGAAAGGATCGACATGTACGAACAAGATGAGCTGCTGTTTATAGCAAAGGATATTACTCGAAAGGCAAGAGCAACTCATGAGAAACTGTCTGAACTGGCAGACAAGTATATGGTAGATTTGTCCAGAACCAAGGCATTACAGGGTAACCACAGGTTGCATTATTCAGATCAGGACTTAGATGAGAGGAGGACAACTGGATTAAAAACACACATAAGGGAGCTGATCACAGGAATAAGAGCATGGAGAGATCTGGACAAATGGGAAGAGAGGTGGTCCAAAAAGGGAACTGTTAGACGGAGTGCGAATGTGATGTCTCCGGAGGGAAGGCTAATGCAGATGGAGGCATTCCCTTTGCGAGAAATAGCGAATGGAAGTTATGTACACGTGCCCTGGAGTAGGGGAGATTTGGCTGCATTTACAAACTCATTTCCGAAGTTAAGGGAAAATCCTGTAAAGTGGTACAAGCAGGTAGAGAGGTTTGTCAAGATTTCAAAAGTATTGTGGATTGATTTGAACACCTTGTTTGATATTGTGGTCCCAGGAGACTTGTGGATAGCATGTAAGGTTAGTGTCGAGTGGCCAACTGCAGAACCAGAAAGGGATGCTCGTACTAATGGACCGTCAGAAACCGTAATGTTAAAATATGATAGGGTGATGACATGGCTGAAGGAGAAGGTGCCACCACAAGATATAGATTGGGTAAAAATTGACCGAACAAGACAGGAACCCAAGGAGACAGTTTATGAGTTTTATGAGCGATTGCTGAAAACGTTTAAACAATATAGTGGACTGGATGTAATGGATCCCAAGGATATAGAACAGTTTGTATCGAAGTTCGTTTTGGGATTGAGACCTGATATTTGTTTGATGATTCAGCAACATTTAATTTGTTGGCAAAACAAACCATTGGATGAGATTTTGAGATACGCAAGGTATTGCAGTGATGAAATAGAGTCCAAAGCAAAGAAACTAAAGGAGAAACTGATGATGGTGCAAATGCAGTCAGCTGGAAAGGGAGGACAGCAACAACAGGGAACAGGGACAATGGGACGGAAATTAAATAGTCAGAATAAAGACAAGGAAAATCCGAGACCTAGAATAGACTTTGCTACATTGAAAAAAACGACAAAGTGCCACCAGTGTCACCAGGTGGGACATTGGAGACGCGAGTGTCCCTATAACCCTGAAAATGGAGAACTAGAAGTTCTAGAGGAGGAAGTTCAGGAAGTTCCAGCCCAAAGGGTGACAGTGACAAAGAGTAAGGTGGCCAAAGGGGGGACTTCGGCTCCACGAGCTCAGTTCCCGCAGCCACCAAAGATTACGACAGGGGGAAAGGTCTATAGACAAATGCCTCTTTTCACAGGTGAAGAAGAGTGTTACTACGTTGATCCATTGACGGGACGACGTGTAAATAGAGAGGAGGACTGTACCCTCGGGGCAGTACTAGAGGTGGATCAAAGAGGACCGTTTGTTGAGGCTGAAGTGGCAGGGTGTCCTACAACATTCTTGGTGGATACTGGAGCTACTCGATCAACTTTGAGATCGGCAGTGGTTCCAGATCTACCAATGTCGGGGGAAACGATTCAGGTGGTAGGGGTTGCAAATAGGAGAATGAATAGCCCTTTGACGGAACCAGTATCAGTGAAAATAGGAAACTACACTGATGAACATCAGTTTGTGGTATGTGATTCTAGTCCTGTGTGTCTGTTAGGAAGGGACTTATTGTGCAAACTGAACTGCACAATATACTGCACCCCTCAGGGAGTGGAGGTACAGACTACAGACGATGATGCTACCTTTAAAGTTGCAAATTCGAGAACATGCATAGAACTGTATCCTACCCTGACAGTGGAAGAGCTCCCATGGGATTTACGAGATGCAGTGTCATCAGAGGTATGGGATTTTACTGGAGAAGAGATAGGATTGATTAAAGGAGTAGAACCAGTGAAGATCATGGTAAAACCAAATGCTGAATATCCAAGAACGCCTCAATATAAATTGACCCCGGAGACGATTGCAGGAATAAAACCCGTAATCGACTCTATGATAAAACAGGGAATACTGAAGGAAATCGTGGGAAGTCCATGCAACTCCCCGATTATGGGTTTACAGAAACCTAGTGGGAAATTTAGAATAGTACAAGATCTTCGGAAGATTAATAACATAGTTGTTTCATGTTGTCCAGTGGTACCAAATCCATCAGTGATATTGTTTCAGATACCATTCCAAGCTGAGTGGTTCACAGTGATAGATCTTTGTCAGGCTTTCTTTTCAATTCCATTAGATGAGGAGAGCCAGTACCTTTTTGCTTTTAAACTGGAAAATCGTGTTCTAACATGGTGTCGTATCCCACAAGGGTACACAGAAAGCCCATCAATTTTCAACCAGCTGTTGAAGAAAAATCTTGAAAGTCTGGTACTGTCGCAGAACTCGGTTCTGGTCCAGTACATAGACGACCTCCTTGTTGCGTCAGGAACTGAAGAAGCTTGCAAGACAGATACCATTGCCTTGCTGAACCATTTAGCTGAAAATGGACACAATGTATCTCCGAACAAGTTGCAGTACTGTTTGACAGAAGTACAGTACTTGGGTCACCGGATAGAAAAAGGAAAGCGCAAAGTGTCACCAGATAGGATAGAGGCGATAATGAAGATGAACGCGCCTACGACACAGAGAGAAGTCAGGATGTTCTTAGGAATGGTTGGTTATTGTCGACAGTGGATAGCTAACTTTTCACTGAAAGCAAAACCTTTACAAAAACTGACGCACAAGGAGGTGAGTGATCCGGTACCATGGGACAAGGACTGTTTGATGGCGTTTCTACAGCTGAGAGAGGACTTGTGTCGTGCTCCGGCTTTGGGGATGCCTGAATATGAAAAACCATTTTCACTTTTCTGCTGCGAGAGAGAGGGTTGTGCTTTGTCAGTTTTGGTACAGATTCATGGAAATGCCCGTAGACCAGTTGCATACTTTTCGGCTACTTTAGATCCGGTAGCCGCAGCGTTGCCCGGATGTCTCAAATCCGTTGCTGCAACAGGTGTCAGCATTGAGCAGTGTGAAAATATTGTCATGGGACACCAATTAGTGGTGTATGTACCTCATTCTGTAGAACTGTTAATGACCAGGACCAAGACACAGCACTTGACTAGTAGTAGGCTCACGCGCTACGAGCAAGTTATACTTGCTGCGGAGAACGTGACCCTTAAGAGGTGCTCTGTTTTGAATCCTGCTACACTGATGCCACTTCCTAATGATATAGAAGGCGAAGAATGTGAAGATCACGATTGCCTTGATGTGACTGAACTATGCACGAAGCCAAGACCAGATATTGTGGATGAGCCGTTGATTGACCCTGATGAAATTTTCTTTGTTGATGGCTCATGTTTAAGAGACGATACTGGTCGGTTGAGAGCAGCTTATGCTGTTTGCACCATTACTGGAGTTGTGGAAGCCGCTTGCCTGGAAGGAGTACACTCTGCTCAGGTAGCAGAAATCATTGCATTGACGCGTGCCTGTATAGCAGGTAGCAAAATTAGAGTCACCATTTATACCGATAGCCAATATGGTTTCTGTGTAGTTCATGATTTTGGGCAATTGTGGTCTCAGAGAGGTTACATGACCTCCTCTGGTTCGCCTATTCGAAATGGGGAATTTGTGCGACTGTTGTTAGAAGCATTACAAGGTCCAGCTGCAATTGCTATTGTTAAATGCGTAGCCCACACCAAAAATACAGATTTTGTGTCACAAGGTAATAGATACGCAGACGAAGTTGCCCGCTATTGTGCGGAGCAAGGATATTCTTTCACGGAGGTGGAAGTAGGTGGGGCTCAGGAAAAGACAGAGTTAAACATGATGCTAGAGACAGTAGATACTTGGGAGGATTTGAAAAACATGCAAGAGAATGCACCTGAGTCGGAGAAAAAGGCCTGGGAAACAGCAGGGTGTGTGAAAAGTGAAATGGATTTCTGGGTTTCAGCAGATGGAAGGGCAGTATTACCTGAGGAATTAGTGAGTCCAATGGCACGACAGATACATGGTCCAGTACACTTAGGAAGAGATGCCATGCTGAGGGTATTTAGGCAGACTTGGTATTGTCCTAAATTTAGGATTGCAGCAGAAGCAGTGTGTAAGAGATGCGTTACTTGTCAGCAACTGAACGTAGGGAAAAGAACACCAGTTACAATGAGTCACATTGGGAGGTCTGGGGGGCCTTTCAACAGAATGTAATTAGATTTTATTGAGATGCCAAAAAGCAACCGCCTCAGGTATGTTCTGGTGGTTGTATGCATATTTTCCAGATGGGTCGAAGCATACCCTACACGCAGGTGCGATACACTCACAGTAGCAAAGTTGTTGCTTAGAGAGTTGATCCCGCGCTTCGGGGTGCCGACCTCCCTGGAATCAGATCGAGGAACTCATTTCAACAGTGAAGTTGTGAAGATGCTTTGCTCTGCATTGAACATTGATCAGAAGTTGCACTGTAGCTATCGACCAGAGGCTTCAGGTATTGTGGAGCAAATAAATGGCACACTCAAGTCCCGAATAGCCAAAGTATGTTCATCGACGTCCTTAAGCTGGCCTGATGCTCTGCCTTTGGTACTCATCAGTATGCGTAGCACACCAGACAGGAGGACAGGTCTCTCTCCACATGAAGTTTTAATGGGGAGGGCAATGAGACTTCCGTCTGTACCAACTACAGCTTTGTTGAATATTACGGATGATCTGATCCTGGATTACTGCAAGGGTCTGTCTGACGCCATTCATTCTGTGTCTCTTCAGGTGCAGGCTGCTGAAGTTCCATCTTCAAGAGATCTATGTCATGACTTGTGCTCAGGTGACTGGATCCTACTGAAGAAGCACGTCCGGAAGAACTGCCCAGATGTGCGTTGGAAGGGCCCCTATCAAGTTATCCTGACAACGAATACCGCTGTGAAGTGTGGAGGGCTGCCAAACTGGATCCACGCTTCTCATACTCGAAGAGTTCCAGCACCCCTGGAAGAAACAGCTCCCCTCGCAGATGAAAATCCAGCTGTAGACGGTGAACCACTAGAGGGGATCAGTCAAGCTGTGGGGGTGTCGGAAGAAGTTGGGAGCGCTACAGAACAAGAAGAAGAAGGACAGGACGGCAGTGAAACTGAAGTTGCCACAGAAGGAGAAAGTTGCTGCGAATACGGCTCAGACACAGATCAAGCCCAGAGTGATCAAGAACCGAGTGTGAGGACGAGATATAGGAGAGCGAGGCGTGGAGAAGCTAGTTGGCCAAGTGAAAGAAGAAAGAGGCCGAGCTTGAAGTCAACTCCAGAAAGAACTCTTGCTCCTATATCTGAAGACTCGGATTTGGACGAAAGTGCACTAGGACAGGAACAGGAAGGTCCGAGAAGATCGAGGAGAGTGCGAGTGCCTTGCAGAAGATACGCTACTCCTGAGTGGACCTACCTCGCTGCAGATGTCCAGTGTACGGGGATCTGGGAGGGTGAGGGAAGTGACCCTGACCAGTACTGACCCCATCATAACAGTGGAAATTGTGTTGCTGATACCAGGAGTGGAGGTTGAAGGGTTGCTGACACTCAATATCCCCTATCCTCCTTACCTGAGCGGAATAAGAGACATGATTTTTAACAGAATAGATTTCCCGACTTGTTGTCCAAGAAGGTCAATACTTGGGGAGGTCCTTCTTCGTTTGGAAATATTAGAATGCGTGATTAGAGTCGCTGGATCGCGTATAATTCTGGATTGCTAAAAGACTTTGTAAATAAACAAATTGAGAGACAACCTAGCGCCAAGTGGAAGAAGAAGAAACTAAGGACTTTCATTTAGTGGACGGAGAAGGGCTAGGGTTGTCCGTTGCTATAGAAAACAAAGACTGATCTTGCTGAGAAGATTATCAGCTTCCAGGTGTGGTTCGAAAAGAGACGTTGTACAAAGGAAAGAGACATTGTGCTGTGAAAGAAAACCGGAACTACACTGTTTGAGATCATGGAGGTTGGCAACCCGAACCGCAGGGCCAAATGTATAGTAGGCACACTTTTAGTGGGAGTGATTTTTCTTATAGTTTTAGTAGTTACTATATCTTATGTAGTGGGACATGAAAATGAAGGGAAAACAGCAAAGGAAGCAAAGATTGTACTGATACCGAAACCTACTACTGCTGGTCAAAGGGGGGACAATACAGAGAAAGAAAAAGCTTTGCTAGCAGCTGAGACTCGTAGGTTACATGTAGATGAATCACAGGGAAATTGTAAATCAAATGCATATGCTAAATTGCTTTATGAATACATTGATGCTATGGAGGCCAAGAATTGTTATGTTTGCATGAAATTGCCAGCCTCTGTAGACGAAGGTATCAGATATCATCATCTTCCATTGACTTATGGAATCACATGTAGTTTGTTGCTTAGTATATTCTATGAACGTGATGAGTTTGAATACTATTTTTCAAACTTTGATGCTGTTTTACCAGAAGTGCCGAACTACAAGCATTTAAATAAGTGGGATTATTATAAGAGTGAAGACAGATTACAGAAATGTTTCCTTCCCTGGAAAACATTGGATACTTCACATGCCCGAAGAAATAATTTGACTTGTAAAGTGTCAGAAATTGAGAAAAAGTTTGTAGGACAAGTGGATGATCGATACCGGAGACAGAAGATCTTAAAAGCTTCAGGTCAATGGAAAACAGATTGGACCGAGGAAGAAAGGTCACACCAAAGAAAGGGTAGCAGTGGTCCAATAGCTTTAGACCGAGAGAAAAAGGGGAAACTGTGTATACATAGGAGTGAAACCTATTACGAGAATGTGTTTGTGGGAAAAGTAAGTTGTGAACATGCTTTCCAACTAGAATATTACTCTAAGGACTTCTTGAAGGAAATGCAGGTGATCCCAAATGTATATTTTGTTTGTGGAAGGAATGCATATGTGAAACTACCAGATAATTGGTATGGATCATGTTATTTGGCAATTGTCTTCCCCAAAATATACCATGCTAAGGATTTGGAAATTATAGAGGGAGGAACTCAAGTTAGAGGAAGAAGGGATGTAAGCAGTGAGGAAGTAGTTGGAGACGTCTTTGGTGCTATGTTTCCTATTTTAGGGATAGCACTAAATGATGTCAAGATTAGAAGATTGGCAACAGTTGTAGATAGGTTGTCCGCTAGTACTGCAGGATCATTAATGCTGGTGGAGGGAGAGATGCAATCGATAAGGGCAATGGTTCTTCAGAACCGACTTGCTCTAGATGTTCTGTTATTTATTTATTTATTTATTTATTAGTTTGTATAGCGCTAGAATCACTCCGTCAGGAGTATCTCTGCGCTTTATGCCCAGTAAATTAGTAACTACACAATGGAAGATAATTAGATTTCATTTTTAAACAGAATAGTTTTTAGCTGTTTTCGGAAGGTTAAATGCTCTTTACATAACCTTAGGGCCAACGGAAGCTTGTTCCACATCTTGGGGCCCATAGTTGACAGGGCTCTGCCTCCATGTCTAACTTTTTTGATATGCGGCACCACAAGGAGAAAATTATTGCTTGATCTAAGGGACCGTAGAGGGACATATGGTCTAAATTTCCTTTCCAGGTAGGTGGGTCCTAGTCCATTCAAGCATTTGTGGATTAGGCAGCATATCTTGAATTTTGCCCTTTGTCTAACAGTAAGCCAGTGTAATTGCTCAAAAAGGGGTTTGGATGCAGTTCTTGGGGGGGCATTCAGGACCAGGCGAGCCGCCGTGTTCTGCACAACCTGCAGTTTATCCAATAGCCCTTCGTTGACAGAAAGTAACAACCCATTACAATAATCAATCCGGCTCAGGATAAGTGCCTGAACCAGAATCTTTCTTGTTGAGTTGGGTAAGAGTGGAAAATTTTTTCGGAGTAGACCAATGGTGTGGAAGCATATCCCTGAAATGTAGGTGACATGTTGTTTTAAGGACAGGTCGTGATCAAGTCGAATTCCAAGATTCTTCACGACCTGTTTGGGTTCAGGGACTGCTCCCAACTCCGGTGGCCACCAATCAGGGGTCCAAAGTATCTTGGCTTCCCCAAATAGCATGATCTCCGTCTTGCTGACGTTACATTGGAGATAGTTGTTAGACATCCAATTGGCCACTTCCTCCATACCAGATGAGAAAGAGTTCCTAACCTCAGCGGAAAGAGTTTTAAAAGGAAACAGGAGCTGTGTGTCATCTGCGTAGGATACGGGAACAAACCCGTATCTACGCAGCACTCCTGCCAGGGGTGCCACATAGATATTAAAGAGCGTCGGGCTCAAACATGAGCCTTGTGGCACCCCCTTAGAAATCTCTGATTCCGCTGAGCGAAATGCACCCATGGTGACTGTCTGGGTGCGATCTGTTAGGAAACTCCTTATCCAATCTAGGGCTTTGTTCTTCAGGCCGGCGTTCGACAACCGTTGAGTCAGGATGGAATGTGACACGGTGTCGAACGCTGCCGATAGATCTAATAGAACAAGTATGACAGAGAAACCCTTGTCCTGGTAGGCGTGGAGGTCATCGGTAACAGACAGCAAGGTGGATTCGGTGCTATATCTGGGGCGGAATCCTGATTGGGATTCATCAAGGGCTTGCACTTGTTCAATGTGGATGGACAGGTGTTTATTAACATGTTTTTCTATAACTTTCCCCAAGAAAGGTAGCAGAGAGATAGGCCTTAAATTACTCAAGTCAGACCAAGGTATGGTGGTATTTTTCCTAGTCGGTCTGACGAGTGCTCGCTTCCATTCCTTGGGGACAGTGCCTGAAGTGAGTGATAGGTTTACTAGTTCTGTGACCAGTGGACTTAAGTGTTCTTCCAAAATAGGCATTAGCTTAGCAGGAATAACATCCTCTGGACTTCCACTCTTAATTCGTTTTAAAAGGGCAGAGGTTTCTAGACATGAAATAAGGGGAAAGCTATCCAGGGATTGCGTGTCCACGATGGAATTCATGGGATCAGAGGGAAGTGTCACCTTGGAGGATCTAGATTGATTTGTACATAAAATCTTATCATAGATTCTATCAATTTTGCTAGTAAAAAAACAGGAAACTTCGTCACACAGTTTTTGAGATGATATGTCAGGGGCTTCGCATGCTGACGGTTTAGCCAGCGTCTGCACTATCTGAAAGAGAACTCTAGGCGAGTTCCCAGCCTCCTGTATTTGAGTAGCAATGTGTGCTTTCCGTGCACCCCGTATTGCTTTATGATAAGAAGATAGGGCAGCCCAGTATCTTTCTTTATCTTCAAGGAGATGGGAAGTTCTCCACTTTTTCTCCAGTTTCCTGGCTCCTTGTTTAAGAGTTCGTAAATGGGCAGAGAACCAGACTGCATGCTTTTGTACTGGCCTAGGTTTAAAAAGTTTTAAAGGGGCGATTTTATCAATGGTTGTCTTTATTTCGCCTCCGAATTTCTTGAGAGCTACTTCAATATCATCCGAAGGCCGAAAGACAGGAGAAGTAAAATTTTCCATAAAAGTGGACATGTTAACTTTGTGCCACTGTCTACGAATGCAAGGCAGAGTGCTGGAGTATGTTAGACTAGGTTCTCGACGAGGTGTGGTAAATTCCACGATAAAATGATCGGTCCAGCTCACCTGAGTAGCGGGTGGGCATAATGTCGCCTGAACATTGGAGAAGACTAGGTCTAGAGTGTGGCCAGCCTGGTGAGTAGGGCCACTATTTTTCATCAATAAACCTAGACTTGACAGGTCGGTTATTAATGAATGGGCATCACTACAATCCGTTTTCTCACAGTGGACATTGAAGTCCCCAACTAATGTGAACTCATCGTTATCAGCAATATATGGGGCAAGTAGTTCAACTAAATTATTACTGAATTGTTTATATGGACCCGGTGGTCTATAAACTAAGGCACCTTTGTAATTCTCTTTCGAAGCTGATTGTATTTTGAAAATCAGAATTTCCATGTCGGGGGAGCTAAGTTCCTCCAAAATCGTGGCTCTCAATTCCTCCTTATACACCACAGCAATGCCACCTCCAGTTTTCAAAGGGCGGTCCAGTCTCAATATTTTATATGAGAATGGAATAGCAAGAGTAATGGCAGGAGTACAGTGAGGCTTGAGCCATGTTTCTGTGAAAAAACACAGCTCAGGTTGATTAGAGACGATCATGTCCCAGACCTCCGCAGTATGTTTGGAGAGGGACCTGATGTTACATAACAGATGTTTCCTTCCTGGCAGGGTGGTATCTGTGGTTAATGATGGTGAGAGCGTCATAGAGTCGTGACGCAAGGTGCCATGGGTCAATGTCTGATCACATGAGAATTGAATATGGCAAAAACGACATGAGAAGGGGCCCTCAACCTCCAAATGGACCGTGCAGGCAGCATCAGGAAGGAAGGGAGCATTTAGCCGGCGCAATACCTTGGAAGTATAGGTGACTATCTTTGCAGCAGGGGAATGTCGAGAGACAGCAGGACTCGCCATAGCCCTTAGCCCGTTCTAGCGCGGACGGGCGCAGACGGGCAGGTCTTTGGCTTGTCTTCGGCGCGTCAGAAGGCGCCCCCCTGCGCACAACCGCTGCGCGCCTGTACCGACGAGTGGCTAAGTAGCCCCTGTTGCAGCAAGGCTAGAGCGCTAACCGCTCGAGTCTAGGGCGTGTACCAGGAAGTTTGTGACTCAGGCTCGTACCTGTAACACGGAGCAACTGAGTAATCACTGTTATGGAGCCCCTATTAGCGCTAAGGGTTAGCGTTTGATCCAAATAATAATGTATCACAATTTGCAGTCAATTATAATACAATTCCTAAAAGTTTGATTTTGCAATTCAAATCAATAAAAATGCAGTTTTAAAATTATCAGTCGCTTAGCATTAGCGTTTTTATCTTCCACAACTCCAACAGAGTAAGAGTGCAGTCTGTTACCGTTTTACCTGGCAAAGAAGCGGGGTCGACAGACACTGCCACTGCCTGCCTTACCGCCAAAGAGGGAGGAGTCTGTAAGGCTTTGAAGGTCCAAGAATGTTGCACTTACATTCCAGACAATTCAAAACCTTTAGAAAAGTACATTCGGAACATTACTGAAATACATCATGAAATTGAGGATTTGACAAAGGTAACAGTGTGGGAGAAAGTAGGTCAAGGAATGGGTAAAGTTGGAGGTTGGTTTGCCAACTTAGGAAAGAGTTTCATTTGGTACATACTGAAACCTATCATCATAATAGTGATTTGTATAATCACCTTGTGGGGATTGGTGCGGCTGTACCAATGGTATAGATCCAACAGGTTGCAAAGAACCATGAGAGAGCAGGAGAGGAGATTGACTGCGATGCAGGATAATCAGTACAGGAGTCTGAAGGCTCTAGAGATGATGAAACGAGGGGGTACTGCAACGACTTCAGTTTGACTCAGTCCATACCTCAGGGTTGGTGTTGTGATGGTGATGACTACTAAAAGTCATCAAAGGGGGGATTGAGAGAGCGCAAATCAAGAAAATATAGAAGTGCACCATATTTACAAGCACGTTGTATTAGTTTAGTAAACATTATATAAGAGTGTCGAATTTATGGAGAGAAAATATATAAGAGTGTTTAATTAAAATGGACTACTTATATCACGTGTGAAGAACTAATGTAGATGTTTGTAGAGATATTAAAATGATGTTGAAATCTCATGTTATGTGGCTGTTGTAGGGGAAAATGTAATTCTGCTAATGCAGAAATGTGTAGGCCACATGGCAGTTCACATAGAGTACAAGATGCTGTTACACTCTCATGCGATGGTGGATTTTAATGTTGTTATAATTCAAAGTATTACTGATCATAGAACTGAAATATATGTTTTATAGAAGTGTTTCATATAACCATTGTGTGTAATAAGTTAGAATACTGTTTAAACTAAGAAATTAAAGGTTTGCAGAGTGCACAGGCCGTTCATGTAATTCTAATAGGCCTGAATAGACAAAAGTTGTTTCTTTTGATCTGCATGTGCTAGTTAGAAGAATGTCACGTTAAGCTTAAATTGCAGAAACTGTTCGATGGTTTACGACTTAGAAGATATGGTGGAGGCCGGAATTTGGGGCCCACTGCACAAGTGTCTGTTTGCAGGTGCGAGGAGGTTCCAATCAAGAGAGTGATGAATAGACTTTTGTTCAGGGCGCCAGGCACAGGCCTGGCGGAGGCTTCAGGAATTTCCTGGGGGGTACCGTCCTGCCGGAGAAGGGCCTGAGAAGCAAGGTCAACGCTAACGACGAGGCCCAGAGGAGTATCAGCATGGAAAATACCAGAACCAACACCACGTGAGGGGCATCTCTAAAGGGCGTTTCTATTGTAAATGTGATTTTGTATTA
Organism: Lissotriton helveticus; assembly: GCF_964261635.1. NCBI lineage: Eukaryota > Metazoa > Chordata > Amphibia > Caudata > Salamandridae > Lissotriton > Lissotriton helveticus. Next base: position 167,709 of record NW_027611959.1, read on the forward strand.
CGGACAGCACCCCTGGGTGGAGTTAAGGCAGATGGTCTGAGGAACCTAAGAGAGCGGATGGGTAGGCAGACAGGGAACTGCGAGACATCGTTTTGCAACAAAGACTAAGGGAAGTGCGTGATCTTCTTTGGAAGTCACCACTGCTGACACCTTTTTAGGTTAAGATCTTGTTAAGTAGGGATGTCACTTAGTCTAGTGTAGGGACAGTCTAATCTGCATTTTCTTCCTTTCTGTAAATGACTCATAAGCTACAGCTTGTGTCTATTCTTGCAACTTTGATGATTTTTGAATTGGTTTTGGTAATATTCTTCTGCCGACTAAGAGCATTTAGAAAATTCACGTTTGTATTGATACCCGTATATCTTTTGAACCTTATTTTGAGATGTTTGTATCTCCAGTTAACTTTGGCTTTGTAATAAACTTTTAAACTTATTAAGAGTGAGCGGTTCTTTAGAGTGGTGTAAGTCATTAATTGATTGACCTAGTAGTGGATTGCCTTTTACTCTATGACAGGTACCAACGGTTCAGTCGACCTGAGTTGGGATCTAGATCTATAACAATAGACCAGAAATCCCGCGTTAACAAAGCCATGGTCAGGCCGTTTGCCAGATTAGGAGTTTCCTCCTGTCTGATGGGCTTTGTTTTTGACTTAAAACGGCGGTGCCCTGAGAAGTACACTGCAAATTGAACACCCAAAATTGTTCTTGCACCGCATGGACTTGAAAGTCCATGCCTGCAGTAACAGGGGTGTATGCTGGAAACTTGTTCGAAATGTATTATAAATGGATGAGGAAAAACAAACCAGTCACCGGGGACCGCAATTATTGTGTTAATAACAGTTTAGTCAGGGTAATCAGAAATATCCAATTCTTTAGCTGCAAAGTTTTCCCACATAAGTAAGCATTTGCCCCACGACCACTTCTCCCACTATCTTCTGCATAATTTTCAGATTTCAATAAATAAATTAGTTTAAAAGGTTGAAAAGTTAATTAATAAAGTGTCATATGAGGTGCAGCACAGTGGCAGACCCTATGTGAAGTGTACTGGTCACCTTTCTATTGCTAAAATCTGTTTTCATGTGTTGATTTTCTACCAATGGGGTGATACTTTTTCCCAGATAGTATTAATGTGTCTTAAAATTACAATATAGTAAACTAACACTGTGTTCGCATCAGCGAATAATTTGTCATTTTTGTGGCATAATTTAGCCATAGTTTGGTCTTCCACTGCTCCACATTTCCTGTGGCACTCATTTTAGTACAGAGACAGTGCATGTTTCTTTTAAGTTACTACATCGGGTCTGCTTGCATCCCGGGTGAGTGCTGTCTTGGGAATGTCAGCTATGAGCAAAAGACACGAATGTTTGCTTGGCATAGATGATTAGACAAGATTAGCTTATCAAGTATAATACGTCGGTGATGCATGCGCACATAAGAGACACTCGCTGGGGAAAGTATGCATGTTTGAATGGCTGCCCTTTCCAATGGTCTTGGAAAATAAACGTAGTCCTGTTTTTCCCGATACTGCTTGCCTTTCGGTCTATTTGTTTATTTAATGTATCAGTATTAATTGTTTTTCCACGTGGATCGCAGCTTCGAGAAACCAGTACAAAATGGCGGCACTTTTACATCCATAGAGCACGGATTTCATATTTGCCAGGACCTTACTATGTGTTCCACGACAATATTCACTAATTAAAATGTACTCCAGACACCACAAACACAAGAAAACTTTACCAAAGTGATGAATTTTTAAAGACAAGTTAAGACTCCAGTCGCGAAATCAAGTGTAAAACAAATTAAGAGACGATTAAACCATGCTATTTTTGCTAGGATCCACCCAGTTTTTTTTACTTTCACATGGTCTGTGCGGCTTTAAATTCTTAGAGGTCAATGTCCTTATATCAAAGTTAATTCATGTATGGCTATTAAAGCTGTGGATTATATCACATAATGTGCTTGTATACCTTATTTCAGTATTAGAGCGATAATGCCAAAATCAGTACAAAGACTCTGCAGTGACCCGTCAAACCTGTTAGCCAATGTCACTTTGAAAGGCATGAAAGCCTTCAAAATCATGTGGGAAATTGCTGTTTTAGAAACCCTGGCCTGTTGGCAAGCGTGTATTGATTTAATCTTATTGAAGCTTAGGATAATAGACATGGGGCTTTCAGACCGGCTCCATCATCTGGTGCTGCCGATAATGTCCCAAATTATCTACTGCCATTGACATGTCCGATTCTTGAAGAAGCATGCTACAATGAAGTATTTCATGTTCAGTTCTTGCTTCGCTTCCATCAGTCTCTTTAGACAATGATAAAGGTCTTGCAGGACAAAGATGGAAAGCCTTGAAGGCGCAGAGCATTATCTAAAATTAAATTACATGTAGCCCTACAAATGTCAAATGTGGCACCTTGAAAGGCCATCATTTTAGCTTTGATATGAAACGCAAATCGAACTCTGATAAGAAGGAATATTCTTAATAAATAAAGAAGCTCACTTTGCCCAGTGCCTCTTAGTGAACATTTCTCGAAATGACTAGAGACCTCTAGAAGACTTGCCTGTTTACTTTATGCTGGGCATTACCAATGATACCAACTAAGACTTCATGGGGGGCGCCATCTTTGACATCAAAGACTAATCTCAGACCCTGGCTTCTACCAAGTGTCACACCATTCTTCTCTCACTTGAATTTTGTGTCTCAAAAAGTTTAACAAGCGGACCCATTTTTAAACTTGTCATGCACCTTTTTCAATATTTTATTTATAACAAGAGAATACATACACCTTTTGTATATTAAGACGATGAATCAAATATGCAACATATAGGAGACAGGAGTACAAGGAGAGTCTAAACAAGTAACCTATATTCAAGACTGTATCAAGGGAGGGGGATATACTTTGAACATATTAATTGAGTCATTCCTGAGTCCCTCCTCAAAGATGTCTAGTTTTCCTCCGTGACATAAAAAAGTATTTTTCCAAAATCGCCATTTGATTCACTCATCTACGCAGGTTTCCTTACCGGTTTTAACAAACGCAGGAATATCCTTTATGGCAATCAAAGGGACAGCAGTAAGAATTGCTTCAGACGCCAGGGTCCTTTTGAAAAGTATTTGTCATAGTGTAGAACGATAAGAATATGATTGTGTTCAACTGATTTGCCCAGTGTTTTCCAGACTGTGGCTAGTGATCCACTGCTGGGTCACGGAGCGGATTTTTGGTGGGTGGCGAAGATCCGACAATAAATAAAGATGTCTCTAACCCCTTATCTGCTGAGGCTTTTCCCTCCAAGTGTTGTACCCCTTTTTGATTATTTAGAGAGGTTCACACTTAGGGCTTCTTAACTTTGTTTCCACATAAGATATACATGCCAAATTTACATCCTTTTTTGTCAATATCCTTGGTATTCTAAAGGTATGAAGGGTTTATTTATTCCCCTGGAGGGAAGCAAGTAAATAGGCAAAGGAAAACAAAATGTTGAGTTCTTTCGGAAAAATAGGAAAAAAGTGCCTTGCTGCAAAAAGTGTCTGGTTTTGCCCTAAAAATGGCATTAACAAAGGGTTTTGCGGTGCTAAAGTCACCATCTTCCAAGCTTTCAGGAACATGATGAGCTGAGTCAAAAAAAAAAATTTGAAATCACCATTTTGGCAGTTTTCAAAGAGGTAACACATTTTTACTATTTTTTTTAGCATTCAACCTACTTCCAATTAGCGGTGGAAACCAATATTTAACCTATAAGTGATCTATTAAAACTATAGATTTCTGGAAAAAAAAGATATAATTTCGAATTCAGCAAGAGGTCATAAGTGCATGCCCTTTAACCCGTTGCTCGCTGATGACGGAAAAATCATCAACTGCGGTGGCGCTGTGCTGATGACGGAGAGGTTCCGTCATGGCCCTGCCGCCGCGCTGGGTGGTCTATTGAGCGGGCGGGGCCATGACGGAACCGCTCCATCATCAGCACAGCTCAACCACGGCTGGTGACGGAGCGGTTCCGTCACCAGCATGCGGCCGCCGTGCGGCCGCCCCGCCCCTTAGCACTGCGGCGGAATAGCCGCCGCAGTGAAGGGGTTAAGGTTTTCTGAAGGTAAATACCTGTTGAAATGAAGAAATATTGAAAACGAGTAGGAAAAAATTGTCATTTGTGACAACGTTATCATCTGTAGCTTTTTTGTCACAATGGTCGATTTACAAAAGCCATATATCATTATGTTTGTTGAATTTTTAGGAATGCAAGAATATACAGGGTTAGTAGGTTGTCCAAGAACTCAAAGTACCCAGAGCCAAAACGGAGCTGCATGTTTTTATAGTTTTTCATTGTTCATCGAGTATAGAGCAGTTCATATGGTGAAATATGGAAAATGGAAAATGGGTATCAAGGAAACCTATATACTTCTGAAATGGGTGCCAGATATGGAGTCGGGGACCAGAGGTTATTTGTACTTCTCTGAATTTGTGGGTATACCCATACTAGCATGTGTTTCACAGGGCATTTTTCAAAATGTCTTCTTTCTTCCACACTGGGTTTCATTTGGAAGCACAAATGCTGCAATATCCAACTGGTGATAACAAATATTCTACTATTCTGTATTCCCCAATATCTTCTCACACAAATGGCACCTCACTTGTGTAGGTAGGCAAAGAGCTCACAACAGGAAACAGTATAAAACACAACATGGACACAAACCATCTTTTCACAGAAAACTGGCCTTTTTTGCAATGTAGGTAGCTGTGAATGTAGGGCCTAGCTCAGTTGGCACCTAGGGAAACCTAACACAACTGTACATTTTCGAAAACGACACACTTAGGGGAATCCAGGGTGGGATTACTTGCATGGCTTTCATGTGCTTTTCTTACCTAGATACCTTAGCAAACCTCAAACTTTGAATAAAAGCATAAATTGTCCTCATATTTCTGTGAAGAAAACATCTGGAATCTGCAGGGAGCCACACATTTTCTACCACCCAGTATTTCTCAAACTCTCCTGATAAAACTGCTGCCTCACTTGTGTGGGTAGGGCTTGTGCCCGCAACACATAAAGTCTCCAAACCATGCATGGACACAGGACCGGCTCTAGGACAGTGTGACTGGTGTTGCCGCCCTGGGCCCTGACCGGGGGAGGGGGCGCTGACCTCACGGGAGATGCTGTATTTAGCACCTGCTGCAGAGTTCCTTGAGCGTTCAGCTTTTAGGCAGCAATAAAAATGTCAAGATAACTCTTGTGGTTGATTTTCCTGCAAGAGGAGTAGAGAGATCAGAGTTTTGTCTAGTGGCAGTTTTGACTCTTGTTAGACGGGGACCCGGAGGGTCGGCCGAGTACAGGGGGGAGAGGCCTCCGGTGAGGGTCCTCCCCGGTAATCGTACAGACAGGTAACTTCCCCCCCACAGATAGACACCACACAGGGACGAGTTCTTCACACTTTTATATATCTTAAGAGCAAGGTAATTGACGGTACAGCAGGACCAGGATACGAGGATCCTGTCAATTCTAGTCTCTTTGGGGGGAAGGGTAGCGGGACAGTCTCAGTACCGGACAGGTACGGGGGTAGCAGGTGTGGAGCTCACAATCCTCGAGCTGATGGTTCGCAAGTAGGGGCCGTGGCAGCGCCAGCAGGCCTTCCGGATGGTTCACGAAAGGATGAGCCGCGGCAGCACCAACAGGCCTTCAAGATGGTTCACGAAAGGATGAGCCGCGGCAGCGCCAGCAGGCCTTCAAGATGGTTCACGAAAGGATGAGCCGCGGCAGCGCCAGCAGGCCTTCAAGATGGTTCACGAAAGGATGAGCCGCGGCAGCGCCAGCAGGCCTTCAAGATGGTTCATGAAAGGATGAGCCGCGGCAGCGCCAGCAGGCCTTCAAGATGGTTCACGAAAGGATGAGCCGCGGCAGCGCCCGCAGGCCTTCAAGATGGTTCACGAAAGGATGAGCCGCGGCAGCGCCAGCAGGCCTTCAAGATGAGTTCCTCTCGGTGTCTCTCGACTCCAGGATACAACTCCCTTCCTGCTCTGGAGCTGCCCCAGTTATAGGCCTGGCGCCCTTTGATGTCCGGACCCTCGCGCTTGGAGGTCGGGGGTCCGGGATGAGGGAGTCCAGACACCCAGCAGGGGGGTGGAGCCAGCGCCCAGGGAGGCTGGGGCGATCGACACCTGGCGGAGGGGAGCCGTTGACACTCCTTCTCCCCTTTGACCTGCCAAGTGGTCTCTTTACCCCCTGGGTGGATGGTGGTGCCTCGATGTCGGGGCCTGGCTGGGCCCGAGGCCGAGGTCGACCCGAGGCCACGAGGCCTGGTCGAGTAGTGTCCAAAATGGCGGCTGGGCCGGGGACAGGGGTTCTGGAGCCAGGGTTCTGTCGGGGGAGGGCCGGAGGTTGCCCCGGCGGGCTGCGGGGGTGGTTCTTGTCCGGGGAGCAGGAGGAGCAGGGGTCCGCGACCCGCCATGCTGGGAGGGGACAGCCTGGCCACGAGGCCTGTCCAACATGCGTCCCCCCCAGCTGAAGGCAGGGAGAGTCAGCCATCCTCTTGGGTACTCTCCTCGCCGAGGCGGAAGAAGCGGGACAGGCCGTCTGCGTTGGCGTGATCTTGGCCTGGGCGGTGCTCCACAGTGAAGTCCATTCCCTGCAGGGAGATGGACCAGCGCAACAGCTTCGGGTTTTCTCCCCGCATCTGCATCAGCCATTGCAGGGGTCGGTGATCTGTTTGTACCCGGAAGTGGGTACCGAAGAGATAGGGCCGGAGCTTCTTGAGGGCCCATACTACGGCGAAGGCCTCCCTCTCGATGGTGCTCCAGCGCTGTTCTCGGGCCAGCAGGCGTCGGCTGATGAAGACCACTGGCTGATCGACCCCCTCGGTGTTGAGTTGGAAGAGGACGGCCCCTATGCCATGATCTGAGGCGTCCGCCTGCACTATGAATTCCCGGCTGTAGTCGGGGGCTTGGAGTACGGGGGCGGTGCACATGGCGGACTTCAGGTTCTCAAAGGCCGTCTGACATTCCGGCGTCCAGTTGACTTTCTGGGGGTTCTTTTTGGATGTGAGTTCTGTGAGTGGCCCTACCATGCTGCCATAGTCTTTTACGAAGCGCCGGTAGTACCCGGTGAGCCCCAAAAAGGCTCGGACCTCTGTCTGGGTGACTGGGGGCTCCCAGGCTTGGATGGCGGCAATCTTGAGCTGGAGGGGGGCCACCAGGCCACTTCCCACCTGGTGTCCCAGGTAGGTCACGGACCCTTGGCCGATCTGGCACTTGCTGGCCTTGATGATTAGCCCGGCCTGCCGGAGGGCGTTCAGGACCTCCCGGAGGTGGTGGAGGTGTTCTGCCCAGTGGCGGCTGTACACAGCAATATCGTCCAAATAGGCGGCGCTGAATTCCTCCAGACCCGCCAAGACTTTGTTCACGAGTCTCTGGAAGGCGGCGGGTGCGTTTTTCATTCTGAATGGCATCACCTTGAAGTGGTAGTGGCCGTCTGGGGTGGAGAAGGCGGATCGCTCCTGGGCACCTGGAGTGAGGCCGATCTGCCAATAGCCCGCTGTTAAATCGAAGATGCTCAGGTAGCGGGCGGCCCCCATGCGGTCGATCAGCTCATCTGCCCGGGGAAGGGGGTGAGCGTCGGTCCTGGTGACGGCGTTCAGACCCCGATAGTCTACACAGAACCTGAGCTCGGGGGCGACGCCCGGGGCGGCGGTCTTGGGGACCAACACGACGGGGCTGGCCCAGGGGCTGTTGGACGGCTCGATCACTCCCAGAGCTAGCATCTTGGAGACTTCCGACTGGATGCAGGCGCGTACTCGATCAGGCACCCTGTACGCCCTGTGTCGGATAGGGGGGCTATCCCCGGTGTCAACGTCGTGGAGGCACCAGGGGGTGACCCTAGGGATGAGGGAGAACAGGTCGGTAAACTGTAGAAGCAGTTCTCTGCAGTCTTGGCGTTGTGCTGGGGACAGGGCCTCGGAGAGGTGGACTCCCTCCACGGAGCCGTCTTTCTCGAGCGTTTTCAGGAGGTCAGGGAGGGGCTCAGAGTCTTCTTCAGCCCCACTGTCGGTAGCCATCAGGAGGCTAAGTTCAGAGCGTACAAAGTGGGGCTTGAGTCTGTTGGCGTGGAGGACCCGCAGGGGGTTTCGGGGGGACTCCAGGTCCACCAGGTAGGTGACGGGGCCCTTGCGCTCCACCACTTTGAAGGGTCCTGTCCATTTGTCCTGGAGGGCGCAAGGTTCAACCGGGGACATCACCCAGACCTGTTGTCCCGGCTCGAACTCGATGGATGAGGCATTCTGATCATATCAGCGCTTCATGTCCTCTTGGCTGGCTTCGAGGTTGACTTTGGCGAGTTCCCGCCGGGTCTGGTTACGGAGAGTCAAGAGGTACTTGTATACATCAGGGGGAGTCTTCTGAGGGGCCACTTCCCATCCTTCTTTGACCAGGCTGAGGGGGCCCCGGACGGGGTGTCCATACAAGAGTTGAAACGGACTGAAGCCCAGGGATTTCTGGGGGACCTCCCTGTAAGCGAACAGGAGGCACGGGAGCAGCACGTCCCATTGGCGACGTAAGGGTTCTTCCAGGCCCATGATCATCCCTTTGAGGGTGCGGTTAAATCGTTCTACTAGTCCGTTCCCTTGCGGGTGATAGGGGGTCGTGAATTTGTAGGTGACCCCGCACTGTTGCCATAGGGACTTCATGTACTTGGAGATAAAGTTCGTGCCCCTGTCACTGACGACTTCTCGGGGGAAGCCCACCCGCGAGAAGATCCCCATCAGGGCTCGGCCCACCACGGCCGCCGTCACGGTCCGGAGAGGTATGGCCTCGGGATAGCGGGTGGCATGGTCCACCAGGACAAGGATGAACCGGTGTCCCTGTGCTGTCCGGGGCTCCAGGGGCCCCACAATGTATTCCCACCCGCTCAAAGGGGGTGGTGACGATGGGAAAGGGTTGCAGGGGGACCTTCAGTTTTCGACCGCTTTTCCCGCTGGCCTGGCAGGTGGGGCAGGCCCGGCATTGGTTCGCTACATCGTTCCGCATCTTCGGCCAGTAGAAGTGGGTCACCAGGCGGCTGTACGTCTTGTCCTGCCCCAGGTGCCCGGCAAGAGGCACATCGTGTGCCAAGTTCAATAGGACATCTCTGAATCGGAGGGGGACCACCAGCACCCGGCTGGCTCCAAGTTCGGCGATCTTTTGCTCACTGTAGAGCAGCTCGTTGTCCCAGTAGATCCAGTGGGCCCCCGACGTATCCCCTGCGCTCTGGGCTATGGCTTGTTGTCGGAGGCCCTCGAGGGAGGGACACGCTCTTTGTTCCTGGCGGAACTGTTCCTGAGTGGGGCCACCTTCTTGGCGCCACTGGGCCAGCTCCGGGAGGTCTTGGGGCTGATCCCGTTCTTCGTTGTCGGACCCCGGAGGACCAGGCTCAGGGGTGGTTTCTCCGGTGACAATCGGTGGGGGAGGCTCGGGCCACTCTGGTTCCTCTTGGCTGGGGATGGCGCGGGCGGCCATGGATCGGGTCGTTACGCAGACCCATTCAGGGAGACCAAGCATCCCCAGGTGCTCCCTCCGTTCAACGGCTGACCAGGGGGAGCTTTCGAGGTCGTTCCCCAGAAGGCAGTCCACGGGGCATCGTCGCGGACAGTTACTTTTAGCATGCCGGACACCCCCCCCACTCGAAGGGGATGCGGGCCATCTGGCACAGGCTTTCGGAGTTGTCTGCCGACCGCACTGGACAAAGTACATTTGGTAGGATCTGGTCAGGGGTCACCAGGTGGCAGCGGACTGCGGTCACACTGGCCCCTGTGTCACGGAGGGCTTCCGCCCGGCGTCCATTGATTGTGACCCACTGGCTGTATTTCTGCGTGTTGGCGGGGATGGGCGCCCACGGGACCATGTCCCTCTCTCCTAGACAGACCAGGGACATGGCAGCTGGTTCCCACTCGGGCTGGTACGGCTCGTACTCTTCGGCGTCTTCCTGGCCTAGCTCTTCTCCCAGAGCGGCGGCGGTGATCTGGCGGTTCATGGGACTCTGATTTTTCGGGCAGTTGGGATCATTGGCGTAGTGGCCGGGTCGCTGGCATTTGTGGCAGGTAACGTTGGCGCGGAAACCTGGTCGCGCTGGAGGGCTACCTCTTCCGGCCGGGGGCGGGGGGTTGCTAGTGGAGGGCACTGTGACGGTGTCCCGGCCCCGACCCTGGCCTCCTCCTCCTCCCCGTGGCCGGTGGGGCCCTTGGGAGGCTCTGTTGTGCTCGCTGGGCCAGTTTCGAGGGACTCGGGTGCTTTCCCATCAGTCTGCTTCGATGACGAGTTTCCGAGGTTCGGTAAGTTTACTATCAAGGAGGTGCTGTCTTAGTTCGACAAAGCAATTATTGGAGAGGTGCTCCCATACAATCAGGTTGAATAATTGCTCGTAGGTGGTGACCTGGCTGCCCTTGATCCATCCATCAAAGGCTCGGCTAAAAAAGTTCACATACTCCACCCAAGTTGTACCAGGGATCCGTTTGCAGTCCCGAAATCTCTGCCGGTACATCTCGGGCGTGAGCCCATAGTGAGTGAGGAGGGCAGCCTTCATGTGGTCGTAGGATGTCATCTGGTGGTCGGGGAGTTGCAGCAGGGCGTCTCTTCCTTCGTTAACGAATTTACCCCATAGCCCGGCTCCCCAGTCACTCCGTGGAATTCGGTGGGAGGTCATTGCTACCTCGTAGGCTTTAAACCATTGCTGGATATCATCGTTCCGGTAGTATTCCCGGACGACGTCCTTGGGGATGTGGACCTTGGGGTCCGTCAGAGCAGTGGGGCTCGGGTGCCCGGAGACGCCGAGGTCTTTGTTCTGCCGTCGAATTTCTAGCTCCTTCAAGTTGCGCTCATGCTCGTATGCTAGTCTTTTTTCTTCCAGCTCCCTCTGGCTCTTTTTCTCTTCTCGTTCTTCCCTGAGCCGTAAGTGTTCGAGTGTTATTTTTTGCTCTGCCAATTTGAGTTCTCCATCTAAGCGGAGTCGAGCCAGCTCCAATTCGTGGAGCCGGCTTTTCTGCCGTTCTCGGGCCTCTTCGGACGAGAGGCCCGATCTTCTTTCGTCTGCAGGGGTGGTACTTGTTTCGGTGGTCTCGAGGCTTTGATTTTGGGGTGGGGATGTTTCCGTCTCCACCCAAGCTTCTAAGGCGTGCTTGAGGTCATCTTTCGTGCTCAGTCCCGTGGTAGCAATGCCCAGCTCTATGCAAAATTGCTTTAGTTCTTTGTGGCTGTATTCTTCCAGCTTTTCCATCTGAAATTTTTCCGTTGGTCCACTCTCCTTTGTCGTCATGGTTGCTGTGTGTCGTGGGGTGAGTTACTCTCTGTACGATTATGCGTCGGCTCGGATCGCGCCGCTGGCCACCAATGTTAGACGGGGACCCGGAGGGTCGGCCGAGTACAGGGGGGAGAGGCCTCCGGTGAGGGTCCTCCCCGGTAATCGTACAGACAGGTAACTTCGCCCCCACAGATAGACACCACACAGGGACGAGTTCTTCACACTTTTATATATCTTAAGAGCAAGGTAATTGACGGTAAAGCAGGACCAGGATACGAGGATCCTGTCAATTCTAGTCTCTTTGGGGGGAAGGGTAGCGGGACAGTCTCAGTACCGGACAGGTACGGGGGTAGCAGGTGTGGAGCTCACAATCCTCGAGCTGATGGTTCGCAAGTAGGGGCCGTGGCAGCGCCAGCAGGCCTTCCGGATGGTTCACGAAAGGATGAGCCGCGGCAGCGCCAGCAGGCCTTCAAGATGGTTCACGAAAGGATGAGCCGCGGCAGCGCCAGCAGGCCTTCAAGATGGTTCACGAAAGGATGAGCCGCGGCAGCGCCAGCAGGCCTTCAAGATGGTTCACGAAAGGATGAGCCGCGGCAGCGCCAGCAGGCTTTCAAGATGGTTCACGAAAGGATGAGCCGCGGCAGCGCCCGCAGGCCTTCAAGATGGTTCACGAAAGGATGAGCCGCGGCAGCGCCAGCAGGCCTTCAAGATGAGTTTGTCTCGGTGTCTCTCGACTCCAGGATACAACTCCCTTCCTGCTCTGGAGCTGCCCCAGTTATAGGCCTGGCGCCCTTTGATGTCCGGACCCTCGCGCTTGGAGGTCGGGGGGTCCGGGATGAGGGAGTCCAGACACCCAGCAGGGGGGTGGAGCCAGCGCCCAGGGAGGCTGGGGCGATCGACACCTGGCGGAGGGGAGCCGTTGACACTCCTTCTCCCCTTTGACCTGCCAAGTGGTCTCTTTACCCCCTGGGGGGATGGTGGTGCCTCGATGTCGGGGCCTGGCTGGGCCCGAGGCCGAGGTCGACCCGAGGCCACGAGGCCTGGTCGAGTAGTGTCCAAAATGGCGGCTGGGCCGGGGACAGGGGTTCTGGAAAGGACCCGGGCCAGCCGATACGGTGGTGTTCAGGAGCCAGGGTTCCGTCGGGAGAGGGCCGGAGGTTGCCCCGGCGGGCTGCGGGGGTGGTTCTTGTCCGGGGAGCAGGAGGAGCAGGGGTCCGCGACCCGCCATGCGGGGAGGGGACAGCCTGGCCACGAGGCCTGTCCAACAACTCTCATAAAGTAGCACAGAGGGGTAATATGCTGTGAAGAACGCGGACTGTACAGATCACAAATCCTTATTTTATGTGGATAGCTGAGTGGATTACTGCTTTAGTCACAGAAATCCTTTTGTTACCACAGTTCATAACATACAGCCCTACTATAGAATAGTCAGTGAGTGAGTGAGTGTGTGTGTGAGTGGGTGCATGAGTGGGTCCGTGAGTGGCTTTGTGAGTGGCAGAGTGGGTCTGTGAGTAGATGTGTGAGTGAGTAGGTCTGTGAGTGGGTGTGTGAGTGGCTGTGTTGCTATGTGAGTGTATGTGTGAGGGTCTGTGTGGGACTGTGAGTGGGTTTGTCAGAGTCTTTGTGGGTCTGTTGGTGGGTGCTGAGTGTGTGAGGGGGTGTGTGAGTGAGTGGGTCTGTTAGTGGGTGTGTGAGTATCTGTGTGTGAGTGTGTATATGAGTGGGTTTGTGAAAGTGTGAGTGGATCTGAGTGGGTGTGTACATTTGTGTCCTTATGGGTCCGGGAGTGGGTGTGTGACTGGGTGTGAGTGTCTGTGTAGGTCTGAGAGTGGGCATGTGAGTGTCTGTGTGGGACTGTGAGTGTATGTGTGGGTCTGTAAGTGTGTGAGTGCCCATGTTGGTCTGTGAATAGGTGTGTGAGTGGGTTTATGAGTCAGTTTGTATGTGAGTGGGTCTCCGGAGTGGGTGTGTGTCTTTGTGGGTCTGTGAGTCAGTACATCAGTATCTGCATGGGTCTGTGAGAGGGTGTGTGAGTGTATCTGATGGTTTGTGAGTTGGTGTGTGAGTGGCTATGTGAGTAGATGTGTGAGTGTGTCTATGAGTGTCTCTAAGAGTGGGTGTGTGAGTGTGCAAGTGGGCCTCTTATTGGGTGTGCGAGTGTTTGTGTGGGTCTGTGAGCAGGTATGTGAGTGTTTTGTGTATCTGTGAGAGGGTGTATGAGTGTCTGTGTGAGTCTATGAGTGGGTACGTGAATGAGTGAGTAGGTGAATGGGTATGTGTCCTTATGGGTCTGTGATTGGGTGTGTAAGTGCCTCTGTGGGTGTATGAGTGTATGTGTGGGTCTGTGAGTAGATATGTGAGTGGGTTTGCGAGTCAGTGTGTATCTGAGTGGGTCTGTGAGTGGGTGTGTGTTCATGTGGGTTTGTGAGTCAGTGTGTGAGTATCTGTTAGAGGGTATGTGAGTACAGCTGTGGGTCTGTGAGTTGATGTGTGTGTGAGTGGGTATGTGAGTGGGTGTATGAATGTGTCTATGAGTTTCTGTGTGGATCTGTGAGTTGGTATTTGAGTATCTGTGTGGGTCTGTGAGCGGGTGTGTGAGTATCTGTGTGAGTCTGTGAGTGGGTGTGTGGGTGTGTAAGTGGGTCTCTTAATGGGTGTGTGAGTGGGTATGTGAGTGAGTATGTGAGTAGGTGTGTGAGTTGATTCGTAAGCCAGTGTATGAGTAGGTCTTGGTCTGTGAGTGTGTTTGTCTGTGTGGGTTTGTGCTGTAGTGTGTAAGTATTAGTATGGGTCTATGAGAGGGTGCGTGAGTGTCTCTGTGGGTCTGTGAGTTGGTGTGTGGATGTGTGAGTGGGTCAGTGAGTGGGTGTCTGAGTGTCTGTGTGTGTATATAAGTAGGTATGTGATTGTCCGTATGGGTCTGTGAGTGAGCATGTGAGTGTCTGTATGGGTCAGTGAGTTAGTGTTTGAGTGTCTATGTGGGTCTATGAGTGGGTCTCTAAGTGGATATGTGAGTGGGTCTGTGAGTGGGTATGTGAGTGTTTCTGTGAGTCAGAGTCTGACTTTGCATGTGAGTGGGCATGTGATTGTCTGTGTGGGTCTGAAGTGGGTGTGTGAGTATATGTGTGGCTCTGTGGGAAGGTGTGTGTGCATGTCAATTGATCAGTGAGTGGGTGGTGAGCGGGTGTGTGAGTGTCTGTGTGGACCTGTGTGAGGGTATGGAAGTCTCATTCTGGGTCTGAGTGGGTGTGTGAGTCAGTGTGTATGTGAGTGGGTCTGTGAGTGGTGTGTGAGTATCTGTGTAGGTCTGTGAGTGGGTGTGTGAGTAGGTGGGTATGTGAGTGGATGTGTAAATGTCTGTATGGGTCTGTGGGTGGGTGGGTGAGCATCTTTGTGGGTCTGTGAGTAGGTATGTGAGTGTCTTTGTGGATCTGGGATTAGGTGCTGAGTATGTGAGTTGGTCTGTGAGTAGTTGTATGAGTATCTGTATATATCTGTGAGAGGGTGTGTGCGTGTCTGTGTTGGTCTATGAGTGAGTGTGTAAGTGCATGTGGGGGTCTGTGAGTGGGTGTTTGACTGAGAGGGTCTGTGAGTGGGCATGTGAGTAGATCTATGAGTGGGTATGTGAGTGTGTATCCTTATGGGTCTGTGAGTGCTAGCTGAGCGTCTGTGTGGGTCTGTGAGTAGGTGTGTACTTGTCTAAGTAGGTGTGTGAGTGGGTTTGTGAGTCAGTGATTGTGAGTGAGTGGGTCGGTGAGTGTGTGTGTCTGTGAGTCAATGCATACTGTTAGAAAGGCGATCCTGGGGGAGGCAGAAGAGGTCTGACTGACCACCCCTAGGTCCACCCCTCCGTCGAGAAGTAGCCGAGCGCTATCGAGAGGCCTCCTGGGTGAGGGTCCTCTCCTAGGATCGGACAGCAGGATAACCACAACACTACAAACGGACACCACACAAGAGGTTAAGTTCTTAGGCTTTATCAAGGATAAAGGTTGCTGGGTCTCAGCGGTATATACAGGCAGATCGAGGGATCTGTATAGTCTCGTAAAAGGGACAGGGTAGTGGGACAGTCTCGGTATGGATGCAGGAAGGGATACCCTGCGCACAGCTCTCAATCCTCGAGCCGGGGTTTCCGAGAGGTCGAGCCGCGGCAGCGCCAGCAGGACTCGACAGGTGGTCTTAACGGAGAGGAGGCCGCGGCAGCGCCAGCAGGCTCTCCAGATGGTTCAGCCGCAGCAGCGCCAGCAGGCTCTCAAAATGGTTCAGCCGCGGCAGCGCCGGCAGGCTCTCAAGATGGTTCAGCCGCGGCAGCGCCAGCAGGCTCTCAAGATGGTTCAGCCGCGGCAGCGCCAGCAGGCTCTCAAGATGGTTCAGCCGCGGCAGCGCCAGCAGGCTCTCAAGATAGTTCAGCCGCGGCAGCGCCAGCAGGCTCTCAAGATGGTTCAGCAAAGGTGGCCCGCGGCAGCGCCGGCAGGCTCTCAGGGTCTCTTCAGGTTACAGGAAATGAGTTCTTCTGGTGTCGGCCGTGACAGCGTCAGCAGGGCTTCCAGTCCAGGATACAACTAACGTCCTACTCCGGGGCTGGCCCAGATATAGGACTGGAGTCCTTTGATGTCTGGACCCTCTCGCCTGGGGGTCAGAGGGGTCGGGATGATGGTGTCCAGCCACCCAGCAGGGGCGTGGAGCCAGCGCCCAGGGAGGCCGGAGGGCGACCTGATACTAGGCGTCCAGGGATGGCTGGAGGGCCATTGAAACTCCCTTTTCTCCGAGATCTGTCGAGTGGCCACTCGACCACCTGGGTGGATCTTGGTGCCTCGATGTCTGGGCTTCGATAGGGCCTGGGCCGGGGCCGAGGCCACGTGGTCGTGACGTGGTGGGCCCAAGATGGAGTCGGGCGCGGCCTCGTGCTTAGGTTGTGAGGGGCCCACGATGGAGCCAGGTCGGTAGTGGGGGTCCGGGATGGTGACCGGACCAGTAATGTTGGGGGCGTGTAGTGTCGGGCAAAAGGGCTGCCCGATGCTGGGTGGAGGGCCGATGTCGTCCTGGGCCCGCCATGCGGGAGGGGTAGGACCACGCCATGAGGCCGGGTCCAACACATACATATCTATGTGGGTTAGTAGGAGGGTGTGTCTTTGAGTTGGTGTGTGTGTGAGTGGGTATGTGAGTAGATGTGTGAATGTGTCTATGAGTGTCTATGTGGGTCTGTAAGTGGGTATTTGAGTAGCTATGTGTGTCTGTGAGAGGGTGTGTGAGTGTCTCTGTGGGTCTATTAGTGGGTGTGTGAGTGTGTAAGTAGGTCTAGTAGTGGGTGTGTGAGTGAGTATGTGAGTGGGTCTGTGAGTGTGTGTGTGTCTGTATGGGTCTCTGCTGTTGTGTGTGAGTATCTGTATAGGTCTGTGATTAACTCTTATATATCAACAAAGCCTCAGGCATACTTATTGACACATTTTAGTACTGAGATAAAAAGGAGTTTCACAAAATCCGCTTGGGCATGCATGACTCGAAAGATCTACAACCGTCCTGACAAAGAAACCATCAAACCGCACATTGTCGACTATGCGGCTTCGGTAACGTAACGCTAACACACCTGCTGTGTACTTGCCCAGCAGTCAAGGACATAAGGAGGGGGCTTTTAAGACCAATTTTTAACTAATTGAATATTCGCACTTGCAGGCAAGCAGTGATACGTTGGCTGGAAGGATCCTCAATTATCTTGGCTTGCCAGGGTGTCAAATACCTAGCAAAAGTGAGGAACCTTTTGATGCAAGTCGATCTAGAGGCCCCAAATAAAGCATGATCAAGGACGGCAGGGGCGCTGCATATATGACAAAGATAAATTGGACATTATATCTCGAACAGGACCTAGCTGAAAGTAATCCAGGACTTTTTTCAGACACTGCGCAATTCTGAAAGCATTTTACTAGAACCTGCACAGATTGCTTTGAACTGTTAGATTAAATTGTAGGTGTATTAAAATGTTGTTTCAGATTTTTAAATCTTGGCAAATATGACACTGAAAAGAAGTATTTAATGGAAGATTAAGTTCAAGATGTTTCTTTTTTTTTAAATGTACATTGTAACGATTTTAAGTGATCATATACAATAAACTATTTGACTTGACTTGACTGTATAGGTCTGTGAGAGGGTGTGTGAGTGTCTCTGTGGGTCTGTGAGTTGCTGTGTGGGTGTATGAGTGGGTTTGTGAGTAGGTGTGTGAGTGTCTGTGTGTGTTTATAAGTAGGTGTGTGATTGTCTATATGAGTCTGTAAGTGAGTGTCTGTATGGGTCTATGACTGTGAGTGGATATGTGAGTGGGTCTGTGAGTGGTTGTGTGAGTATCTGTGTGGGTCTGTGAGAAGGTATGTGAGTGTCATTGTGGGTCTGAGGTGGTGTGTGAGTATGTGAGTGGGTAAGTGAGTGTCTCTGTAGGTCTGTGAGTGGGTGTGTGAGTGAGAAGTAGTAGTAGTAATTTATTTAGCATAGTTACTTAAAACCATTGCAGTATAAAACAGATTAAAAGAATTTTTTGTTAAAACTACATATTCAGTAAAATCAGCATATCACAGTCACATTTCCTCTGTTCAATTATGCACAGGCTGTCTTGCCGGAGTGGTTAATTTTTTTTTTTTTTTTAAAGTTTGATTCTGTTTTCTGTTATAAAATGTTTTTGCTGTCCCGGTATCCTCATGTTCTTATGAAGTCAGCAGTGACAGTGGATAATGTGATGTTTAGTCAAATCACGCCCCTTGGAGATTGGTTTTTTGGCATCTTCTTTTCCACTGCCTTCATAAATTTGACAAAACTGCAATTCAGCTGAGGATCTTGGGATGAGAAGCAGATGAGAACTGCATTCCTTCGTGTGCGTATCTCTCGTTGGTTGAAGTGATGTTTCAGCAAATATTTCCGTTCGGCCAGCAGTTTCTCGCAGGAGCAAATCAAGTGCAGCATGTCCTCTGGCGCTGAGCCGCATAGCCGGCAAAGGGAACCAACTTTGTTTTTTATCCAGCGTGGGAAGTTTTGAATGCAGGGTAGCAAGCCTAACCTATACTTTAAGAAGCACATTTTGACGGATTTTGCGTAACCCACGCCAAAGTAGCTCTGTGGTGCTATCGTTGAGTAAGTGTTCAGGGTCATCCAGCAGTGCGTTCTTTTTTAAATGACCCACGATAGTTGTTTGATCGATTTCTTGACCAGCTTTTTGAGTGTTGTATGGTTTACTGGGGTGTCCCAGAGCTGCTTTAATCCCGTATTCACCAGACTGCCTGTGAGGAACTTGGCTGCTGGTGAGGACGGATGTTGCGTTAGCTCCGTCCATAAATGCTCGTTTAATGTTCCATGTTTAGATTTCCTCACTTTGTCCCAGACTGAGATGTAGGCTCCCTGTCTTGCCAAGAGTTGTTGTTCAATGCTGAATTCTAGCCTGATTTGTGCTGGTGAGGTTTGCTTGGGCAGGCTAAAAAAAATTCTGTAAGCAGCTGTAATTGTGTTATCGAGGATCTTGGTGTCCCTTCCTCCAAAGGTGATTGTTGGAAGGAGTTTAGCGTGTATCACTTGCGCCAGGGGAAGAAGAGAAGGACCAGAAAGTTTTCTGTTTAATGTTTTCAGTGAGATTGCCAAAGATAGCCCTTTTCCTCGTATACTTGTTCTCTGAGTAGAGAACTGCCCGCAGTTGTCGATCTTCACTCCTAAATATTTGTATGTTGGGGTATCTCCGATTCTTGTGTTATTCCAGTACCATGATGTTAATTTTCTTTTATTCTTGCTGATGGTCATCGTCTGGGTTTTCTCCAGATTTATTGTCAGCTCGTTTTAGTTTGAGTAACTGTATGTTGCGTTCAGTAGATGTTGGAGCCCTACCTTTGTGTGGCTTATTAAGACAATGTCGTCTGCATATAGTAGACAAAGTAAATGGAGTCCTCCTAGCTTGGGAGCATGGGAGTTGCAGTTGTTTAGAATCGGAACAAGGTCGCCTAAAAACAGGTTGAATAAAGTGGGGGCCAGGACACAGCCCTGTTACAGGCCCTTGTTGGTCGGTATGCGCCTGGACAAAACTGACCCATCCCCTACCTTTATCTGTACCCAGGTCTCTGTGTGAAGGTGGATCAGCAGATCCAACAGAGTTCTCGGTATCCCCCAGCCATTCAGTTTAGACCATAAAATGTTCCGATTTATGTGATCATATGCAGCCTTATAGTCTATAAAGCAGAAATGGATGGACATTTTGTTTGATTCTGCCTTGTCTATGAGCATGCCCATGGTCAAAATATTGGTCGTTGTACCTACTGATTTGGCAAAGCCTGTCTGGTGTGAGTGAGAGGGTATATGAGTGGGTGTGTGAATGTCTATGCAGGTCTGTTGGTGTG
The DNA here is from genome assembly GCF_964261635.1 of Lissotriton helveticus. Classification (NCBI taxonomy): domain Eukaryota; kingdom Metazoa; phylum Chordata; class Amphibia; order Caudata; family Salamandridae; genus Lissotriton; species Lissotriton helveticus. The sequence continues at coordinate 187,318 of NW_027611959.1, forward strand.
TAGGTGAGCATCTGTGTGGGTCTGTGAGTGGACATGTGAGTATCTTTGTGGGTCTGTGAGTAGGTGCGGAGTATGTGAGTGGGTCTGTGAGTGTTTGTATGAGTATCTGTATATATCTGTGAGAGGGTGTTTGAGTGTCTTTGTTAGTCTGTGAGTGAGTGTGTGAGTGTCTGCGTGGGTCTGTGAGTTGTTGTTTGAGTGAGTGGGTCTGTGAGTGGATATGTGAGTAGATCTATGAGTGGGTATGTGAGTGTGTGTTCTTATGGGTCTGTCAGTGGTTGCTTAGTGTCTGTGTGGGTCTGTGAGTGGATGTGGGAGTGTCTGTGTGGGTCTGTGAATGGGTGTGTATTTGTCGGGAAACAAGCTTTACAACGCAACTTTCACAACGCACTACCATTACAATGAAACTTTTACAAAGCAACATCCATTACAACGCATGCCATTACAACGCATGCCATTACAACGCAGAACGCTACAACGCATACCACCACAACGCATGTCATTACAATGCAGTCATTACAACGCAGACAATTACAACGCATACCATCACAACGCATAGTACCCTTACACTATCCAACACTTACCCTACTGTTGCGCCCCCTGTAGTTAGAATAGTAATTTTTACCCCTACACTATCCAACACTTACCCTACTGTTGCACCCCCCTGGAGTTAGAATAGTAATTTTTACCCCTACACTATCCAATACTTACCATACATGCAGTGTAATGGTATGCGTTGTAATGGTATGCATTGTAAAGGTAGTATGCGTTGTAATGGAATGCGTTGTAAAGGTAGTTTAAAAAAAATCATTGTAATGGCATGCTTTGTAATGGAATGTGTTGTAATGGATGTTGCGTTGTAAAGGTATGCGTTGTAAAAGTATGCGTTGTAACGTGATACATTCGTATTTGTCTATGTGGGTGTGTGAGTGGTTCTATGACTAGGTGTGTGAGTGTGTTTGTGAGCCCATGAATGTTATAGTGGGTTAGTGAGTGTGTTGGTTTGTGAGTCAGTGCATGAGTATCTGTTTGGTCTGTGAGATGGTGTGTGAGTGTCTCTTGGTCTGTGAGTTGGCCTCTGTGAGTGGGTATGTGTTGGGTATGTGAGTGTGTCTATGAGTGTCTGTGTGGGTTTATGAGTGGGTGTGTGAGTTTCTGTGTGGGTCTGTAAGTGGGTGTGTGAGTGAGTCTGAGTGGGTGTGTTAGTGGGTCTGTGAATGGGTTTTTGAGTGTGTGTCTGCTTAAGGGTCTGTAAGTGAATGTCTGTGTGGGTCTATGAGTGTCTATGTGGGTCTGTGAGTAGGTGTGTGAGTTGGTGTGTGAGTGGTTGTGTGAGTAGGTCTATGAGTGGGTGTGTGATTGGGTTTATGAGTGGGTCTGTGAGTGGGTGTCTGAGTGTCTGTGCAGGTCTGTGAGTCAGTGTGTGAGTATCTGTATGGGTCTGTGAGTGATTGTGTGGGTGAGTCTATGAGTAGGTGTGTGAGTGTGTATTAGTGGGTCCATGAGTGGGTGTTTGAGTGTGTATCTGCGTGGGTCTGTGAGTGGGTGTGCATGAATATCTGTATGGGTCTATGAGTGTCTATGTGGGTCTGTGAGTGGGTGTGTGATTGGGTATGTGAGTGGGTATGTGAGTAGGTCTGGGAGCAGGTATGTGAGTGGGTTTGTGAGTGGGTTCATGAATGGGTGTATGAGTGTCTATGTGGATATGTGACTGTGTATGTGAGTGTCTGTGTGGGTCAGTGATTGGGTGTGTGAATGAGTCTGTGAGTGGGTATGTATTTGTGTGTTAGTGGGTCTGTGAGTAGGTATTTGAGTATGTGTCAGCGTGGGTCTGTGAGTGGGTATGTGTGAATATCTGTGTGTGCCTATGAGTATCTATGTGGGTCTGTGAGTAGGCGTGATTGGGTGTGTGAGTATGTGAGTGGTTATGTGAATGGGTTTGTAAGTGGGTCTGTGAGTGAATATTTTAGTATCTGTGTGAGTCTGTGAGTCAGTGTGTAAGCATCTCTGTGGGTCTGTGAGGGGATGTGTGAGTGAATCTGTGGGTCTGTGAGTTGGTGTATGGGTGTGTGAGTAGGTCTGTGAGTGGGTGTGTGGGTGTGTATGTGGGTCTCTGTGTAGGTGTGTAAGTAGCTGTATGGGGCTGTGAGTGAATTGTGAGTGTCTGTATAAGTCTGTGAGTGAGTGTGTGAGTGGGTCTATAAGTAGGTATGTGGGTGTGTCTGAGTCAGTATCTGAGTGGGTCTATGAGAGGCTATGTGATTGTCTGTGTGGGTCTTTCTTTAAGCGGGTGTGTGAGTATCTGTCTGGGTCTGTGAGTGGGCATGTGAATGTATCTGTGGGTCTGTGAGTGGTTGTGTGAGTGTGCAGTTAGTTCTGTGAGTGAGTGTGGGATTGTTTATGTGGGTCTGTGAGTGGGGATGTGAATATCTCAATGGGTCTGTTAGAGTGTCGTCATGTGTCTATGAGTGGGTGTGTGAGTGATTGAGTGAGTGTGTGAATGTCTGTATAGGCCTGTGAGTCGATGTGTGACTGCATGTGTCTGGAAATAGTTTTGTGAGTGTGCGTGGGTCTGTGAGTGGTGTGTGAGTATCTGTGGGTTTGAGAGCGGGTCAATGAGTATGTGAGTGGGTCTGTGAGTAGGTGTAGGAGTTTCTGAGTTGGTCTGAGAGTGGGTGTGTGAGTTCCGAAGTGCTTCTGTGAGTGGATGTGTGAGTGCCTGCATGTGTTTATGAGTTGGTCTATGAGTACCTTTGTGAGTCTCTGAGTCGGTTTGAAAGTGTTCTATCTTTCCAGTGCATCAGGATCTGCAAAGTCATCATGAATTCACACATAGGCTGTGCTCAGCACTGCGGCATATCTGTAGAGCTCCTCACATGGAAAAACGTTTCAAGACAATTTCTTGCCCAACATAGGTCCCTCTCAGACCCCTCTAATATACCCATGGGGTAAGGGGGCCTCTACCATGACCCCTTCAATCACTTTGCAAATACATTTTGAGGTTCCAGGACTATTTACTGATACTTAAAATGGCAGCCTCTCATATTTATTTATTTTATTTATGCAATTTATGAAGAGCGCAACTACCCATGGGTGTCTCGGCGCTCCCAATATAACCTTTCATACACCCACTCCAACTTCCACACTACCATTCCCAAAACCATTGACACACCCATACTTGTATTTACACACCCACTCACTGATTCATAAGTCTACACACACATCCACTCAGTTATCCATACAGACACTCATACACTCATACACCAATTCACTCACTAATACAGCTACTGATATATTCAGTCACTCAAAGAACTACTCACATACCTACTCACGCACCTATAGTCAACCAGACAGCCATTTACTCACCTATACAGTTGTACACACATCCACTCACTTATTCATACTGATACTAACACATACTCACTCATCCATACAGCCCCTTACACACGCACTCACTAACCCATACAGCCGCTATCACAATTCCTCACTCACACATACAGTTACTCACATATTTCAATTCTCACCTATACTGCCTTTTACATATCCACTTACATACTCAAATACTACTTACTCATCCATTCACTCACTAACAAAGCCATACACACACTCAGTAACTTATACAGCCTTCTCTTACATACTCACTAACCCATACACCCACTGATTCACCCACTCACTCACCCATACAGGCATCCACATACCCTCTCACCCACACCCACACCCACATATATTCATACACCCATACAGGTGCTTAGACAACAACTAATCATTCACCATACACCCATTCATGTACCAACTCACCATACCATACAGCTACTTGGACACATCTGACAGACTGATACAGACATTCAGACAACCTTGTCAGTGACCCATACATTCACTGACACACCAAATCACTCATGTATACAGTCAGTCACTGAGCTACAGAATCATCATTACAGGCACTCATACACCTACTCATTCATCAATATGCCTGTGTGTGTGTGTGTGTGTGTGTGTATATATATATATATAGGTAGTTATAGTTAGGACCTAGTTTCCATAGGAAATCCGCAACATTCTATTGAGAATAACTTTGGCGCCGGTGGACGAATCTCTGCGAATTTCTCAAAGAAGATGGCCTGCTCCGCTCCTTCCCTGAAAGTTTGGGGGGGATTCGTCAAGTGGGGGCTGAGATAAAAGGGGGGTCCCAAAACGTGTTTTCCCCATGTTATTTTCCATAGAACGTTTAGACACGGCTACAGCTCGAACGGCTGAATGGATTTATAAGAAATTTGGTAGAAAGGTAGAGTCCGGCTCGCAGATTACGCTTTTCTTTGAATGGTGTAAATCTGTTCAGTAGTTGCTGAGAAAATTAACTTTGAAAAAATATATATTGGGCTACGTTGGGCTATATATATGTTAGAGCCCAAATGTAGCCCAATGTAGCCCAATGTAGCCCAATGTAGCCCAAAGATGGCCACCAGAGACAAAAAAAACAAATGTAGCCCAAATATCAGCCAGATGTAGCCCAACTATAGCCCAATGACAGAATGTCCCAGAGTGTTCTAAAGAACAACTAGAGCGCTAACAGTCTTACTTATGACAAAAGTATGGCACACCTGAAGTCATCTTGATTGGAATAAAGTGTTAACACTTAAAACATTTAATTTGCAAAGGAACAAAATGAGGGGGTTCATTTTGCCATAGAAATTATGATTAGTGCTGAAGAAAGAAAAATTAGGGCACATTTTGAGTGACTTCTCAAATCCTCTTATATTTCATTAAAAAAATTCTGATATGCAGTCTCCCAAGATGGCCACCAGAGACAAAAGAGCCCAAATGTAGCCCAAATATCAGCCAGATGTAGCCCAACTATAGCCCAATGACAGTAGTTAGGACCTAGTTTCCATAGGAAATCCGCAACATTCTATTGAGAATAACTTTGGCGCCGGTGGACGAATCTCTGCGAATTTCTCAAAGAAGATGGCCTGCTCCGCTCCTTCCCTGAAAGTTTGGGGGGGATTCGCCAAGTGGGGGCTGAGATAAAAGGGGGGTCCCAAAACGTGTTTTCCCCATGTTATTTTCCATAGGACATTTAGACACGGCTACAGCTCGAACGGCTGAATGGATTTATAAGAAATTTGGTAGAAAGGTAGAGTCCGGCTCGCAGATTACGCTTTTCTTTGAATGGTGTAAATCTGTTTAGTAGTTGCTGAGGAAATTAACTTTGAAAAAATATATATTGGGCTACATTGGGCTATATATATGTTAGAGCCCAAATGTAGCCCAATGTAGCCCAATGTAGCCCAATGTAGCCCAAAGATGGCCACCAGAGACAAAAAAAAACACATGTAGCCCAAATATCAGCCAGATGTAGCCCAACTATAGCCCAATGACAGAATGTCCCAGAGTGTTCTAAAGAACAACTAGAGCGCTAACAGACTTACTCATGACAAAAGTATGGCACACCTGAAGTCATCTTGATTGGAATAAAGTGTTAACACTTAAAACATTTAATTTGCAAAGGAACAAAATGAGGGGGTTCATTTTGCCATAGAAATTATGATTAGTGCTGAAGAAAGAAAAATTAGGGCACATTTTGAGTGACTTCTCAAATCCTCTTATATTTCATTAAAAAATTGTGATATGCAGTCTCCCAAGATGGCCACCAGAGACAAAAGAGCCCAAATGTAGCCCAAATATCAGCCAGATGTAGCCCAACTATAGCCCAATGACAGAATGTCCCAGAGTGTTCTAAAGAACAACTAGAAGGCTAACAGTCTTACTTATGACAAAAGTATGGCACACCTGAAGTCATCTTGATTGGAATAAAGTGGTAACACTTAATACATTTATTTTGAAAAGGAACAAAATGAGGGGTTTCATTTTGCCATAGAAATTTTATATATATATATATATATATTCACTGAAAAAACCATAGGTTTTAAACACGTTATAGTTAGGAAGTAGCATTTAAAAAACCTATGAAATTCACTGAAAAAACCATAGGTTTTACACACGTTATAGTTAGGAAATAGCATTTACAAAACCTATGAAATTCACTGAAAAAACCATAGGTTTGACACCAGTTATAGTTAGCTGGAAATTTTACTCGCATAACACCAATGAAATTCCCACGTTATAGTTAGTTGGACTCACTATAACTTGCGCGTGCAATGCACTGCTGATGACGTCACATATTACATCACTCATGACATGGTCAGTGACATCAGTCATGACATCACTGATGACACCATCCAGTGAATGTGTGTCTTTTAAAAAAATAAATATGTGTTATATATGTATATGTAAAAGTTGATGGAATATATATGTATTCACTAAGATACACTTAATAAACCAGTTAACCAATCAATTTTTTTTTAAAACATCCAAGTAATCACTTATTTAAACATTTATTCTTCCATCAACATATACATATATAACACATATTTATTTTTTTAAAAGACACACATTCACTGGATAGTGTCATCAGTGATGTCATGACTGATGTCACTGACCATGTCATGAGTGATGTAATATGTGACGTCATCAGCAGTGCATTGCCCGCGCAAGTTATAGTGAGTCCAACTAACTATAACGTGGGAATTTCATTGGTGTTATGCGAGTAAAATTTCCAGCTAACTATAACTGGTGTCAAACCTATGGTTTTTTCAGTGAATATATATATATATACACACACACATATTACCTACTGGCAATCGCCAGTAGGTAGTTATAGTTAGGACCTTGTTTCTATTCAAGAAGCATTTTTTCTTTTGCCAACATCTTTGGCGTTGTTTGACGAATCTTCGCGAAATGTTTTAAACTAATGGGGTGCTCTTGTCTGCTCCTGTCTTTAAAGTGTTGGGGTGATTCGTCAAGCGGGAACTGAGAAAAAAGAGGGTCCCAAAACGAGTTTTTCCCATGTTAATTTCCATTGGAAAAATTGGAACAGGCTACAGCCCGAACTGCCAAACGGGTTTACACCAAATTTGGCAAAAAGAGAGCTGTTGGTTCAGCAAGTGACCTTTTCTTAAATGGTGTAAATCTGTTCAGTAGTTCCTGCAAAATTAGAAAAAGAAAAGTTTCACATCTGAGCACGGAGGAGGAGTCGCGACTGTAGCACGAGCTGACTTCTGATTGGCTGTCAACACTCCAAACCAGGAAGTGTTGGCAGCCATCTTGTGACTCGGTAACCAAGTCACAAGAAAAAGAGTGGCAAAAAGGCTGAAAAACAAGAAAAGTGGGCAGGGAAAAAAGAGCTGAGTCCCTAGGCCTCAGCGGGTCCGAGAAGGTCCCCCATTTCCCAAAAAAGCATTGTTTTAAACATGCGAAGTTGTGCTTGATGCGCAAATTTGCAAGAGAAATTTTGTAAAAAAATGAAGCGCTTTGTTTTGTATAAGCCCTCGGTTGGATCAGGTCCTGGGGGCAATCAGTAATTAATTTGCAGGGGCCCACAGCCCCGGGGACCACCACCTCCCCGGGGCTTGATTATTGAATGTGTGGGGGGGTCGTAACTTCCCCCATGCTGCCCCGGGGACCACCACCTCCCCGGGGCATTTTTAATTATAAGGGGGGACTTGTGGGCCCCCAAGCCCGGGAACTAGCACCTCCCCAAGGCTTCTTTAAATAATGAGGAGGGCCTCGAGGCCCCCGCCGCAGCTCCGGGGACCACCACCTCCCCGGGGCTTGACTAATGAATGTATGGGGAGGTCGTAACTACCCCCATGCTGCTCGGGGACCACCACCTCCCCCGGGCATTTCTAATTGTAAGGGGGGCCTCGTGGGCCCCCAAGCCCGGGGATTACCAAGGCTTCTTTAAATAATGAGGAGGCCCTCGCCGTCCCCCCCAAGCCCTGGTACCACCACCTCACAGGCTTCTTTAAATATTGAGGGGGGCCTCGCGGGCCCCCCAAAGCCCCGGGGACCACCACCTCTCCAGGGCTATGCAAATGTAGGGAGGGGGGCCACGTGGCCCCCCTCCTGGAGCCCTTGATGGCCCTGGGGACTCCCACTCCCCAGGGCCGGCTCCTGCAATGTCCCAGGGTGCCCACCCCTGGGACATTGCTGTTTGCAATGACAGGGCAGGAGCCGTGTGGCTCCCGCCCTGTCATTGCAAACACTGGTTTGGTTCTTGAAAGCGAGGGCAGGAAACCTACTCTTGCTTCCAAGAGGCAAAGCAGTATTGCTTTTGGACAAGGGGAGCTGCATATTAGCAGCTCCCCTTGTCCAAAAGCAATGCTGGCTCACGCAGGAGGCGGGGAACCAGCAGGGACTGTGGGAGCATTGGGGCTCCCCCCACGGTCCCTGAGGCAGAATTAAACAATTTAAAATAGGGGGCATTTTTTTTTCTTTTGCACGCTTGAAGTTGCGACTCCATCGTGTTGGTTGGTGAGAAAGAGTCTGTTTTTCTGATCTGTAAAGTGTACTCCATCACTCCTGTACATGCCCTCCATATCAAAATGTAGATTATTGTTATATATGAGCCCATTCTATGGTATCTAAGGTAAGTAGAAACAGCTTTGTTTACATTTTTTCTAGCTTTCTTAATTTGTGAACAGAATTGATTTGACCAGTTCTATTTCTGTCTTTGGCATATACAAAGACAGTTTGAGGAAAAAGCAACATTAATTGTGCACAGGTGTCCTTCATTAGCATTTCCAGACCTACCCCAGTCAATGTGCCTAGGTTATTGCCACCGCAGTGCACAATCATGAGGTCAGGGGGTTAGAGATGCAAAAAGGTTTTAACCAAAGGCATCCATTGGTGCCCCTTTCATCCTCTCTGTCCAATCCATTTAATGTCCACATTTTGCAAAGCTAGGTCTTTGTCATTACCACTGCCTTCAGCATACCTTTTGCACCAGAAAACATAGCTGTGCCCAACAATCCACATTGTAAACATCTTGTAGGGATTATTATTATTATTATTGCAACTTGTTGAGCGCACAGCTACTTCCAACGGAGGTGGCCCGGCGCTAACAACGGATGCAGACTGGTAATTGCTGGTGCGGATAGCTCTAAGGTAGGCCGAAAAGCCAGGCCATCAAAGTCTTCCTAAATAAGGGTTCTGATTTGGCCTTTGGTAGGTGGTCTGACATGGAGTTCCAAAGAGAGGCGGTGTTAAGGGCGAACAATCAGCCACCAAGCCTAGCTTTTGTGAAGTGGGGGCTGACTAAAAGTTCCTGGTAATTCGACCTAGTCTGATTGTATTTAGGCGGTCTGTGCTTTAAATATTGGGAACCAGTGTCTCTGGTAGTCCTGTAGACAAGGGTCAGACCCTTGAACTCTATCCTCCTTTTAACAGGCAGCAAATGTAGGCTGCGGAGATTGGTAGAAATATGGTTGCAGGGTGGCACATTTCTGGTGAGCCTAGCGGCCGCATTCTGAATAACCTGCAATGTCCTGATCAAATAGGCTGGGAAACCAAGTACAGACTGTTGGCATAATCCAGCTGTGAGGTGATCAATGCATGGACCACCATTTTCCTACAGTCCATTGGGAGGAGATAAAGGAATCTCCGCAGGGTTTTCAGTTTCCACAAGGACGACGATGATACTTGACATATCTGGGCTTTGCCCGAAAGGGTAGAATCAAATTTAAACCCCAGATTTCTAGCCAAAGGGACTGGAAGAGGGGGAGGGTTGAGTTCCGATGGCCATCAGAGATCAGCTCGTGGAGCAAACGGCTGATTAAAAAACAGAACTTCCGTTTTTTCTGTATTTAGCTTCAAACAGTTGCCAGTCATCCAGGATGAGATGTTGATCAGACTCTGTTTGAAGTTAGTGAAAGCTGCCTCCGCGTCATCCCTAAAAGAGAACACAAGCTGGATATCGTCAGTATATGAGACAACCTTTACAACATATTGCTCAACAAGTTGGGCAAGGGGAGCAAGGTACACATTAAAAAGGGTCGGGCCCAGAGCAGATCCCCGAGGAACTCCGCCGACATGAGGGTGAGCGGAAGAGACATAGGGGCCGAGAAGAAGGGAGCGGCCCTCAAGAAAGGAGAGGAACCAGGCTAACATGGTACCTATCACTCCCATCCCCTCAAGCCTCTTTAGGAGGATCGGGTGTGAAACCGTGTCAAAAGCTGCAGACAAGTCCAACAACACTAAGATTGGACAGCTACCCTGATCCAGAGTTCCACATAATGTTTCCGCCACCTCAAGCAGAACTGTCTCTGTGCTGTAGCCTAACCTAAATTGAGACTCGGAGGCGAGTAGCAGGTTGTTGGATTCCAGAAATTCTGATAATTGTCTCTGCACTTCCTTCTTAGGCCTAACATTTGTACTTTCTGCCGGATCTGCATCTTCTTTCTTGAGGATTGGCTGGACCAGTGCTGTTTTCCACATGGATGGGTAGATGTGTGAAATCAAAGATGCGTTCCACATCTGGTTAAATGAGGGATTAAGTAGTGGGGCCAGAATTTAAAAAAACGTAGCTGGACAAGGGTCAATCGGGGATACAGATTTGACTTTATTCAATTCTGTAAGGGATGCTTCAGAGTCAAACGGGTGAAATTCAGACCAAGCGCCTGGGTGGTGGAGGCTAGGAGGAGGCAGACCCTGTCAGAGTGAACGCAGAGTATATTGCCTGAACTTTCTCCTGGAAGAAGCTAGAAAGATCCTCGCACAAGGTGGCTAAAGGCGCTATGGTGCTTTTCAAGGCCCCTGGTTTGATGAAGCCCAGAACAACCTTAAAACCTCTTTGGCAGAGGTATCAGAGGATTTGATTTTATCAGCAACGAAGTCCTTGATAGTTTTGCGCTTTAGTTTATGGAATTTTTTAAGCGCTGCTCTATTGGCCCTCTTAGTCTCTACGTCGCAATATGGGATGTCTGGAAGTAATGAAAAGATGTCTGTAGCTGAGGTAGTGAGTTGGTAGAATGAGAGGTATGTAAAATGGTGGACAAGATGCAATTTTTTAAAAAGTAGAGAGTTGATTGGCTGTTTAAGAGCATTCTACATTCAAAAATAGGGTGCATTTGACTTTTTTTAAAAGCACATTTCTTATTCATTAGTAAAAAACAATGTCAAAGGTACAATAGAAAGGATAAAATCATATTTTGCAAAGTCAACCACACCTGCTGTTTGTATTTGCAACATTGTGTGTTGAATTTGAAAATATGGTGAACTTGTGACCTGTGAGTTCAGTTGAATGTTCCATGAGCTGTTACTATGGAAACTGGCATTAAGCTTTATGGGGGAAGGGTTGAAACTTTCCTGTGAAATTATAATTCATATATAAGTGAAATCTTATTACAGTAAGATTTCCCAAGTCAGTAGTATGTTTTGAAGTGGTATGTTGTAAAAAAGTAGTCGTATTTTTATTTGTAATATATTTTTGAACTCCCGTATGGATTTGCGGCTCCATCGCTTTGCTGCACAGTGGAGTCGAGACTCCCAAAAATTCCACCTGTTTGGGCACTTTTATTAGTCAGTTGGTAAGGGTTAATATGTCTACCAATAGAAATGTTTTTTTAATTTTGAAAAAATGTGGGAAGCAATGCAATTTTTTACTTACATTTATTTGTGTAGAGAATGTAGCAGGGTTTCTGTTCTCCCACAGAACTGTGCACAGAGGATTGGAACCTCGGCGAATTAGGGTGACCCAAAACTCACCTCAGTACCCAACAAACCCCTTACCGAGCTAGCTACAGTGTCTCATTGGTCATAACAAACTCCCAATGTTTAGACAAATGAGAACATGAACTTACAATACCTCAGGTTACGTGGAACACATGAACACTCTTTCGTTATACAATCATTTCAAACCAGAACGTGGAGTAAATGAGGACACGTGCACTTTTGAAATATTTATTTACTAATGCCGTTTTCTCAAACGCAGTATCTTAGATAATACAAGGATACATATTATCAGAAGCAAAGTTATCAGCATAGTTACTAGTCCATAGAAAGCCAACGGTGACAGCATGTTAACATGCTGTAATGAATAAGGGTTAACAACACTTATTTCTTACCCTCCCTAACTCACATAATATATTAATAGCTAAGAAGGTCTCTTTGGGTTTTAACAGGGCGGGCCCATACCTCAAGATCCTAGAATGAAGAGATCACATCAGCATACATCAGCTCTCTCTGCATGCGAACAGCATCAAGTGAGTATCTGTGCTCCATGCAAAGCAATATAAAACCCGCCTAAAGTTGGCAGAAGCTGCACTTATGTTATGTCTATGCAGGTGCGGAGATCAGACCTCATAACAATTCTGTATCGTGTTATTCCTGAAGCTTCAGCACTCTCTGTACAGACATAGTTTATTAAGCAAAGCTGATATCAGAGCAATAACATATTATTCTCATGTAAACCACAACGGGCTACTAGGTTGAAAGCTAAATCAACAATTAAGTGTCGTGTGCAGAAGCAGCAAAAGGAAAAATGGCGTTTGAACATGTAATAAGCCTATGCTAACTTAACACATTATAAAGATAAACAGGAGCTATATGACACCCCCCCCATGATCCGAGCACGGATAAGATAAGATAAGGGCAACTTCATGAGAGCAGAGTTCAAGAACTATGAACCACGTTATAATCATAATAAGTGATGGAAAAAACTACAGGAACCAAATCAAAACTCAAAATGTCAATTTTAGTAATCAACAGCACCCAAGTCAATAGGACTGGGAGGTGAAAAAATGCAAAGAAAAAGGTGCCATCATCAAAAAATCAATAAAGGTCATCAAGGCAACACCGAATATGCAAAATATGCAGCAACAGCCTCCAACATGAAATCACCGTCTTCATCCGAAAACAGTTCAGCCATCCAATTCAAAAGAGGAAAAGAACATACGTGTTCTCCTAGTACCGGAGCCTCTATTACCATCAGAGGACAACTTGTGGGTTTTCAAGAAAGCTCAGTGCCAAGAAATCTTGCGCTGCTGCAAGAATGTTCCAAGGACCCATTAGTCCACGCATCGCTGCTAAGGCCATAATCCTTTCGCCAGTACAAACCAACTCGTGAGTAACGATGGGACTCATCAGCTGATTAAAGTCGACGTCAGGAGAATCCGGTCCGCAGAGACACAAATCAATGGCCCAGTCAAAATCACAGCTTAGGCAATGAAACACAGGCTGGACACAGGTGAAGTAGGAAAATCAAAACGATAATCCATATGCCGTGCCTAAAACCGCAAGCGGCAGCGTGCCATAATATTCAAGCATCCGGTTGCGAAACAGCGCCAGAAGGGGCTGGGCGGCTCCTTCCACATGTGGGGCATCCATATTTAAGGAAGCAAACAACCACTAGAACGCCTTCCGCTAGTGCCAGTAAAACCGGGAATCCACCAAACAAACTTGAAAAAATGGAATGGAAGAAAGCAGGGATGACTCCAAATATTTTTTCAACTGAAGTTACAAGACCACTGCTAACAGTTTTAAAAAAATGCGCCAGCCCAGTTGTGGAGGACGCGTTAAAGATAGAGTGAACCATCTCGCTGAAATGCAATGGTAAATCAGTATTTAAAAGGGCCTGAACCTCAGTCCGGGTGTTAGCTATGTGAAGCACGAAAGTTTCCCGAGCCGAACTCAAGGCCACTTCTTTCTGGGACAATAGAGCCCTTATTCTGCTCATGCCGTTGAACTCTGCTGGCAAGGTTGGGATGCGTGGCCAGATGGAAACATCTCTATTTTCATGTGTGGGTGGGTACAGAACATTTCTGCAGGAAACTACACGCTCAGTTACGGTTACCACATAAGCAACACCTCTAATTAAACCGCAACAATCCTCATTATTTAAAAGTAAATAACTTCCGTTTCCCAGCAAGGTAAAAGATAATGTTATCAAACCGTGGATAAGCCACGTTGCATCGCTGGCCTCTGCCACAGACAAGGCAAGGACTCCAACCTCTCAATATGTAACATAGAAAATGAAGCATCTCGCATGGAAAGCAGGCGCTGCTTGTCAGTCAAATTAAAGGGGGCAAAGAGAGAAGAAACATTCATGTAGGTCCATGGCACCTTGCCAGATTTAAGCGTTTGAAGGGTCCATGCAAATTGCATGATAGAACGTAATTGATTCTGACCATGGTACAACACAGACACTTCATCATGCACAATATCCACTACAGAAGACACAATATTATCTAAAGTGTAAATGCGGGAAGAAAGCATGTTAATACTATTATCTACCACAGCAAGCACTTTTTCTAAATTGGCTTGATCTATAGCCCTAAGGCGTGTTGCTGCCTCAATCTGTGATGTGTTCCAGATTTCATTGTAAACAGCATATATCCATCTCTTTGATCTACCACTAGCCGGGCCTTTTATGAAATCATTTAAATCTACATCATTATTCAGCTTTGCAAGATGTAATTTTACTGCAGACAATTTTGAATGTGTCAGCCAATTTTGACATAATTTGCCCACTGAGTAAGTCGTAACAGAATGATCAGATTCAAAACGTGGATCAGGTCTGACCTGTGTAAAGCCATCAGACAAACCCGGCGCTGGCAAGAATCAGCACTTCTGTGCCACATCAGCCAACCCTTTGGATCCATACTGGATATGTTAAAGGACGAATTCAGCAATAGGGACTGTAAGTCCCTAATCGAAAACTGAGTATAATTACTCCAGCCAGAATATTCTTCTAACTCTGGGATGGACGGAGAATTTAATTTTTTAGAAATAGCCAATCCAAAGCATGTCGTTTGTGAAATAGAGGAATTCAAAAACAACATTTGATTCGGGATGAGACAAGCACAGTGCAAAGCCTCAGTGCCTTGTACCTGCCAGCTTTTAGAACCCCAAACAGATTTTAAGTCAATAATTTACTTCCATAATTCATAGCTGGCAACAACCAGCTGATCAAGAAAGGACTTCGAGTACAATAATTTGGTATCGGTAAGTCTAACCTTGGACATCGGCTTCTGTGTCATTTTGAAATAAAAGGACTCGGGATTAGACTGATTGAAGTCAGTAAAATAAGTGTACTTTTTCAAAAAAGTACTTAAACTGCCTTGTTTAGGAGCTGGGCAATGTTCCCATTGTGTATAATTTACAGTATTCCTTCTGGATGTTGTTTTATGCAGGAAGTGATTGCCAAAATGTTGAAAGCAAAACACATCACCATAATTAGCAGATTCTAAGTACAAATCTTCCGCATCAAAGGCAGCATAGTATTTCAAATCAGAAAACAAAGACTCTACGGCCTGAACATCCCAATCATCAGAATTTATCGTATGTTTTGTTTCACCACATGCCCCATGTTAACTCTAAGCACATTAGGGACATTAACAACCTCGGTAGGGCCATGAATTTGAAACCTAACGGCATCCCACACTATCCCATCAAGGACAGGCCAAGCAGTGATGTTAACAAATGTCAAGTCTCTTTTCAATCTGTGTGCAGAATGCGATGAGGAAAGGGGGGCCAAAGTTCCATTTAGATTTCGAATACTTGTTCTTTCCTCGACATAGTGTCCATTCATAATCCTGAAAAAATAAAACACAAACCCAATTGACATAAAAAGGTAAATTGAAAAAAGCACCAGCCAAATATATGTCCAAGGGGGAATCAAAAAATGTTTTTAAACAAGCTGGCATAAACTGCAAAACGTGAGGGTCTTTTCGAAGCATTGGAAACAGTGTCAAAAGAAAATCTGGATTCTGTGGCCAAACGTGCTTGCAGGTCAGGCATGGACAAGTCAGTGGGGTAAGTATAGTCTATTTCATCATGGTCTGTACCGGGCAAAGTACTTAATAAAGGACTGGAAATTGCAGGCAATTCGATGGCCACTTCAGTTCCATGATTAGAAGCAGTGGGCAAAACTGAATTTCTCACAATGGAAGGACAGGAAACTGCCGGTGTCATGCTAAGAAGAATCGGCCACTCTGTGTATCTTGACATTGTCAATTGAGATAAACCTGTTTTCCTTACGACCAGGAAGTGGTGGTAAAATGACTGTTCTTGTGCCCTTCACTCCAAGCACTGGAACCTGAGCTCGATAGGAAGGACCAAATTCTTTCTTGTTATCGATCTTCTCTCGAACCAGTTCTCCAACTTGGGGTAGCCAGCCGACTACCAGGATCTGCAACTCAACATCCGATGTGGAGGGCAAATGTTCCTTTGCAAGACTGTCTCTGGTCTTTTGTAGATCCTGTAAAACATTGCAATGTTCATCTATGTCAAAGGGTGTGGCGCGAGCCACGCAGTCTAAACCGTCAAGGTCAGGGACGTACATCTTGATGCCAAAGAGCATTCCGCCCACCCAGAGACCTTCTAGGGAGATTATTAAGAGCACGCTGCACGCCATTGAGGTGGGCCAGCCAGTTTCTGCCAGTGCCTATAACTCGAGCTGTCAAAGATTGCTTTAATCATGGTTCATTCGCTCCACTACACTATTACCCTCAGGTCTGTAGGGAGACGAAAACTTGACTTGGACCCCCATCGAAATCATGGCATCCTTATACACCTTAGAGGCGAAAGCCGGACCCTGATCCGAATGGAAGGTACCACAGGCAAAAATCCCTACAAAGATACGCAAATCTCTAATGACAGTCCGTGAATCAGCGCTGCGATGGGGCCAGACCCACACAAAGCGTGTGCATGAATCAACTGCTACTAAGATGTACTTATACGCAGTATCAGATGAAAAAGGACCGCAGTGATCCAAATAAACACAACCTAGTGGTTTATTAGAAATGTACAACTGTGTCTGTGGCAGACGCGCAGCAGTCGAAGGTTTAATCTGCTGGCAAATGTCACAAAGAAGGACATAATCACGCGTCTGTTTGTACAGTCCCCGCCACCAGAAACGTTGTTGTAATTGAGTTATAGTGGCCGAGACGCCCGCATGCGCAGACGCCACACCTTCATGTGCCGCTGTAATCAAGTCAGCCCTGCGATCCGAGTTGGGAATCAAACGTTCTCCAACATCAGGAATTTTCACAAAAGGAACCTTTTCGGGACTTAAGTGGTATGTGTACTTCGAAGGGAACCCCGTAGGATGTTTTCCTCCCTTCTCAGTGGCAACAACAGCCGCCAAGATGTCACTATCAATCTTACTTTTGGACCGAGTAACTGCTGCAACTAAGTATGTAGACACCGCTGATTTCGCTGCTTCATCAGCAAGCGAGTTACCGACAGCGTGGACTCCAACACGCTGATGGCCGAGAGTATGAATTACAAAAACGAGCGGCAACGTAGCCTTAAGCTCCGCCACTTGAACCCAGATCATCTTGTGTTTTATTGTGGTACCCTTGGAATCACGAAAATCATTCCGAATCCAAAAGAACAAGTTTTCATTGTAAGACTGGACACAGTAGTAAGAATCACTCACAATAAGAGTAGTTACACTAGGATCAGCGTACTCCAACGCTAGTAAGAGAGCACGAAGCTCTGCCAATTGTGCAGTGCAGTCCCCTAGAGGCTGCGTGTGTACTGCCTTGGACTGGAACTCATCGTTCACCATGGCACCGACCACAATGGCGCATGCGGAAACGTAGGCGTGTTTGGAGCCATGCGCAACCTGCGCCGAACCATCAGTGTAAATGATGCAATGGAAGTCCTCCAAAGGTCGCATAGCCAGAGGAGCAGGAGGAACAAATTCATACTGCAAGTACTCTTGCGACCGTAATGAGGCGCCAAAAATAAACATGACATCCGTGGACGTTAAGGACGCAGCCCATTGAATCCACCGAGGGTGCAAAGCTTTTGAATTTAGTACACTGGCTTTCGTGACTGCCTCTAAATGAGGACAGGGTGTAACAACCAACATGCGTTTCCCCTGTGACAGAGCTCGTTCCTTAAGAATCGCCATCTGCACTGCAGTCAAAACCTTTTCTACAGTAGGAAACCGCATTTCAGCCGAAGTGTACAAGTGTGACTTGTAAGCAATAGGTACTGTGTCTCCTTTATTAAAAGTGAGGTACGTGAAACCCACTGTTCCTGGAATTATCCTTATCACCAGGTTGGTGTGGTTATCACGAGTCAGTAAAAATTTAGAAGCAAGCAGATCAGCCTGCAAGGAATGCAAGATGGCCGAGAGCTCAGGCAGCCAGCATGATTTAGAAAAAGTTGGTTGTATCAAAGCATACAAAGGCTTGATACGCTGGGCATATTCCGGAATGTATGTTCTCCCGAAATTTAAAAAGCCCAGTAAAGACGGTCATTTTTTCAGTGTTGTAGGAGCGCGCAACTGGGCGCATTTCTCCAAGAAGTGAGGAGCCAAACCTCTACCTTCATTGTTGAGCTCATAGCCCAGGAACAACACTGTGTACTCAGCAATGTGCGATTTTGCAAAGTTAAATTTGTAACCCATGTCTGCAAAGGTACAAATTATCGAATTCACACGACACAGATGCTCCCAAATTTTGTCGTCCGTGAGATATATGTCATCCACATACGAGCAAGCATCTGGGTCGATTCTCTCTAAAAGAGAGACTATGCGGGCGGTAAATATACCAGGACTATTCTTATAGCCCACTGGGAGACGCCAGAACTGTTTTTGGACCCCAGCGCATGTAAAACTGGTCCATTGGGAGCTAAAGCTATCCAATCTGTGGGCATAGAAACCATTGGAAATGTCAGGCGTTGTTTTAAAACGCATACGCACTAGACTATCCACTAGGGCAGAGCCGTGAGTATTCTGTACTGCACAGTTACGGCAATGCGAATTCAAATGCCGGTAATCCAATACCAAACGATACGATCCGTCAGGCTTGGTCACAGTAAAAAGAGGATTATTCATCGGTGACACACACGTTTCAATAACTCCCTGATATTCCAATTGTTCAAGGATTTCCGCGACGGAAGCCTTGGCTTCACGCCGAATGGGATATTGAGGTTGAGGCTGCGGCTGAGACCGCAAGGAAATTTCGTGGCAAGGGGACAATTTATCCCAACCACATTGGTTACGGTACAGAGCCGGTGCGAGAGCCCGAGCCCACTCTTCTGCAAAATGCTGCGCATGCTCTTTCGAGACAGTGTTCGCGAAACTGGGGAGGATTACCTCCTCCCCTCGCGGCGCCGCGAGCACAAAAGGTGGGGGCCAGTCAGCCTCCGAAAGCAAAATATCATACGTAGACGAAAGATTTTCCCAAAATACCTTCAATTAACAGGACAATTTCATAAAGTCTTTCAGGGGGAGCAATTCTTGTATCGGCTGTTTCTATTACAACGTAGACATCAGTCGCTGTCACCCTCAGTAGTGGACGCAGCGCCTCTCTCACTATGGTAATCTCCGCCGCGCTGTCCAGCAAGGTCAGAGCCCACGTCATATTCCGAAGCCGCGTTCTCACTATCTGTGGCATATCGATGCGCTGTTAAGGCTGCGACTTTCTTTTTCGCAAACTGCGGTCTCTTTGGCGTAGAATCCTCCTGCTTTCCTGCGCCGTCTGTCTGTCGGGGCTGGCCACGTCCCTGTTGGCCACCACGTCCCCTTCCGCCTCCTCCTCCACCGGTCTTCGGGGCCGATGAGTCCTGAAAGGAACGAGGAGAGCGTTGATCAGAAACCTGAAATCGATCAGGTGATTTAATCATCGCGCGATCGCGCAAGTCATAAACTCTCTCTGTCAGCGCAGAAACTTGTGGCGCAGGATAAGAATCCTGAGTCTGCTGTTGTTGCTTCCCCTGTTTCTGTTTTTTAGGCCAATTTTGTTTTTTGGACTTGGGCTGGACATCTGCCTCAGCAGACTGCCCTTGTGGTTGTTTCTTCTCCTTGATAGCAAAATACTTCAGACCTTTACTTGTGCGACCTATAGTTTTATATGCGGCCACAACTATCTTCGCCAACTGTCGGGGTTTTTCGGCATCGGGTAGAGCAGCCAAAGCATTCGACACCTGAAAGTTCACCGCATCTCCCTCTATATTGGAGAGTATGAGATCGCTGACAATCTCAAAAGAACCACACAGGCGCATACCCAATTCAACCGCTGCTTCCGGTCCGTGATCATCCTGAACACGTTTAACGATCGTAGGCAGTACGGACATAGATGGGGTGCCGAAACACCTCGCATAAACAGCCGCAAAAGTTTTCCCCCAACTTTCACAGTCAACGAGTTCAGGAGTTAAATCCTTAGGCAAAGTAATTGTCAACATTCTATGTTTATCAGCAGGAGTAGAATTCTGAAACACAGCCTCCAGTTGGTCAAATTTCTCGGCAAGTTGGAAAGGGAACTCATCTTTATCATCGGGGCGCTTACCAAAAACCGAATTGACCATAACCGGATTGAGCCTTAAACCGCCATGTTCCGTCTGAACAGCCGGACCCCCCGGGGGACCACCCGGGAGATGACGACCTATGTATTGCACTAACGCACGAATCACGGCAAATGAAACAACATGTAGTCTTCGAATATCCGCTAGGGGACAAGCGCCGTGATTCGGATGCGGGGTGAATCCACCCAACGCAGGCCAATTTGTGCCTGGAATGGACAAAGGATCTAACCTCGCAGCCGACAAAGAGTGGGGTAGGGCGCCATCAAACCAAACGCGATGCTGCCAATGATCAATAGGTATTTCCAGTGCCCTGTACGGTGTATGTTCAGCCGGTACAGGTGAGGGTGTGTAGGTGAGGAACACACCAGAATTTGCATCTATTGCCGGAAACTTTACCCACGAATAAAACAGTTCGAAAGGGTACGCCGGATCTGCACACACCACTAAAATCACAGCTAAGCCATCCACAGGGACCTGGAAAGTCTGTAAATGGTTGCGCACCGCAATGCGACTATGCTGCGGGATGTTCACAGCCTGCGCCATGATTACACCGGAACTACTGAAAAACAAAGGAAACTTTGTAGCACAACTGGGTAGTAATTCAAAGAAACCGTTTAGATAGATTTAAGCTTGAAAAGACCAATTTAAAAAATAGGTAGGTTTTTCCGATACCACCGTTTTCCGGAAACGACAGTGAAGGGGTTAAGGTTTGAATGATATACTACTCGAGCATCATGATATAAGACCACCAACGTTGGGCGCCATGTAGCAGGGTTTCTGTTCTCCCACAGAACTGTGCACAGAGGATTGGAAACTCGGCGAATTAGGGTGACCCAAAACTCACCTCAGTACCCAACAAACCCCTTATCGAGCTAGCTACAGTGTCTCATTGGTCATAACAAACTCCCAATGTTTAGACAAACCAGAACATGAACTTACAATAGCTCAGGTTACGTGGAACACATGAACACTCTTTCGTTATACAATCATTTCAAACCAGAACGTGGAGTAAATGAGGACACGTGCACTTTTGAAATATTTATTTACTAATGCCGTTTTCTCAAACGCAGTATCTTAGATAATACAAGGAAACATACTATCAGAAGCAAAGTTATCAGCATAGTTACTAGTCCATAGAAAACAAACGGTGACAGCATGTTAACATGCTGTAATGAATAAGGGTAAACAACACTTATTTGTTACCCTCCCTAACTCACATATTATATTAATAGCTAAGAAGGTCTCTTTGGGTTTTAACAGGGCGGGCCCATACCTCAAGATCCTAAAATAAAGAGATCACATCAGCATACACCAGCTCTCTCTGCATGCGAACAGCATCAAGTGAGTATCTGTGCTCCAAGCAAAGCAATATAAAACCCGCCTAAAGCCTAAAGTTGGCAGAAGCTGCACTTATGTTATGTCTATGCAGGTGCGGAGATCAGACCTCATAGCAATTCTGTATCGTGTTATTCCTGAAGCTTCAGCACTCTCTGTACAGACATAGTTTATTAAGCAAAGCTGATATCAGAGCAATAACATATTATTCTCATGTAAACCACAACGGGCTACTAGGTTGAAAGCTAAATCAACAATTAAGTGTCATGTGCAGAAGCAGCAAAAGGAAAAATGGCGTTTGAACATGTAATAAGCCTATGCTAACTTAACACATTATAAAGATAAACAGGAGCTATATGACAAGAATGAGACGGAAACTTTGCCATTACTGGTGTTGCTTTGCTGAGAGGAATGCATTACATTGATTGTGTGTATAAGAAATTCTTTTATGAGTTTCTGGTATTTTAAATTCTACAAATCAATTTGGAAGGTGAGTTATACATTTGTGAGGTGTATTATGTGTTTTTAAAAAAAAAAAAAGAATGAGTTAAATAATTCATCAAAAACCTTGATGTTTGAAATATATTAGTAAATGTAGAGATGTTTATTGTAGTTTTTTTATTGTAGTTAAATGTTGTATGAAAAAGATTCTGTATAGTATTATGTGTATATTGGGATATGGATTAGTGATTATGATAGTTTGTTTTAGTGTGTGGATATGTACATTTGTAGCATACTGCATCATTTTAGCTGTTGGATTAAATTAGGAGGTGAAGTTTTAAGGTTTGTATGGATTTCTATCCTAAGTATGTTTCTACTTGTATATGTAATTTCATATGTTTTATACATATTAAGGTGCATTATGTATAACAAAGAGCTGTTGTTGCTTTTCATGTGGTAGGGTCAAGACTGTGAGTACTAGTAGAAAAGTGATGATGCAGCACAGAAGTGTGGTTTGAAAGATGTTCACATAAGGTGTTATTAATTAGGCATCTTTTTACTAGTGTTTAGAAAGGTATAGCTGAATGATGCCACATCATTTTAGATAGAATGGTGAAGATGCAGTACAAACATGTGATTTGGAAGATGTTCACATAAGGATTTATTAATTAGGCATCTTTTTATTAGTGTTTAAAAAGGTATAGTTGAATGATGCCACATAATTTTAGATAGAATGGTGAAGGTGCAGTACAAACATGTGGTTTAAAAGATGTTGGCATAAGGATTTATTAACCCTTTGCATGCTCGCGTCGGCCAGCCTTGGCCGACGCAGCCCTGCCCACTGCGTTGAACGCCCGCACAGCAGCGGAATGTCCACCTTGGTAAATGGGTTAATTAGGCATCTTTTTGCTAGTGTTTAGAAAGGTATAGTTGAATGATGCCACATAATTTTAGATAGAATAGCAATGATGCTGTTTAAAAGTGTGGTTTGAAAGATGCTCATATCAGGTTTTATTTAATTAGGCTTCTTTTTTTAGTCTGTAGAAAGGTTTAGTTGACTGATGCTGCATAATTTAAGATAGAATGGCTATGATGCAGCAGAAAAGTGTGGTTTGAAAGATGTTCACATGAGCTTTACTAATTAGGCTTCTATTTTGTAGTCTGTAGAAAGGTATAGTTGAATGATGCCACATAATTTAAGATAGAATGGCGATGATGCTGTACAAAAGTGTGGTTTGAAAGATGCTCACATCAGGTATTACCCATTAGGCTTGTTTTTTGTAGACTGTAAGAAGTTATTGTTGAATGATGCCCCATAATTGTAGACTGAATAGTGAAGATGTAGCATAAAACTGTGGTTTAAAAGATGTTTACATAAGGTGTTATTAATTAGGATTCTATTTTATAGTCTGTAGAAAGGTATAGTTGAATGATGCCGCATAATTTTAGATACAATGGTGAAGATTCAGCACAAAAGTGTGGTTTGAAAGATATAATCATTTAGAGACCATCTATGTAGTTATTCAATCAGTAAGGTATTACTCATGTATTTATGTAATCACCCAAGCACTACTGCTGCACTCCTTGAATTATGGCTGCACTACCTTGGTATTCATGTAATCACGCAGCCCGTAGTCATGCTGTTATGAAATCACCCAGGCACTACTTTCGCACACTTTTATTTACTCAGGCTCTACCTCAGTAGTCCTGCAATCACCCAAGAAGTACCCATGCACTTATAACATTTCCCAGTCACTTGGTATGTGGTCATGTCAATCCCTAGACATTCTCCTTGTAGTTATGTAATCAGTGAGATGTTATCTTTGTAGTCCTTTAATCTCCCTGTACTCTTTCAATCACATACACACTTTTCTTGTACTTATTTAATCACTCAGACAGTAGTCACTACATTTCCACACCTGTAATCACTCTCTCTGTATCTTACTGGTTCAGTAATCACCCAGGCGGCACTCATGAACTTATACTATCACTAACTCACTTGCTATCTACTACAGTAATCCCCCAGATATTACCCTTGCAGGCAAGGAATCACTCAGGGTCTAGTTAGGTACTACCCCTACAGTTATGCAATCATGCAGGCTGTTGCTGTGCAGCTATGTAGTTACCTACACACTAGCCTTGCAGTCGTCAAACCACCCATGCCTTTCTGTTGCATTCGTGTATTCACCTAGGCAGTACTCAATTACTCATGTATACCTTCAGGTGCTACATGAGTCAGGTGCTATTTATTCACGCATCCATGCTTGCCCTTATGAAACTAGCCAGTCACTTTTAATCTTGTCTTGTTCTTAGCCGGTGACAACCCTTGCACTCATACAATTACCCAAGGAGCACCCATTGTGTTTTGAAATTACTTAGTGCGATCTATTACGTGTCTCAGTTTCTAGGTTTCAACATATTTCAGAAATATTGTATACAAATTTCTTTTACATATCATGACGCTTTGATAACATAGAGAGATAAGTATGCATGCTTTTAACAACATGGAGACACTTATAGTTGAGATACGTAATAGTGTGCTGCTTTATTTGTGGCAAGGCCAAACTCTCTTGCACTTATAAAAACACCCAAGTACTCGCCATGCAGTCTTACAATGATGCAGGCGTTACATATGCAGTGCTGTAATCACTTAGGTATTACTGCTGCACTGATGCAATCATTTATACAGTATCTATGTAGTTATGCACTCACTAAGGTATTACTTATGTACTTATGTAAATACCCAAGCACTACTGCTGCACTCCTTGAATTACTGACGCACTACCTTTGTACTCATGTAATCACTCAGCCAGTAATCATGCTGTCATTAAATCACCCAGGCACTACTTTCGCACACTTTTATTTACTCAGCCTTTACCTCAGTAGCCCTACAATCACCCAGGAAGTACCCAATGAACTTATAAAATCACCCAGTCACTTGGTATATAGTCAGGTCAATCCCTAGACATTCTCCCTGTAGTCTTGCAATCAGTGAGATGGTATCGATGTAGTTGTTTAATCCCCTTGTACTCTTTCAATCACATACACACTTTTCTTGTACTTGTGAAATCACTCAGCCAGTAGTCATGTACTTTTAAAATCACCCGGTCACTACCTTTGCACACCTGTAATCACCCAGGTGGTACACTTGAACTGATAAAATAAGCCACTCACTTGCTATCTACTTCAGTAATCCCCCCAAACATTACCCTTGCAGGCAAGGAATAAGGCAGGGTCTAGTTAGGTACTCACCCTACAGTTATGCAATCATGCAGGCTGTTGCTGTGCAGTCATGTAATTACCTACACACTACCCTTGCAGTCGTCGAATCACCCATGCCTTTCTGTTGCATTCATGTATTCACCTAGGCAGTACTCAATGACTCATCTATGCCTTCAGGTGCTATTGATACACTTATCCATGCACTCAATGTGTATGTTATGAAATTAGCCAGTCACTTTTCATCTAGTCCTGTACTTACCCAGTGACTACCTTTGCACTCATACAATTACCAAAGGAGCCCCCATTGAGTGTTGGAATTATTTAGTGAGATCTATTACGTGTCTCAGTTTCTAGGCTTCAACATATTTCAGATATATTGTGTACATAATTCTTTTCAATATCATGATGATTTTATACTGTAGAGATAGATGTATGCATGCTTTTTACAATATTGAAACACTTATAGTTGAGTTTTGTAATAGTCTGCTGCTTTATTTTTGGCTAGGCCGAACTGTCATGCACTTATAAAAACACCAAAATACTCGCCATGCAGTCTTACAATGATGCAGGTGTTACATATGCAGTGCTGTAATCACTTAGGCGTTACTGCTGCACTGATGCAATCATTTACATAGTATCTCTGTAGTTATGCAATCACTAAGGTATTACTCATCGCCATTGCCATCCCGGACGGCTACAAAATCATCTAGAGGGACCGTACCAACAAGCCCGGAGGAGGAATCGCCATCGTCCACAGGAACACCCTCAGAGTCACATCCAGCACCGAAGAAACTCTCAGCACCGACGAGCACTTACACTTCCAGATCCACACCGACCCCAAGACCACCCTCAGAGGAACTCTCATCTACAGAACACCGGGTCCACGCCCACAATTCAGCGAATCCATCACCGACTTCATCAGCACGCACGCCCTCGCCACCACAGACTACATCCTCCTGGGGGACCTGAACTTCCACCTAGAGAACAACAACGACAACAACACCACCACCCTGCTCGACAACCTCTCCAATTTCGGACTGAAGCAACTAGTGAACACCCCGACCCACCAGGCAGGCCACATGCTGGACCCCATCTTCTCCGCCAGCACCAACGTCACGGTCAGCCACACCACCACTCCCCACTGGACCGACCACCGATGCATCCACTTCTCCTACAAGAAAGTCACCGCACACATCCAACCGCTGCAGATCCCCAGAAGATGCTGGAGCAAAGTCACCACTGACCAGCTGACCGCCACCCTCGCCCAGGGCCCCCCGGCCAACGCCTCGGACACAAAAACCACCACCCGAAATCTCACACAGTGGATCAGCAACTGCACCGACACCCTCGCCCCTATCAAGAACCCTCCGAACAAGCACAACAACAGGAGAACCACCTGGTTCACCACAGACCTCAAGGACTCCAAAAAATCCAGCAGAACTCTAGAGAAAGCCTGGCGCCAAGAACGGACTGCGGAAAACCTCGAGGCCCTTAAGACCACCATGCGCAGACACCACCAGCTCATCCGCATCGCCAAAAGAACGGCCTTCAGAGAGCGCATAGACAACAACTCACACAACAGCAAGGAGCTCTTCAGCATCGTGAAGGAACTCTCCAACCCAAGCTCCAACTCCAATGACATCCCCCCTCACAGGACCTCTGCGACTCCCTCGCAGCCTTCTTCCACCGCAAGATCGCTGACATACACGACAGCTTCGCAAACCAGACGCCTCCACCAGCCGCAGAACCAACGCCCCCCACCGTTCCCTCCTCAGTCGCTGGACCCCCGTCAACACCGAAGACGTCACCCAGATCATGAACACCATCCACTCCGGCTCTCCATCCGACCCCTGCCCTCACCACATCCTCAACAAAGCAGACACCATCATCGCACCCCACCTCCGAGACATCATTAACAGCTTCTTTGAATCTGCCACCTTCCCTGAGAGTTGGAAACACGCTGAAATCAACGCCCTCCTTAAGAAGCTGACAGCAGACCCCAAGGACCTCAAGAATTTTCGGCCCATCTCCCTGCTTCCCTTCCCGGCGAAGGCCACTGAGAAAGCAGTCAACAAGCAACTGACCAACTTCTTCGAAACCAACGGTTCCCTCGACCCGTCGCAGTCTGGCTTCCGCAGCAACCACAGCACCGAGATCGCCCTCATCGCCGCCACCGATGACATCAGAACCCTGCTCGATAACGGAGAAACCGCAGCCCTCATCCTCCGAGACCTCTCAGCTGCCTTCAAAACGGTCTGCCACTGCACCCTAAAAACACGTCTCCACAACACAGGGATCCAGGGAAAGGCCCTGGACTGGATCTCCTCCTTCCTCACCGACAGAACCCAGAGAGTCCGCCTGCCCCCGTTCCACTCAGAGGCAACCAAGATCATCTGCGGCGTACCCCAAGGCTCATCACTCAGCCCGACGCTCTTCAACATCTCCATGAGCCCCCTCGCGGAAATCGCCCGCGCACACGACCTCAACATCATCTCGTACTCCGACGACTCCCAGCGGATCCTCTCCCTGACCAAAGACCCAGTCACCGTCAAATCCAACTTCCAAGAAGGAATGAGGGCCGTCGCCGAATGGATGAAGATCAGTCGCCTGAAGCTAAACACAGACAAGACGGAGGTCCTCATCCTTGGACCATCCCCCTCTGCCTGGAACGACTCCTGGTGGCCCGCCGCCCTGGGCACAGCACCAACTCCCACGGACCACGCACGCAACCTTGGGTTCGTCCTGGACTCATCGCTCACTATGACCAAGCAAGTCAACGCCATCTCCTCCTCCTGCTTCAACACTCTCCCCATGCTACGAAAGATCTTCAAATAGATCCCCACGGAAACAAGAAGGACTGTCACCCAAGCCCTCATCACAAGCCGGCTCGACTATGGCAACGCACTCTATGCAGGGACAACGGCCAAGCTACAGAAAAGACTACAATGCATACAGAATGCCTTTGCACGCCTCATCCTTGACATCCCTTGCCACAGCCACATCACCACCCACCTGAGAGAACTGCACTGGCTCCCCGTCAACAAGAGGATCACGTTCAAGCTCCTCACCCACGCACACAAAGCACTCCACAACACCGTGTCAGGATTCAGCAGCGTAGGGTCGCTGTCCGCCTAATGCGGGACAAAAGGGCCACCGCAGTGGCCAGACTACACTTCCCAGAAGACCGGGTGACGACGTCACGTTGTAACGTCAGTCACGCACAATCCCGGAAATAAAGACTCTGCCGTTCCTCGGCAGCGGTGCCAATAATTACAGTCAAGACGTTAGAGGGATCGGTAAGGCGAGTAAGCGGTAAGCTTCTGTGCTGAGAATTGCTATCCGTCTGAATTCCTTTTCATCCCGTTCTGGGTTGGATGAAGTAAAGATTAGATTCACCGACTCAGTGCACGCGGCTGTGTGCACATTCAAGGATCTTGGAGAACCCTGTGAGGTAACAAGGGCTCTCTCTCTTTCTCTCCCTGTTGGACGAGACGGCATTCCGCGGTCTCGATGCGGGAAGAGGTTTGTTGACGGTCTGGTTAGATCGGAACTATTTTCATAGTCCAACCAGATGAATGTATAGTAGTGACTCTCATTAGGAGATTGGAACCATCTGCATTAACATTGTTTATTTAGTTCGTTACCCTGGGCTCAGACACGGACGTGTTAAGAAGCAGATCCCTCCCTTATGGGACAACCATTACCACGTGGCAGGAACTGATCAGAAAGGATATTATAATTACCTGCCGTTTCTTTTTTTGTGATTCCTTTTGCCCTAACATGTTTTCTACGCTTTGTATCTGAATCTGCAGGGGAAAGAAGTCAGGGGGTACGTGATCCAGGTGATTGGTATAACCTAAAGAAGAACACCTTACATGAGTGGTATGTAGAATGTGTTATAGGCGATTACCTTTGCTTCTCAGGTCACAGTAGCTCATTGTGTTTATATGCATTTGTTGTTGCAGTTGGTTTTCATCCAAGATCACAACCCCGCCATTCCTCCGGAAATACAAAGTTTCTTGTATTTTCCTTTTCAGGTAGGGGCATAGATTAAAAGTGTGACGTAGCTAAAGTTGTGGGGTATCTGGGAGGGTGTTTTCTAAACCTTTGTCCTTATCGTTTCAGATCTCCCTCCCCGCTGTCCCCTTCCTTTCCCGCCCTCACGGGACCCCTTCTGGCAGTCTGTGGTTCTTATTCCAGGCTCTAGGGGAGTCGTGTGGGGGAGGTTATAGGATATTCAGCACAGCCCCGAAGAGAACCAGCTCCGAGCCTGACACACCGTACCCGAATACCTCAAAAAATGCCTCTCGTTCTACACCCCGACTCGCCAACACCGCTCAGCCAGCCTTGCCCTCGCCACCGTACCACGCACCAGAAGAACAACAACAGGCGGCAGATCCTTCTCCTACCTCGCCGCCAAGACCTGGAACTCCCTCCCCACCCACCTCCAACTGACTGAAGACCTTCTCACATTCAGGCGACACCTCAAGACTTGGCTGTTCGAGCAGTAGCAGCACCCCTCCCTCCCCCCACCGTCAGCGCCTTGAAACCCTCACGGGTGAGTAGTGCGCTCTATAAATGTACTGATTGATTGATTGATTGGTTGACTCATGTACCTTTGTAATCACCCAGGCTCTACTGCTGCATTCTTTGAATTATGGAGACACTTCCTGTGTACTCATGTAACCACTCAGCCAGTAGTCTTGCACTACTTTCGCACACTTTTATTTACTCATGCTCTACCTCAGTAGCATTGCAATCACCCAAGAAGTACCCATGCACTTATAAAATCAGTCAGTCACTTGGTATGTAGTCATGTCAATCCCTAGACATTCTCCCTGTAGTCATGCAATCAGTGAGATGTTATCTATGTAGTCCTTTAATCCCCTTCTACTCTTTCAATCATATACGCACTGTTCTTGTACTTGTGTAATCACTCAGCCAGAAGTTATGTACTTTTAAAATCACCCGGTCACTACCTTTCCACACCTGTAATCACTCAGGCTGTATATTAGTATCGTAGGGCACAGCACCAACTCCCACGGACCACACACGCAACCTTGGGTTCGTCCTGGACTCATCGCTCACTATGACCAAGCAAGTCAACGCCATCTCCTCCTCCTGCTTCAACACTCTCCCCATGCTACGAAAGATCTTCAAATAGATCCCCACGGAAACAAGAAGGACTGTCACCCAAGCCCTCATCACAAGCCGGCTCGACTATGGCAACGCACTCTATGCAGGGACAACGGCCAAGCTACAGAAAAGACTACAATGCATACAGAATGCCTTTGCACGCCTCATCCTTGACATCCCTTGCCACAGCCACATCACCACCCACCTGAGAGAACTGCACTGGCTCCCCGTCAACAAGAGGATCACGTTCAAGCTCCTCACCCACGCACACAAAGCACTCCACAACACCGTGTCAGGATTCAGCAGTGTAGGGTCGCTGTCCGCCTAATGCGGGACAAAAGGGCCACCGCAGTGGCCAGACTACACTTCCCAGAAGACCGGGTGACGACGTCACGTTGTAACGTCAGTCACGCACAATCCCGGAAATAAAGACTCTGCCGTTCCTCGGCAGCGGTGCCAATAATTACAGTCAAGACGTTAGAGGGATCGGTAAGGCGAGTAAGCGGTAAGCTTCTGTGCTGAGAATTGCTATCCGTCTGAATTCCTTTTCATCCCGTTCTGGGTTGGATGAAGTAAAGATTGGATTCACCGACTCAGTGCACGCGGCTGTGTGCACATTCAAGGATCTTGGAGAACCCTGTGAGGTAACAAGGGCTCTCTCTCTTTCTCTCCCTGTTGGACGAGACGGCATTCCGCGGTCTCGATGCGGGAAGAGGTTTGTTGATGGTCTGGTTAGATCGGAACTATTTTCATAGTCCAACCAGATGAATGTATAGTAGTGACTCTCATTAGGAGATTGGAACCATCTGGATTAACATTGTTTATTTAGTTCGTTACCCTGGGCTCAGACACGGACGTGTTAAGAAGCAGATCCCTCCTTTATGGGACAACCATTACCACGTGGCAGGAACTGATCAGAAAGGATATTATAATTACCTGCCGTTTCTTTTTTTGTGATTCCTTTTGCCCTAACATGTTTTCTACGCTTTGTATCTGAATCTGCAGGGGAAAGAAGTCAGGGGGTATGTGATCCAGGTGATTGGTATAACCTAAAGAAGAACACCTTACATGAGTGGTATATAGAATGTGTTATAGGCGATTACCTTTGCTTCTCAGGTCACAGTAGCTCATTGTGTTTATATGCATTTGTTGTTGCAGTTGGTTTCCATCCAAGATCACAACCCCGCCATTCCTCCGGAAATACAAAGTTTCTTGTATTTTCCTTTTCAGGTAGGGGCATAGATTAAAAGTGTGACGTAGCTAAAGTTGTGGGGTATCTGGGAGGGTGTTTTCTAAACCTTTGTCCTTATCGTTTCAGATCTCCCTCCCCGCTGTCCCCTTCCTTTCCCGCCCTCACGGGACCCCTTCTGGCAGTCTGTGGTTCTTATTCCAGGCTCTAGGGGAGTCGTGTGGGGGAGGTTATAGGATATTCAGCACAGCCCCGAAGAGAACCAGCTCCGAGCCTGACACACCGTACCCGAATACCTCAAAAAATGCCTCTCGTTCTACACCCCGACTCGCCAACACCGCTCAGCCAGCCTTGCCCTCGCCACCGTACCACGCACCAGAAGAACAACAACAGGCGGAAGATCTTTCTCCTACCTCGCTGTCAAGACCTGGAACTCCCTCCCCACCCACCTCCAACTGACTGAAGACCTTCTCACATTCAGGCGACACCTCAAGACCTGGCTGTTCGAGCAGTAGCAGCACCCCTCCCTCCCCCACCCTCAGCGCCTTGAAACCCTCACGGGTGAGTAGTGCGCTCTATAAATGTACTGATTGATTGATTGATTGGTTGACTCATGTACCTTTGTAATCACCCAGGCTCTACTGCTGCATTCTTTGAATTATGGAGACACTTCCTGTGTACTCATGTAACCACTCAGCCAGTAGTCTTGCACTACTTTCGCACACTTTTATTTACTCATGCTCTACCTCAGTAGCATTGCAATCACCCAAGAAGTACCCATGCCCTTATAAAATCAGTCAGTCACTTGGTATGTAGTCATGTCAATCCCTAGACATTCTCCCCGTAGTCATGCAATCAGTGAGATGTTATCTATGTAGTCCTTTAATCCCCTTCTACTCTTTCAATCATATACGCACTATTCTTGTACTTGTGTAATCACTCAGCCAGAAGTTATGTACTTTTAAAATCACCCGGTCACTACCTTTCCACACCTGTAATCACTCAGGCTGTATATTAGTATCGTAGTTCAGTAATCACACAGGTGGTACTCATGAACTTATAAAATCACTCACTCACTTGCTATTATCTACTTCAGTAATCCCCCCAGATATTACCCTTGCAGGCAAGGAATCACTTAGGGTCTAGTTAGGTACTACCCCTACAGTTATGCAATCGTACAGGCTGTTGCTGTGCAGTCATGTAATTACCTAATCACTACCCTTGCAGTTGTTGACTCACCCATGCCTTTCTGTTGCATTAATGTATTCACATAGGCAGTACTCATGACTCATCTATGCCTTAAGGTGCTATTTATACACTTATTCATACACTCAATGTGTGAATATAAAGAAATTATTAAGAAAACGTGACAAGCAAGTGATGAACATTATGGAAGCATTCTTCAAGATATAACAATTGGTGTATTGACAAAGCATGGTAAAGAAGCTTTGCAAAGTCAGCTACTTACAAACGAAAATGTTGCTCCGGAAAAAATATACATAAAAATTGGAGGAAAGAAATCTATAATTTGCCTAATGCCAAGTCCGCAGGAGTGTTCTACATTTAATCAAGAACTTTTGAAGTTGGAAAAACAACAAATAATGAAAATGGAAGCCATTGATAAAATAGAACACGAAGGAATTACTATTATTTTGTCCGAAAAATAAAAATAAAAATTGGATTCTTTGGAAAAATCTATATCCAAGACTGCTGGTTTAGAAAAGAATGTATATGTATGTGAAAACTGTTGGGTAATTGTACGGTGTAATTTGGATGTACGAAAGGGTTTCATAAATGGAGCAATGGGGAAAGTGGTTGATTTTGTTAATTATCCAAATAGAGATGGAATTGAATTTGTGAAGGTTAAATTTGATCAGATTGAAGGGGTAAAACAGATTGGAAGTTGTGCTGTTCGTTTTTTGCTTGTTAAAGACTTGTATGTTCGCAGAAAACAGTTTCCTCCTTCTTTAGCATCTGTGGTGACCATTCATAAATCTCAAGGTTCAAGTTTAGACAGTGGTTTGATACACATTGGAAGTAAAGTGTTTAAAGAGGGCATGGCATATGTTGCATTGGATTGAGTAAGAACATTATCTGGATTGCATTTGATTGATTTTGATGAGAGAAAGTTTAGTGCAGATGCAAATTGTGTAAGAGAGTAAAATCGGTTAAAAAGACTGTATGCTCCAAACTTAGTTGAATATCCTGTATATGAAAAGCATTTAGTATATCCAAAACGTACATATGAGAAACACTATAGTGAGGTTGAAAAGAAGAAAGAAAATCAAGAGAATGTTGAGGCTCCAAAGAAAATTAAAATGGACACTGTTGATATTGTAGGATTCCAGTTAGAAAGTAGTTCAGGTATCAACTGCTATGCTAATGTAATTGTGAATGTCTTGTTTTTTCTAGAAAATCTTCATCATCAAATTATGGAGAATCGAGAAAAAGATTTGGTTCTTTGTTGCATTATATTTTTTTTTAAATTGACAACAGATAAAACTAAATTCCAAACTGCTTCAGGCATTCGGCATCTTTTGGATATATGTTCTGGTTCTTCTCAATTTACACCTAATGTACAGCAAGATGCTCAAGAATTTCTTATGCTTATGCTTGCAGTATTGGAAGGTGAAGGAATACAAATTAAAAATCTGTTTGGAGTAAGTTACAGATGGGATCATAAATGTGAAGACTGTTCATTTTCTTTTACCACTGAAATAGACACTGAACAATTCATATATTTGACAATACCAGATAGCAAAGCAGTGTCTTTTAACAAATTAGTAAAATCAGCTAATCAAAATATGGAATGTACTCCGTGCAAATCTGAAATGTTGTCAAAATTATTTATAGAAAGATTTGGACAATATGTCATTTTAATGCTACAATGTTGTAGAGCAGATGGAAGAAGATTGGAAATCAAAATTAAACATTTTGTGGCAAGTCAACTGTCAATTTTAGGAAGAACTCTTAAAGCAGTGGCTATTATTTTCCACGATGGACCTTCTACAACATCTGGACACTATACTGTGTATTTGAAGTGCAATAAAGGATGGACACATTGTAATGATGCTCATTTGGAATTCAAATGTTGGTTGCCTAATGAATTCCCGAATTCCTATCTGAGATTTTTGGATCCAAAGTTTTGAAAACATCATTCGGCCTATTGGGAAGATGTAAACTTAAATTAACACGTTTATGTTGGATATTTTCAATGCAAATGATTTCGGAAACATGATTCGGCCATTTGGGAAGATGTCAACAATTTCTGTTTGAATTATCGTTTCAGTTTTTTGATATTGCATTTAGAAAATTGTTTTTGAAGGAAGCAGTTCATATATTTGATCTATGTATTATATGCAATGTTATTGAGGGTGTTTAATTTTGAAAATGTAAACAGTTGAGTTTGTTGTAAATATTTTGAGCACAGATTTTTTTTTTTTTTAACAATCTTATTGATTTTATTTTTTTGCCCGCTGTTACATGCTGATCAATATTGAAATCACTGTGTATGGTGAAATTCAGTAGAATCTGAGAACAGCAAAAAGGCAAAATGAATATGTTATGTAATTCTAAAATTATGTTGTGTTCTTAAAACTATATTATTATATGCAATGCCAGCATTTTTTCTTCTCTTTTATAGAAACTAATTCGAAAGTTTGAAAATATTTTACATTTAGATTATAATAAAACAACTGAAAAAATTGTTTCAATGAGTTTCATATCTACTTCAAAAAAGAAGGTGAGATAAAGTAATGTAATAAGCATAATGTTATAAAATAATATTTACAGTCACTTTTAATGCAGTCATTCATTTTTTAAAACTGAATTATCTCACTCATCAAATTACTTTACCAGAACCCATGCTCTTCTTCAATCTCTGAAATATAACCTCTGTACTTAGAAAATCACCTATGCGTTATCAATATACGGCTTTGTTCACGGTGGTAGTACCCATATAGCTCTGTAATCACCCAAGGAATACCTGCGCACTTACAAAATTACTCAGGCACAACCCATGCACTCCTGCAATCACACAGCCACTAGTTATCCACTCATGCAATAACTCAGGCATTAGCCATGCACTGCTCCAATTATCTATCAACTACCCATGCGGTTCTATAATCATCTAGACACTAATCCCCAACCACTAGCCATAAACGTATCCAATCACTCTGCGAATACCCATGCACTTATAAAATCACCATGCAATATCCTTGCAGTCCTCTAATCAACTAGGCAGTACCCATGTACACACGCAATGACCCAGGCACTAACTAAGTATTCAAGCAATCATCCAGACATTACCTATAAACTCATTTAATTATCCAGGCATTAACCATGCACTTGTAAAATCAACCAAGCAATACCCATGCACTAACAAAATCATCCAGGCACTACACATGTACTCCTGTTATCACCCGGGCACTACTCATGCACTCCTCTAATCCCCCAAACACTAGCCATGGACTTAACCAATCACTCTGCAAATACTCATGCACTTATAAAATTACCATGCACTATCCTTGCAGTCCTCTATTCATCCAGGTAGCAACCATGTACTCATGCAATGACCCAGGCACTAAACATGTATTCAAACAATCATCCAGACATAACCTATAAACTCATGTAATTACCCAGGCATTAAGCATGCACTTGTAAAATCAACGAAGCAATACCCATGGACTTAGAAAATCATGCAGGCACTACACAAGTACTCCTGCTATCACCCAGGTACTACCAGTGCATGTATGTAATAACCCAAGCACTACCCATGCACTGCTACAAACACCTGTGCACTACCCATGCAGTCCTCAAATCATCTAAACACTACTCATTCACCCCCTCAATTACCCAGGTACTACCCATGCACTGCTCCAATCACCCATGCACTACTCAGTGCACTCCTACAATCACCCAGACACTACCATGTACTTACCCAATCACTCCTCCAATACCCAAGCACTTATAAATTCACCATGCACTATCCTTGCAGTAGTCTAATCATCCAGGCAGTACCCATATACTCATGCAATGACCCAGGCACTAACTATGTATTCAACCAATCATCCACACATTGCCTATAAACTCATGTAATTACTCGGGCATTAAGCATGCACTTGTAAAATCATCCAAGTAATACCCATGCACTTAGAAAATCATGCAGTCACTACACATGTGCTCGTGCAGTCACCCACGCACTACTCATGCACTTGCGCAATAACCTAGGCACTACCCATGCATTGCTCCAATCACCGGTGCACTACCCCATGCGCTCCTACCATCACCCAGCAAGTACCATGTACTTAACCAATCTCTCCGCCAATACCCAGGCACTTACAAAATCACCACACTCTACCCTTGCACTCTTGCAATCACCCAGGCACTACCCATGCATTCAGCCAATCATCCAGACATTACCCATAAACTAATGCAATCAGTCAGGCATTACCCATGCACTCTTCTAATCATCCATACATTACCTCTGCACTCATGCAATCACCCAGGCATTAACCAAGCACTTATAAAATCACCATGCAATATCTTTGCAGTCCTCTAATCATCCAGACAGTTCACATGTACTCATGCAATACCCAGGCACTAACCATGTATTCAACCAATCATCCATACATTACCTATAAACTCATGTAATTACCCAGGCATTAAGCATGCACTTGTAAAATCAACCAAGCAATTCCCATGCACTTACAAATTCATCCAGGCACTAGGCATGTATTCCTGCTATCACCCAGACACTATTCATCCACTCATGCAATAACCCAGGCACTATCCATGCACTGCTCCTGTTGTGTGGCTTTTTAGGTTCTGACTGAAATTTCCCGATTCATGCCCTTATATAGGTACAATTCACATTGCCCTTATATAGGCATAGAAATCAAGCCCTTATTTAGGCATAGCCCATGCTACCCAAATACAGGCATGGCTACTTCATCCGTTCACCAAACGTCACAACGATTCCTTGGAAAACCAGCTTAAGCCGTCAGGGACTTCCCCTTGCTTTAATATTGATTTCTCCAAGAACTCAGTTAGCTTTACAATGAACAACTATTCCCCAGGGGTTCATTTATGACGTTCATATGCCCGACTTTACGTTAAACATGGCATTCCTAAACACCTTCAAGGTATGAATATACCTTCACTTGCTATAGCAAAGCACGGTGGTTTGGAGCAGATCAACGACCTACTTGTCCGACGCAGCTCGCTACAGCAAGTGCCGAAGAAAGCTGACTCTCCAGCTGACGCACTGATCAGGAAGCTGCCCTCCTCTGCTGAGAGAAATCCAGCTCCAGTGTTTCTGACTCCCCTTGCGAGGTGTTGGGAAATCGAGTCCTGAGAAAGAGATACCAGACCTCCTTCATTCCAAGACGTCTGGTGTGGGTAAAAGGATATCATATCCGCCATAGCTGAGTAGGAAGAAAATCCTGTGTATTAGTTTTTGGTTTGTTCAAAGTTGAAGGATACAGTGTTCCAAAATATTGTGCACCTTATCTTTGTTTCCTTGAAACTTGCTCTGCAGAACTTTCAGTCAACAAAATGTCCCTCGATAATAATACCGAGGCCGGAGGAGCTACAGGCGACAACGCCGTACAAGCTTTTAACATAACAGGATTCCAAGAAACTAACGAGGATGCTATAATCATACCTCTGAAGGTAAGGAAAACAATCACAATAAAACTTATAAAAAATAGCCTAACATCAAGAGGTGGTAGGGTAGTTTTTGTGATAGAGGCACACGAATATCACCAGAAAGAGGTATTCTATTTATGGATAGTCTTCCCTGAAGCAAATCCAGTAACAAAAGTGTTTCACTTCTACAAAGAAGATGAACCACCAGAGGAATACATTCCTTTTGAGGATAATAAAATTCCACTAACTTACCAGGAGCATCCGCTCTGGTTCAATGGCACCCTAAAACATATAAACATATAAATCACGTTACCAGGCTCGGTCCACTAGGTAGACCAGGAGCAACATGGCCGGTATTAGCCAGCTACACACCACATCCTGTAATGAATGTGGAACTACGAGCTCAACTATACGAGCTAATCAAAATATATAGATAACTGCATAGACAACTGGTTCAATATGTCATGCGGACTCTTACGGTCCAACCAGCAATAATGATTCCACAACATGCCCCCCACCAGGGGAACACAAATAAAATTAATCCACAGACTTTACACTCAGTCGTCGGTAAATTACCCGCAGAACGGGAACAAATTACATTCTGGATAGTTCAAAAAATTACTCAAATCAAGGCAGTATTTCCTAATAGTACCCCTCATGAGAAACACAGAATTCTAACAATCTGTTTACCAATGGGGATCGCACCACATCTGGAGGACTGCGACACTTGGGGTACAGTCTTTGCTGTAATCTACACTATAACACATGGGGCCTCATTTATGAGGCTGTGCGTCACTTTTATGCCGCCGGTGCGTCACTTTTTGTGACGCACCAGGGGCGTAAACAATGAACCTTGTTGCGCCATATTTACAAAGTGACGCATCTAGGTAGATGTGTCACTTTGTAAACCCCTGCGCCACATTATACCTGCGCCAGGTATAATGTATGCAAGGGGGGCGTATTGACGCAAGAAAGAGTCCTAGAAGTGACTCAGTGAAATCTTCAAGATTTCACTGCGCCGCTTCTAGAATGCAAATGCGTCAATATCTTACGCCTGCCTCACAGCAGGCGTAAGACTGACACAGGCCCTTTCACATGGGGCTTGCCCCACGTGAAATGACGCATTGCTGGAGTTGCGTCACTTTTGTGACACACTCCAGCAATGCGCCACTTTTGCGCCATACAGATGCGTCAGAAATACTGACGCATCTGTAACTCCTTGCGCAATGATGAGTCATACTGTAAATATGACGCATCATTGGTGTCGCAAGGAGGGCGCAATGAAAAGTGACGCATGGCTGTTTTCACGCAGCGATGCGTCACTTTTCATAAATGAGTCCCTTGGTGTTCGTCTATGGCGGTAATACCAGACGTCCTGAAACAGATTCAAAATGAATACGGGGCAGAGCCTTCTTTAAATCTAGGTATGAAATTACTGAAAGATTTCAAACAGGTCTCAACAATAATATTAGCTAATATTAAAGGTGAAGCAGCATCCAAGGCAATCCGCCAAAAGTTAAGGGAATTTGATGTAACTGAGCAACCACAAGAACTGGCCAGACTAATTGAAAAATCCTATGCAGAATTAGGAAGAGACAGCTTGGGTGGGAAACCACTTAAACCCCAACTGTCAGAAAGTCCTGAAAAGGTCTTTGTTAAAAACACTCCCACTCTTCCTAAAAAGAAGTGGTAGAACACTAAACAAACTTCTAAAGAGAAGCGTTCTCAATCCCGAGGTAGGCCTCCTCCTCTGAAAGGACGTACAACCTCAGGAATAGGGATAATTTGAGAAAACCTGATAGATATCAAGATACTGATATACGTTCCTCTCGTACCTTTCAGACTTTGTCACAGAAATCTGAAAGAAGAGGACGATCAGAAATCAAGGAAGAACGCGTGAAGACCAAAGACGATCAACACGTTCAGAAAAATAGGAAAACTCAATTCACCAAAAAGAAAGTAGTAGGTCTAAAAATCAGACATGCCGAGGATCTTGAGGACACAACTCAAGAACGGGGAATGGGCTCAAACAATGTTGGACAGCGCAGCAGAAGTCACCATAGCTCGCAAGAACTTGAAGGATCATCTGGAGACAGTGGACTTGAATGAGTACATCCAAGTTGAAACTGCAGATACCAGGGTTAGTTCTCCACATAAGTTATATGAAATAACATTCCGGATGGAGAGAGACATACCAAGAAAAGTGAGAGCACTCTTTTCGGAGCGACTTTTCAAAGGGTTATGACATTCTTCTAGCTGAAAAAGACTGGTCACCACAATTTGTCAGGGTGTGCCCACATGGCGAAGACATCAGCATGCCATCTTTCTCCAACCACATTCCAATTCATTTAAAATATACTTATGCCAGGAAATGGGCAGTAGCCCATGCACCTGCATTATATAAAAATCATGTAGGATGGGATGAGGATTCTCCTCACCATAAAATCCAGTTAAAAAATCAACCAACTGCACAAAGCCAGTACCCAGTTAAGCAAGAAGCTAAAAAACAGGTCTGGGAGATATTAGATCAACTTGAATACCAAGGGCTGATTGAAACATGCACCTCGTCAATGAACAATCCTTGTTTCCTGTCTCCAAACCAGACAATTCATATCGTCTAGTATTGGATTACAGACATCTAAATTCTTGTTGCAAAATGTTTGCAGTACAAAATGTACAAAGTGCAGCAATAATTAATAACATTGTGCGTAAAGAATGTAAAACCACATTAGATATTTCTAACAGTATCTTCTGTCAAAACATTGCACCAGAAAATAGGTATTTGACCTCTTTCTCAATTATGGGGACACAGCGTCAATTCTGTTGTCTCCCTCAGGGATTCAAGAATAGTCCTGGTTCATTTTCAGCAAGAGTAACAGAGTTACTACAAATGTATGATAACGAAGCTCTATCATATGTGAATGACATCTATCTAACAGACGATGACTTGGATAAGCACTTGAACAGGGTGAACACCATTATACTTTGATTCGCCTCAGAAGGATACAAATCCAATTAAAACAAATCGAGAATTGCCCACCTCAAAGTCCTTTTTCTAGGATATCAGTTATCAAGTGAAGGCGTTCATGTTGCAGGGAATTCATTGGCTGATGAAGCCGCGAAGGCAGCGGTGCAAACAGCTTCCGTAGCTGCAACCACTCTTTCAAAAACGAAAATACATGGTAAAATAATGCTAGCTGTCAATGCGACAAGCAAAGGCAGCGGTGCAGTGTTACCTCAAAACTATCCACTCAAATACTCATATATAATTGACGCAAACTCCGTTCCTTTTGCTCGAATCCCTGGAGTAGGGGATAGGGTAATTCCAAACAGGAAACGTAGAGTAGCTTTGATACACGAAGCACATTTGGGAGAGGGTCTGATACATCAAGGGATCTCTAAATCTATACTAGAATTAAAAGGGACGTACTGGTGGCCAGGGATGAATGCCCACATTCACACATTTGCAATTAATTACTATAACTGCAACAGAGATCGCAGCAGACAACGCCGCCAGATACCTGACTACAGTGTAGCCAGCCCAGGACAGACACCATTGTTAGACAGCATTAGACTATCTACACACAGACGTCCATATGGACAAATGCAATCCCACAAATATTAAGACGAGGTTCATTTGGATGTGGCCTCAGTGCTCGGTTGACGCTCGAACTGTTATAAAAGATTTGCAAGTCTTTATTGGCACAAACGCAGTCGGCACGCTACATTCTGACCAGGATCCTGCGTTTAGCTCTCGAGTTTACAATGAGGCCATGGCCAATCTGGGTGTTGCATTGCGGTACTCTTGTCCATTCCATCCTGAGGGAAATTCGGTAGTGGAGAGAAAAAACCGGGACATAAAGCAATCTATAACAGCTAGGGTATTAGGCTCGCGTGACAGGTGGGTCAAACATCTAATAAGTGTCCAACGTAGTCTTAACAATCTGCCAAGAAGTTCTCTAGGAGGAATCACTCCATATGAAGTCCTTTTTGGGACCAGAATGATAGTGTCGGAACTCGATTGTCAGACTTCAGTGGTAGAACAAAAACCCTTTGATATCAAATATCGTTTGGCTTTTTTGCAGGACTTAAATGAAATAAGAACGAAACAAAATAATGTGTTCCTGAAGCCAACAACCACTGAAGAGAAACCGACCGTCCAAGCAAGGCCTGTCTGGATTCCAAAGATTGGGGATCTAGTCAGAGAAAAGATTGTGGACAAGAAGGAATTTAGGCCTTCATAAGGACAACCAGTACCTGTCCTAGCCATCCATGGATCAAGAACAGTATTACTGCCACCCCTTGCTGGAAAGAAGGAGAACAGGTTTGTGTCAATCGACCTGGTCAAACCACATCATGTGGCCGATCATAAGCAGTAGGCCAAGTGGACTCCGCCAATTTAGCAGACGCCCAAATCTGGCTACTATCCAAGAGGTTCAAACTGAGAGACTTATCACCTTTGTAGAATCTGCAGTGCGAAATGAAGGACTAAGCAACAAACCTATGGAACTTGTACCTCTTTGTAGGAGAGTAGGGTCTGCAATCCTATGATCACCCAGATTTTAGCTTTTTGCTGCACTGGTTTACGACTTTCCCTGGCTGTGGGCCTGCTAATCAGACCCACAGCCTAGCTGTTCTCTCTATCCAAATTGTACTCAGGTACTGAATTGGCACTGGGCCCTCTCCAAGTCCCTGTACCCAGGGCTGAGGTGTACCCAGAAGTCTCCCAGGGGCTGAAGCATGTATTATGCCACCCCTGGGCTGACTAACTAAACTGACACAACTGGCTGCACGACAGCTGGGGCAAGGTGGTGTACTCACCCTTTGCTTTAGATATAGTATACCTATATCTAACCCTAAAATGGACACACAGATCTCCTATCAGTCACTCCTATGGCAGGCCTTAACAATCCTGAAGGCAGAGTGCTGGGAATCGTGTGAGATGGTGCTCTGGCATGAGCTGAGCCTGTCTGCGGCTTTCGGGATCCATCCCTTAGCCGTTTCCATGATATCGCATACCATATACTCTTAAGTGCATTATAATCCTCGCGGTTATATGCCAACTCTGGTATCGCTTTATCAAAACATGTCGAGTAAGGTGTCATACGAATTGGAATACTAACCCCTCGCCAATTCTGGCGACGGGGTTAGCATTCCACCCTTCTAGAGGGACACGACATGTATGTAACCCCTAACCCCGGTTAAAGTCAGACAGAGCCTTAGCATCCACAAAATGGATGCTGCCACCGAGACACAAGTCTGCCCTCCTGCTGCTGGGAGTCCTCCCAGAGCAGGAGATAAGGACAAAGGGTTTCCTGCCAGGGGCGGTGCCAGCACCGTCCCAGACAGGATTTTGTGTATTGTAGGTAGGCAGGGCTTCAGAGGAAGGTGACTGCACGTGGCACCCCGGTGCTCACTGTGCATAGGCTGGCTTGAACCAGTTCCAGGGACACTCCAGACCCTGTGCTGGGGAAAAGCCCGCCAAGGAAGTGGGTGTAACC
Source organism: Lissotriton helveticus (assembly GCF_964261635.1). Taxonomy (NCBI): domain Eukaryota; kingdom Metazoa; phylum Chordata; class Amphibia; order Caudata; family Salamandridae; genus Lissotriton; species Lissotriton helveticus. The sequence goes on from NW_027611959.1 coordinate 230,944, forward strand.
ACCCCCCTCCTGGTCCCACCCCTAGGGCAGGACTTAGTCGCGTGCCAGCCCCCTTTTCCCAGATAAAGGTAGGAGCAGGCCCCCTTCCAAATTAGATCATCTTTGAATCCTGAAACTACTTTCCACGAAAGGAACTCAAGACTCTTCCTAAGATTTCTCCCTTGTGACTAAGGAGTAGTCACCCTGCATCCGCAGGCACCATCTAAAGAACACTGCGGTCTGCTGCAAGTCCTTCCTCTGGAATCCGACTGCCCAGCTCGACGAGAACCGGCTTCCCTGGCACCTCTGACCTCTACCCACCTCTACAGCCCAGCTGAGAACCGTGGGTGCGACGAGACCTCGAGGGTCCGGCCATCTGCAAGACTGCACGACTTCTGCACAGCAAGCCCGCCGAGTAATTTCCTGGTGAGTGCTTTGGGGTCCGAGAAGCCCCGACCCTGAGCAGCTCCAGCACCGAAGTGCAGCCTCCCAGCATCTCCACGATCTGCGTGGGGCCCTCCTGCTTTTTGCTGCTCACCGCGTTGTTTGGCTACTAGCCCGCTGGCTTGTGGCCTTCTGAACGACGCCCGACGACATCACTGCTGCTGGTCTGGTTGCTCCAGACTGGCCCTTGCTCCCTTTCCGAAGAGAAGCATCCCGGACCCTCCTGGTCCACTCAAGACGCCATTTTGAGTCCACCGCGTGGGCTTGAATTAGCCAAGGCTTGTTGCCCAATCCTGGGTAACTTCGACGCCGACAGCTTCATCCATCGTGGGACAGCTCACCTCTCCATCCTGGTCGCCGACAACGCCTCCTGGTCCGTGAGATCTGCAGAGCCAGCGTCGCCCACTCACCTAGTCGAGGTGACTACCATCCGGTGCCCTCCTGGTGCCCACTGACTACTGGCTAGTAGTCACGAACTTGGTCCCCTCTGCTTTCAGGTGTCATCCATCTTCCAGATCCAGGCTTGGATCAACTCGAACTATCTTCACTGGTCGCCTGCCAGCATCTTTTCTTCCAGGCTCCTGGTCCGGCAACGAGGATTCCCGACGTCTTTTGAGACATATGCAGCTGCAGCCCCTGGGCTAGGTAACTTCGGCATTTCGGTGCCCCAGCATAGCCTCACTATCCAAGGGTCAGGATCCACTGTCGTTTTCTCCCTACCAGGTCGGGTTCGCCCGTGAACACTAACTTTAGCGTTACTAGCTTCCATAGACTTTGTCCCGCATCCCGCGTGAGAGTGCACACTCTGCACCCGAGTCCCCTAGGTCTCCTAGAAGTAATCTAACGATTCTATAGTCAAGTCCTAGCGATTCCAAAGCCTATTAGTACTGTACTTACCTGCTAGTAATTTCGCATTCCACTTTTAAAGTATATGGTTTTTCGTGCCCCTTGGGCATTTGTGTATACCGTGCTAACTTAAGTATTTTCGTAAGAGTTTTGGTGTGTGCCTAGCACCCTGTCCTCATAAAGAGTACAGGGTTGTTGTGATTCTAATAAATACACTGTTTATTTTCATAACACTTGTGTGGTGTCCTTTCACTGGGTGTTCAAGGGGTAATGTGATGGTAAAACAGCTGGCTTAACACGCCCTCTAGAGTCTTAGCCTTAGACTGCTCGTATCCATGCTACTAGGATAGCTGGTCTATAAGGTTGACTTACAACCAATCATCAATAAGGGTTGTTTGGACTGATATATAGTGATCACTAGAATAGTGAGCACTGCACATCAGGCCAACTTCTCACATTGGTGAGCAGCGGTTGGGATTTGAGCTTGCTGTTGTTTTACCACACATGCCCTAAGAATATCTTGTGAAAGATCACATAAGTACTAAAGGTACATATAACTTAGCTTAGAATACTCTGAGTTCTACTGAACCAGCTGTTGTAGCTCCTAGGGCCTAGCACACCCTAAACTACAACTCTAGCAAGGGATCAGTAGGCAAACACATAGTGTAGGTAAGTGCACCACTTACACCTCACTAGAAAAGCATGTCTACCCAGGGAGAATCTACTGAGACTCCCCTGGTCAGTGTTGACCCTCCACAGGTCACTTCAAGATATGCAGCTCTCAGTTTTCAGGAGATGAGACAAGTCTGTACCTCCAGGAAACTGAAGCAGGGGTCTAACCCCACCATTCCCTTTCTGATAGGTCTCTTAGAGACATATGATGCCAGAAAGATTTCTCAGTTACATGAGAATATGCCAGCCTTAGAGGGAACCTCTGGGGATCCAGACCTCCCCAACACTGCTACTGCAGTTGAGGAGGAGGATCAAGAGGAACTCTCTGGGGATGAGGTAGACAAAGGTCTTGAGGTAGTCAGAAGGCTAACCAGGGCCAACTTAGACTTACTTGGGCTAGGATCTGGGCGCCCCCCAGTACTAACCCGAAGTGGGCCTAACCTTGGAGTTAGGAGAGATAGATCTCTTTCTAGGGACTCCAATAGATCTCTGCACTCTAATGCCTCTTCCCAGAGGAGGAGAAACTCTCCACAGAGGAGAGTGACTTCCCCTCAGAGAATAGAGCATGAAGCTAGAATGAGACAGGCTGCTCTGAGGATTGAAAGGGAAGAACTTGCCCTGGCCAAAGAAAAGCTTGCTTTTGCTAGAGAGCAGCAGATGAGTGGGCTAGCTCCCACTGGTGGCAGCAATCTCCCAAGAGATAGAGAGAAGGGTTTAGATACTAAACACCTGACTAAGATAGTGCCCCCCTTTAAGCAAGGGGATGATATCCAGAAATGGATGGCTGCTTTGGAGAGGGCCTGCACTGTGCAGTGCATTCCCCGAAGTCAGTGGGCAGCTATACTGTGGCTCTCCTTTGATGGTAAAGGTAGAGATAAGCTCCTCACTACAAGAGTGGAAGATGCTAATGATTACCAGGTCCTGAAAAATGCACTGATTGATGGGTTTGGTTTAACCACTGAGCAGTACAGGTTGCTGTTCAGAGACACCCAGAAAACTCAGTCTCAGGACTGGTCTGACTTTGTGGATAGTGCCACTAAGGCTTTGGAGGGCTGGTTGCTGGGTAGCAAGGTTACAGATTACACAGGATTGTATAATCTTATGATGAGAGAACACATTTTAAACAATTGTCAGAACCAGTTGTTGCACCAGCACCTTGTTGATTCAGATCTGACCTCTCCCCAAGAATTGGAAAAGAAGGCAGACAAATGGGTCAGGACAAGGATCAAGCAGAACCAGAACCAGAACCAGGGTGGTCAGAAGAAAGCAGACCAGAAGGGTAATGCAAAGAGTGAACAAAATGACCAGAAGTCTTCACCAGGTCCCCAACAAACCAAAGAGGGTGGGGGTCAGGCTTCCCAGAAGAAGAAGACTCAAGAAGGCCAGTCAAAAAGGTGGTGCCAGTACTGCAAAAGTAAATCTCACTGGTTTAGTGAGTGCACCAAAAGAGGAGGACAAACTCCTGCCACTACAGCCCCTAAGGCAACTGCACCCCCTAGTACAGTCAGTAGTGGTAGTGTACCTCCCAAGGCATTAGTTGGGTTAACCTTGGGAACTGAGGGGTCTGACAACTTAGTTGGCACACTCACTCAGGCTGTCCTTGTCTGTACAGGGGATATGGATATATCCCCTGAGATAAGTCCCAATACTTTGGGCAAATACAGGCAGACGCCTTTGATTAATGGCAAAATGGCTCAGGCCTATAGGGACACTTGTGCCAGTGTCACCATGGTGACACCTAACTTTGTGGACCCTGGACAGATCATGCCAGGTACTGATTTCCTGGTGACCAATGCCAGCAATGTCACTACTAGTCATAGTGTGGCAATTGTGGCTTTCTCCTGGGGTGGAGTGAAGGGACAAAAGAAAGTTGTAGTCAGTTCAGACCTCCCAGTTGATTGTTTGTTGGGCAATGATTTGGAGTCATCACAATGGTCAGAAGTGGAGCAGAGGACTCACATGGAAATGTTAGGCTTGCCAGCACATGTGCTTGCTGTGACTAGGTCACAGGCCAGAAAATGCCCCACTGAACAGGTGCTGGATCCTGAAATTATGGACCAGACACCTTCCAAGAAGAAGAGCAGTAAGGGTAAGGCTTTGCCTTCCCCCTTGCCCCAGGTTGAGGATCAAGTCTCTGAGGAGGCTGATCTGAGAGAACTGAGGGACACTGAGCCTAAAGAGCTTGAACTTGATCAAGTTGAGTTTCTGGGCTCAGGGGGACCCTCCAGAGCAGACCTGAGGAAGGCACAGTTAGACTGCCCTTCCCTTGAACCCCTCAGACAGCAGGCTGCTGCTGAGGCTGCAGGGAATGCCACAGGTGCCCACAGGGTATACTGGGAAGATGGACTCCTGTACTCTGAGTCAAGAGACCCCAAGCCTGGTGCAACCAGGAGGCTGGTCATCCCCTTGTCTCTGAGAGGTTTCCTTCTCACCTTGGCCCATGAGATTCCCCTTGCAGGTCATTTAGGTCAGACAAAGACTTGGGACAGGCTTGTCTCACACTTTCACTGGCCCCATATGAATGAGAATACCAAGGAGTTTTGTCGCTCCTGTGTCACTTGCCAAGCCAGTGGTAAGTCAGGTGGCACAACAAAGGCCCCCCTCATACCACTACCTGTGGTGGGGGTTCCCTTTGAAAGAGTGGGGATTGACATTGTTGGTCCAATGGAACCCCAGACAGCATCAGGGCACAAGTTTATACTGGTGGTAGTGGATCATGCCACCAGGTATCCTGAAGCTATTCCACTTAGGACCACTACAGCACCTGTAGTGGCAAGGGCCCTAGTTGGAGTGTTCTCCAGAGTGGGCTTCCCTAAGGAGGTTGTTTCTGACAGAGGTACAAACTTCATGTCAGGATATCTGACTGCAATGTGGAAGGAGTGTGGTGTGAACTACAAGTTCACCACACCCTACCACCCACAATGCAATGGGCTTGTTGAGAGATTCAACAGGACCCTCAAAGGGATGATTCATGGGCTACCTGAAACTCTTAGGAGAAGATGGGATGTCCTGATCCCCTGCCTCTTGTTTGCTTACAGAGAGGTCCCACAGAAGGGGGTTGGCTACAGCCCTTTTGAGCTTCTGTATGGGCATCCTGTAAGAGGACCCCTGTGTTTGGTGAAGGAAGGATGGGAGAGACCTCTCAAAAAGCCTGCAAGCAACATAGTTGACTATGTACTTGGTCTCTGCTCCAGGATGGCTGAGTATATGGAAAAGGCATCTAAAAACCTTGAGGCCAGCCAAGAACTTCAAAAAGCTTGGCATGACCAAAAGGCTGTTCTGACTGTGTACCAGCCAGGACAGAAGGTGTGGGTGCTGGAGCCAGTGGCCCCAGCAGCTCTGAAAGACAAATGGTCTGGGCCCCACACCATCATTGAGCAAAAGGGAGAGGTTACCTACTTGGTGGACCTTGGAACTCCCAGGAGCCCTCTCAGAGTGCTCCATGTTAACAGGCTCAAGGCATATGTTGACAGAAAGGACATGAGCTTGCTCATGGCCACAGATGAGGGACAGGAGGAAGAGAGTGACCCTCTCCCAGACCTGCTCACTCAGAATCCTGATGATGGATCAGTTGATGGTGTTGTCTTTTGTGGCAGCCTCACTGAACATCAGCAACAGGATTGCAGGCAAGTCCTGCAATCCTTCAGACATATGTTCTCTCTGACACCCAGCCAAACTGATTGGTGTACCCATGATGTTGACACTGGAGACAGTCTGCCTGTCAAGAGTAAAATCTACAGACAGCCTGATCATGTTAGAGACTGCATCAGAACTGAAGTGCAGAAAATGGTGGAGCTGGGAGTCATTGAGCCCTCAGATAGCCCTTGGGCTAGCCCAGTAGTTCTAGTGCCAAAGCCTCACACCCAGGGTGGTAAGAAAGAGATGAGGTTTTGCGTAGACTACAGAGGCCTCAATGCAGTCACTAAGACTGATGCCCACCCAATACCAAGAGCAGATGAACTTATAGATAAATTGGCTTCTGCCAACTTCTTAAGTACATTTGATTTGACAGCTGGGTATTGGCAGATCAGGTTAGCTGAGGAGGCCAAACCCAAGACAGCATTTTCTACCCCTGGAGGGCATTATCAGTTTGTGGTAATGCCCTTTGGACTGAAAAATGCACCTGCCACCTTCCAAAGGTTGGTGAATCAAGTCCTCACTGGGCTGGATGACTTCTGTGCAGCATATCTAGACGATATTGCTGTCTTTAGCTCCACCTGGGAGGATCACCTGGTCCACCTGAGGAAAGTGTTAGAGGCTCTGCAAAAGGCAGGCCTCACTATCAAGGCCACAAAGTGCCAGATAGGGCAGACACAGGTTGTATACCTGGGCCACCTTGTAGGTGGAGGCCAGGTTCAGCCACTGGAGAGTAAGATACAGGCCATCAAGGACTGGACTCCTCCAATCACCCAGACTCAGGTTCGAGCTTTCTTGGGCCTGACTGGGTACTATAGGAAGTTTGTCAGAAATTATGGGTCCATAGTGACCCCTCTTAATGACCTGACAAGCAAAAAGATGCCAAAGAAAGTTCAGTGGACAGCAAGCTGTCAGAAAGCATTCAATGACCTAAAGCAGGCCATGTGCACAGCACCTATCCTAAAGAGTCCAGATTACTCCAAGCCATTCATTGTCCAAACAGATGCTTCTGAGTTGGGTGTGGGGGCTGTTCTGTCTCAACTGAATTTTGATGGTAATGATCAGCCTATTGCTTTCATTAGTAGGAGGTTGACACCCAGAGAGAAAAATTGGTCAGCTATTGAGAGGGAGGCCTTTGCTGTGGTCTGGGCCCTGAAGAAGCTGAGGGCCTACTTGTTTGGCACTCACTTCACCATTCAGACAGACCATAAGCCCCTCTTGTGGCTAAATCAGATGAAGGGTGAAAACCCCAAACTGCTTAGGTGGTCCATTTTCCTACAGGGGATGGATTTTACAGTGGAGCATAGACCTGGTACTGATCACAGCAATGCTGATGGGCTCTCCAGGTATTTCCACTTAGAGCAAGATGACTCACCTGGTCAAGGTTAGTTTATTGTCCCAAAGTTTGGGGGGGGGGGTCATGTAGGAGAGTAGGGTCTGCAATCCTATGATCACCCAGATTTTTGCTTTTTGCTGCACTGGTTTACGACTTTCCCTGGCTGTGGGCCTGCTAATCAGACCCACAGCCTAGCTGTTCTCTCTATCCAAATTGTACTCAGGTACTGAATTGGCACTGGGCCCTCTCCAAGTCCCTGTACCCAGGGCTGAGGTGTACCCAGAAGTCTCCCAGGGGCTGAAGCATGTATTATGCCACCCCTGGGCTGACTAACTAAACTGACACAACTGGCTGCACGACAGCTGGGGCAAGGTGGTGTACTCACCCTTTGCTTTAGATATAGTATACCTATATCTAACCCTAAAATGGACACACAGATCTCCTATCAGTCACTCCTATGGCAGGCCTTAACAATCCTGAAGGCAGAGTGCTGGGAATCGTGTGAGATGGTGCTCTGGCATGAGCTGAGCCTGTCTGCGGCTTTCGGGATCCATCCCTTAGCCGTTTCCATGATATCGCATACCATATACTCTTAAGTGCATTATAATCCTCGCGGTTATATGCCAACTCTGGTATCGCTTTATCAAAACATGTCGAGTAAGGTGTCATACGAATTGGAATACTAACCCCTCGCCAATTCTGGCGACGGGGTTAGCATTCCACCCTTCTAGAGGGACACGACATGTATGTAACCCCTAACCCCGGTTAAAGTCAGACAGAGCCTTAGCATCCACAAAATGGATGCTGCCACCGAGACACAAGTCTGCCCTCCTGCTGCTGGGAGTCCTCCCAGAGCAGGAGATAAGGACAAAGGGTTTCCTGCCAGGGCCGGTGCCAGCACCGTCCCAGACAGGATTTTGTGTATTGTAGGTAGGCAGGGCTTCAGAGGAAGGTGACTGCACGTGGCAGCCCGGTGCTCACTGTGCATAGGCTGGCTTGAACCAGTTCCAGGGACACTCCAGACCCTGTGCTGGGGAAAAGCCCGCCAAGGAAGTGGGTGTAACCACCCCCCTTCTGGTCCCACCCCTAGGGCAGGACTTAGTCGCGTGCCAGCCCCCTTTTCCCAGATAAAGGTAGGAGCAGGCCCCCTTCCAAATTAGATCATCTTTGAATCCTGAAACTACTTTCCACGAAAGGAACTCAAGACTCTTCCTAAGATTTCTCCCTTGTGACTAAGGAGTAGTCACCCTGCATCCGCAGGCACCATCTAAAGAACACTGCGGTCTGCTGCAAGTCCTTCCTCCGGAATCCGACTGCCCAGCTCGACGAGAACCGGCTTCCCTGGCACCTCTGACCTCTACCCACCTCTACAGCCCAGCTGAGAACCGTGGGTGCGACGAGACCTCGAGGGACCGGCCATCTGCAAGACTGCACGACTTCTGCACAGCAAGCCCACTGAGTAATTTCCTGGTGAGTGCTTTAGGGTCCGAGAAGCCCCGACCCTGAGCAGCTCCAGCACCGAAGTGCAGCCTCCCAGCATCTCCACGATCTGCGTGGGGCCCTTCTGCTTTTTGCTGCTCACCGCGTTGTTTGGCTACTAGCCCGCTGGCTTGTGGCCTTCTGAACGACGCCCGACGACATCACTGCTGCTGGTCTGGTTGCTCCAGACTGGCCCTTGCTCCCTTTCCGAAGAGAAGCATCCCGGACCCTCCTGGTCCACTCAAGACGCCAATTTGAGTCCACCGCGTGGGCTTGAATTAGCCAAGGCTTGTTGCCCAATCCTGGGTAACTTCGACGCCGACAGCTTCATCCATCGTGGGACAGCTCGCCTCTCCATCCTGGTCGCCGACAACGCCTCCTGGTCCGTGAGATCTGCAGAGCCAACGTCGCCCACTCACCTAGTCGAGGTGACTACCATCCGGTGCCCTCCTGGTGCCCACTGACTACTGGCTAGTAGTCACGAACTTGGTCCCCTCTGCTTTCAGGTGTCATCCATCTTCCAGATCCAGGCTTGGATCAACTCGAACTATCTTCACTGGTCGCCTGCCAGCATCTTTTCTTCCAGGCTCCTGGTCCGGCAACGAGGATTCCCGACGTCTTTTGAGACATATGCAGCTGCAGCCCCTGGGCTAGGTAACTTCGGCATTTCAGTGCCCCAGCATAGCCTCACTATCCAAGGGTCAGGATCCACTGTCGTTTTCTCCCTACCAGGTCGGGTTCGCCCGTGAACACTAACTTTAGCGTTACTAGCTTCCATAGACTTTGTCCCGCATCCCGCGTGAGAGTGCACACTCTGCACCCGAGTCCCCTAGGTCTCCTAGAAGTAATCTAACGATTCTATAGTCAAGTCCTAGCGATTCCAAAGCCTATTAGTACTGTACTTACCTGCTAGTAATTTCGCATTCCACTTTTAAAGTATATGGTTTTTCGTGCCCCTCGGGCATTTGTGTATACCGTGCTAACTTAAGTATTTTCGTAAGAGTTTTGTTGTGTGCCTAGCACCCTGTCCTCATAAAGAGTACAGGGTTGTTGTGATTCTAATAAATACACTGTTTATTTTCATAACACTTGTGTGGTGTCCTTTCACTGGGTGTTCAAGGGGTAATGTGATGGTAAAACAGCTGGCTTAACACGCCCTCTAGAGTCTTAGCCTTAGACTGCTCGTATCCATGCTACTAGGATAGCTGGTCTATAAGGTTGACTTACAACCAATCATCAATAAGGGTTGTTTGGACTGATATATAGTGATCACTAGAATAGTGAGCACTGCACATCAGGCCAACTTCTCACACTCTTGAAACCCAAATAACAGTTCGTCAAGAAACGCCTGTCTACAATGAAATAGCATCTGACTATACAAATGTAACAAGTTCAAGTTCAAGTTCAGGAATTTGTATAGCGCACTACTCACCCAGAGGGTCTCAAGGTGCTTGGGGAGGAGGTTATTTATTTATCGAATAGCCTGGTTTTAAGTTCTTTTCTGAAGGAGATGTGGTTCTGTGTAAGGTGGAGGTGGGTGGGGAGTGAGTTCCAGGTCTTGGCCGCCAGGTAGGAGAAGGATCTGCCTCCCATGGTGGATCTTTGGATACGCGGGACTGCGGCGAGGCCTTGATTGGAAGATCTTAGTTGGCGAGTGGGTGTGTAGAAGGATAGTCGAGTGTTGAGGCATTCGGGTCCTAGTTTGTAGAGGGCCTTGTGTGCGTGGGTGAGGAGACGGAATGTTATTCTCTTGTTGACGGGAAGCCAGTGGAGGTCTTTCAGGTGGCCAGTAATGTGATCTTGGCGAGGGATGTCCAAAATGAGTCTCGCCGATGCGTTTTGGATGCGTTGGAGTTTTTTCTGTAATTTGGCTGTGATTCCGGCGTAGAGGGTGTTTCCGTATTCTAGTCGACTCGTAACCAGTGCGTGGGTGACAGTCTTTCTTGTTTCGGTGGGGATCCAGTGGAAGATTTTTTTGAGCATACGAAGTACGTTGAAGCAGGAGGATGAGACGGTGTTGACTTGTCTGGTCATCGAGAGGGAGGAGTCTAGGATGAAGCCTAGGTTGCGAGCGTGGTCTGTGGGTATGGGTGCGGAGCCTAGATCCAAAGGCCACCATGAGCACTTCAGTTTTGTCTGAGTTAAGTTTTAGGCGGCTGTTTTTCATCCATATGGCTACTTCTTTCATGCCTTCGTGAAGATTGGTTTTGGCGGTGTTGGGGTCTTTGGTGAGGGAAAGGAGCAGCTGGGTGTCGTTAGCGTAGGAGATGATATTGAGGTTGTGTTGGCGCGCGAGGGAAGCGAGTGGACTCATGTAAACGTTGAAAAGGGTGGGACTGAATGATGATCCTTGTGGAACACCGCAGATGACTTCGGTGGCCTCTGATTTGAAAGGGGGGAGGCGGACTCTCTGGGTTCTTCCGGTGAGGAACGAGATGATCCAGTCCAAGGCTTTACCTTTTATGCCGATGTTGCTGAGGCGTTGGATGAGGGTGTTGTGACAGACTGTGTTGAAGGCGGCGGAGAGGTCGAGTAGAATGAGGGCCACTGTTTCTCCGTTGTCCAGTAGTGTTCGGATGTCGTCTGTAGCTGCGATCAGGGCGGTTTCGGTGCTGTGTTTGGCTCGAAAGCCGGATTGTGAGGGGTCGAGGGAGTTGTTGGATTCGAGGAAGGCGGCGAGTTGGCTGTTGACGGCTTTCTCAATGACTTTGGCCGGGAATGGTAGGAGAGATATGGGGCGGTAGTTTTTGAGTTCAGAGGGGTCTGCTGTGGGTTTCTTCAGGAGGGCGCTGACTTCGGCATGCTCCCAGCTTTCTGGGAAGGTGGCAGAGTTGAAGGAGCAGTTGATGACGTCACGGAGATGGGGAGCGATGATGGAGTCTGCTTTGTTGTAGATGTGGTGTGGGCATGGGTCGGTTGGCGAGCCAGAGTGGATGGAATTCATTAGGCGGATGGTGTCTTCAGTGGTGATTGGGTTCCAGGCGATGAGGTTGTTAGAGGGCGGTTTAGGTTCTGAGGGGGGTGGAGAGGATTGATCGTTGGAACTGTTTTCGAAGCTGTTATGTATGTCGGCGATTTTGTTGTAGAAGAAGGAGGATAACGAATCGCAGAGGTCTTGGGAGGGAGTGATGTTGTTTGAGGCTGCGGTGGGGTTGGTGAATTCTTTGACGATGTTGAATAGTTCCTTGCTGTTATGGGCGTTGTTGTCGAGTCGAATCTTGAATGCTGATTTCTTGGTGGATCGAATCAGCTGGTGGTGTTTGCGGGTGGCTGACTTGAAGGTGGTCATGTTGTCGGTGGATGGGTTTTTTCTCCATGTTTTCTCGAGAGTACGGCAGTAGCTTCTTGGATTTCTTAAGGTCATCGTTGAACCAGGGGGCCTTTTTGTTGCCTTGTTTGGTGTGGTGGTTTGTCAAGGGTGCTAGTTCGTCCGCGCTGTGAGTGATCCATTGTTTGAGTTTGGTGGCGGCTTGGTTTGGGTCCGATGAGAGGGCAGGTGGGTTCTGGTTGAGCGATGTGAGGAGTTGGTCGGTGGTGATTTTGTTCCATGTTCTCCGGGGGATAGGTTGTGGGGGGTTGTGGGTCAAGGTGGTTTTGTAGCTGAAGTGAACACAACAGTGGTCTGTCCAATGGAGATCTGTGGTGTGATTGAAGGAGATGCGTTTGCTGGAGGTGAATATTGGGTCGAGCGTGTGTCCGGCTACGTGGGTGGGGGTGTCAACAAGTTGATTGAGGCCGAGGTTGGCCAGGTTGTCAAGAAGGGTAGTGGTGTTGATGTTGTTTTTCTTTTCCAGGTGGAAGTTGAGGTCTCCTAGTAGAATGTAGTTCTCGGAGGCGAGGGCATGTGGACTGATGAAGTCAGTGATGTCTTCGCTGAATTGTTTACGGGTTTCCTGGGGGCCTATAGATGAGGGTGCCTCTGAGTGTGGTCCTAGGGTCGGTGTGGATTTGGAAGTGGAGGTGTTCGGCGGTAGTAAGGTTATGCTGGTCGTGATTTTGATAGTGTTCTTGTGGACGATGGCGATGCCTCCTCCTGTTTGGGCAGTGCGGTCTTTCCGGATGATCTTGTAATTGTTCGGGATGGCTGTGGCAATGTCGGGTGCTGATGATGCGTTCATCCATGTTTCGGTAAGGAAGGCGACGTCCAGTGCTGTGGTGTCGAGTAGATCCCAGAGTTCAGTGGCGTGTCTGTGGATCGAGCGGGTGTTTAGCAGGATGCACTTCAGGTGGTTGGAGTCGGAGCTGACTTTGGGGTTAGTGGTAGTGGGGTTGGTCTTATCGCTGGTAAATTTGCAGGAGCGGCAGGCGAAGGGACCGTGGGTACGTCCCGGGGTAGATTCGTAGCATTGCGGTGTTTGTCTGGGGTTAAGGGCGAGGAGAGTTGCGGCATCATACGTGATGCGAGAGGGCTGGGTAGGGCGGGGGCCAGGAGGTCTGGCACTGGGCGCGGTCCAGGCACGGACGGGCGTAGACGGGCTTACCTTTGGCGCGCCTTCGGCGCGACCGCTGCGTGTGAACGCTGCGCGCAAATGCATCTGTCATGTATGGATAGTGGAGGGGGAGAGGCGAGGCAGGGTCAGCTGGGAGGCGGGCGCGGGGTGGAGCTACGGCCAAGTAGGCACAACAAACAACAAAATGGCTGCAGGAAGGGGAAAAATGAAACTGGGTGAGCCTGGGGGTAAACAGAGGCACAATCGGGTACAATATACAATTACTCTTCAGTCAACAATGCACAGCCTTTACAGCGCAATACAGATATGTAAAAAGCACAATGCATCAATTTCACACGATAATATAGGAACGAACAGTGCAGGCTGCGCCAGTAATGCGGGGGAAGGTCGCGCTGGGATTAAGCTTCAAGGCGCTCCGATACCGCTGGGCAGCAGACAGCTATCAGGCGCTTTATTGTTTCAAAAGCCACCAAGCCTTGGAAGCGTGGGGGGAGCGACCTCTTCTGAAGTGGTTCCAGCGATTTCAACGACTCCTGATATAATCCCTACAATTGACAGAACTGCATCTGGCTATTTCATTAACTTTGATACGTATTCTAAGGATCCCAGTGAACCTGAAACAACACCAGCAAAAAGAACTTCAAAAGAACAAGCAGCAGAACTTTTTCATCACCTGGAAAAGATTTATCTGGTTTCACCATGGATTGAACTTTGGATTGTGTTGGGTGTGCTTTTTCTTCTACTTTGGTTGACTCGGGTAATAACTTTGGGAATGCTGATAAATGGAAGATATGTTAAAAAGGACACAGCAAGTAAGAACATTAACTTACTCCTCAAGCCATACAAATCATCTCATCGTGAACAAAGAGACTTGTCATCAGTGAACATCACAGCCGTTCTTATACCTGGGGTATAGCTTGGGACAGAACTGATTATGACATTTTTGGCCCTGCCGAGCTGTTGAAGATTCCACATCAGTTCAAGATTTCTTTGAATGACTTTGTTTCATCTAGTACCTTTTCTGATGATTGGGACTACGAGTTAATAATATGATGTCAGACTTAGAAATGTCTGCTGTTTTTACAAATCATGAATACTTAAAACATTCAACAGATTATGAACAAATGTATTGTATAATCACTATGGTCATCATTTCTTGCACAAATCTGCACATCCTAGAAATATATTGATGCATAACCAATGGGAACATTGTCCTACTCCACCAAAGGTTAGCTCAAAAACATTTTATGGCAAATTTCCGTACTTTTCAGCTTTTAATACTTCCAATCCAGAATCATTTTACTTTAAAAATGTTAATACAACAGGAATGAAAAGTATGTTGACATTTCCCAAGCAAATTTATTCTGCAGCCTTTTATGCTCAGCTGTCTACATTAGGTTTTGACCTTTGGAAAGACAACATTAAGACGAAAACTGTCGGGGGCACAAAAGATTGGCAAGTGCAGGGAATTGAAGCCTTATTTAGAGCCTGCATAATCCCAGAGCAAAATATGTTTTTGAATGACACTGTCCAACAGACATCTTGTCTTGGGTTAGCCAAGATAAAAGATTTAAACAATCTGTCCATGACTACACCTACACCTGTTAGTAGTAACACTTCAGAGGGGGAGGTCGACGTACATACTATTTTGCATCACAACCGAACAGATCCAGATTGGAAAAAATGGTTAATCTGGCCCACAGACACAAACACCTGTAAAGGTAAATTCCTGAATAAAACACGGGGGTTTAAATTCACTAGGCCAGATCCAAGATATGTTCAGAAACAGCATCCAGGAATAGTAACACCATACAGTGTAGGGTAACTATGCCTTCAATAGCTACATAGATCTACACTTAGGGATGTTAAACAACACTTATCTTTACTTAAAAATGGCGCTGATCTTAGGGAAATCTTACTAGGACAAAGAACACCGCGTCATCAACGTTTTATATACGCCGGTATCTATGCCATGTATAATGAAGCATGAAAGATTACGCAAGCAGAGACTGCAGAACGTATACGAGAAATTGATTGTATTAACTTAGAGAAAACTCTCTCCGTAGTTGACAATGGGTTAATGACTCTGTCATTCAGGATATATACTTTGGACAGCATAGTATCCTCTGCCACACACATCATGGAACAGGACTTGGTCATGTTGCAACATGGTCAGTCACAATTACATTCTATCATGCTATTAGGCTGGACGTTACAAAACCTTTGTTCAGGCTATGTGCCTTGGCGTTTAATCAATACTACGTCACTGTTTTCAGAATTCATTCTCACTTATAAACAGATTAAACTGGCACAGAGGGGAGCAGACTATACGGTGCTGAGCTTTGAAAAACTGGAAAGATTGCCATTAACTGTTGCTGAAAGACCAGCCACAGAATGGATTATACACAAAACAATCGCTCTGCCTGTTACAATTTTCCATTTTCAGTATTGCTTAAAACATATGCCAGCAGTCACATATGAAAGGTAGGGTAAAGAATACATCAAGAAATCCTGGGCCTTACCATACACACACAGATGTTGGAGTGGGGGAAAGAAGTGTTTCTTAGTGGTAAAAATTGTGAAAACGCACTAAGCAGTTCTCTCCTTTGTCAGGGTATTAATTTACACGGGCCTGCGATGGTTCCTCTAACAACTTATCCTACCTCCTGCAAGGTTCACCAGCTGCGGTGATTAATCCAATTTTTGGACAATTTTCATATTGGTGTTACCTCATGTTGAACGATCACAGCTGCTGAGGCATGTTGCCAGGTTTACCCTATCTCGTAACTGTGTCAGCAAGGGTCACTTGCTGTATGCAAGTATTGTTTTCTAAAACCAAGACAGACCGGGAGTCGCCGTTATGGCCTTCACTGAACATCTCTTCTATACGAAGTGATACTTTAAGCAGAATGAAAGCCATTCTTTTACAGAAAGCTGTGCCACTGACCTCGGCCAAAGAGACCTATGATCTGCAAGTCGCAAGGACTTCTGCAGAGATACATGCCCTTTTAACAAAAAATTGCTCTATACATTTCTCAGAAATGTTAAGTTGTATCTTAAACATGTCTGATACGAGTGGTATTGTACATCTATTTAAGACAATTTTTTAGGGACTGCTAGCACCCTTTGAAGCAGTCCTAGGAATATTTCCAAACTTCGTGCACTCTGTGTTTGGCGGATTGCCTCTCATTATGGGACTCGCTGCAGGGATACTATTTTTGCTCCTACTGCTTCGATATGGCAAGCCAATCTACAAGCGTCACCCAGTTCACCGTGGAGACCACTCTACTGACAATGAAGTATCGTGAGCGCATCGTCCAAATTTTGGGATTAACTAGTTTAAGAGAATTAAATACCACATCGTTTCTATCATTCAGACCAATTTGGCAAGATTGCATCTTACCTGTTCTGCGCTGCTTGCTATGCGGAGAAGAATGCGTGCTAGACACATGTCTGACACTCCCATCAGTCATGCCAATGGATATTGATACTTTGATTGGACCAGTGATGGCTCATGCACTGTGTTGTCCCCAGCGACTACCAGTTCTGATGACGGCATTCATTGAGATCTCACAGACGCAAAATGCTGACAGTGAGGTACGAGAAGCGACAGGCGTACAAGTACCATCTGATTCGAACATTGCTAATGCGACCAATGTTGACGGCGATGCTTCACATCTATGTGCGGTTGATCTTCTTAACGAGGTAATCCAACTTTCACCTACAATGGTAGACAAATTCTTTACAGACTTAGAAGATTTGATGTTTTCTACAAACAATAACACTGACTTTTGAAATTTGGACACTGTTCTGAGAGACTCTGAATTCGACTTTCAGTTTCTTAAAACAAAGGTCTGACTTTGGAACTCTTTTTCCTATGATTGATTTTCTGTGTTCCAAATTTGTATTTTTCATTTTTTGGCACAAAGTAATCTGCTTAAAGTAGAACTATTCATAGAGAACTAGAATTCTTTGAAAGATTCCAAGAGACAATATTTGACGATGTCCTAATACCAACAGTTATATGTATTCTGACATGAAATGGTTTTGGCACCTTTTCTTCTGTATTTACGAGCCAGTTCATAAATGTATTTTCATGATTCATTCGGATAGCATTTTCAAATGTCAAACTATATGCTTTGAATGAAACATTGCTTTAAATGCGTAGAACACAAATGCTCTTTTTCGTGTACAACCATTATCAATGCATTTTTATGTACTTTGGGTGAGTTTTAACACATCATGTTTAGATATGTTTACTATGTTTAGAACTTAGGGGACGATTAGGATGGTGGACGGAAAGCGTCCTGACCGCCTGTCTCACGGGAAATGATCGTCTGACCGCACCGTGGGAAAACCGGCGGTGCAATTAGGATTTCCCTCAAGCAAAACCCGACCGCGGCGGACGGAAGTCACCAAAGACCGCCGACTGTGGACGGAACCATAGAAAACCAGTCCGTGGCGGAGGGATGTCACCAAAGACCGCCGACCGCAGATGGAACCATTGAAAAAACCGACCGCCGCGGACGGAGTGGCCGCGGTAACAGGCCCAACCACCGACAGTGCAGCGGAGTGACCGGCCGCACGATTAGGATAACACCGCCAGGGCAACGTAAAGAATCACCCTCCATGACCCTTGCGGAAAATAACATTGACAAATGTAAGTATCAGCGAAAGGGCCAAAGCTAATCTCCCGCGGCGGTCAGACCGCCAAAAAAATGGCAGATGCAAGCTACCATGCAATCCAGCAAATCAGGACCCAAACCTATTATAAACACACCCCTCCCCCAATAACCCACATCAAAAACACACCCCCATGGTGGAACACCTGACAGGCAAGGGACCACACCCACAACATACCTTACTTCAGGATACCATTGGGACACAGCCACAAAGAAGAAAAAAAAAGGTGCCCCTCCCATCCCCACAATCCTTTGCATTACAGCAGAACTGACAGGGAGAGGCACAACCTGCACATCAACACACACACCTCACCATCCACCACAACACCATCCCAACAAACCACACACCTGCACCCCCAACACCCTGCACAGCACACACCAAGTCCCGCAAAAAACAGCCTAAATTCACAGAGAGTGAGCTGAAAGTCATGGTGGATGAGATTATACGTGTAGAACTGAACCTATTTGGAACCCTTGTACAACAGACCACACTGGCCAACAAAACAGAATGTGGGAAAGGATAGTCACCAGAGTGAACGCATCAGGGACCGCGCCACGCACCAAAAGAGACATCCAGAGGTGGTGGCACGACCTCAAGGCAAAGGTGAAGTCAATCAGAGCCAAGAACCGCGAGCGGGCCGAGCGTACAGGCGCCGGCAGTCCCATCCGGCAATACCATACAGTGAATGGGAGGAGAAGGTGCTTGGAATACTGCACCCGGAGAGCCTGGAAGGAATAGCTGAGGGAAGGGAGGCTGGTAAGTACAACCTAATGACCACAATCACAATGCCAAGTACTGCCTTGCACAACTGCTATGATACTCCGCCTAGGCCCCACACCATGCATGTGGAGCACACATGCATCCAAATATGTGAATGCCAGGGCCAAAATTCATCCACCATGACCACCCACACACGGAGAAACCCCCATTTCCTGGGTCACATGTGGCTACGCAGCCAGCACTACAACTCCCAACAGGCCCCCTTCACCCACAGCTCAGCAAGATGGAGTCCCTCCACAATGTCCTAGCAAGGCAACCCCCCTCACCAAAGTAACAGGTAGGTAGCCGCCTTCACAGGGAGGGGTGTACCTGGTTGAGGGGCCAGCACTACAACTCCCAACAGGCCCCCTTTACCCACAGCTCAGCAAGATGGAGTCCCACCACCATGTGCTAGCAATGCAACCCCCCTCACCAAAGTAACAGGTAGGTAGCCATCCTCACAGGGACGGGTGTACCTGGTTGAGGGGCCAGCTCTACAACTCCCAACAGGTCACCCACAGCTCAGAAAGATGGAGTCCCTCCACCATGTGCTAGCAATGCAACCCCCCTCACCAAAGTAACAGGTAGGTAGCCACATTCACAGGGAGGGGTGCACCTGGTTGAGGGGCCAGCACTACATCTCCCAACAGGCCCCCTTAACCCATGGCTCAGCAAGATGGAGTCCCACCACCATGTGCTAGCAATGCAACTCCCCTCACCTAAATAACAGGTAGGTAGCCATCCTCACAGGGAGGGGTGAACCTGTTTGAGGGGCCAGCACTACAACTCCCAACAGGACCCCTTCACCCACAGCTCAGCAGGATAGAGTCCCTCCACCATGTGCTAGCAATGCAACCCCCCTCACCAAAGTAACAGGTAGGTAGCCATCCTCACATGGAGGGGTGTACCTGGTTGAGGGGCCAGCACTACAACTCCCAACAGGCCCCCTTCACCCACAGCTCAGCAAGATGGAGTCCCTCCACCATGTGCTAGCAAAGCAACCCCCTTCACCAAAGTAACAGGTAGGTAGCCACCTTCACAGGGAGGGGTGTACCTGGTTGAGGGGCCAACACTACAACTCCCAACAGGTCCCCTTCACCCACAGCTCAGCAGGATGGAGTCCCACCACCATGTACTAGCAATGCAACCCCCCTCACAAAAGTAACAGGTAGGTAGCCATCCTCACAGGGAGGGGTGTACCTGGTTGAGGGGCCAGCACTACAACTCCCAACAGGCCCCCTTCACCAACAGCTCAGCAAGATGGAGTCACTCCACCATGTGATAGCAATGCAACCCCCCTCACCAAAGTAACAGGTAGGTAGCCACCTTCACAGGGAGGGGTGTACCTGGTTGAGGGGCCAGCACTACAACTCCTAACAGGCCCCCTTCACCCACAGCTCAGCAAGATGGAGTCGCTCCACTATGTGCTAGCAATGCAACCCCTCTCACCAAAGTAACAGGTAGGTAGCCACCTTCACAGGGAGGGGTGTACCTGGTTGAGGGTCCAGCACTACAACTCCCAACAGGCCCCCTTCACCCACAGCTCAGCAAGATGAGTCCCTCCACCATGTGCTAGCAATGCGACCCCCCTCACCAAAGTAACAGGTAGGTAGCCACCTTCACAGGGAGGGGTGTAGCTGGTGTAGGGGCCAGCACAGTATGACACCTAGCCAAGTAGCGTATGCCACCCTAACCCGTTATGATGCCCAGTACTGTGTACCACAACAATGTGATGAGTTTGTCAATCTTGTGCTGCATGACATGACATCCCAATTGTCACAACAACCAACCAGTGCAGTGCACATCAATGACTCTCTATCCTTTTTACAACAGGTGATCGTGTACTGGCAGGAAATGTCAGCAACCGGCAGAACCAGGCACCCCCCTCAGACCATGGACTCTCCGGTGCAGATGACTTTGACGCTTTGGATGCTGTGGATGAAGCCAGTACAGCAGCGTCGTCTGTGCCTTCACGGTCCCAGGACATTGCTGTCACCACCACCGTGACCACAACACCAACAGCGGCCCCTGCCGTCGGGACCTGTACTGCCACTACCACCACCACCACCACTGCAACAAGTCTTCCCTGTGCCACTGTCCCAGACCCATTGGACAATGAAACACCCTCCACATCCCAGGAGAGCAGGTAGAGTTTCCGGGCTAGGACCCAGGTGAGCCAACAGGTCCCGGACATGAGGGCAGGTGCAAGGGCAAGTGGCCAGCAACACCCACCCAATTGTGGTGCCGAGGCCCTGGATGCCATCAACAGGGCCGTGGACGTATATGAGCGTGCACAGGCACAGGCATGTGAAGACACACTGGAGCACTGGCAGCTGTTGAGGTCCATCGACAACAGGATGGCACAACTGGTGGACATCATGGGGCAGCAAGCAGCGGCTCGGAGGGACCAGCCTGCAGGCCATATACCACCTCCCCCTCCCCCCAGTGGCCTGCAGGATGTAATTCCACAATCATCCCCTGAGGCCACAGAGAGGGATGTGTCCCCCGAGCAAGCTACCCCCACAGCAGCCCCCCCTCTGGCCAAAATACAGAGGGGATGTCCGAGGAAACAGCCAGGTGAAACCAGTGGCAAAGCACCAGCCAGCTGCCAGACGAGGAGCCAGCGCTGACTTCACCATACCCTGAGCCTGTGATTCACTCTGCTGACTACCCTCCCCCACACCGCCAGGCCATCGCATATATCTGTTGTACTGGGTTCCCACAACAATGTGGGTTCTACACGATGTTCTCATCCTTCATGACTTTCAACTTGCTGATCCCCACCCCCCATCTTGGTGAATATGCACTCACCCAACACTACCACCATTGTAAATAAACACCATTGAAACACTCATGTCTGTGTGTACTCCATGTTTTAATCACAGGGTGTACAATGATGTAAACGTTACCATGTCCAAGGAGCAATGCCTGTCTGTACTCATGGTGAAAATGAAGCGACCTGGGGAGAACAAGAGAACAACATACACATGTCAGGAGACTGCATCACAGCCTTCACACCACACCGCACTTCACGGCTGTGCTATCTATCCACTCCACAATTTGCACCAGTCACAACATACCCATTCTTGAGCCGTGCATTACTACCATGTCCCACACACGTTTGCATCCAGCACAGAGCCAACCACAGGCAGCAGTCTCAACCCACATCCAGACATCATCACCAACCACCCCTCCCACATACCATGTCAACACTGTACGTTGACACCCACCTTCAAGGGAAGTAGCGCTCAATGAGCTGATGTCTCTGGTCCACACCTTCCTCCTCTCCACTATCATCATTACTGGACACGGGCGGGATAGCATGCGGACTTGTTGGTCTGCAGGGTCTAGGATCAGGGGGATCTCCTTGCGAAGGGTCAGGTTGTGGGGCATGCAGCAGGAGACCACGATTTTGCAGACCTTTGCGGGTGAGTAAGGCAGGGCCCTTCCGGTCTTGTCCAGGCAGCGGAACCTTGACTTCAGCAGCCCAAATGTGTGCTCCACCACCCAACGTCTCTTGCCATGTGCCACATTATATCGCTGTTCGCCTGGGGTAGTGGGATTCCGTACTGGGCTCAACAACCATGGGCGGTTCGGATACGCAGAGTCACCTACGGGAGAGGTGGACAGGCACATCCAACATTACCACTGTGGTGGGGATCAGCAGGGCACACATACAACACAGTGGTTGACACTTATAACTCACCAACAAGCCAGCTACGTTCCAGATGCATATTGGCCATCATTTGGGGCACAATGCTGCGCCACAGGATGTGGGAGTCATGTGCAGAGTCTGGCAATCTGGCACAAACATGCAAGATGATCTGATTGGCCTGGCACACCACTTGGACGTTGATGGAGTGGGATTGCTTCCGATTACGATAAATGTGTTCTCGTGCCTGTGGTGGAACCAGACCAATATGTGTGCCATCACTGGCACCCATGACATGTGGAATCCGACCCAAAGCGTAGAAATCAGCCTTCACAGCTGGCAATTCCGCTGCCCCTGTCAAATGGATATATTCATCCTTAAACAGCATTATGGCTGCCGGGACATCACGCAGTACCACACTAAACATGAGTTGGAAAATCCCCCCTGCTGTACCAATTGTGTGCTGGAAAGTGCCAGTAGCGAAGAAGTGAAGTGCCGCCATCACCTTGGCCGTTGGTGTTATTGCACCGGGATATTCCCTGCGTGGCTGCAGGTGGGGCTCCAGTTGGGCAACCAGGATCTGCAATGTGTCGGTCCAAGCGGAATCTGTGTATTACCTCGTCGGCCACAATGTCCTCCAGCACAGTGTATGGACGGTGCACATTCGGAGCCCTCCTAGAATGGGAGCACATGTCAATTGTAAACACAACACAGCTGTACCACATTTGTGATCATGACAGACACAGCAACAACAATGACTGACATCACCATTGATGGTACCACAGACTACATGTGTGTTGGCCCTGGCACACAACAATGGCACACCTGTAGACTTGCCACACATTGACATCCCCACAATGACGTCACAAGCATGTGTATGCACAAAGGCACGTTTCCACATGTAGCACAGACAGCCATGATTGTGCAACATACACCTCATGTGTGGAACTGCATCCCCACTGGCCCCAATCTTTGTGCTGCACCATGCCAATACAGAAATACACAGTCCATGAGGTCATGCACCTCTGACTAGACTTGCATAGGCTGGACATGGACACATGAGAGGGCAAACCATCAAGCATACATCACACAGCAACAAAATCATAGTGCATCCATCACATCATCACATGTTGTTGCACAGACCAATCACAGACTCACATGCAGCACAATCTGCAGGTCCATGGTAACACTGAATTGTGTAAATGTTAACCAACAACCCATGTCACATGTGAGCCACCACATCACAACATTGTCACAGATGTGCACTGGCCTGGCATGTGCACTCAGCACTGGTCTGGGTGGGTAACTTGCAATGTTTGCACAGCCCAGTTGCATGATCATGGTGGCCAATGGACACCCATGAACAGCGCCCTCACCACAGCATGATGTGTTGGCAGGTACCATGTACCTGCTCTGCTGACCATATCCCCTTGCCAACACGTAATGTGTTCCTGACCATGCAGTTATTGGCCTCGCGCTGGCAGTGCATGCTTGCCGCAAATACAAAACTTGCATTCAGCCTCCACGAAGACGGTTCACATTGGCTGTTGAATAGGGTGCCATGGCCGGGACACACCGGCGCGGTCATGCGTGCGCTGCCGCTAGGGTGCATCTTTCAAATCCATCCAGTTTCCGGCACCGCGATGGAGGTTCACGAATACCGCAGGGGCGGGGCAGGCTTTCCATCACATTTATATCCACATTGTGAAAAGGCATTTGGTATGTCCCGCCATGCAGATAGCGGTACCCACCGCCGTTCCCCGGCGGTGTCTCACCGCCAGGGAACGGTGGTGGGTACCGCTATCTGCATGGCGGGCCCCTAGACTGAATGGGCATGGGCGGTGTCTCACCGCCGGGGAACGGCGGTGGGTACCGCTATGTGCATGGTGGGCCCCTACACTGAATGGGCATGGGCAGTGTCTCACCGCCGGGGAACTGCGGTGGGTACCGCTATCTGCATGGTGGGCCCCTAGACTGAATGGGCATGGGCGGTGACTTACCGCCGCGGAACGGCAGTGGGTACCGCTATCTGCATGGCGGGCCCCTAGACGGAATGGGCATGGGCGGTGACTCACCACCGGGGAACAGTGGTGGGTACCGCTATCTGCATGGCGGGCCCCTAGACTGAATGGGCATGGGCGGTGATTCACCGCCGGAAAAGGCGGTGGGTACCGCTATCTGCATGGAGGGCCCCTAGACTGAATGGGCATGGGCGGTGACTCACCACCGTGGAACAGTGGTGGGTACCGCTATCTGCATGGCGGGACATACCAACTGCCATTTCATAATGTAGATTTAAATGTGGCGGAAAGCCTGCCCCGCCCCCGCGGTATGCGTGAACCTCCATCGCGGTGCCGGAAACTGGATGCATTTGAAAGATGCACCGTAGCGGCAGTGCACGCATGACCGCGCCGGAGTGTCCCCGCCATGGCACCCTATTCAACAGTCAATGGGAACCGCCATCGCGGTTGCAAAATGCAAATTTGAAAATCACGTAAGGCGTGCACTGGCACCGCGGGGCCAGTCATTGGAGAGTTTTAAATAAGGCAGACCTGGGACACCAATTGCAGCTGCCCTGTACCAATGAAATTACCTCTGGGCCCTATATATGTGTGGGAGTGTGCACCACATCTATTGTGTAAACAAAGTGAACGTCAATGGAGAAAAACATATGACCGGACAGCCAAAACCCTTTATGTAAAACACAGGAAAGCATATTTCTCTAGTATTAAAATTGCTAAGAAGGACTATTACACTAAAGCCATTAAAGTAGCTCAGCAAAAACAAGAAACTGTCTTCTCCATAGTCAAGTCCTTTACGCATCCGAAAGCTCCTCAGTCGTAAATTCCACCGTCCCAAGGTTTCTGTAACTAAATTGCGGATTATTTTGAGGAGAAAATTAAGCTCTTACAAGGGGATTATCCTGCTACCCCTCTGCCCTCCTCGCAGGGCCATTATGACACCATGGAGACACAGGTCCACACTTGTAGCACGTTTAAACCAGTCTCTTTTCTACAAACTCGCGAAGCCATTTTAGCTTGCAAATCAGGTGCTCCTTCTGACTCTCGTCCCACCTGGGTTCTCCACCAGATAATTGACTTAGTCAACCCTAGCATAAATGTTATTGTCAATGCCTCACTTGGTTCAGGTATTGTCCCCTGCGATTGGAAAAAAGCAATAGTTAAACCGCTAATGAAGAAACAAAATAAAACTACCACTGACCTCTCCAATCTCCGACCAATATGGGAAAGATAACAGAACAGATGGTTTACCAAGAGCTGAGGAATTCTGTCGAAATACATAATATTCTCCATCCTCAGCAGTCGGGCCTTCGCCCAAGGCACTCAACGGAAACGGCCCTCATCGAACTCACCGACTCCATCAAACTGTTACAGGATGAAGAAAAAAACGCTGTCCTAATATTATTAGATCTAACGGCGGCGTTCGACACCATTTCCCACAAAATATTGATTGGGAGGCTGAGGGATATAGGTATTACAGAGGTGGCCCTGGACTGGATAATTTCCTTCTTGTCTGATAGATCACAGGTCATTTCCTTGGGCCCCTTACGTTTCGACTGAAAAAAAGGTTACATCTGGAGTTCCGCAAGTCTCTATTTTGAGTCCAATTTTTATTTAATGTTGATATGGTCCCCCTCATTACCCTCATTGAGTCATACGGGATACTTGTAACATCGTATGCCGATGATACACAATTGATTGTATCCATAGACAAGAACTCCACTAAAGCGGAACCAAAGCGGAACTAAAGCGACCACAGCGGAAAGCGGAACTAAAGCGACCACAGCGCCTCTGGCCTGGTTGCCCCCTAGCTCCTCAGCGCTCCTGCTCCAGGGACCCTTGCAGTGACACCTCCTCTCCGACGCCGTGAGCGGCGCCCCAGCCGCCGCAGGGCTGCCCGCTGAAACCGATCCCGCTTTCCCGCCGCTTCCTGCCTAAGGACCCGCCCCCTCGCCAGTCCATTGGTGGACGTGACCCCGCCTCCCAGCTGACCCGCCCTCCCGGCTCCCCTCTTAAGGGGACCCCACACGCACCTGGACAGCGACCACAGCGCCTCTGGCCTGGTTGCCCCCTAGCTCCTCAGCGCTCCTGCTCCAGGGACCCTTGCAGTGACACCTCCTCTCCGACGCCGTGAGCGGCGCCCCAGCCGCCGCAGGGCCGCCCGCTGAAACCGATCCCGCTTTCCCGCCGCTTCCTGCCTAAGGACCCGCCCCCTCGCCAGTCCATTGGTGGACGCGACCCCGCCTCCCAGCTGACCCGCCCTCCCGGCTCCCCTCTTATGACGCCCCCTCAGCGACCGCGCAGCGGACGCGCGCAGCGGGAGCACCGATTGAGCGCCGAAGGTGCGCCAAAGGTAAGCCCGTCTGCGCCCGTCCGTGCCTGGACCGCGCCCAGGGCCAGGACCCCTGGCCCCGGCAGACCCCAGCCCACCCGCCGGACGTACGACGCCGCCACCCTCAACGCACTCAACGCTGGCCGAACCCCTGGATGCTACCGAGCCACCCCGAGACGCACCCACGGACCCTTCATCTGCCAGTCCTGCAAGTTCTCCTGCATCCGGACCTGCACTGCACCAGCATCCACCAAGCAGAGCACCAGCAGCACCCACCTGAAGTGCATCCTGCTCAACACCCGCTCCGTCCACAGACACGCCGTCGAGCTCTGGAACCTGCTCGACACCACAGCCCCAGACGTCGCCTTCCTCACGGAAACCTGGATGAACGCCTCCTCAGCGCCCGACATCGCCATCGCCATCCTGGACGGCTACAAAATCATCCGGAGGGACCGCGGCAACCAGACAGGAGGAGGCATCGCCATCATCCACAGGAACACCATCCGCATCACGACCAACACCGATGACACCATCGCACCCGCCGAACACCTGCACTTCCAGATCCACGTCAACCCCAAGACCACCCTCAGATGCACCCTCATCTACAGACCCCCGGGACCACGCACACAATTCAGCGAGGACATCGCTGACTTCATCAGCCCGCTCGCCCTCCCTTCAGCCGACTACATCCTCCTCGGGGACCTCAACTTCCACCTGGAGAACAACAACGACCGCAACACCACCACCCTGCTGGACAACCTCGCAAACCTGGGACTCAAGCAGCTGGTGACCACCCCCACCCACTACGCCGGACACACACTCGACCCGATCTTCTCTTCCAGCAAGGACATCGCCTTCAGCCACGCCTCGGGACTCCCATGGACGGACCACAGCTGCGTCCACTTCAGCTTCAGAAGGACCACGCTCCACCATCACCAGCAACAGGCTGCCCGCAGAAGCTGGAAGAAGATCACTGTAGACCAGCTCACCACGTCCTTGAGCAAGAACCCTCCCACCAGCACAACGAACCCCAGTCAAGCAACCACCAACCTCACGAAATGGATCAGCGACTGCGCAGACGAACTCGCCCCGCTGAAGACCCCGCCGAGCCGACCCGGCAGCAAGAAAGCCCCATGGTTTAACGACGAACTCAAGAGCTCCAAGAAGAACTGCAGAGCACTCGAGAAAACCTGGCGCACTGACCCAACACCGGACAACATGACTGCCCTCAAGCTCGCCACCCGAAAACACCACCAGCTGATCCGCGCCACCAAGAAAACTGCATTCAAGGAACGACTGGACAACAACGCACACAACAGCAAGGAACTCTTCAACATCGTGAAAGAGCTCTCCAACCCCAACGCCGGAAACAACGACATCACCCCTTCGCAAGACCTCTGCAACTCCCTCGCCTCCTACTTCCACAACAAGATCGCGGACATACACAACAGCTTCATCACTCAACCGACGCACGCCACGACCGAACCACCGCCACCCACCACCACCCTCCGCGCCTGGACCCCGATCAGCACTGAAGACACCATCCGCACGATGAACTCCATCCACTCCGGATCTCCGACAGACCCCTGCCCGCACCACGTCTTCAACAAGGCCGACACTGTCATCGCACCCCACCTGCGGGACATCATCAACACCTCCTTCGACATCGCCACCTTCCCGGAGAGCTGGAAGCACGCCGAACTCAGCGCTCTACTCAAGAAACCATCAGCAGACCCTACCGACCTCAAGAATTACCGCCCCATCTCGCTGCTCCCGTTTCCGGCCAAAGTCATCGAGAAGACCGTCAACAAGCAACTGGCCGCCTTCCTCGAGACGAACGGCTCCCTCGACCTCTCGCAGTCTGGCTTCCGAGCCAACCACAGCACCGAGACCGCCCTGATCGCAGCCACAGACGACATCCGAGCCCTGCTCGACAAGGGAGAAACAGCGGCCCTCATCCTCCTGGACCTCTCCGCGGCCTTCGACACTGTCTGCCACCGCACCCTAGTACAGCGCCTCAGCAACGTCGGAATCCAGGAGAAGGCACTGGAGTGGATCACCTCCTTCCTCACCGGAAGGACACAGAGAGTCCGCCTCCCCCCGTTCAGATCGGAGGCCACCGAAGTCATCTGCGGCGTCCCTCAAGGCTCCTCGCTCAGCCCAACTCTCTTCAACGTCTACATGAGCCCCCTCGCAGCCATCGCACGCCAGCACAACCTGAACATCATCTCCTACGCCGACGACACCCAGCTGATCCTCTCCCTCACCAACGACCCCGCCACCGCCAGAACCAACCTGCACGAAGGGATGACAGAAGTAGCCAAATGGATGTCGAACAGCCGCCTGAAACTGAACTCAGACAAGACGGAAGTCCTCATCCTGGGATCCTCACCCTCTGCCTGGGACGACTCCTGGTGGCCCCCCGCCCTGGGCAGCGCACCCAAACCAACTGACCACGCACGCAACCTGGGCTTCATCCTGGACTCCTCCCTCTCCATGACCAGACAAGTCAACGCCGTCTCCTCGTCGTGCTTCCACATCCTGCGAATGCTACGCAAGATCTTCCGATGGATCCCCACCGAGACCAGGAAGACGGTCACCCAGGCCCTCGTCACCAGCCGTCTGGACTACGGCAACTCCCTCTACGCCGGAACCACCGCCAAACTCCAGAAGAGACTCCAGCGGATCCAGAACACCTCAGCACGACTCATCCTGGACATCCCCCGCCGCAGCCACATCTCCGGACACCTGAGAGACCTGCACTGGCTCCCGGTCAACAAGAGAATCACCTTCCGGCTCCTCACCCACGCACACAAAGCCTTACACAACCAAGGACCAGGATACCTCAACAGCCGCCTCAACTTCTACGCTCCCATGCGCCAGCTTCGATCGACCAGCCACGCCCTCGCCGCCGTCCCCCGCATCCGAAGAGCCACCACAGGAGGAAGGTCCTTCACCTACCTGGCCGCCAAGACTTGGAACTCCCTTCCGACCCACCTCCGCCTGACCCAGGACCACCTCGCCTTCAGGAAGCAGCTCAAGACCTGGCTATTCGAGCAGTAGCGGACCCCCCCCCAGCGCCTTGAGACCCTCCGGGTGAGTAGTGCGCTATACAAATGCCCAGATAGATAGATAGAACTTTCAGAACTGCCTGACAGATGTTTTTTTGTGGATGGAAAATAATCATTTGAAATGTAACGCCAATAAGACAGAAATTCTACCCATGGGCAAAAATGTCAATTTTAGTCCAAGTAAATGGTGGCCAGAAGATTCCCCTACGCCACCCCACTCAGTGGAAGTAGCTAGAAATCTGGGGGTCTTCTTCGATTCCGCACTCTCCTTCGACCATCATGTGAGGAAGGTGGCAGGAAGCTGCTTTAGTATTATAAAATCTTTAAGAAATTCTTTGACTTCCTTCCCACGGATTCAAGAAAGGCGGTGGCAGTAGCCCTCATACTTTCCCGTCTGGATTATTGTAACGGCCTGATGGCTGGGGTAAAAAAGGCCACGTTAAAAAAACTGCAGAGTCTGCAATACGCGGCAGCTAGATTGGTGCTTAAATTACCTAGAAAATCTTCCGCATCCACAGCCCTTAGGACTTTGCATTGACTGCCCCTGCACAAAAGGATTTTGTTCAAAATCCTGTTGACTACCTACCGTGCTCTCGGTAATATGGGCCCAAGGTATCTTTCAAGACGATACACTCGTTATAATCCCACCAGAGTGCCGAGATCAGTAGGTTGTAACCTAATTATCATCCCCAAATTCCATTACAAAACTAAGGGTGGGAAGACCCTTACTGTCTTGGCCTCCAAAGCTTGGAATGCCATGCCTAAAGAACTCAGACTCCTGGATAGAGAGAGTTTGTTTAGGAGACAACTAAAAACTTGGATTTTCAATTTACCTGATGCCTATGTAATGGCCGCCATCTAGCTCTCACAAATGTTGTCTTAGTCCTCCTTCAGCACCAGTTCGGAGAGACAGTCTGCGCTATATAAATACCGCATACAAATACAAATACAAATACACTGCTTCTAGCCACTGCTGCCTGCACCCATCACCTCTACCTGCTGCTGCCTGCTCCCTACAACACCCACTGCTGTTGCTGCAGATCCAGTCTCGAGCCAGTGCTGCCTGCACCTCCACCTGCTGCTGCCTGCTCCCTACAGAATCAGGTGCTGCTGTGCCAGTGTCCTGGACACCGTGATGTCGAGGGTTGTGCAGATCTGGTCCAGTCCCTTCGTCACTGAGGAGCTGCATGTCCTCGTGGATGGGGTACTCAACCAGTATGGGAGGCTGTACGGTGCCCCTGAAGTGCTGGTAAGTGCAGTGTGATGTAAATGAGGGGGCATGGTTTGCACCACTTACTCTGTGCATCTGCTGTCTGGGCATGCTAGGGGCTGTGTGGGACACAGTTGGGCATGCTGTGTGCATGGTCATGATTCGCGATCTGCACTTTGAGATGGGTGTGGCACGCAGTGTCGCAGAGCACATGCCATATGAAGGCTAGTAATCAGTGGGCTGACTCAGGTCTGTTGTGTGCATGTGACAATCTGTGGTGGTGGTGTGGAAATTGCATGTCTGTGTCCCTCCATGTTGGGACCATGGCACAGATCCTTTTCCATCAGGGCCATGTCGGTCAGTGGTGAGCATTTTAGGGCAATGTGGGTTTGCTCCTGCCCTGCCTGGACATTGTGGGGTTTGTCTGCTTCACTAATAGGCTGATTTGCTACTATGATATGACATCTGATTCACCGATGGGCACCAAGAAGGTATGTGTATGCTGGTACATGTGCTATTCCAAACCCCATACCAGATATCTAGTTTGTGTGTGGCTCCCATGCCTTTTCTGTAAGTCTCATGGCATATGTACCTACCAGCCATATCTGCAGTTCCCCTGCTATGTTAATGTGATTCACATGTACAGTGTGCCTGTGTTGACTGACTAATGTACACTGACATGTCTTCCTCTTACCTCCCAAATCCGTAGCTCAAACTTCACCAGCGTAAGGCCTTATGGAGGGCCATAGCACGCGATGTGCGTGCCGTGGGGGTGTGCAACAGGCGACATACACACTGCCACAAGCGGTGGGACGACATCTCCACGCTCAGCAGGAACGTGGCGGAGATGACACTGGGGGTGATTCCACGTGCTGGCAGGTTGGCACACCGTACCATGACCCCACTGATGTCACGCATCCTAGCAGTGACACATCCTGATCTGGCGGCACGTTTGAGTGAGGAACAGCAGGAATCTGGGGGTGAGTCTACAGTATGGGCTCATTTTCTTAATGTGTGCCCACATAGGTTGCATGTCAGAGACAGTACTTGCCTCTGTGATGTTGGCAGTGTGCTTCAATTGCTTATGAGAGGACTCTGTGTTGCGTGCAGTTGGCATGGTTTTCCTGCAGCATGACATACATGGTGCATTCCTGTGTCTGGCCCTGTACTTGACAATCAGATCTGTGGCCTCATTGCAACACCTGCATATTTGTCAGCATTGACATGCCATGGATGTTTGACGCACATGTTTCACATGTACAGGCAATTTGTGCTAATGGGGATGGGTGAAGGAGGTTGTGGATGCCCAGGCTGGGTACGACATGTTGTTTTGACTTCCAGGTCTGTCCGCCACTTGCCTATGAAGTTTGTGACCCTGGCACTTACATGTACCCACATCTCTCTCTCTTTCAGCATTGGACGAGGGCAGTGTCAGACTGTTGGACTTGGCCCTTCTCGCAGGTTCACCCCTTAACTTTTTGCTTTTAATTATGACCTGGTGTTAGTGATTTTTGGTTTCTGTGCACTTTACCACTGTGTCCCAGGGTAAAGTGCGTGCGTGTGGTAAGGTTGGCCTGCCCTCCCATAGGAATGCATGGGGAATTTATGTGTCCCTGGTAGTTCCTGATGCATGGGGAGTGCAGGTACGAGTTTGGTATGTGTGGACTCGTGTGATTAAATGCTGTGCGGTGATGTGTGCGGCGTTATTGTGTCTAGTGTGGAAGTGCCACTTCTAGAAGTTGGTGTGCCTGTGCAGTGAATGTGCTGGCTTGTGATTGGCTGGAGCTGGCTGGTGAGCCTGGCTCCAAGAGTCAGGATGGGTCTGCCCCGGTGGTGAATGGGAGATCTGCATGAGTGATGTGAGGGAGGAGTGCACCTGGGACCTGAATAGGTCTGGGCTTTCCCCTCACAATGCTTGCTCCACCACCTGTGGTGTGTCTGATGTCCCTGACCCATCCTGTGAATAGGCAGAGGGGCTGAGCAAAAAAAAGCGCTCAGGACCCAGTTGCATCTGGTTCACTCCTTGCCTGCCCCTTTGACAACAACGGATTTCTCTGTATAAAAAGAGGCTGTGACCTCTTGTAAAATGTTCTTGTTTCCTGACTTGAATCTACCAGGGACTTGCTGCTGCTGGGTCCCAGGGGAAGGCTTGACTCCCTGGGCCCTGCCCAGCCCCTGGATGCCTGATGGACCTTGTGCTGGGACCCCTCTGCCTTGCCTGGGGGACTGGAGGACTTCCCTGGACTGAGGAGCTCGTTGCTCCATGTCTTTATGCCCAGGAATTTCCCTTGTTTTCCCCCAGTTGCTCTATGGAACTGGAGTTCTTTCTCCCCTAGCGCCTGGGGCGCTTCTTCACCATTTTAGCCCATTTATTTAGGCACTTTTATTGGCAGGAGCCTACCCTGCATTGTGTCCAGTGCGCACGTGCCCACCCTGCGTCTTCGAACTATTTCCTAATTTCCGCAGGTGCTCACCCTGCTTATTGGCATCCTTAGTGGGTGCCCACCCCGCTTCCATGATTTATTTTATGACCGAGGGAGCCTACCCCTCATTTTGTGCCCCCGAGTCTCACCGCCCGCGGCTCGAGCCGCGTTAAGATGGCCGCCTCATCCTCGGCCCGCCTGGTTGGGGGCGGGGCCTGCGACGGAAGCGGAATGCGGCCAGAAGAGGGGAAGAAGTTTGAGCCTGCCCCGCAGGGCTCCCGTATGCCGATGGGAGCCCTGCACACTGCACGGCCGGAAGAGGGAACTGCTGTTCCAGGAGCCACGAAGGCTCCACATTGAGTCCCGGTCCCGAGTGAAGAGCGAAGTGGGTGCCTTGTGAAGGCGGGGCTCCCTTGAGAGAGAGAGCCCCGCCAAGCGCTACTGCCGCCAGAGAGGAGAGAGAGCAGGCCAGCGGCGAAGCGGAGACCGGCCGCGTCAAGAGTCCCGGTGAGTAAAGGGGGGACTGTTGCTGTCCTGGGTCGGCCGCAGGGCCCGTGTGCAGAGAAGCCCCGGTCAGAGCGGCCCTGTTGGTGCAGTGGGCCGCTCCAACAGTGACATAATTGTTTAGAGGCTCTGAGGCCCCACTTTGGCCGCATTATTTCCGAGTCCCCAGAGGAGCGACTTCAACGATGGGCACGTGTCTTCTTTCCTGAGCCCAAAGGGCTCCCAAATATGTCCCAAGTTGTCCTAGAGCCAAAGGGCTCCACCGTTGGGGGCATTTATTTCTAAGGAGCCAGAGTGCTCCCAGGTGCACAGTATTTCCAGAGCCAGATGGCTCAGTTTGGTGCAGTCTTTGTCATGAGGGGCTAGTGAGAGCCCCAGTCACAGTTTTGAGTTTCCAGCTACCCAGCAAGTAGTGGGCAGCTGCACCGTTTAGGCTTTTATTCCTAGGGGACATGTTCTCTTGGACTCAGGAGTAAGTCGCACTCCTTCATCCCTACTTTGGCCTTCCCCAGCTGCGCAGCCCTTAGTGCCAGCTGCAGCATTTAGGCCCTGTTCTGTCCCTGTCCTCAGCTGCCCAGCAAGTAGTGGGCAGCTGCTACGTTTAGGTTATGGCGCAGTGTCGCAACCTGGACCTCAGTGCTATTTATGTACTAAATGTGAATGTGCTAAAGGTGATTTCTGCACTAAAGGTGTTTCATGCGCTAATGCTTTGGGTGTGAGGAAATGTACTGTGTGTAGTATGTTTTGCGCACCCTGTGTTCTGACACCTCTGAATGTGTTTTTATGCATCATTTGTAAAGTTTCTGGCCAATACCCCTAAATGTATTTTTATGCTTAGGTGGTTGTTTTTCCTAGTATAGTTATGCTATTGAGTTCATGATTCCCTGTGTGATATTTTCCTAAGGTGGTTAGGGTTGCGTAGGTGGTACTTACCTCTTACCAGTGGTTACTGGTTGTGTGCTCTATTTTCTATTTTTGTGCTACAGTTATTATTGTTCTATGTTCTAAGCGCTATTCCTACAAGTATTCTGGTTCTAAAAGTGCTTATTCCTGACAGTGGCCCAGGTGGCCCTGTCCTGTACATATATCCCCTGTAAATTCTGCCCCTGCCAGTGGCACAGTGTAAACGGTGTGTTACTTATCTAATGTGTTTGGTATAATACAAAGGCTATTTTTATATAACCTTGTGAGGAGTTCCTTTTGTGGCGGGCCTGGGATGTTGTTGCTGGGGGTGCTTGTGCAAATGCTTTACACATTGCCTCCGTGATAAGCCTGACTGCTCGTGCCAAGCTACCAAGGGGGTGAGCAGGGGTTATCTTTGGCGGGTGACTTCCTTGCCCTGATTAGATTGGTGGTTTCTGCCTGGCTTTGACGCAAGCCTCAGCCAACCAGAAATCCCATTTCTAACACAGACAGACAACAGAGGCAGTTGGTGACAATGCATCGTGCTCTGATGTAACACAGGATACGACTGAGACAGATATGAGCAGCATCGTTGAGGGTGGCAGTGGTGACCATGAGGACTCACGTGTTGAGACACCAACATCCTCGTCATCCAACAGCGGGGGTGAGTCTATATTGTTAGGTGACACAGGGAGTGGGAAATCAACCCCCTCAACCGGCACACAGTGTACAGGGCAGACACTCCCGCAAACTGCAACAAGTACTGTCTGTGCTCGCCAGAGTCAGAGACACAGAGTGTCCTTTGGTCCAGGCACCGCTGAACCTGACCCTGTGTGCCAAACTGCCCTCAGTGCTGAGGCAGTTGACCAGCTGCGCCAGCTGCGTGTGGGTCAGACTAACATGCTAAATGCATTCTTGGACTGCGACAGGAAGTTGTGCCCGGTGGTAGCTTTCATGGAGGGGATGCATGGGGATGTGGTTGGTATATTCAGGACTGTCCAGTCCTTGTCCTCAAAAGTGACGGCAGCCATTCAGCTGTCACATGCCCAAAGTTCAGCTTCTGCACCTGCGTGCACACCACAGGCTGGAACAGAGGAGAGTGACCTCTCCGATCCTGCCTCACACTCTGGATATGGCACACAGAGCCAATACAAGCAGCAGGCAAAGCTACACAGGCCACATACACCATCCCCTTGGAAAGCTAGAGGCAGCGCAGGGCATGACATAAGCTGCCCCTCAGATGAGACACAGGGCACTCAGGCATCCCCATCCATGTCCACTCCCAGGGACAAAGCATCTCCCAGGGAAAATGCATCTCCCAGGGAAAAGGCATCTCCCAGGGACAAAGCATCTCCCAAGAAAAATGCACCTTCCAGGGACAAGGCATCTTCCAAGGAAAAGGCACCTCCCAAAGACAAGGCAAGTCCCAGTGACAAGGCACCTCCCAAGGAAAAGGCATCTCCCAGGGACAAGGCATCTCCCAAGGAAAAGGCATCTCCCAGGGACAAGGCACCTCCCAAGGAAAAGGCATCTCCCAGGGTCAAGGCATCTCCCAAGGAAAAGGCATCTCCCAGGGACAAGGCATCTCCCAGGGACAAGGCACCTCCCAAGGACAAGGCACATACCAAGGATAAGGCACATACCAAGGACAAGGCACCTCCCAAGGACAAGGCACCTCCCAGGGACAAGGTACCTCCCATGGACAAGGTACCTCCCATGGACAAGACATCCCCCGAGGACATACAGCCATCAGCCATGCCTCCCCTGAAGCTGGTGTTGGTGAGGGATCGTAAGACACATGTCTCAGAGGTCGATTCTCCCCATCCCTCGACTCCCAACACCACCCCTGTGAAGCAGAGGAAGGAGTACAGTGTTGTGGGGTCCCCTGTTACACAGGTGTTTGAGGGCAGGAGGCAGGCCAGAGCAAGCGTTCAGCAGGGTGCAGCATGTCCTCAGAGAGCAGACAACCACCAGCACATGATCCACCTTTGA
Organism: Lissotriton helveticus; assembly: GCF_964261635.1. NCBI lineage: Eukaryota > Metazoa > Chordata > Amphibia > Caudata > Salamandridae > Lissotriton > Lissotriton helveticus. The sequence goes on from NW_027611959.1 coordinate 267,337, forward strand.
TAGGAAGTGTGTCTGTGGAGCCAGCACCACTTCCCAATCCTATCAAGTCCAGACTGACCGCACAGGTTCCCAAAAGCGTAGACATATACCGCAAACAACTGAGCCTCATACTGTCTCTCCTGGACAGCTCTTTCCAGCTCCCAGAGCCACCCAGCCTCCTGGACCATACAGCCCAGTGGGTCATCAGTACAGTGATGTCACAACCTGAGCTGCAGTTCACTCTCATGTGTCAGATACTGGCACTGTGTCTGTTGTCCACTCTCAGGTGTCAGATACTAGCACTGTGTCTGTTGTTCGGTCTCCTGTATCGGGTACTGCCACTGTGTCTGTTGTTCACTCACATGTATTAGATACTAGCACTGTGTCTGTAGTTCGCTCTCCTGTATCAGGAACTGCCACTGTATCTGTGGTTCACTCTCATGTTGAAGATACTAGCATGGTGTCTGTTGTTCACTCTCCTGGATCAGGTACTGCAAATGTGTATGGAGCTATCTCCATGGATCAGGTGCTAGTGCTGTGTCTGTAGTTCAGTCCCCTATGTCAGGTGCTGCCAGTGCGTCTGCACCTCCGATGGTACACAGTCCACCTGATTCTCTGGTGTGAGTTTCAGTCCCCCTCCCACACATCTCTTCCATTTTGCTGGCTGGACTGTCCATTGTAGGCACCCTGGCAGTGTTGTTGTCCATGGCAGTGTATATGCACCACATATACCTGTGCTGCCCCAGATGTACCTGCTCTGTTCACTGGCCCTGTTTGAGTTATGAAGCAATGTGCCACTGACTTGTGCTGCCTCAGATGTACCTGCTCTGTTCACTGGCCCTGTTTGAGTCATGAAGCAATGTGCCCCCTACTTGTGCTGCCTCAGATGTACCTCCACTGTTCACTGGCCCTGTTTGAGTTATGAAGCAATGTGCCCCTCACTTGTGCTGCCTCAGATGTACCTGCTCTGTTCACTGGCTCTGTTTGAGTTATGATGCTATGTGCCCCTCACGTGTGCTGCCTCAGATGTACCTGCTCTGTTCTGACCACTGGCCCTGTTTGAGTTATGATGCTATGTGCCCCTCACTTGTGCTGCCTCAGATGTACCTGCTCTGTTCTGGCCACTGGCCCTGTTTGAGTTATGATGCTATGTGCCCCTCACTTGTGCTGCCTCAGATGTACCTGCTCTGTTCTGACCACTGGCCCTGTTTGAGTTATGATGCTATGTGCCACTGACTTGTGCTGCCTCAGATGTACCTGCTCTGTTCACTGGCCCTGTTTGAGGTATGATGCAATGTGCCCCTCATATGTGTTGCCTCAGATGTACCTGCTCTGTTCTGGCCACTGGCCCTGTTTGAGTTATGATGCTATGTGCCCCTCACTTGTGCTGCCTCAGATGTACCTGCTCTGTTCTGGCCACTGGCCCTGTTTGAGTTATGATACTATGTGCCACTGACTTGTGCTGCCTCAGATGTACCTGCTCTGTTCACTGGCCCTGATAGAGTTAGGATGCAATGTGCCCCTCACTTGTGCTGCCTCAGATGTACCTGCTCTGCTCTGGCCACTGACCCTGTTTGAGTTATGATCCTATGTGCCCCTCACATGTGCTACCTCAAAGGTACCTGCTCTGGCCACTGGCCCTGTTTGAGTTATGATGCTATGTGCCCCTCACGTGTGCTGCCTCAGATGTACCTGCTCTGTTCTGACCACTGGCCCTGTTTGAGTTATGATGCTATGTGCCACTGACTTGTGCTGCCTCCAATGTACCTACTCTGTTCTGGCCACTGGCCCTGTTTGAGTTATGATACTATGTGCCACTGACCTGTGCTGCCTCGGATGTACCTGCTCTGTTCACTGGCCCTGTTAGAGTTAGGATGCAATGTGCCCCTCACATGTGTTGCCTCAGATGTACCTGCTCTGTTCTGGCCACTGGCCCTGTTTGAGTTATGATGCTATGTGCCCCTCACGTGTGCTGCCTCAGATGTACCTGCTCTGTTCTGGCCACTGGCCCTGTTTGAGTTATGATGTTATGTGCCACTGACTTGTGCTGCCTCAGATGTACCTGCTCTGTTCTGGCCACTGGCCCTGTTTGAGTTATGATGCTATGTGCCCCTCACTTGTGCTGCCTCAGATGTACCTGCTCTGTTCACTGGCCCTGTTTGAGTTATGATGCTATGTGCCCCTCACTTGTGCTGCCTCAGATGTACCTGCTCTGTTCAGGCCACTGGCCCTGTTTGAGTTATGATGCTATGTGCCCCTCACTTGTGCTGCCTCAGATGTACCTGCTCTGTTCTGACCACTGGCCCTGTTTGAGTTATGATGCTATGTGCCACTGACTTGTGCTGCCTCAGATGTACCTGCTCTGTTCACTGCCCCTGTTTGAGGTATGATGCAATGTGCCCCTCACATGTGTTGCCTCAGATGTACCTGCTCTGTTCTGGCCACTGGCCCTGTTTGAGTTATGATGCTATGTGCCCCTCACTTGTGCTGCCTCAGATGTACCTGCTCTGTTCTGGCCACTGGCCCTGTTTGAGTTATGATACTATGTGCCACTGACTTGTGCTGCCTCAGATGTACCTGCTCTGTTCACTGGCCCTGTTAGAGTTACGATGCAATGTGCCCCTCACTTGTGCTGCCTCAGATGTACCTGCTCTGCTCTGGCCACTGGCCCTGTTTGAGTTATGATCCTATGTGCCCCTCACATGTGCTGCCTCAAAGGTACCTGCTCTGGCCACTGGCCCTGTTTGAGTTATGATGCTATGTGCCCCTCACGTGTGCTGCCTCAGATGTACCTGCTCTGTTCTGGCCACTGGCCCTGTTTGAGTTATGATGCTATGTGCCACTGACTTGTGCTGCCTCCAATGTACCTACTCTGTTCTGGCCACTGGCTCGGTGGTAACTGTGCTGCTTCTTGTCCCTTGGTTGTGCAGCTTCTCATGGACATGCTCTGCACTCTCTCATTGCCCTGCCTGGAACTGTGCTGCTTCTTGCCCCTTGGTTGTGCAGCTTCTCATGGACATGCTCTGCACTCTCACATTGCCCTGCCTGGAACTGTGCTGCTCCTTGCCCCTTGGTTGTGCAGCTTCTCATGGACATGCTCTGCACTCTCTCATTGCCCTGCCTGTAACTGTGCTGCTTCTTGGACCTTGGTTGTGCAGCTTCTCATGGACATGCTCTGCACTCTCTCATTGCCCTGCCTGGAACTGTGCTGCTTCTTGCCCCTTGGTTGTGCAGCTTCTCGTGGACATGCTCTGCACTCTCTCACTGCCCTGCCTGGAACTGTGCTGCTTCTTGCCCCTTGGTTGTGCAGCTTCTCATGGACATGCTCTGCACTCTCTCATTGCCCTGCCTGGAACTGTGCTGCTTCTTGCCCCTTGGTTGTGCAGCTTCTCATGGACATGCTCTGCACTCTCTCATTGCCCTGCCTGGACCTGTGCTGCTTCTTGCACCTTGGTTGTGCAGACTCTCATGGACATGCTCTGCACTCTCGCATTGCCCTGCCTGGAACTGTGCTGCTTCTTGCCCCTTGGTTGTGCAGCTTCTGATGGACATGCTCTGCACTCTCTCATTTCCCTACCTGGAACTGTGCTGCTTCTTGCCCCTTGGTTGTGCAGCTTCTCATGGACATGCTCTGCAATGTGTACTGGCCACTGGGCTGGCTCCTGGGTACATCAGAGTGCTATCTTTGTGATGTTTAATAAAGTCAGTTACTCATGTTGTGTACTTTGTCAGTGTCCATGCTTGTTGTGTACTTGCATTGTGGCTTTCTTGTGATTTACAACATGCCCTGTCTAGCACGGATTAGTTCACACTGGTGACACATATGACAACAAGTGAGGCGAGTTTTGATCATGCCCCCTGCACTGCTCAATATACATATATTACTGGGCCGGCCCAGCAAGAGTAAGGGAGTGACACCTCTGCCATTGATGGGAGGCTGGCAATGAACGCCCATTTGCTTACAGAAAGGCCTCTCAGGCACCCACTGGGCCGCTGGTGGTCGTTTACAAATGCAGAGACCACCCAAATCGGTCCACCATGGCTGCCCACAAAAGAAGCCCTCAGCTGGGACTGGACACCGGCCCCTTGGGCATTGCCCTAGTGTATTGCCCTAGTGCCCTCGTTGCCAATCAGACGCTGCTGGTGTGAACATGTAACAGTGTTCATGCATGCTGTGGCGTGGTATGTGTGTATTGCATGCTTGCGTATCTGCGGTGGCATCCACGACGGTTCATGACTTGCTGGTAGTGAAGTACGAACAGGGCCGGGAAGGCGTGTAGAGCTGGGTCCATGGCGGTCGGGTCCGTGCGGTGGGTCTGATGGCACTGCTTTCCCTCTCCGTTGTGGTGCTTCCGCTGTCTATGAGATGGAGGTGTTTCCGCTGCGGTGTTCTGATTTGTTTCTGACTACATAATATTGCGGACGGTCGGGACGTCATTCCGCATGGCGGTGAGCCTGGATTGGCTCCGTCTGCCGCGGTGTCTGGTGTGTTCCCGCGGCGTTGCACGTTTTTCTGCGGTGGACGGTAAATGTGCCCAGTTCCCCTTCCTAATATGGCGGACGGAAGGCCCGCTGCTGGCGGGCAATGAGGTGCATTGTCCGCCGCCTCCAGCACAGCAGTCATGCATCCGTCCGCCATCCTAATGGACCCCTTAGTATTTTAGTAGAAATCGCACATAAGAAAGTGGAGTGGGTGTTGTGTGGCGTTTTAGGTTCTGACTGAATTTTCCCGATTCATGCCCTTATATAGGTCCAATTCACTTTGCCCTTATATAGCCATAGAAATCAAGCCCTTATTAAGGCATAGCTCATGCTACCCGAAAACAGGCATGGCTAATTCATCTGTTCACCAAACGTCACAACTGTTTCTTGGAAAACCAGCTTAAGCCGTCAGGGACTTCCCCTTGCTTAAATATTGATTTCTCCAAGAACTCAGTTAGTTTTACAATAAACAACTATTCCCCAGGGTTTCATTCATGACAGTCATATGCCCGACTTTACGTCAAACATGGAATTCCTAAACACTTTCAAGGTATAAATATACCTTCACGTGCTATAGCAGAGCACGGTGGTTCTGAGCAGTTCGACGACATACTTGCCAGACGCAGCTTGCTACAGCAAGTGCCGAAAGAAGCAGACTCTCCAGCTGACGCATTGCTCTGGAAACTGCCCTCCTCTGCTGAGAGAAATTCAGCTCCAGTGTTTCTGACTTCCCTTGCAGGGTGTTGGGAAATCGAGTCCCGAGAAAGAGATACCAGACCTCCTTCATTCCAAGGTATGGAGCTGATTAGAACCAAGAGAAACCTTTGGTAGATTCTTGCCAAAACACTAAACCTATGCTAAAACAATACTTTCTTTTTCCCTTGTACTAGACTCCGGGTAGGTACATTGGGGTTGGCGTATTTTAGAAGCACCAGTTGAGTATTTTAGTCTGTGTATTTATGTATGTATTTTTATATGGCTTAGAAACCATACAATGCTATTACAGTATTATTTCATAATACTATTCTCGCTGTACGCATTATACTTTGTATTATTTCATAATACTATTCTCGCTGTACGCATTATACTTTGCATTCTGTATAATGATTGTAGCAGTTCTCTTGCATGAGAAAGAAGACTGTTCAATAAACCTTTTATTGAAAACGCCCGTCTCACTATTTCTCTGCAGAACTCTGTAGAAACGAAGGATGCACGATTGACTGAGTGAAATACTTGTCTATTGTTTCTGCGACTCTGAGAGATATATTCTTATTCTTGGGAAACAAAGTTGTCATGTTTATGCCGTTGTCAGAAACTAATCCCTTCTTGTGAATTTAAGAACGTTTCTAGTGACCTCTGAGTTAGCTGGCACACACACAATTAAGTTTAGTATATTTCATAGAGACAAATTGACATAAGTCCTACATCAAATCTATAGGATATATTATTCCAATGCACAGAGCCTATTGGGAATATAGGAACTACACTACACTCCAATCACCTGTGCACTACCCATGCACTCATCCAATCACCTAGCCAGTACCCATGCACTTATCCAATCACTTTGCCAATACCCAAGCACTTATAAAATCACCACGTACTACCCTTGCACTCTTGCAATCACCCAAGCACCACCCATGCACTCATGCAATCATCCAGGCATTACCCATAAACGAATGCAATCAGTCAGGCAATACCTATGCACTCTTCTAATCACCCATACATTACCTCTGCACTCATGCAATCACCCAGGCATTAACCAAACACTTACAAAATCACCCACCCACTAGCCATGCACTCCTCCAATCACTCAGGCACTACTCATTCACTCTTTTGATTACCCACACATTACCTCTCCACTCATACAATCACTCAAGCACTAGCAATGCACACCTGCAATCATCCAGACATTACTTCTGCACTCTAGCTATGTGGATGAATGAACACTGTTTGAAATTAAATGGGACAAAAACAGAGGTCCTCATTATGGGAGGAAATGAGGTCAAATGGACGAAAGAATGGTGGCCCAGTTGTCTGGGTCCCCTGCCCACGCCCGCACAAGAGGCGAAGAACTTAGGTGTATGGGTGGACAATAAACTGTCCTTTGACAGCCACGTAAAGAGGACTGTTGGCAAATGTTTCGGGGTGATGAAAACCCTCAACCGCACCCTCGACCTGTTACCCACCAACTCCAGGCGCACCATGACACAGGCATTAATAACGTCCCGCATTGATTACGGGAATGTACTACTCATGGGTACTTCAGTAAAAAATATAAACAAACTACAGGTTCTACAAAACTCGGCAGCTCGCCTGGTGCTAAGGCTTCCCCGCCGTGCCCCCTCACGTCCTTCTCTAGCAGCCCTCCACTGGTTACCAATCAGTAAGAGGATTGCTTTTAAAGCAATGCTATGGTGCCATAAAATAATTCATCACAGAGCGCCGGCATATATGTCTGATCTGGTGTCTGTGTACGAACCCAACAGATCTCTCAGATCCAAAGGAATGGGTCTACTTAAAACTACCTGCCCCAAAAAAGCGAAAATGGGTGGCAGATCATTCCGCACCTTAGCCGCCAGGCAATGGAACCTCCTGCCTCTTGAGATTAGGTTGGAGAGTAATGAATTAGTATTTAGGAAGAAGCTGAAAACTTGCCTCTTTGCTGTGTGAAATGGCTCTCTCTTTCCTTCTTCTGCTGCTGCTGTCTTTCTCTATAGCGCGGGGACACGCCGGGAGGTGTTACCATGCGCTCTACAAACTCCTTTAAACTAAACTAAACTAAACTAAACTCTAGCAATCACCCAGGCACTACCCATGCACTCATGTAATCACTCAGGCTCTAGCCATGCATTTATATATGTACTTATGAACTTCTGCTGCACTTATGCAATCACTAAACCACTCCCCATACAGTGCTCCAATCATCCAGACACTACACGTACACTCATGCAATCAACCAGGGACTTCTTATGCAGTCATCCAATCACACCGAAAGTATCCATGCACTCCTCCATGCACCAAGGCACTACCCATGCACTCTTCCACGCACCGAAGCATTACTCATGCACTCCTTCAATCACCCAGACATTACCCCTGCATTGATGCAATCACGCAGACACTATCTATACACTCCTGCAATCACCTAGATACTACCCATGTACTCTTCCATGCACCCTGGCATTACTCATGCACTCCTTCAATCACTCAGACACTACCGCTGCAGGCGTGCAATCAATTGTGCACCCACTATCCATGCACTCTTACAATCTCCTGATATTAGCCAAATAATCATGGAATCACTCAGGTAGTACACTTGCACATCTCCAATCACTGAGGCACTATACATGCATTCATGCAATCACACATGCAGTACCCATTCACTTCTCCACATATTACACTTACCACAATTTATACAACAATTACAAATGTGTCTATATTTAAACCAAATAGGCGGTTCTGAAAAAAAAATTATTTTATTTTTTTGTGTTTTTTCAACTCTTTGTATTTTTTGAGTGTTTTTTTACAAGAATGAAAAAAATATACAGAACCAACGGTGAAAGGCTAAAAACAATATGCAATTTCAAAGTCATTGCAAAAAACAAAACAAACAAAAAAATGAACAATGGTGGTTATAATTTCAACCACTACGGCATCCAATGATTGCTCGCCATGGCACAAGATTGCTTTGCATTTTATGTAAGTCTGCTACACTCTGGCAAATTGAGGTATAATCTGCGGTGTTGAAGTTACAGATGAACCAGATGAAGTGCTTGCTTGTCCACTGTTGTTCAGTTTTGCTTGCCTTTCAAGGTCACGTTTGTGCTGTTCTCTTGCAAGATGTCATGGATGAATAGTCTGCAAATGCTTAAGCATTGAGGAGGCGCCACAGGAGTACTTCTTGTCAGAACCTTGTGACAAAACATTGTTACATAAGGTGTATGTAACCTTATGGGCATTAACTTTCTTCTCGCCAGGTGGAAATGTGAAGGAAGCCAATACGATACTTTTGGATCTCATCTTCACTGGTTCTTCCAACTCATCTTCATCTTCAGGTGGAAGCTGCCCTGCTGGAATTAAAGCTGAAATTTTTTGATGAAGAAAACACCCAAAAGAAGAGCAAAACAGAAGACCTGTCATTCATGAGATGCAGGTGAAAGAATCTAAAAACAGGGTGGGGTCCTTCTTAACCAAACTAATACTTTCTTTTGAAGTCACATGGGATTCGCGCACCAGGCTCGCAACAGCGGCACCCGGAGTGAATTCTGAAAAATATATTTAACAATAATATATTGTTTTTACAACTGCAAATACATTATATTTACAGTTATATTAAGTCATCTTCTGCTATAAAATGTATAATAAAGTTATATATATATATATTTTTTAAACTTAAGGATTTGCAATGAATTCACGCAGCCGGCGCAACCCCTCCCCGGTACTACGTATGTGACGTTATGCGAGGTCAAGATTCGCGCAGCCAGCGCGCAACTGGCGCTCAGCGCAATTTCCGGAAAATATATTTAACAATAATGTATCTTTATTCCAGTTACAAATATATGCTCTTTACAATTATCTTAAATAATGTCTTGGTATAATATAGACAGTACAGTTATATACATATACTTTTAAAACTTGAAGATTTGCAATGGATTTGCGGACCCGGCATGACCCTGGATCTATGTACGTGACGTTACGTGGGGCCATGATCCGCGCACCTTTCACATACCCAACACGCGTCCTACATGACTTAACCAATATGGCGGCTTGAAATCCTGAACCCACTGAGACAGGTACACGATCGGTACGCGAATCCACTTTTTTATACAAAATAAATAAATAAAAATGTATATTAATATTTTGGAAAATAAATTTGTTTACATTATTTTTATATGAAATAGCAAACTAAGAAAAAAAAGTTGGAGACATTATACTTAGAAATTAGCATTTGAAATAATCTTTGAAATTTATTGAAAAAAATAGGTTTCAGGGACGTTATAGTTAGAAATTAGCATTTAAAAAAACCTTTGACATTTACTGAAAAAACCATAGGGTTCAGGGACGTTATAGTTAGAAATTAGCATTTAAAAAAACCTTTGAAATTCACTGAAAAGAAAGTAGGATTTAGGGACCTTATAGTTAGAAATTAGCATTTAAAAAACCTTTGAAATTCACTGAAAAAACCATAGGTTTCAGGTATGTTATATAGTTAGAAATTAGCATTTAAAAAACCTTGGAAATTCACTGAAAAAAACACAGGTTTTCAGGGATGTTGTAGTTAGTTGGACATTTCACTCGTACAAAACCAGAAAAATTAGGTTGTTGTAGATGGTTGAGTTAACTATAACTCGCGACCCCGCAATGCACTGCTGATGATGTGACATATTACATCATTCATGACATGGTCAGTGACATCACTGATGACATCTCAAATGACATCACTAATGACATCACTGATGACATCATCCATTGACTGTGTGTTTCTGTAAAGTTTAAATATGTTTTACATATTGAAAAATGAGTAGATGTAGAAGTGCCTAAATAAAAGATTTAGTAGGTGCGTGACTGACTTTATGAATGAGTAAGTGATTAAATGTGTCTCACTGAGAGCATGGGTTAGTGACTAAACTGTCTTAATTTGTGCATCATTATGTCTGTTGTTCTGTAAAGTGCTGCATGTGTTGATCAGTAGCTATATGAGTAACTATATGGGTTATTGATTGATTGTCCAAGTATTTGTATGGGAGACTGAGTGTGTGTGTGGCTGGCTGGGAGATGTCTGACTCTGTGCAGATCAATGTGTTCTTGTATCAATGATTGTATAAGAGAGTAAGTATGTGTTAGTATATGTTTGAAAATGTAAGGTACTCTATGTTTAACTGTATAGATTAGAAAATGGAAGTGTGATTGATTCTTTACAGGACTGACTAGATGTGTAAGTAACTCCATGGATCAGTGGCAGAGTGTGAGTGTCTGTATAGGTGTATGAGTGCATATGATAGTGTTGTAAAGATGAGTGATTGTATGTATGAATGATTGTATGGGTGAATGAGTGAATGTGTGTGTAGACGTAGGAATCAGTGAGTGCGTATGTAGTAACTAGTATTGGTGTGTCAATGGTATAAAAAATTATATTCTGTATTTAACACTGGGTGTAACAGAGGTTATATTAAAGTGTGAGGAGATGCATTGTATTGTCACATGAATGATATCATCAGTGATGTGACCATTGATGTCAAATGAGATGTCATCAGTGATGTCATTTGAGATGTCATCAGTGATATCATCAGGGATGTCATTTGAGATGTTATCAGTGATGTCATTTGAGATGTCATCAGTGATGTCATCAGTGATGTCATTTAAGATGTCATCAGTGATGTCATCAGTGATGTCACTGACCATGTCATGAATGATGTAATATGTGACATCATCAGCAGTGGATTGCGGGTGCGCGATATACAGTTAGTGCAACTAACTATATATGGAATTTCAATGGTTTTGTGTGAGTAAAATAAGGTTTTGTAAATGCTAATTCCTAACTATATATGGTCTATAACCTATGGTTTTTTCAGTGAATTTTCAAGGTTTTGTAAATGCTAATTCCTAACTATATATGGTCTATAACCTATGGTTTTTTCAGTGAATTTCATAGGTTTTTTAATAGCAAATTTTTATAGTTTTTAAAAATAATAAATTTTAAATCGAATTTTATATTGTATCATTTTTTTTTTTTATTCTTTTTGGTGCGCTCCCGGGGCGCGGACCAGTGAACGCACGGGTAAGCGCAATCTTGCGACGCGCCCCGGGGCGCGTACAGATGAGCGTCCCGATAGCGCTATTGCCGCGAACGAAAACAACATCGTGACGTATTGCGTAGCCGCCACACCTTGCGTCCTAAGCGCGTATCGCGTAGCCGCGAGATGCGTCTTATGACGCACCGCGTAAGCGCACCCGGAAGCGCATACGATCGCGCAACGTAAACGTCCTGATGCACTTACGAAACACGCCTCGGGACGCGCCCCGGGGCGCGTAGCGTAAGCGCGTCAAACCATGTGACTTTAAAATAACACTTTTCATTGGTTCATAACTTTTTTTTTTCCAAATTGTGTGAAACACACCCATTTCTCTCACTATTGCTTTGTACTTGGAGAGAGCAAGAGCTGTTCTGTGTACTTTGTTCATCTCCTACTTTTCTGATCTACAGCAATGGCTGCAAGAGAGTCATCCAGCAGTGATTCCGACGGATTTTTAGATGAGGACCCTCCTCAGCAGAAGAAAAAAAAACATTTCATCTGGAAATTTTATGACATCCCTGAAGGGCAAAAAAAAGTAAACGCTCCAAAAGTAACCTGCAAAATATGTGGTAGTACTTTATCCAGAGGCAATCCTCTGAAAAAATATAGTTTTGGAAATGCTAATTTAATCAGGCATGTGAAAAGAAGACACCCTAACAACTTTGCCAGGGAGAGTGTCAGAGAGCTGGCACGGAATTTACCCACAGATGGCGGCAGCACCTCCACTGGTGGAGCAACACCTTCGGGACCACCCCGTGGAAGAATGGTCCCTAACATTCAGCCGGTGTTTGCAGGCATCAAATTTCTGTGCACAGAGTGTGACGAACTGCTCTGCTATGGGGAGCAGAGTGTTGAACTCATTGCCATGAAGAAACAGCAACACCGCTGCCCTGCCAGTCCCTAAATTTTCACATTTTTTTGCTCCTGTTGAGCAGTTTTGGAATCCCTGTTTTTGTTTTTCCCCTGACAAAAATCCCCAAAAAATATAAAATCGTTTTAAAAAGTCTAAAAAAATATAAAACAACAAAAACCAAAAAAAAGTTCTTTTCAGAACTACCTCCAATTTATAAAAAAATGCTATATTTTTTTTAAAAATAGTGTCCTTTTTTATCTCCATGGTACGCTCCCCCGTACGCTCCCCGGTGCGCGTACCGGGCGCTCCCCCCGCGAAAATCGATGTTTTTTTTTTTTTTTTTTTTACCCGCGGGACCCTTTTATGGCCCCCACATCAAACCAAGGGGGTCAGGGGGGCTCTACCCTGCCCCCTTTTGGTCATTTCCCCCTTTGATTTTTGCCACCTCTTGTGTCTCAATCCTACCGAGACACAAGATGGCGGCCGCTGCGGACTGTTTCGAATGTTTACAGACACCCGAGAACCAATCAGCTTGCCGTGCGCAAGTCGCGTGGCGCGCCCGGAGCGCTCCCAGGTACGCGCACCGGGGCGCGGCCCTAGATATATATCTTTTTTCAAACCTAATTTACTCAAAATTCACAGGAGCACATATCTTGAGACCTAGCAAAGGCACATCGGGCAAACAATATCTACAATTTTGCCAAGTTTCGTGGAAATCCATTCAGCCGTTCGGGCTAAAAGTGAGGCCAACCGCCCTATGGAAATTAACATGGGAAAAACACGTTTTGGGACCCCCCTTTTTTCTCAGCCCCCCCTTGACAAACCCCCCCCCCAATTTTCAGTTGCTGCTCAGAAACAAAATGTTCCATTTTCCTGAAAATTTCAGCCAATTCCGTCCACAAACGCCAAAGTTATTAGACATAGAATTTTCAAAAATCCCATAGAGAAAAAATCCTAACTATATATACCTACTGGCGACCGCCAGTAGGTAATATATATATATATATATATATATATTCACTGAAAAAACCATAGGTTAGAGACCATATCTAGTTAGCTGGACATTTTATTGACATAAAACCAATGAAATTCCATATATAGTTAGTTGCACTAACTATATATCGCACACCCGCAATCCACTGCTGATGATGTCACATATTACATCATTCATGACATGGTCAGTGACATCACTGATGACATCACTGATGACATCTCAAATGACATCACTGATGACATCATGACACACCAATACCAGTTACTACATACGCACTCACTGATTCCTACGTCTACACACACATTCACTCATTCACCCATACAATCACTCATACATACAGTCACTCATTATTACAACACTATCATATGCACTCATACACCTATGCAGACACTCACACACTGCCACTCATCCATGGAGTTACTCACACACCTAGTCAGTCCTGTAAAGAATCAATCACACTTTGATTTCCTCATCTATACAGTTAAACACAGAACACCATACTTCAGTGACATCACTGATGACATCACTGATGACATCTCAAATGACATCACTGATGACATCACTGATGACATCTCAAATGACATCACTGATGACATCATGACACACCAATACCAGTTACTACATACGCACTCACTGATTCCTACGTCTACACACACATTCACTCATTCACCCATACAATCACTCATACATACAGTCACTCATTATTACAACACTATCATATGCACTCATACACCTATGCAGACACTCACACACTGCCACTCATCCATGGAGTTACTCACACACCTAGTCAGTCCTGTAAAGAATCAATCACACTTCAATTTCCTCATCTATACAGTTAAACACAGAACACCATACTTTTTCACACATATACTAACACATACTTACTCTCTTATACAATCACTGATACAAGTACACATTGATATGCACAGAGTCACACACCTCCCAGCCAGCCACACACACACTCAGTCTTCCATACATCCACTCATTCTTCAATATGTAAAACATATTTAAACTTTACAAAAACACACAGACACTAGATGATGTCATCAGTGATGTTATCAGTGATGTCATTTGAGATGTCATCAGTGATGTCATCAGTGATGTCACTGACCATGTCATGAATGATGTAATATGTGACATCATCAGCAGTGGATTGCGGGTGCGCGATATATAGTTAGTGCAACTAACTATATATGGAATTTCATTGGTTTTATGTCAATAAAATGTCCAGCTAACTATATATGGTCTCTAACCTATGGTTTTTTCAGTGAATTTTCAAGGTTTTGTAAATGCAAATTCCTAACTATATATGGTCTATAACCTATGGTTTTTTCAGTGAATTTCATTGGTTTTTTAAAAGCTAATATCTATAGCTGTAAAATATATTCTTTATTACGTGACGTATCACATAGCCACGTGACACGCCTCATGACGCGTCGCATAACCGTGAGGTATCTGCTCTGCAGCGCAAACAAAACCCGTAACGTAAGCGCGCCGGAGCACGCTTACAGATATACATTTTTTAACCTTAATTAGACAAAATCCACACGTGCACATATCTTGAGGCCTTGCAAAGGCACATCAAACAAACAGTCCCTACAATTTTACCAAGTTTGCTGGAAATCTATTCCCTTAATTTTTTTTTTACTGTTTCTCTTGGTTTTCCCCTTGTTACGCTTACCGGGACGCTACCCGGTACGCGAACCAGACGCTCCAAAAACACAAGATGGCGGACTCCCGTTACGCTGCCGGTTAGCTGCCCGGTTCGCGAACCGGGACGCGCCTCTACGGCGAAAAATCGCAAAAAAAAATGAATTTTTATTTTTTGACCCGCGGGGCACTTTAATATCCCCCTCATCAATCCTAGGGGGTCAGGAGGGGTCTACCTTGCCCCCTTTCCTTCATTTCCCCCTTCGTTTTTCACCACATCTTGTCTCTCGATCCTACCGAGAGACAAGATGGCGGCCGCTCCGGACTGTTTAGAATGTTGACAGACACCGGAGAGCCAATCAGCTTCGCTTCGCGAAGTTCCGTTACGCGTCAGGTACGCGGACCGGGGCGCTAACCGGGGCGCACTTACAGATATATATATTTTTTTGAACGTTAATTTCTCAAAATCCACTGGAGCACATATATTGAGACCTAGCAAAGGCACATCGGGCAAACCATATCTACAATTTTGCCAAGTTTCGTGGAAATCCATTCAGCCGTTCGAGCTAAAAGTGAGTCCAACCGCCCTATGGAAAAATGAATGGGAAAAACGCGTTTTGGGACCCCCCTTTTTTCTCGGCCCCCCCTTGACGAAACCCCCCCAAATTTTCAGGGGCTGCTCAGAAACCAAATGTGCCATTTACCTGAAAATTTCAGCCAATTCCGTCCACAAACGCCAAAGTTATTAGACATAGAATTTTCAGAAATCCCATAGAGAAAAAATCCTAACAATATATACCTACTGGCTATCGCCAGTAGGTAATACATATGTATATGTATAAATATATATATATATATATAGATATATATATATATATATCTATATATATATATATAGATATATATATATATATATATACACACACACACACAAGAGTGGCGTGCTTAAGCCACTTCAACGGCGGGCTCTCGACGGGGTTCGCCAGCCCCTCAATGTGCACACACTCCTGGCCTCAATCCATTCACGGAAAAACCAGAGTCGGAGCCCAATTGTAGTACGGTGCTTGGCAGTATTTAATCAGCAGAAGAAAACACCCAACGCGTTTCGAGATCAGCCGATCTCTTGCTCACGGGTGGAGCTTACCGGTACCATCATTCATTTAAAGAAACATGCTTTGTTGTGGAATGCACCACGTGATCATTAACATAAAGAAAATATTCAAGTTAATGCCATGTTACCAATTTGAAATAAACGTTTCATGTAAACATTCGTATCGCTTTCATGTACAGAAACAATTAGGGTTGAAATACGACAACAAACATCAGTATTTGTACACAATACTTCTTTGGCTAAGTAGCCTTATAGAACTTCGCATTATCATTGCATCAGGCCAAATATCCTCCAGTTGCTTTGTTTGTGTTCAATCCACACAATTGCGAAATAATTAATAGTTCATAATTAGCGATACAGCCCAAGTGGGCATATGTCGTATAGTTCTGTTTAGCCCTTGGAGTGACTTCCCAAATTCAGCCCAAGTGGGAAAAATCGATAAAGAGTTCATGTTCCTGTAAGAGAAGAAGAAAGGACATAGCTATATATGACAATTCTTACTTTACAGATCCGTGTACTGTTAAAAACATTATTAAAATTCTTGAATTCAGTTACACAAGAAGCCGCATCATATCTTTACACCAATTGGACTACTTATCAGGTCTGGAGGTGAATTGCTAACTCCTCCCCCAAGTTGTGTCCTACAGGCTGCATAGTATTATACATTATAATATACTTTGATTCTAGTTTTCTCAACTCCAGCCACCTGTTGCCTCCCCTTTCATTGCTCTCAACGCTGTCCAGAACACAAAATTTCATCAAATTTGGGTTTTTATTGTGTTTATCGGCAAAGTGCCTGGCTACAGGGTATTGCTGATTCACATTCCTGATAGCTCTCTGATGTTCCAAGATTCTAAGTTTTGCTTGTTTCGTAATACACCCTATATAAAATTTCTTACAGGGACATTCCAGTGCATAGATAACATATTCTGTTGTGCAACTTAGATGTTTGGTAATCTTATGAGCACAACGTTCTTTGGACAGTTGTATGGTTTTACAGTTGTTGCTGTATTTGCAAGCCTTGCACCTGCGACACGGATAGAATCCTTGAATTGTATTAGTCTTCTGGCTTTCTTTTACCAATGTGCTACTCAGTGTATCCTTAAGAGATCTGGCTTTTCTAAATGTCAAAGTGGGAATATCATGAATGGCTTCTTTTACATCTTTATCAAGCTTGAGGGTATCCCAATACTTGGATAGACATTTACGTAATCTCCAGGATTGGCTGTTATAGGTAGTTATAAAACGTACCTTTTCATCAGTGCTATGTTGTCTGGGAATTAACAGCTCACTTCTGTCCATGGTATTGACCCTTGTAAGGGCCTGCTGGATTACTTTTTGACTGTATCCCCTTTCAGAGAACCGTTTAACCATTATCCGGCTCTCTCTAGAAAAACTTTCAGCCGAGCTACAATTTCTTTTAGCCCTGATTAATTCGCCTACTGGTATACTATGTATAAGGCTAGGGGGATGACTGCTCCCTGCATGGAGCAGGCTATTTCCTGCTGTAGATTTCCGAAATAGAGCACTTTTTAAAGTCAAGGACGGAACTTTCTAGAGAGAGCCAGATAATGGTTAAACGGTTCTCTGAAAGGGGATACAGTCAAAATGTAATCCAGCAGGCCCTTACAAGGGTCAATACCATGGACAGAAGTGAGCTGTTAATTCCCAGACAACAGAGCACTGATGAAAAGGTACGTTTTATAACTACCTATAACAGCCAATCCTGGAGATTACGTAAATGTCTATCCAAGTATTGGGATACCCTCAAGCTTGATAATGATGTAAAAGAAGCCATTCATGATATTCCCACTTTGACATTTAGAAAAGCCAAATCTCTTAAGGATACACTGAGTAGCACATTGGTAAAAGAAAGCCAGAAGACTAATACAATTCAAGAATTTTATCCGTGTCGCAGGTGCAAGGCTTGCAAATACAGCAACAACTGTAAAACCATACAACTGTCCAAAGAACGTTGTGCTCATAAGATTACCAAACATCTAAGTTGCACAACAGAATATGTTATCTATGCACTGGAATGTCCCTGTAAGAAATTTTATATAGGGTGTACTACGAAACAAGCAAAACTTAGAATCTTGGAACATCAGAGAGCTATCAGGAATGTGAATCAGCAATACCCTGTAGCCAGGCACTTTGCGGGTGCGCGAAATATAGTTAGTACAACTAATTATATAGGAGCAATTTCATTGGTTTTGTATGAGTAAAATGTCCAGCTAACTATAACACAACTAAAACTTATAGTTTTTTGAGTGAATATATATATATATATGTATATATATACATATATACATATATATATATTTATTTATATTTTTCATTTTTTATTACACAAGCCCACCACTTGAACCCCTTCAAGGGCCTCGGACACCAATGTTATCTGCTCACAGAATTAGTTTATTCCACAATGCTCATATGAAATGTTTTGGACAGTCCTGGCCTTGATCACATATGCTCTATGTTAGTTGAGAATGTATATAAATACATCACATGACCAATAAATATTAAAGAAATATGTATATACTAAAAGTGAAAATGACCACTAAAGTGCAAGATATCTAAACTTCTTAATTTTTTGGTGTATTATTTTCCATTTTTTGTGTGCAAATAACGCAATTAATATGCAAGTGGAGATTCTGAAACCAATTTACCTAACATTTCTGATCGCCAGAAGCATTCTGGTGCCAAACTGAATCGGTTAGGAAATGGTTTCTGACCCACTCAGATTGGGAGAGTCCGACCGACGAAGTACGACGCATCCGGATGCTTCCCGATCCGAGTTGGTTGGACTCCCATTGACTTCAATAGGAGCATATGTTCCTAACCGCATCATAATTGGGCGATTGGTAGGTAAGGCATGTTCCCAATCCGATTTGGAAGGAGCAAATGACGTTAGGAGGCTTTCCTAACCGCATCAGAATCAGGCCCTAGGTGGGAATGTTTTCCTAACCGCATCAGAATCAGGCCCTAAATAATATCATCTGTAAAAGATACCTTAAAACATGATTCCAATTGAATTTTTTGTGTCAGTTATTAAAACATCTAATCACAAATATGTACATGTCCTTCCAATTATCCTTGCTTTGTCACATTAATATGATCATAGGAAATTCAAATTCTTTCCACCATCTCTTGCAACAAATATGTAGATATATATATATACATATAGATATAGATAAATAAATATAGATCTACAAAGTTTACAGGGACTTTATGATTAGGCTCATATTTTGCTTGTACAAAACCAGTGAAATTGAGCAGTTATGTGGGAGTGGGTACGTGAGTGTCTCAGTGAGTTTGTGAGTGGATGCGTGAGTGTCTGAGTGGGCCTGTGAATGGGTGTATGAGCATCTGAGTGGGTCTGTGAGTCAGGTGCATCTGAGTCTGTGTGGGCTGTGAGTAGGTTTGTGAGTGTCTGAGTGGGTTTGTAAGTAGGTGCATGAGTGTCTGAGTTGGTCTGTGAGTTAGTGCATTAGTGTCTGAGTGGGTCTGCGAGTGGGTGTCTGGGTATCTGAGTGGGTGCATCAGTCTCTGAGTGGGTGTTTGAGTGGGTGCATAAGTATCTGAATGGGTCTGTGAGTGGGTGTGTGAGTATCTGTGTGGGTCTGTGAGTGGGTGTATGAGTGTCTGAGTGGGGCTATGAGTGGATGCATGTGTGTATGAGTGTCTCAGTGGGTGTGTGAGTAGATTTATGAGTGTCTGAGTGGGTCTGTAAGTGGGTGTATTAGCATCTCAGTGGATCAGTGAATGAATGCGTGAGAGTCTGAGTGAGTGTATAAGTAGGTGCATGAGTTTCTGAGTTGGTCTGTGAGTTGGGGCTGCAGTGTCTGTGTGGGTCTGTAAGTGGCTGCATGTTTGTTTGTAAGTAGGTGCATGAGTATCTAAGTTGGTCTGTGAGTCAGTGCATCAGTGTCTGTGAGTGTGTGTGTGTCTGAGTGGGACTCTGAGTGACTGCATAAGTGTCTGCGTGGGTCTGTGAGTGGCTGCATCAGTGTCTGAGTGGGTTTGTAACTGGGTGTATGAGTGGCTCAATGGATCTGTGAATGGGTATGTGAGTATCTGAGTGAGTCTGTGAGTGGGTGCAAAAGTGTCTGTGTGGGCCTGTGAGTGGGTTTATCTTACCTGCCTGCAGTGTTTGACTACAGGAGGCTCCCCCTTGCTGGATCAGTCTGATCTTTTTTAACACTGGCTGATGTAAGACTCCTTTTAATTTCTTCTTCCCCAGTCCAGTTTTCCCTGGTACCATATATTCTTGTTGTTTCTAGGAACATTACGCTCATTTGGCTGGTTTATGCGCAATAGTTGTCCCACACTCACAGTTAAAGACTTAATAAGTCACACACATAATTACTTTAGTCCAGCAAAAGTATTACTGATGTCCGAATGATTTGCGCACACTTGTGACTTCCAAGGTATTCGCTTGTGTTTTACATGCATGTTACTTCTCACCATGCATGATGTTTTGTATAAAAAAAAGGCATATCTATGTTCATCGCATTGTTGTGTAGCATTTTTAGAATACAAACGAAATTACCGATTCATGCCCTTATATAGGTAGAATTTACCTTGCCCTTATATAGGCATAGACATCATGCCCATGTTTAGACATAACCCATCCAGTCCAAATACAGGCATGGCTTCTTCCACTAGTTCCAAAAAGCCACAACGATTTCTTGGAAAACTCGGCTTCAGCAGTCAGGGACTACCCCTTGCTTGAATATTGATTTGTCATAGAAATCATGGAGTTTTGAAAGAACGTTCGGGCCGTGGAAGTGCCAGAATTAGGTTGCCGGTGGGAGCCGCTGAGGTGCAAATAACCCTCGACGTGAAGAGATCCCCTGCCGCTTTGCCCAGGGAGCATCGTAATTTAACTTCAGAAAGTTGTAGTCCTTGGAAATACTGAGAGAGCCTCCACAGGATAGAACCGTGAGTTTTACCTATACATACACACATATCCCCAAGGTTAGGGTACGCCTTAGGGTGCGTATATCGCCTGGGGAGATTTTATCTTGGTCCTGATGAAAGCTTTGCTGAGCTAGCACATAAAAGCAGAAACATGTCGACCTTTTCACTTCATAGGATACATTTGGTTCAAATTTATAACCATTAGTGTCTGATTCACTTGGTTTTAATAATCGTGGTCTGACCCTTTATTAAAGTTTATTTCGGGGATCAGTCTGCCATCTTTTAATTCACTACTCAATTAATTATTTTGAGCAATATTTCACACGTCCAATACAAACCAGCTCCGCTGCATTTCAGGCATGGTAGCACACCAGGGAGACATTCGGTCTCCTTGGTGGAACCCTATGAGGAAGCATGTCATCAACCATGTTGGTGAGTGAGGGTTCTCTTTTTTAATGAAGGTTACTTCCCACTTTTCATACACCCTTGCATTGTGTAGCTTCTTTCTTAGAGTTGGTATTAAGCTGTAAATTTAGGAAACACTATTTTTGTACTTCATTTTGCACTCTTAGTCACTCTTTCGTTGTTCTACAGTTTTCAAAGAACGACCATTCCCTTGGGGTTCAATGGTGACGTTATTATGTCCAACTTTACGTCAAACCAGGCACCTTCAGGGTATAAATATGCCTACACTTGCCCACACACGGTGGTTCAGGAGCAGCTTGACTATCTACTTGCCCAACACAGCTCGCTACAGCAAATGCCGAAGGAGGCCGACCCTCCAGCTGACGCACTGACAGAGAGGCTGCCTTTCTCTCGCTGAGAATCCAGCTCCAATGTTTCGAGGCTCCCCTTGTGGGGTGTTCGGAAATCGAGTTCTGAGAGACAGAGAGATAGCAGACCTCTTTCATTCTAAAACCAAGGTACGGAGCTCATTAGACCCTAAGAGAAATCTTGGTTAGATTCTTATCAAAACAAACTAAACCTATGCTACACCATACTTACTTCTTCCCTCGTACTATACTTAGGTTAGGTACATTGGGGTAGGCATATTTTAGAAGCACCAGTTGAGTACTTTTAGTCTTTGTTATTTATGTATGTATTTATCTATGGCTTAGAACCCATACCATGCTTTTACAGTATTATTTTATAATACTCTTCTTGTTGTACGCATTATACTTTGCAACCTGCATAACGATTGTAGCAGTTCACTTAACTTGCAAGAGAAAGAAGACTGTTCAATAAATCCTTTTATTGAAATCGCCCGTCTCTCTATTTCTCTGCAACTCTGTTGAAACGAAGCATGCACGATTGAGTGAGTGAAATATCTGTCTATTGTTTCGGCGACTCTAGAGATACTTCTTATTCTTGGGAAACAAAGTTGTCATGTTTATGCGGTTGTCAGAAACTAATCCCTTCTTGTTTATTTGAGAAAGTTTCTAGTGACCTCTGAGCTAGCTGGCACTCACAATTAAGTCTAATATATTCGATAGAGACCTAGTTGACCTAAGTCCTAAGTTAAATCTATACGATATATTATTCCAATGCGCAGAGCCTATTGGGAATACAGGAACTACACTACATGGTGCCCAACGTTTGGTAAGGCACTAATTTAACACTAAATACTAGAGTAACTCAGTTGTGCTTTTCACAGAGACCCCATTTTATCATTAAATACTGCAATAGACATCTGGAGTGGGTAAAAGGATAACATATCCACCATAAATGAGTAGGACAAAAATCCTAGGTATTAGTTTTTGGTTTGTTCAACGTTGAAGGATACAGTGTTCCAAAATATTGTGCACCTTATCTTTGTTTCTTTGAAACTTGCTCTGCAAACTCTCAGTCAACAAAATGACTGAAAGCGAAAATGCAGGGGCTGCAGTAAATCTTTCAGCCTTTGACGTTACAGGTTTCCAAGAAACTGACCCGGATGCAATAATCATCCCGGAAAATTTAAGGAAAACCATCAATATAAAGCTTATAACAAATGGCCTATCACCAAGAGGTGGTAGGGTGATTTTTGTCATAGAGGCGTATGAATATCGGCAGACAGAGGTATTCTATTCATGGATTGTCCTCCCTGAAGCAAATCCAGTAACACATGTGTTCCACTTCTACAAGGTAGAGGAACCTCCAGCGAAATACACTCCTTTCAAGGATGTTGAAATTCCATTAACATACCAAGAGCATGCGCTCTGGTTTAAAGGCACCCTACAACATCAAAATCACATTACCAGGCTCGGTCCACTTGGTAGACCAGGAGCAACACGGCCGGTACTAGCCAGCTATACACCACATCCTGCCATTGAAGAAATGTCAGGTGCAGAACTATTAGTTCAACTAAAACAACTAATCAAAATCCATAGACAATTGGTTCAATATGTCATGCGGACTCTAACAGTCCAACCTCCTATAAGGATTCCACAACAAACACCTCACCAGGGGAACACAAATAAAACTACACCACAGACTATACAATCAGTAATTGGTAGATTGCCCTCTAAACGGGAACAAATTCCATTCTGGATAGCTCCAAAAATTACTCAAATCGAGGCAGTATTTCCAGATAGTACACCTCATGAGAAACACAGGATTCTAACAATCTGTTTACCGATGGGGATCGTACCACACCTGGAGGCCTGTGACACTTGGGGTACAGTCTTTGCTGCAATCTACACAAAAACACATGGTGTTCCGTCCATGGCGGTAATACCAGACGTCCTGAAACAGATTCAAAATGAATACGGGCAGAGCCTGCTTTAAATCTGGTTATGAAATTACTGAAAGATTTCAAACAGATCTCAAGTTATAATATTAGCTAATATTAAAGGTGAGGCAGCATCCGTGGCGATCCGCCAAAAATTGAGAGAACTTGATGTAACTGAGCAACCATATGAGCTGGCCAGAATAATCAAAAAATCCAATGTAGAACTAGGTAGAGAGTGTTTGGGTCGGAAACAAGTAAAGCCCCAACTAACAGAAAATCCTGAAAAGGTCTTTATTAAAAACACTCTCACTACTCCTAAAAAGAAGTGGGAGAATACTAAAGAAACTTCTAAAGAGAAGCGTCCTCAATCCAGAGGTAGGTCTCCTCAAAAGGAGCCCTCTGAAAATAGGTATACCCTCAGGAATAGGGATAATTTGAGAAAACTTGATAGATATCAAGATACTGATACACTTTCGTCTCGTACCTTTCAGACTTCCTCAGAGTAATCGGAAAGAAGAGGACGGTCAGAACACAAGGAAGAACATGTAAAGTCCAAAGACGATCAACACGTTCCAAAAAATAAGAAAACCCGATTCACCAAAAAGAAGGTAGCAGGTCAAAAAGGCTGACATGCCAAGGGTCTTGAGGACACAATTCAAGAACGGGGAGTGGGCGTAGCAGAAGTCACCATAGCTCGCAACATCCTGAAGGATCATCTGGAGACAGTGGACTTGAAAGAGTACATTCAAGTGGAAACTGCCGACACCAGGGTTAGGGTACCCCATAGGTTACATGAAATAACACTCGGATTGAGGGGGACATAACTAGGAAAAAAAGAGCACTCTTTTGGGGGAAGCTCTCTAAGGGTTATGATATTCTTCTAGCAGAAAAACACTGGCCACCAGAATTTGTCAGGGAGTGCCCACATGGCAAAAACATCACTATGCCAGCTTTCTCCAATCATATTCCAATTCACTTAAAATACACTTATGCAAGAAAATGGGCTGTCGCCCAGGCTCCTGCATTATATAAAAATCATGTGGGATGGGATGAGGATTCTCCTCACCATAAAATCCAATTAAAGAATCAACCTACTGCTCAGAGGCAGTATCCAGTTAAGCAAGAAGCTTACAAACAGGTCAGGGAGATCTTAGATCAACTTGAATACCAAGGGGTGATTGAAACATGCACCTTGTCAATGAACAATCCTTTGTTTCCTGTCTCCAAACCAGACAATACATATTGTCTAGTTTTGGACTACAGACATTTAAACTCTTGTTGCAAAACCTTTGCAGTACAAAATGCACACAGAGCAGCACTAATGAATAACGTGCGTAAAAAATATAAAACCACATTAGATATTTCTAACGGTTTCTTCTGTCAAAATATTGCACCTGAAAGCAGGTACTTGACCTCTTTCTCAATTATGGAGACACAACGTCACTTCTGTCGTCTCCCCCAGAGATTCAAGAATAGTCCAGGGTTATTTTCAGCCAGTGTAACAGAGTTACTACAAATGTATGATGATGAGGCATTATCTTATATCGATGACATCTATCTAACAAATAATGACTTGAATAGGCACTTGAACAGAGTGAATACCATAATACTTGGCTTCGCATCTGAAGGGTATAAATTCAACTTTAAAAAATCAAGAATTGCCCATCTCAACATCCTATTCTTAGGATATGAACTTTCAAGTGAAGGCAAAAGCCTGGCAGCAAACTTTCTAGAGAAATGTGCGCTGCTCCAACCTCCAAAAACACGTAAAAACTTGCAGTCAATTCTAGGTTTCCTGAATTTCTGAAGAATTTACATTCTAAATTACGCAGAAAAGGTTAAACCTCTCTACGAATTAATCAAACCTTATTTTAAACAAACTAATTGGACTCAAAAACACACAGACATTTTGCGTTCAGTGCAAGCAGACATGTTAGCAACATCACATTTACAGACACGTGTAAATGTACGCAACCTTGTAATCAGAATAATCCCAGGAAGATGCGGATTCACGTGCTTAACCTTTAATGAAGGAGAAAAAGTACAAATAGCTTATAAATCACACATGTACACACAAGCTGAAATGAAATTCACTTCAACAGAAAAAATTCTGAAAGCGGTTCAAACTGCAGTAGCAAAAGAGAGAGCCCTCGCACAGGGTAGACGCATAATGGTCGTTAGTCCTGTACCTGCCTTAGAGACAGTGACAAAAGCGAGCATTCCAAATGCAAAGGCTTTACATCAGAAATGGATACAATAGGTTAATTCTCTTGCTGCAACAGACGTTGAATACATTTTCGACCCCTAATTGAAAACACAAGAATTTCTCCAATAAAAACAAGAATGACCTCTGCCCGCTGAGATTCTGCCTCTAGAACAGTACGAATGTATAATCTATACAGACGGATCAGCACAGCCCGCAATTGGGGATAAACAAGCTGATAGTGCTGCGTGGCCATTGTTAAAGGTCGCTGGCGCGATGGTAAATTCTGACCTGTGGTCACAAAAACTCAATCTCTCGGAGACTGTACAGCTCAGCGAGCTGAACTACAGGCTTTCAAGATAGCACTTGAAAATACCAATCGCGAATTTCCCAAACTCATAATGTGCAATTCGTATTACTGCGTTCAATCTTACAATGAATACTTGCAGAACTGGGTTCAAAACGGTTTCAAAGATGCAAAAGGTGGCACAATCAAGCATAAGTTGCTTTGGGAACAGGTAGTTCAATTACAGAAAGAACTACAAAAGACTCACATGATTCATACACTGAGTCATCAGTGTGATGGCGTTCACGTTGCAAGGAAATCATTGGCTGATGAAGCCACAAAGGCAGCTGTGCAAACGGCTTCAGTAGCTGCAATCACTTGTTCAAAAACAAAAATAGAAGGTGAAATAATGCTAGCTGTCAATGCTACAAGCAAAGGTAGCTGTGCAGTGTTACTTTTAAAGTATCCACTCGAATATTCATACATAATTGACACCAACTCCGTTCCTTTTGCTTGAATCCCTGGAGTGGGGGATAGAGTAATTACAAACAGGAGACGTAGAGCCGCTTTGATACACTAAGCACATATGGGAGAGGGTCTGACACATCAAGGGATCTCTAAATCTATATTAGAATTGAGAGAGTCATACTGGTGAACAGGGATGAATGCCCACATTCACAAATTTGCAATTAATTGCCATGACTGCAACAGAGATCGCAGCATTGAACAACGCCAGATACCTGACTACAGTGTAACCAGCCCAGTACAGACACCATTGTTAGACAGCATTAGACTGTCTACATGCAGATGTCACTATAGACGAAAGCGGTCCCACAACTATTAGGACAGATTCATTTGGATGTGGCCTCAGCGCTCGGCTTACGCTCAAACTGATATAAAAGATTTGCGAGTCTTTATCGGCACATACGCAATCGACACACTACATTCTGACCAGGGTCCAGCGTTTAGCTCTCGAGCTTACAAGGAGGCCATGGCCAATCTGGGTATTGCATTGCGGTATTCAAGTCCATTCCATCCTGAGGGAAATTCGGTTGTGGAGAGAAAAAACCGGGACATATCGCAATCTATAACAGCTAGGGTATTAGACTCGGGTGACGGGTGGGTCAAACATCTAAGTGTCCAACGTAGTTTAAACAATCTGCCAAGAAATTCTCTGGGTGGAATCACTCCATATGAAATCCTTTTTGGTACTAGAATGCTTATTGAGGACCTCGATCGTCACACTTCAGTGGTAGAACGAAAACCCTTTGATATCAAAGACCGTGTGGCTGTTTTGCGGGACTTAAATGAAACAAGAAGAAGTCTTAGCAACACATTGCAGAAGCCAACGAACACTGAGGGGGAACGACCCGTCCCAGCAAGGCCTGTCTGGATTCCAAAGATTGGGGATCTTGTCAGAGAAAAGATCACAGACAAGAAGGAATTTGGCCCTTCTTACAGAAAACCAGGACCTGTGCTAGCAATCCTCGGATCAAGAACAGTGTTACTGCTGCCCCTTGCTGGAAGAAAGGAGAACAGGTTTGTATCCATCAACCTGGTAAAACCACATCATGTAGCCAATAATAAGTAGTAGGCCCAGTGGACTCCAAAGATGTAGCAGAAGACCAAATCTTGCTACTATCCAAGAGGTTCAAACTGAGAGACTCATCACCTTTGAAGAATCTACAGTACGAAAAGAAGGACTATGCAACAAATCCATGGAACTTGTGCCTCTTGAGACCCAAATACCAGTTCGTCCAGAAACTCCTGTCTACAATGATATAGCCTCTGACTATACTAACATGACAAGGGATCAAGCACCTCTAGCGATTTCCAGTAATCCTGATGCAATACCAACAATTGACAGAACTGCCTCCGGTTATTTCATCAACTTTGATACATTTTCTGAGGATCCCAGTGAGCCCGAAACAACACCAGTAAATACAACTTTTAAAGAAAAAGCAACAGAACTTTTCCATCAACTAGAGAAAACTTATCTTACTTCACCATGGGTTGAACTTTGGATTGTGCTGGGCGTATTTTTCCCCCTACTTTGGCTGATCCTTGTATTATCTTTGGGAATGTTGATAAATGGAAGATGTAGTAAAATGGACGCAGCAAGTAAGAACATCGACTTGCTCCTCAAGCCACACAAATCATCTCATTGTGAATGAAGAGACATAACATCAGTGATATAGCACGGGACAGATCTGAATATGACATTTTTGGCCCTGCAGAGCTGTTGAAGATTCCACATCAATTCAAGGTTTCCTTGAGTGACTTTGTTTCACCCAGCACATTTTCTGATGATTGAGACTTTGAGACTATTATTAATATGATGTCAGACTTAGAAATGTCGGCAAAATTTTCAAAACATGAATATTTAGAAGGTTCATCAGATTACGAACAAATGTACTGTTATAATCATTATGTTCATCATTATTTGCACAAACCTGCAAACCCTAGAAATGTTTATACTTATAATCAATGGGAACATTGTCCAACGCCACCAAAGGGTAGCTCAAATTTTTTGGGGAAAAATGGCCATACTTCTCAATCAATCAATCAATCAATCATCGCATTTATATAGCGCACTACTTACCCAGCACCTTTGGTCGTCACACGTGCTCCATGATCTGTTGCCAGGCTGTGCGTCACGTCCAGCTCCTCCCCTTTGGTGATTGCATCTTTAAATGGGTGAAAAACAAGTTTTAGAAAAACTGATCGGGAGAACAGATATACATCGCAATTCCTTCCCTATTCCTGAGTAGGTGGGGATAGGTTCATCGGTCACAGTCAGAGGTCGTTTTTTATGGAGTCTGTAGAAGGGCATTGCATATTGAATTCATAGACTTGTTTGGCGTTCATTCGTGACATATGATAAGAGAAATTGAACCTTTGTACACAATGTATTACGTTACAAAAAAATCGAGTCCTTATGGAGAGACTCGTTCTTCCCTTTAACCCAAGTATCGACAATATCACATCTCCCTTCGGGGTTGGCTAATTCTTGCAAGCAGGGGCGTTATCATAGGGTTGATCGGGGGCGCGTGGGTGCTTTTGGACAGGGAGCTGGGGTCGATCGGGAGAAGTGGGGTACTCTGGACATCCGCACTTAGGTGCAAGGGGGTGGGGCAATCGGGGCATTTGGGGATCGCATTTCTAACGAACTGAGAAACAGAAGGCCATTGACGTTATAGTTCCCTTATAAAAGGCCAGATTAGGGGACATTCGTCGTCTTACCTGTCCTTTCCTTCATTACCAACTCGGGTTCTATTGTTTGCAGAAGGGAGAGGTAGTAATATGGCAAGTCACAATCGTTTTGGTCAATTTTGCTGAACACCTTTGTGTTCGTGGAGTCCAATTAGGTTCGTGCCGGTGGGGCACATATCCTTGCATAAGGGAGGAGGGAACAAGGGGGGTTTTAGAGAGTGAGAGAGAGAGAGAGAGAGAGAGAGAGAGAGAGAGAGAGAGAGAGAGAGAGAGAGAGAGAGAGAGAGAGAGAGAGAGAGAGAGACCGCACTCTAAGTGGTCCATTTCAGTACACGTGTGGCATGGAGAGAGGAAGAGGGGGGAAGAGAGAGAGAGAGTGAAACGTGTACAGTAATGGACCATTCAGTGCGCGCACAACATAGAACAACAGGGGTTAAGTAATACGGAAACACAGACGGAGGGATGACGTAGATCCATACATCACGTACATACAAACTCAGACGGGGAAGACAGTACATGTATTATACACAAAAAAATCCAAGACAAAACATAAAACAGTTATTGGCCAAAATTATCCCTTTTCTGTATGCTGTGCACTTTTATCATCCTAAGCTCTTTTTACCCTTTTCTTATCTTTTATTCGTTGGCTGCCTCTTACTGGTGGCTTTGATTGTACACACTTACGCCTTTGGCAACTGGTCGTGAACTAACCTGGTCGGGCTAATGCTCACGGAGGTTTATTCGAGTCATTTTTAGCAAGTGCGTTTCCAGGCTGAGACAACAGTTGGTGTCAATTGGAGAGCAATGGGGCAGCTTTTAGTTATGTGCCTATGAGGATGCGGAAAAGGAGGTAGGAGGTTTTCAAATATTGGCAATATCCCTAGTCCTCTCGGCTGAGGATACTTGTGTAACCCCTACCTCGAAATATACCCTAAACTTTTCCTTATTTAGTTAAGCGTGGAGTGATTAATCATGTGTGCACGTTATTTTTGGTGGTATTATTCGGAGTGCATGGGCACCATAATCGAACGCCTTTTTCCCGTCTTCTTCGTCCGCCAGATCACCATTTTCCTTCTTTGTATTCCTAATCGATGTTCCAAGGGGACCGGCAGAAAGAGGGAAAAAGAAGGGGCGGGGGCAGCATTTAAGAATACAACAGCGCGCATAAACCCGAAAAGGCTTTTACTTACTACATACGCGGTCTATCTCCCCGGAACGCAGTTCTTGCCAATTCGGCATTTAAGCCCAGATGAACCTTTTAGTGTGCGAGAGATGTTTATCGGAAGCCGGTGGATAGCATAGGTCACCCAAGTGTGGTATTACAGATCGTATGCAGGGAGGCCAGATGGCACTCCTTTGGAGCGACTTAGGGGCATTTTAGTACAATCTTTCTGATACAGGTAGCATATAAAGTATAGACTGAATTACAGGATCTTTTAGCGGTTGCTTTAAGCTGTACAAAGGTGTGCAAAGTACATACAACAAAAACTGTACCATTCATTTTTGCAGTATCTCTGCGTACTATACTTTTTAATCGTTAAACAGTGGTCATTTATTCGAAACTTACTAATTCACACGTGACAACTACGTTTGCTTCTTCCAAAAATCTTTAATAAGAATGTCAGTGCAAAAATATGGGCCTACAACCCCGTGTGCCGGCCACGGAGCAGGCTAGAACTGTAGATGTGGGAATACTTTATTAGAAAAACTTTTAGTGGAGTCGGTGGTCGTTTATTTCATAAAAAGTGCACCAAGTGCAATAAAAATCATATTGAATCTTTAGTGTGAGCGAATATCATAAGCATCGAAATTTCGAACTTTGAATAATCATGATGCGCCAAATTCAACAACAATTCATTGTCCGAATGTTCAATTAATACCCATCTGATGTCAATTTACCGTCTGAACACATAACCAGTACCCATCCAATATCAGTTCTTTGTTCGAACATATAACCCGTACCCATCTCATATCAATTCATTTACCGAACTGACAGTACACATCCTATTGTCGTGTATTTCTATAGGTTCTGAATCGATCCCCCTATTCCTGACCCTAATCTGGTTAAACTACCTAGCTAGTTAACTAACAGTCAGCCCATGAGGCAAGAAAACCCCCATGATGCAGATACCGTTATCTGACGCAGTCACACTACGGCACAGGAACGTGTTATCTGATTAGGTCATAACGCTTGAGATCTAATTAGACAAGCGACATTCCTCCAGCCCCTGATAAGGCATACGACGTTCTCATAACAAATCAAACCTATGACAACCTGGAAAATCCGTGCGGCCATTGTTTTGATTTCACAGAGAACTTTTGCAAAAGAATGTGCTAACGAGCAAGTCGTATGACATCTTTATTGACGTACCTATGTCCATCCTTACGTCAATCTCGGCACCTTTAAGGTATGAATATTGCCGACCTTGCCCTATGCAAACACACGCGTGGTGACAAGACGGAGCAGCCATACTTGCCGAAGCCGAGAGCAGAAGCAGACCCCGCTGGCAGCAGCCCCGCCTTCCTGACACGCTGAGAGACGCGCTGCTATCTCAAGCCGAGAGACCCAGCACCGGCGCTTCTGGGCAGCCCTCGCAGGCAGCCTGGAATATCGAGAGCAGAGAAAGAGATACCATTCCTCATTCATCCTAACTTCCAGGTACAGAACTGAATAACCCCTCACAGAGAATTCTTTAGTTATTCACTTGGCAAAAACAAACTTAACTTAAGCTGTAACTTTCTATTCCCGCCCACGCATTAGACTTAGGTCAGGTACACGGGGTAGGCGTATTTAGAAACACCAGTTGAGTACGTTTAGTCAAATGTATATGTGTATGTAAATATATTTTAATCATTTTAAACATCGTATGGCTCAGAAACCATATCAATGTTTTTACAGTATTATTTTATACTATTGCTTCTAATGTATGCACTTTACTTAACTATAAGTATTGCAATAATATCGATCCATTTCTCTTGTACGAGAAAAGAGACTGATCAATAAATAACACCTTTTATTGAACACGCCCGTCTCTTCCTTTTCTCTACATTCTGATGAGACTAAGAATGCACGTACTGACTGAGTAAAATAATTGCCTTGTGCTCACACGACTCTTGAGATTGACTCCTGATTAGGGGAGAGCAAAGTTGTCATGTTCTATGGTTGTCAGAAAATAAATCCCTTCTTGTCTAATCAGGGGAGTTAATCCTTCCTTGAACATTCGAGAAAGTTTCTAGCGAACTCTGAGCTTAGCTGGCAAACCCAAAAATTAAGTCTAGTATCGACAGTAGTAGACCTAGTTAACGTCTGGCCTAGGCCTTTACTGCTGTAGGTACTATTCCAATGCGCAGAGCCTATTGGGAAAATAGGAGCTACACTACATGGCGCCCAACGTGTTTGGAAAGGGCGATAAAACTAACGTAAGACATTTAGAGTAACTCAGTCGTGCTTTCTCACTCAGACCCCTTTTCCCAAATACTCCAAAGACGTCTGGAGTGGGTGAAAGGTTATAATATCCTCCAAAACCTCGCAGGAGGGAACTCCTATGTATGGTTTTTGGTCCAGTCAACGTTGAAGGATAAAACAGTTCCAGAATATTGTGCATCTAATCTCTGTTTCCATAAGAAACCTGATCTGCAAATAAAAATAATACCATCCTGTCAGTAAAATGGGAGACAGTGATGGAGAAAGAGAGGCAATTAGATTAGCTACTGAAATAGCAGATGCTGATGCTACCATGCAAGCAGCAGACGCGGATATAATACTCATTCCGGTCATTAAAAGGAGATCTATAACCTTAAAACTTATAGAAAATGGACTGACACCTAGAGGTGGCACAGTCATATTCGTAATTGAGGCACACGAATATCGGCAGACAGAGGTATACTATACATGGATACATTTTCCAGCAGCAAATGCTGTAACAAAGTACTTCCACTATTACAAAGTAGAGGAACCTCCTGAAACGTACACTCCTTTCGAGGAGGTGGAAGTACCACTCAAATTCCAAGAGCATTTGCTCTTATTTGATGGCGCCCTAATACATAACAATCACATTACAAGGCTCGGTCCTTTAGGAAGACCAGGAGCAACGTGGCCGGTCTTAGCCGGATACACACCACATCCAGACATCGAAAGAATGCCTGCAGCAGAGCTGTTAATACAGCTAAAACAACTACTAAAAATTCATAGACAATTAGTTCAGTATGTAATGCGGACTTCAACAATTCAGCCAGCGATTAAACTTCCACAGCTGACCCCTCACCAGGGGAACACAAATAAAATTACACCACAGAACATCCAATCCTGCCTAGGTAAAGTTCCAGCTAAACGGGAACAGATACCATTCTGGTTGGCACAGAAAATTACCCAAATAGAGGCGGTGTTTCCTGACACCACCCCGCTGGAAAAACACAGGATTCTGACTATATGTCTCCCAATGGGAATCGCACCACACATTGAGGACTGTGACACTTGGGGTACAGTCTTTGCTTCCATCTATACAAAAACGCACGGTGTTCCATCCATTTCGGTAATACCAGATGTGCTTAAACAAATTCAAGATGAATACGGTCCAGAACCTGCTTTAACTCTTGGTATGAAATTACTAAAAGACTTCAAACAGGTTTCGGCTATATTACTAGCCAACATAAAGGGTGAAGCAGCAAACGTGGCGATCCGCCAGAGGTTAAAAGAGACAGATATAGCAGACCAACCAGCTGAAATTGCCAGAATCATAGAAAAATCCTATGAAGAACTAGGCAGAGATAGTCTAGGTGGAATACCGGTAAAACCGCAACTGACTACAAGTCCAGAAAAAATGTTTTTTAATAATAATAATAATTCACCAAAAAAGAACTGGGATGGGAACAAACAATCCAATCCTAAAGAAAAGAAATTCCAGTCCAGAGGAAGGTCTCCTAGGCGAAGAGAGAAATCTCCAAACCCGAGACAAAGGTCACCCCAGAGTGACCCCTCTGGGAATAGATATAACCTTAGAAATAGGGATAATATTAAAAAACCTGATAGATATCAAGACATTGATACACGTCCCTCTCAATCTTTTCAGAATTCCTCGCAGAAATCGGAAAGAAGAGGACGATCAGAAGAGCACGCCAAGTCCAAAGACAAGGAACCTGCTCAACTGAAAAAGAAATCACAATTTCCAAAAAAGAAGGTAGCCAGTATCAAGGTAGTTAACAATGCCGAGAATACTGAGGACACAACTGAAAAACGGAGAGTGGGCTCAGACAATGCTAGACAGCGCAGCAGAGGTGAGCATAGCTCGCAAAGTCCTTATGAATCATCTGGAGACAGTGGACACGAATGAATACCTTCAAGTGGAAACTGCAGATACCAGAGTTAGCAAGCCCCACAAAATATACGAGATAACATTACGTATAGAGGGAGATAAGACTAGGAAAATAAGGGGACTATTTTGGGATAACCTATCCAAGGGCTATGACATCCTTCTAGCTGAAAAAGACTGGCCACCAGAGTTTGTCAGGGAGTGCCCTCATGGCGAAGAAGTAATTATGCCTGCCTTCTCGAATCAAATACCGATTCATAAAAAATACACACTTGCTAGAAAGTGGGCAGTGGCCTTAGCACCTGCTTTATACAAAAATCATGTAGGATGGGATGAGGACTCTCCTCCTCACAAAATCCAGCTAAAATCACAACCAACTGCACAAAGGCAGTACCCAATTAAGCAAGAAGCTAAAAAACAAGTAAATGAAATATTAGATCAGCTAGAATACCAGGGGGTGATTGAAACTTGCACCTCACAAATGAACAATCCTTTGTTTCCGGTCTCCAAACCAGACAATTCATACCGTCTAGTTTTGGATTACCGACACCTTAACACATGTTGCAAAACTTTTGCAGTGCAAAACTCACACAGTGCTGCACTAATGAATAACATAGTGCGCAAAAAATACAAAACAACCTTGGACATCTCCAATGGATTCTTTTGTCAAAACATAGCACCAGAGAGCAGATATTTAACTGCTTTCTCAGTAAATGGCACTCAAAAACAATTCTGTCGGTTAGCCCAGGGGTACAAGAACAGCCCGGGGGTATTCTCAGCAAGAGTAACAGAATTACTACAACTATATGATGATGAAGCATTATCGTATGTCGATGACATTTACTTAACAGATGATGACTTGGAGACTCACTTGAAAAGAGTGAACACCATAATACTTGGTTTCGCTGCAGAGGGTTACAAATTCAACTTCAAAAAGTCCAGAATTGCCCATCTGACAGTCCTATTCTTAGGATATGAGTTATCAAGTGAAGGCAAAAGCCTGGCAGACAATTTCCTAGAGAAATGTGCCGTAATCCAAGCTCCTAAAACACTAAAAAACCTACAGTCAATTCTAGGCTTCCTAAATTTTGGAAGAACATACATTGCAAATTACGCAGAAAGGGTGAAACCCCTTTATGATCTAATTAAACCAGACTTTAAAAGATCCAGTTGGACTCAAACACACACAGAAATTTTGAGATCCTTACAAACAGACATGCTAATTAAGACAAAATTAGAAACCCGTGATAATACACGCAACCTTGTGATCCGAGTCATCCCAGGGAGATGCGGATTCACATACCTGACCTCTAATGAGGGAGAAAAGGTACCAATTGCATTCAAATCACATTTGTACACAAAAGCTGAACAGAGATTCAGCAACAAAGGAAAAATTGTTCAAGCAGTTCAAACCGCAATAGCTAGAGAAAAAGACATAGCTGACGGTAGACATATCACAGTCAGAACAGCTGAATCAGCCTTTGAGGCATTAACAACACCGTGTAATTTACCATCAACAACATTAGATCCAGAATGGATACAATGGGTGAATTCAATTACAACGGACAAAGTATACTACTACTTTGATCCAGAACTAGAAGAATTAAAAAATCTAAAATATGAAAAGACGTATCCTCTGCCAATCGACATTCTGCCTCTACGACATTACGCCTGTGTAATCTATACAGACGGACATGCTCAACCCTCCGTTTGGGGAGAACATGCATACAATCCCACATGTGAGATCACAAAAGAAGTGTGGCGCGGAGGTATATTAAAACCTCTATTAACAAAATCACACTCAGTAGAAACTAATTCAGAACTACAAACTGAAATAATAGCTTTGAAAATGGCGCTAGATAATGCGGATCGCGAATTCCCGACGCTTATAGTGTCAGATTCATATTTCTGCGTCAAAGCATATAACAAGGATTTGCAGACATGGATTCAGAACGGTTACAAAGATGACACAGATGCACCAATAAAGCAGAGACTTCTCTGGGAACAAGTAGCTCTTTTAAAAAAAGAACTACCAAAGACTCACGTGACTCACTCACTGAGTCATCAACGTGATGGCGTTCACGTTGTAGGGAATTCATTGGCTGAAACAGCCGCAGCGGCAGCCACTAAATCGGCTCCCGTAGATCGAAAAAAGCGTACATTAAAATACATTGACGGTGAAACAATGCTGGCGGTGAAAACGTCATCAAAAGGCGACTGCTCAGCGTTACCGATCAACTATCCACTCAATTATACATACATAATCGATGCAAACTCCGTCCCTTTTGCTCGAATCCCTGGAGTGGGGGATAGAGTGATTCCAAACATGGACAGGAGACACTTGTTAATCGCAGACGCACACATGGGCGAGGGTCTCAGACACCTTAAATTAAAAGATTCTCTGGAAGAATTACAATCACGGTACTGGTGGCCAGCCATGAGCCTGCACTACACCATGTTTGTAAAAAACTGCCCAAACTGCAACAGAGATCGCAGTGGGGAGAGAAGCAGTTTAATACCTCGTCGTATCAAGGCAGATAATATTACCAACAAAAAGAATGGCTTGCGATTAACATACACAGGCTAGTTCCACTTATAATGTAGATCCACAGCACTCGGCTGACGTCCGGACTGTTATACAAGATTTGCGAGTCTAAATGGCATATACGCTAAGAGCATGCTACGTTCGACCATTTTTTTTTTTTTCTCTCAGGCAATCCAGCCTGGGGGGGGAAAGAATGGCCAAATGAGCACAGCCCAGCGGGAATCTTCTCACTTCCTTCCTGAGGGTATGGGATGGTGTAAAGAAAAAACCAAGGCAGAAAGCAATCTATAATGGAAAGGACATTAGGTTCGGGAGCTGGGTGGGTCAAACATCTAATAAGTGTCCAACGTAGTCTAAATAACTTGCCAAGAAATTCTCTGAAGGGATTCAGTCCGTACGAATTATTATTCGGAACTAGGATGTTGATCTCTGACCTTGATAGTCAGACTTCAGTGGTAATAGAAAAAACCTTTGATGTCAAAGACCGTTTGGCTATTTTGCAGGACTTAAACAAAACAAGAAAAGACCTGAGCAACATACAGTTGAAACAACAGCCAACAACCACTGAAGAATCACCACCTGTCCCAGCAAGACCTGTCTGGATTCCAAAAGTCGGGGATCTAGTCAGGGAGAAGATCGCGGTAAAGAAGGAATTTGGGCCTTCTTACAGAAAAGCAGTTCCTGTCTTGTCTGTCAACGGGACAAGATCAGTTGTACTACCGCCACTTGCTGGAAAAAAGGAGAACCGAGTTGTATCCATCGACCTGGTAAAACCACAACATGTGGCCGATAACAAACAGTAGGCCAAGTGGACTCCCAATAAGTAGCAGAACACCAAGGTTTGCTACCAGTACAGAGGTCCTAACAAAGAGGCTCATCACATTCGAAACGCCTAAAGAAGAACAACAAGGACTATGCAACAATGCAATAGAACTCAGACCTCTGAAAACCCAAATAAAGACATTTAGCAGAGACACACCAATCTACAATGAAGTTCCAAGTGAAATTGCAAGAAACAAAAATCCTGAACCAATTGGAACAATTGACAGAACTGCATCTGGTTACTTCATCAACTTCGATGATTCCTCTGAAGGTTTCAGCGAACAAAAGACACAGCCATCATCAAAATCCTTTAAAGACAAAGCTAAGGAACTTTTGAAACAACTGAAAGAAACATATCTGGTTACTCCATGGATTGAATTTTGGGTGGGTTTTGGTGCATTTATCCTCATACTTTGGCTCATCATGGTATTTACCTTGGGACGCTTCATTGAGGGAAAATATGCTAAAATGGACACAGCAAGTCAGAACATCAAATTGGTCCTCAAACCACACACATCTTCACACGTCGAGAAACGAGAACTTTCTTCAGAACTTTCTTCAGCCAACTTCACAGCAATTCCAATACCTGGTGGGGTAGCCTGGGACAACACTGACTATGAAATTTATGGTCCGGTCGAGATCCTGAAATATCCACACCAAATCAAGATCTCCTTGAGTGATTTTGCAAAACCAAACTCATTTGCTGATGATTGGGACTTTGAAAGTATAAACAATATGATGTCTGACTTAGTAATGTCTGCTAAATTTACAAAACATGATTATTTGCAAGGTTCTACAAATTATGATAGTATGTATTGCTATAACCATTATGGTAACCATTTTTTACATAAATCTGCACAACCTAGAAATGTTTTAAATTATAATCAATGGGAACATTGTGCTACACCTCCAAAAGGGAGCTCTAGAACCGTTTATGACAAATATTCATATTTTTCAGGTTTCAACATAACTAATGCTGAAACATTTTATTACAAATTGTCAAACAAGACAGGGATGAAAACCATGATAACCAACACAAAATTGATATATTCAGATTCATTCTTTGAAAAAATGAATACATTTGGATTTGATTATTGGGACAAAAATGTTGATTTGAAAAGTGTTTGGGGTACAAAAGAATGGCAAGTACAGGGTATAGAAGCTTTGTTTAGAGCCTGCATGATCCCAGAACAAATGATATTTTTAAATGACACTGTTCAACAAACCACCTGTCTTGGCTTAGCCAAAATCAAAGATTTAAATAACCCGTCTATTCCAAAGCCAACAATGTTTAGCAATAGCTCTGAAACAGATGAAGAAATAGACATAAACCATATACTTAACCAAAACAGAACACATCCTGATTGGAAACAATGGTTGATCTGGCCCACAGATACAAATCACTGTCAAGATACATTCCTGAATAAAACACAGGGTTTCAAAATGACCAGGCCAGACCCTAGATATCCCCAAAGATATCACCCAGGGATAATAACAACCTACAGTGTGGGCAAATTATGCCTTCAATGGCTACAAACTTCCACACTGCCTGAAATTAAGCAACACCTAACTTTACTTACTGATGGTGCTGACTTGCGTGATTTCATACTGGGACCACGCAAACAGCGTCAAAAGCGTTTCATAGCAGCCTCTGTATATGCAGCATACAATGAGGCCTGGAAGGTTACTCAAATTGAAACAGCAGAGAAAATACGTGAAATTGATCGTATTAATTTGGAAAAATCACTTTCTGTAGTGGACAATGGGTTAATGACTCTGTCCTCCAGAATTTTTTCATTGGACAGCATTGTGTCTTCAGCAATCGATATATTATCGCAAGACTTACTGTTATTACAACATGGTCAGTCACAATTGCGCTCTATTGTACAGCTTGGCTGGACGTTACAAAATCTGCGTTCAGGCTATGTGCCTTGGCGTTTAATCAACACAACGTCACTATTCCAAATCTTTAACCTTACTGATAGACAAATCGGTATGGCGCAGAAGGGTGCTGATTATACAATCTTGAGCATTGAAAAACTAGAAAGATTACCGATGACAATGTCAGAACGACCTGTCAGTGAATGGATAATCCACGGAATCATAAATATTCCAATCTCAACCTTCAGGTTTCAATACTGCCAAAAATATATACAGGCTGGCATGTACGAGAAATTGGGAAAGGGGTACCTTAAAACAACTTGGAACCTGCCCTATTCACATGCATGTGTCAGTAATAAAGGACAGAAAGTGTTTCTTAGTGGCAACAATTGTGCTATGTCACTAAGCGGCACGCTTCTGTGTAACGGAATTAGTTTGCACGGAGCCTGTGAAGGGAATTCATACAACCTTTCATGTCACCAGCAAGGCGCACCTGCAACTGAAATAGAACCATTCTTTCAAAGACTCTATAATGGGAGTTACATTCTTATTGTAGACCGCAGATGTTGTAGTCTTATGCCCGGGACTCCTTATCTCGTCACCACGACGGCGAAGGTCAAGTGCTGTGGACGTTCTTTGTTCCCCAGCTCCTTACCAGACAGGGAGGCAAGGGCATGGCCCGGTTTGAAAATTACTTCTATTCGAATAGATACTTTAAGCAGAATGAAAACAGTGCTTCTACAGACGCCTACAAGGCTCACGTCATCAAAAGAAACATATGATCTACAAGTCGCAAGGACGACTGCAGAGATACATACATTATTATCGACTAATTCCCCCGTACATTTCGCGGAAATCCTGAGCGAAATCTTAAATATTTCTGATACCACTGGGGTCTCAAAGGTATTTAAGACAGTATTTTCAATGGCATTAACACCATTCAAAGCCATACTGGGTATTTTTCCCGATTTCGTCCTATCGATTTTTGGCGGACTTCCCCTGATCCTGGGACTAATTGCAGGAATCCTATTCCTAGTCCTTATTTTTCGTTATGGCAACCCATGTCACAGATAAAACTCTCGCGACAATGGAAGATACGATCCTAGCCATTGGATACCGGGACCGGATATCAAAAATCCTGGGACTCTCCCGGCTTAGAGACCTAAACATGACTTGGTTTCTATCATTTCGACCAATGTGGCAAAGGTGTGTTTTACCTGTACTAAGGTGTCTGCTATGCGGAGAAGAATGCGTGTTAGACACCTGTCTGACGCTACAATCAGATGCGCCAGTGGATGCAGATACACTGTTGGTTCCTACCAAGGTTCACGCACTGTGCTGCCCTCAAAGGCTGCCAATTCTGATGACGGCATTCCTGGAATCTTCACCACTACGATTGAAGAGTAGTGAGGTTCAAGATGAAAACAGCATCGAACAGGTACGACCTTCTGTCAGCAATGCAAATCAGAATGTCAATGGAGACAATCATGCGCATGAATGCATGGTTACCCCTATTTCCGACTTAGTGGAACTTTCCCATGAAGCTGTTGACAGTTTTTTCGAAAGCCTGAATGATATGATGTTCTCTCCGGAACAGAAATAGAGACTTTTGAGTAAACTCGCACACGGCGTTCCCTGAATTCGGCCTTCAACTTTTAAAAAATAAAGTCACATGAACAATTACAATCCAGTTCACGGACAGCAACTGTTTTTAAGCAAGCCCTTAAAATATTTTTCTATATATTTTTTCCCCGGGACACTGATCTTCTGCTTAGAGTAAGAAACTATTCCTAGAGAACTAAGATTTCTATTTTAGATACTTTATATAGACTTTAGCTGCCCGCTGGTATGTTCACAAATATTTTATTATGTGATGAAATGGTCTCGACCTTCCTTTCTGTATAGCTATATTAAGAGCCATTTCATGTGTATTTCTCATATACCAAAAAGCAATAATGCATTACAATGCGTGTTTACTTTTGCATTTAATTCATAGCTTAAGTGCATACAATATATATGACTGCAATTTTTCAGTATATTTGAAAATTTCGAAATGTATTTATGTATTTTGGGGTGGTAAGGTATACACTATACTCTATAGTATGTTGTACTATGTTATACTATGCATAGATTAGTAGATATGACCATAGTTAGCGTGGAGTGGGTGTCGTGTATTTCTATAGGTTCTGAATCGATCCCCCTATTCCTGACCCTAATCTGGTTAAACTACCTAGCTAGTTAACTAACAGTCAGCCCATGAGGCAAGAAAACCCCCATGATGCAGATACCGTTATCTGACGCAGTCACACTACGGCACAGGAACGTGTTATCTGATTAGGTCATAACGCTTGAGATCTAATTAGACAAGCGACATTCCTCCAGCCCCTGATAAGGCATACGACGTTCTCATAACA
The DNA here is from genome assembly GCF_964261635.1 of Lissotriton helveticus. Taxonomy (NCBI): domain Eukaryota; kingdom Metazoa; phylum Chordata; class Amphibia; order Caudata; family Salamandridae; genus Lissotriton; species Lissotriton helveticus. The sequence goes on from NW_027611959.1 coordinate 309,503, forward strand.
AATCAAACCTATGACAACCTGGAAAATCCGTGCGGCCATTGTTTTGATTTCACAGAGAACTTTTGCAAAAGAATGTGCTAACGAGCAAGTCGTATGACATCTTTATTGACGTACCTATGTCCATCCTTACGTCAATCTCGGCACCTTTAAGGTATAAATATTGCCGACCTTGCCCTATGCAAACACACGCGTGGTGACAAGACGGAGCAGCCATACTTGCCGAAGCCGAGAGCAGAAGCAGACCCCGCTGGCAGCAGCCCCGCCTTCCTGACGCGCTGAGAGACGCGCTGCTATCTCAAGCCGAGAGACCCAGCACCGGCGCTTCTGGGCAGCCCTCGCAGGCAGCCTGGAATATCGAGAGCAGAGAAAGAGATACCATTCCTCATTCATCCTAACTTCCAGGTACAGAACTGAATAACCCCTCACAGAGAATTCTTTAGTTATTCACTTGGCAAAAACAAACTTAACTTAAGCTGTAACTTTCTATTCCCGCCCACGCATTAGACTTAGGTCAGGTACACGGGGTAGGCGTATTTAGAAACACCAGTTGAGTACGTTTAGTCAAATGTATATGTGTATGTAAATATATTTTAATCATTTTAAACATCGTATGGCTCAGAAACCATATCAATGTTTTTACAGTATTATTTTATACTATTGCTTCTAATGTATGCACTTTACTTAACTATAAGTATTGCAATAATATCGATCCATTTCTCTTGTACGAGAAAAGAGACTGATCAATAAATAACACCTTTTATTGAACACGCCCGTCTCTTCCTTTTCTCTACATTCTGATGAGACTAAGAATGCACGTACTGACTGAGTAAAATAATTGCCTTGTGCTCACACGACTCTTGAGATTGACTCCTGATTAGGGGAGAGCAAAGTTGTCATGTTCTATGGTTGTCAGAAACTAAATCCCTTCTTGTCTAATCAGGGGAGTTAATCCTTCCTTGAACATTCGAGAAAGTTTCTAGCGAACTCTGAGCTTAGCTGGCAAACCCAAAAATTAAGTCTAGTATCGACAGTAGTAGACCTAGTTAACGTCTGGCCTAGGCCTTTACTGCTGTAGGTACTATTCCAATGCGCAGAGCCTATTGGGAAAATAGGAGCTACACTACACTATATCAATCCATTGTCCGAACTCATAACCAGTACACATTCTATATCAATCTATATGTTTAAAAAGCTTCATACATATCCTTATGACATCAAAGCTGAGCAATCGGGGTACAATAAGGAGTGTGAGAGTTTCATTTGCATCGGCACCATTTTGGGTGCAGTCAGGCAGAACCAGGCATAATCTAAATGTCTATTAACTCGTGGTTGGCTCAGAGCTTCTCTTGGCAGTCCAAAAGTTCCGTTAAAGGGCAAAAGAAAGGATCGGTGGTTTGAACCATCAGTCAAAAAGGGGGGGGGGAGGCAACAATCTTTTTCTACCGGGTCATACTGTGCTTTCGCCGGAACTGATCCGATCTGTAGTCTGCAGGATTCTAGTCATTCAACCTGAGGCTGGCGACAGCATGGGAGCGCCGGCGTCCTGCGGCTACATTACCGTCGTTCCGAGGGCACTCATGGCAGTCATTCCCCATCGGGGGTATTTGCGGGAGTCGGGGACTCCCGCGGCTCCTCTAGAATCTTCAAGGTTGTGGAGAACTATGATGGTGGAGTCAACTGGTGACCGGGCCATTCCTTCGTGCTGGGCCCGCTCTTGCCAGGTCGATCGCCATTTTGAAAGTTCGGCAACTACCGGCGATCGCGGGGTCAAAGGAGCGGACGGGCTCCACCCTGTCGGGCGAGGTGTTGCAGCATCGCCACAGTGGAAGAACCCTTTTCCGGGCACCTGGAGCGCTGAGGGTGCAGCTGGGAAGCCTCCACCTAGGGAGGCGGGAGAGGCCTGTTCGCACCGTCTCTCCCTCCCAGTGCACCCCACGGCGTCTCGCTCGACATTTGTTATGGCCGGACCAGGCGATGAGGACGAGGGGGGAGGTCGGTGGCATGTGCAAGACATCCCCCCCCAGGGTTGTCGCAGCCATTATGCAAGAAAGAAGTGGCGCCTGGCGTGTTGTTGCTGCCATTACGGAAGAAAAAAGAAAGAAGTGGCGCCTGGCGTGTTGTCGCTGCCATTACGAAGGAGAAAAGGAAAAAATGTCCCGTCCGTCTTTGGGCCGGGCTTCCGGTGGATGTCGGCCAGACGCCCCTTGCTCTGGCCCCATAAACGGGTTCCTTGGCTCATCGGCTGCAGCCGGATCCCGTTGGCCCCAGCCCCCGGCCGTTGGTGGCCGGACCGGGAGAGGGAGTGGAGGGACTACCTGCAACTCTCAAGTGCCACCGCGGCCGGAGTGGGAGAGAGAGGGGAGGGTCGAGGACATAGACATTCCCCCCCCTGCAACTCTCCGGCGTTGTCAAGGCAATCCCCTGGCCGGGTCCCGCTGGCCTCGGCCTCTCCTCCGGCTACACCCTACGTGATGATCTCCTGGCCAACTGTTGGCAGCAGGACCCGCCCTATATGTGTTGTTTCCGGCTGGGCGTAGCCGTAAACTTGTTGCACGTTGGAAGTTTCCAGAATGGGGGCGGATGTTCTGCTGACTTGTATTTTCCCCAGTTTACCGTTCTTATTTCTAACGTTTTCTTGTTTCTAGGGCATTAATAAGTTTTATCATTATGTATTGTTATCGTTTCTTTGTTTGTTATTTATTAAAAAGTTCATGTTCATCAGTGGCCTACTGATTTTCGCTTTCCTATTCTTTTCTTTCCAGGTGGTTTCATGCTAAAGTTTTCTGTTAACAGGTTACAGTGATCACTTCGCTATTATTGTATATGTCCTTTTTACTAGGGGTGCTTTCTGGTCGGGCCAGATGACCTTCCTCTAGTAAATGGTCCGGGTGAAACTGGTGTATCAACCAGTGGGGAGTAGATAGGCATGACAGATTACAACGGGGGACAAAGGTCCGCATTACCTACCCTTCACTACTTGCAAAGAATAGAGTATGGCGACTTCTGTGCTCGTTTGCAAAATAGAGAATACCTCCAAAAAGAACCAATTCCAAACAGTCAATGTTCGGTCAATCAATCAATCAATGAGGAACGAAATAGGTACGACGTGTTAAAGGTTTGCGTTACCTACCCTTCACTCTCTGCAAAGGGAGAGAGAATATTCCTATTCTTCCCCGTTTGCAGGCAGAGAAGATTCCTAAGAGAACCAACTTCGAACAATTCAATGCCCGATTCAATAGATCAATCAATGGGGAGAAAAAAATAGGCACGACGTGTTAAAGTTTTGCGTTGCCTAGCCCTTCACTATCTGCAAAGACTAAACAGAGTATGGCGTTTCTGTGTTTGTTTGCAAATAGAGAATCTCCCAGAAGCAATCAATAGATAATACTAGTATTTTCAAACAATCAATCAATTAATCAATTTCGCAATTTGTCGTGTGTCACGACCTTACCCGGACCGGACCATGTGGACAGTTCTTCGCCTTCCTTTTTCCAGCGCCCGATCATTCTCTTTCTCCATGTTTTTACCGCAGCATTCCTGTGGGATTCCAGTCAGGACAATAGGTCACTTGAGAGAGGTCCGTTCGGAATCGGTGAAGCTCATTCAATCGGCAGCCGGACGAGGGCCCTCTCAAGGCAGGTATACTCCAATCATTTAGATGTTCACCCCATCGTCTGGACCTCTCTTACCGGACCTTATGTCGCTGATGGGCCCCGCGTTTGGGACGCCAATTGTTGAAAAGTCAGCCCATATCGCACCCGATGCCCAGGCCGCTGGTGCAGGGCGACTCTTCGTTTTCATCTTGAATAGCTACCAAATAAAGAGACGGGCACTGGAAGTAGGAAAACAAGAACAGGGTTTATTACTCATGAGGAGAGCCTGTCCTTTGGGACACTCGCATAGTGTCTTCGGGAGGTGCTCTAACAAGTTTCTCTGAGGCTTCGTCTTTTATACACAGGTTTGTGGCACACAGGCATCCTTTATTACAATCAACACTTTGTATAGTATGGAGGTATTCCAACACGTGGCTACAGTAGGGCCCTTATCCTCCATGCAATAGGAGGGGGCTGTCATGCGGCTGAGTGTTCTGCTGATTCCATTAGATTGTGTGTGCCTGATCGAATCTAGGGGGTGGGGTGGCCATGATCAATAGTAGCTTCTTCCAAGAGAGACGAGTGCATAAAGTAGTGGGCAATAAACTGTATCCTCAGGCTAAGGGATGACCAGTGGTCAGGGCTGACATTCAGGCTCAGAGGAAGAGGTCATCAAAGGAGGGGTATTCATGGAGGGACAGGAGGTGTTGGTCAGGCGCGGGGTACGATTCTGAGGGACAGAGTCATGCGGGAGGGGTGGGCTCATGACTCGCGCATGTGGGAGAGGGGGCAGCCAGGGTGCATGGGGGAAGCTTGCAGGGTCAAGGAAGGGGCGCATGCATGGGTCTATGCTAGTGGGACAACACAGTCAGAGTTTTAGTGATATCCATTCTGTTTACACCAAGGGGTACTGTGAACACAAATGAACGCCGCTTATGTACATACACATTGCTATTTTTAACACCTTGCTGGAAGAAAGGAGAACAGGTTTGTATCCATCAACCTGGTAAAACCACATCATGTAGCCAATAATAAGTAGTAGGCCCAGTGGACTCCAAAGATGTAGCAGAAGACCAAATCTTGCTACTATCCAAGAGGTTCAAACTGAGAGACTCATCACCTTTGAAGAATCTACAGTACGAAAAGAAGGACTATGCAACAAATCCATGGAACTTGTGCCTCTTGAGACCCAAATACCAGTTCGTCCAGAAACTCCTGTCTACAATGATATAGCCTCTGACTACACTAACATGACAAGGGATCAAGCACCTCTAGCGATTTCCAGTAATCCTGATGCAATACCAACAATTGACAGAACTGCCTCCGGTTATTTCATCAACTTTGATACATTTTCTGAGGATCCCAGTGAGCCCGAAACAACACCAGTAAATACAACTTTTAAAGAAAAAGCAACAGAACTTTTCCATCAACTAGAGAAAACTTATCTTACTTCACCATGAGTTGAACTTTGGATTGTGCTGGGCGTATTTTTCCCCCTACTTTGGCTGATCCTTGTATTATCTTTGGGAATGTTGATAAATGGAAGATGTAGTAAAATGGACGCAGCAAGTAAGAACATCGACTTGCTCCTCAAGCCACACAAATCATCTCATTGTGAATGAAGAGACATAACATCAGTGATATAGCACGGGACAGATCTGAATATGACATTTTTGGCCCTGCAGAGCTGTTGAAGATTCCACATCAATTCAAGGTTTCCTTGAGTGACTTTGTTTCACCCAGCACATTTTCTGATGATTGAGACTTTGAGACTATTATTAATATGATGTCAGACTTAGAAATGTCGGCAAAATTTTCAAAACATGAATATTTAGAAGGTTCATCAGATTACGAACAAATGTACTGTTATAATCATTATGTTCATCATTATTTGCACAAACCTGCAAACCCTAGAAATGTTTATACTTATAATCAATGGGAACATTGTCCAACGCCACCAAAGGGTAGCTCAAATTTTTTGGGGAAAAATGGCCATACTTCTCAATCAATCAATCAATCAATCATCGCATTTATATAGCGCACTACTTACCCAGTGGGTCTCAAGGCGCTGGGGGAGGGGGATCTGCTACTGCTCGAACAGCCAGGTCTTGAGTTGCTTCCTGAAGGCGAGGTGGTCCTGGGTCAGGCGGAGGTGGGTGGGGAAGGAGTTCCATGTCTTGGCGGCGAGGTAGGAGTAGGACCGTCCCCCTGTGGTGGCTCTACGGATGCAAGGGACGGCGGCGAGGGCGTGGCTGGTCGATCGAACCTGGCGTTTGGGAGCGTAGAAGTTGAGGCGGCTGTTGAGGTATCCTGGGCCTTGGCTGTGTAGAGCTTTGTGTGCGTGGGTGAGGAGACGGAAGGTGATTCTCTTGTTGACCGGGAGCCAGTGCAGGTCTCTCAGGTGTCCGTAGATGTGGCTGCGGCGGGGGATGTCCAGGATGAGTCGTGCTGAGGCATTCTGGATCCGCTGGAGTCTCTTCTGGAGTTTGGCGGTGGTTCCGGCGTAGAGGGTGTTGCCGTAGTCCAGACGGCTGGTGACGAGGGCCTGGGTGACCGTCTTCCTGGTCTCGGTGGGGATCCACCGGAAGATCTTACGTAGCATGCGCAGGATGTTGAAGCACAACGAGGAGACGGCATTGACTTGTCTGGTCTCAGGTTTTAATGTCACAAATCCGGAAATGTTTAACTTTAGAAATGTTAATAAGACAGGAATGAAAAGTATGTTAACTAATACTAAGCAAATTTATTCTGCAGCCTTTTATGCCCAATTGTCCTCATCAGGTTTTGACTTTTGGAGTGACAACACTGAAACAAAAACTGTCTGGGGCACAAAAGACTGGCAGGTGCAGGGAATAGAAGCTTTATTTGGAGCCTGCATGATCCCTGAACAAATAATGTTTTCGAATGACACTATTCAACAGACATCCTGTCTTGGCCTAGTCCATACCTACTCCTTCAACTGATAATAAAAACACTACAGATAGGGAGGTCGACGTAAAATCAATTTTACCTTAAAACAGAACTGATACTGATTGGAAAAAATGGTTAATCTGGCCCACAGACACAAACAACTGTCAAGATAGATTCCTGAATAAGACACAAGGGTTTACAGTAACTAGGCCAGATCCAAGATATATCCAGAGACAACATCCAGGGATAGTAACAACATACAGTGTAGAAAAACTATGCCTTGAGTGGCTACAAAAATCTACACTTACAGAGGTTAAACAACACTTATCTTTACTTAAAGATGGCTTTGATTTAAGGGACTTCTTACAAGGTCCTGCGAAGCGACGTCATAAACGTTTCATATACGCAGGTATATATGCCATTTATAATGGAGCTTGGAAAGTGACACAAGCAGAAGCTGCAGAAAGAATACGAGAAATTGGTCGTAATAATTTAGAGAAAGCTCTCTCTGTAGTTGACAGTGGGTTAACGACTCTGTCATCCAGAATTTATTCTTTGGACAGCACAGTATCCTCTGCCACAGACATAATGGAACAGGACTTGCTCATGCTACAGCATGGACAGTACAATTACTTTCTATAATGCTTTTCGGCTGGACGTTGCAAAATCTTTGTTCTGGATATGTGCCATGGCGTCTAATCAACACCACGTCATTGTTTTCTATATTTAACCTTACAGATAAACAAATAACTCTGGCACAAAGAGGAGCAGACTATACGGTGCTGAGCATGGAAAAACTGGAAAGATTACCATTAACTGTTTCTAAGAAACCAGCAACAGAATGGATAATACATGGGACAATCTCTCTGCCTGTCACGATTTTCCACTTTCAATATTGTTTGAAACATATACCAGCGGGCATATATGAAAGGTTGGGTAAGGAATACATAAAGTCAATCTGGGCATTACCATACACACACAGATGCTGGAGTGGGGGTAAAGAAGTATTTCTTAGTGGTACAAACTGTAAAAACACACTAAGCGGTACACTTCTATGTCAGGGCATTAATTTACATGGAGCCGGTGACGGTTCTTCGTCCAACTTATCCTGCCACCTTCAAGGTTCTCCGGCAGCAGTGATAGATCCGATTGTTAGGCAGCTTTCCAATGGGAGCTTCATAATGTTGAATGTTCACAGTTCGTGTGGTATGATGCCAGGTATAGCCTATCTCGTAACTGTGTCGTGAGCGCATGATACAGATCTTGGGCTTAGTTCGTTTGAGAGATTTGAATACCACGTGGTTCCTATCATTCAGACCAATCTGGCAAGATTGCATCTTACCTGTTCTACGATCCCTGCTATGTGGAGAAGACTGCGTGCTAGACATCTGTCTAACACTTCCATCAGCACTGCCAACGGATGTTGATACTTTTCTTGGTTCGGTAACGGCTCATGCATTGTGTTGTCCCCAGCGGCTACCAATCCTGATGACGGCATTCATTGAGGTCTCACAGACGCAATCAGCTGACGGTGAGATACGTAGATCAACAGGCACACAGGTACCATCTACTGTGAACATTGCTAACGCGTCTGACGGCGATGCTTCACATTTTTGTGCAATCGATTTACTTAAAGAGGTAGTCCAACTTTCACCTACTGTGGTAGACGATTTCTTTGCCAGCTTAGAAGATTTGATGTTTTCTCCTAACAACAACGATGACTTTTGAAGTAAGCACATAGCGTTATACGGGACTCTGTCTTCAACCTTCATTTTCAAAACAAAAACTTCCAACTTCAGAACTCTATTTTTTCTAAGATTAGACTTTTTTCCAGAATTAAAACCTTTTTTGGCACAAAGTAACCTGCTTAAAGTAGAACTATTCTTAGAGAACAAGACTTCTTTGACACACTTCCAAATGACAATATTTGATCTTGTCCACAACCTAAATAGTACATATATATTCTGTCATGGAATGGTCTCGACCTTTCTTCTATATTCAAGAGCCATTTCATAAATGTTATTTCATGACTCATTCTGATAGCATTTCCAATGTCACACTATATGCTTTGAATGAAAACATTGCTTTTAGAATGCATACAGCACTAATGCTAAATTTCGTGTGCAACCATTTCGAATGCATTTTATGTATTTTGGGAGGGATATTTACACGTCATGCTTTAGATATGTTTACATATGCTTAGAATTTAGTAATGTCGAACATAATAAAGTGGAGTGGGTCTTGTGTAGCATTTTAGAATGTGAACGAAATTACAGATTCATGCCCTTATATAGGTACAATTTACCTTGCCCTTATGTAGGCATAGAAAACATGCCCATGTTTAGACATAACCCATCTAGTCCAACTACAGGCATGGCTACTTCCACTAGTTCCAAAAAGCCACAACGATTTCTTAGAAAACTCGGCTTCAGCAGTCAGTGACTTCCCTTTGCTTGAATATTGATTTGTCCTAGAAATCAAGGAGTTTTCAAAGAACGACCATTCCCTTGGGGTTCTTTGGTGACGTTATTAGGTCAAACTTTACGTCAAACCAGGCACTTTAAAGGTATAAATATGCCTAAACTTGCCCTAGCAAACACACGGTGGTTCAGGAGCAGCTCGTCTATCTACGTGCCCGATGCAGCTCACTACAGCAAGTGCTGAAGGAAGCCAACCCTCCAGCTGGCACACTGACAGAGAGGCCGCCTTTCTCTCGCTGAGAATCCTGCTCCAGTGTTTCCAAGCTCCCCTTGCGGGTGTTTGGAAATCAAGTTCTGAAAGACAGAGAGATACCAGACCTCCTTCATTCTAAAACCAAGGTATGGACCTGATTAGACCCTAAGAGAAATCTTGGTTAGATTCTTGTCAAAATAAAACTAAACCTATGCTACAACATACTTACTTCTTCCCTCGTACTTGACTTAGGTTAGCTACATTGGGGTAGGTGTATTTTATAAGCACCAGTTGAGCACTTTTAGTCTTTGTTATTTATGTATGTATTTATCTATGGCTTAGAAACCATACAAACCATACAAATGCTGGGGCGGGTTCGTAAGTACAGCTCTTCCACTACACACACAGCACACCTTAGCTTGTGTGCTGATATTTCATTCATGTGGCTACCTCCACTTTTTTAGCCACCTCACTATTTTCCATGCTACCTTGGTCCTGAAAAAAGCCTTACAATTACCGGAAAAGGCTGAAACATGTTGACCTACACTTTAGGGATATTGAAGTACCATTTTTATCTTTGCTATATCCCTGCCTAGTTTTTAATCATGTCTCCTAAGGCCCTAGAAATAAAGTTTTTTCATTTGGGTATTCCTTTGAGACATTTTTAACCTCACCACTCTCTGAGCACACACCTCACTGAACAACAAAGCCCGCTCTCCACAAATTTCTGGCATAGCCATGCGTGCCTGATTCGCCCCCAGCTATGCAAATTTATTTGTGGGCTGGTGGGAGAAGCAGGTGGCCTGGTCAGATGCCAACACCTGGACTGTGAGGGGAGTGGCATGGCATTGATACATCGATGACCTCTTCCTAATTTGGAAGGGCTCTTCGAGTCAGCGCAGGCGTACATAGAGATCTTGAACACCAGCAGAGTCAATCGGAAATTCACCGGAGAAGTTAGCTCCAGTACGGTGAACTTTATGTACCTAATGGTCTTTGCATCTGTGGACAAGCTATGCACAAGCCTCTACAGAAAGCCCACAGCTGGGAACTCAATACTCCATGCCACTAGTAGTCACCCGCATAGACTCATTGGTAGCATCCCTTATGGAAAGCTGTTAAGAATAAAAAGGAATAACACCAAAGATTGTGATTTCCAAAGATCGGCCCATGAAAAGATGATTAGATTCAGTGCACGAGGCTATGATAAACAGGCATTGGCACAAGCCCTTAATAAGGTCAATTCCGTATCCAGGATAGAGCTGTTGAAAGATACACCCAGGGACATTAAAGATACAGGAAAATTTAGAACAATCACCACTTTCTCAGGGAACGCCAATGAATTAAGAATCATCATACTAAAGAATTTGCGCACTCTGAAAACAGATCTGATCATAGGTCAGTATATAACTCTAGACCTTTGCTGACCTTCAGGAAAGCTGGATCTGTGAATGACAACTTGGTGAGCAGTCATTATTTTGCCAAACATAGGAACTCTATGAAAGTAACTACATGGCTTCTTCCCATGTGGGAAGTGTAAGGCGTGTGCCAATAGTAAGAAAACTCAGTCTTACACAGTTTCAGGGCTAAAGAAACCCAAACTCATCAACAAATTCATTACCTGCAGCACTCCTTATACTGTCTATTGCCTAGTCTGTCAGTGTAGACTAAAATACATTGGGAGTACAATTCATCCCAATATAACACGTATTTTGGAACACATGAGGGCCATCTTGAATGAGGATGCAACTTATCCAGTTGGAAGACACTTTAGTGCAAAACATGGCAGCAATAGGGACCTCCTAATGTTCTTCTTTCTAGATCATGTAACCATTAACCCTAGGGAAGGGGACAGGATTCTAAGACTTAGGAGGCTCGAAGCACGCTACATTATTTTTTTAATACATCTTTTTATTGTTGTAAAAAAACGAAAAACAATAAGAGCGTATCAAGTGCAATGCAGTCCAACACATACAAGGAATCGAACAATTGAAAGGTCGCAATATCGGCAGTCATTGAAGGAGGACACTGAGATGCTAACACACGTTTGACGAATCAGGATTATAAAACTATCGGAGTTAGCCTATATCAATGCGTGCCGCCCACAGGCCCCTCCACCCACAAAATCAGGATATCAAAGATCATTGCGCTCCTCGATACTAATATCGTAAACAGGATAAAGTACGGACATTTGTATGCAAAAATGGAAAAATCAAAATAATAGAGCTCGCATCGGCACCTTAATACTAAGAACAGATTCAGGATATCCAATAATTAAAGAAAGAAAATAAAATAAAAAACGCAAAGTGCGCAACACCCCACCCCCCACCCTGCACTCCTGCATGTAGCTTACGCCAATCCCCAACTAGCAGTGTGCCTGTTGCCCCATCTAATCTACAAACACTAAAAGAAGTATGTGGAGGAGGGCCTTTGTACAGGCTCCCGGCCTCTCCCCCCCCCACCAATTCTAAGCCTCCCCTATTACGGATATATTATCATTTCACTATCAAGCAAAAATCGGGGGATACATTACTCGCCTACACTGCCTCCCGGTACCGACATAAGAAAGTGTATCCTGCACTACCACCATTTAAATAAAAGTCTTGAAACGATAGGCCGTTCTCAGCCTTGACCCGTTCGATCAGTTACTCGAATGTTCTTAAACCGGAAAGCCGCCATCTTAAAAATTTGCGAAAGAACAGTAGCGAGCCGGAAACAGCTGGGCTTTCTCAGTCTCATTGTCACTGGGTCCCATCAGTGTCGATAAGAACCACGGATGTTGTTTAAGTCCAGGTGCACTGAGCTCGGAAAGGGAGAAAGGGCCACCCTGTCGAGCCACTCCTGAGTCGTCACATGAGTCATCCGATACATTGCCTGGTGCGATTTGCCCTCAGTAGATAACAATATTGTGAGCACTGCCATAACCGGGACCTCCAATACATGGGCCTTAGCAAATTTACAATCCAGGGTCTCCCGCATCGCTCATTTAATGAGATTGTTAGCCACCATTAATCTAGGTAGTGTGGATGTCGTTACTTCCGCAGTGGCATTGAATTGAACAAAAGCTATGTCACTATGTCCCAGTCCAAAAGCCACGGCATCCAATTTGTGCTCCAAGGCTTGGGCTTTCCAGTTCAGAGAGAGATGAAGACCCTCGATCGCCGCCATTATAGCCCCAAGCGTAGGTTCAACCCTGGTCAGCACAAGCTGGTCCCCCTCGATAGGGAAATTCTGGTCCGGTCTCGGAGATCCCTTAGATAGGACATGTCGTCCCAGGTCATCCGTTCAAATTTTCCCAGACCTCTCGGAGGATCGGGTCCGATTCGCACGAAGGTCGATATTGAGCGCCATTTCGCGCGTTTCGTTCACGGTCCACCCCTGGGCCCTCAGGATAGACCAGTAGAATTAGAAGCAAAGACACACGTTCCAACCCCCTGCATGCAAGGATATTGCGGAGCTGTCTTTAGGATGTGTCCGAAACCAGCGGGTCGCAGTTTAGACGGCACCAAGCCATTTATAGTCCGGGCTATGACAACCAATCATTCAGCTCGCATCTACAGTGTCATTAAGTTGCCCCATTTTAGCGCTAATCCATACGGATATTTGATGTTAAGATCGGACAAAATATGCTTCCATTCCGGTGGACCGTCTCCCTCCGAACTCTTATGGCTGATGTTGTTCAACTAGAAGCCGTCTGCACTCCTACTCGAGGCCCCGGCTTCAATGTTGATGTAGGCCGCAAACTTCAAGGCGACGTTTCTCCGTTCTCGAAGCAGGTGGAACTTTCGGGGTTACTTGGTGTAGCGTTATTTCATTTCCTCTACTTGGGAGAGTTGCATAGGCACAGGATAACTGACAGGATCTTGTAGCATAGGCCTTCTCTTCCTCTTTTCCCACTACTTTCTTCTCTGTACTTTATAATTCACTCTTCATCTCCCTTACTCCTTGTTCTTCTCCTTCCATTTTGCTGGGAGACAGGGAGGGCTCGCAATTCATTATTTTTCAGTTCTTGACATCACACCCTGAGATTGTAATTACAGCATGCACTCACATAAGTATTGAGAGGTAAAAGCCCATTCAGGGCGAAATGAACTGTGCACCAATAATCAATAACCAATGTATAGGCCCATTCAGGGCTATATGATTTTTATTGTGCTGTGCTATCAGTTGTGCAAGGGTGTTGTCAAGCTCATTCAGGGCAGACTATTGAGTTATGTATTTATCCTTGCGGTGAAACATTACGAATCAAATAATTCATTTCGGCTGTGACATGAACTTAAATATGTATTCACACTGATGCTCTATCATTTGAATCAGTTATTGTTAACACTGGAGACAAGACGGAACTGATAAATTGGACACCACGCCAAGATGGCGTTGCTGTTTAATTTTTCAAGAGTCCTTTATTCATGTTTGCAATCATGCTCAAAATACTTTAAATAATGTCAATTTCCGTCGACCACTGGAGTGTTGTAAATTGGGGGATTAAATCCCTTTGAGTCCTGAGGGTCCCTGGTCGCCAACTAGCCCACCAGCTACCTGCAGTAACCGCCACAGAACTGTGTTGCAGAGAGGTGAAAAAGGGGCGTAGCCTCTAAACACCTCTCTGCAACGCAGCTCCCTGGCCCATACTGGAGGTACCTGGTGGGCTAGTTCACCCCCAGGGACCCTCATGATTGAAAGGGACTTAATCCCCCAATTGACAGTGTGCCAGGGGGTGAGTTTGCACACTTGCTATGTCAGGCCCCGCCCCCTCCCTGCACCACTGTGCAAACGCACCCCCTGGCACGTTGTAATTTGGGGGATTAATTCACCTTGAGTTCTGAAGGTCCCTAGGGGCCAACTAGCCCACCAGGTACCTCCAGTAAGCGCCACTGAGATGCGTTGCAGAGAGTTGTAAAAAGGGGCGTGGCCTCTGAACACCTCTCTGCAACGCAGCTCCCTGGCACATACTGGAGGTACCTGGTGGGCTATTTGGCCTCCAGGGACCCTCAGTATTCAAGGGGAATTAATTCCCCAACTTACAATGTACCTGGGGCACTTTTGCTGAGTGCTGCAGGGAGTGGCAGGGCCTAACCACGATGCCGGATTTTTTTTGTTTCATTTTAAGAGGGGGATGTATAGCCCCCTTTCTTTTACATTAATTGTGGCCATGGGGACCCCATCCTCCAGGACCTGCTCTTTTGTTTTTCTTTTTTTTTTTTTAAACAGGAAGGGTCTACGCAGCCCCCCTCCCGAGGCCAATTTCAGCCCCTGGCACCCCATCCCCCAGTGTATGGACATCCGTTTTTTAAAATTATTTTTGGGAGGGGACCGCATAGCCCCTCTCGCGAGGCCATTTTCGGCCCCAGGGACCCCATCCCCGGGGCATGGCCAGTATTTATTTCTTTTCTTTGGTATTTGGAGGGGGGCCTCCTTAGGCCACTTATGGCCCTGGGGACCCCATTCCCTGGGGCCGGCCTTTTCTATTTTATTTTATATTTTAGGTAAGAGGGGGGCCGCGTGACGCCCCTGCTGGGCCACTTCTGGCCCCGGGGACCCAATCCCCAGGGCCGACCTTATCCGTTGGGGAACATGGGAGGACCCCAATTCCCCCAAGGTCCCACCGGCTCCCCCGCCTCCTGCAGGAGCCAGCATTGCTTTTCCACATGGGGAGCTGCTGACATGCAGCTCCCCTTATGGAAAAGCAATTGTGCTTTGCTTCATTGAAGCGAGAGCAGGTTTCCCTGCTCTCGCTTCAATGAAGCAAAGCAGTGTTTGCAATGACAGGGTGGGAGCCACGCGGCTCCCGCCCTGTCATTGTAAACAGCAGTGTCCCAGGGCGGGCACCCCAGGACACTGCAGGAGCTGGCCCTGGGGGGTGGCGGTCCTCAGGGCCATCAAGGGCTCCAGGAGGGGGGCCGCGCGGCTCCCTCCCATCTTTTCAAAGCCCCAGGGTGGTGGTCCCAGGGGCCGAGGTCAACTACGGAACCCGTATCTCAATATTAAGTGCCCCGGGGAGGCTCGGGGGCAGGAGTCCCCCCGACAAATTTTCATAAATGCTCCGGGGAGGTGGCCCGGAGTAGTGTGGGGGGGTTGGGACCCACCCACGCAATTCTTTATGAAGCCCCGGGAAGGTTGCGGTCCCGGGGGCTACGGGGGGCTGCGTGACCCCGCATTTAATTTAATAATCCCCGCGGAGGTGGTGGTCCCCGGGGCTGTGGGGGCCCCCATAACATAATTTATAAATGCCCCCGGGACCTGAACCACCCGGGGGCTTTTTGAATACGAAACCCGGTAGCCCGCACTTTGTTTTTTAAATGTTTGGTCCCGGTTTGTGCACCCAGCACGAATTCGGCTGATTTTTTCATTTTTTAAATGCTTTTTTTTGGCCTGGGGTCCTTGTGGGACCTCCTGAGCAGGCCGCGGGGGTCAGGGTGTTTCTATCCTGCCTCTTAGAACAGTGAACAACAAGAAAGAAACTAGGAGGTCTATTGAATGAAGGAAAGTGACCACAATAAATTTACCAACACTACTATCACAACTAACGGTGAGGGTCCATCAGTGATGAAAGAGTCCTATCAGCCCACCCATTTGGCGGAACCTCGTCATCTAGGACCTTATCAGCAGGTGTTCATATGGCCAAGCTCAGTTGTGTTTGCTCGGTGCCAACAGTTCCCATGCTGAAAGAAGATGAGTCCTCATCGGTTCCGGACACACACGGAGGTACCGACGGACAGAGCGGGGCCTCTCTATCCGAGCCGCTGCCGGGTGAGGTGAGGCTTGACTCCCACACAGTGTTGGGAAAGGATTGTACTCTGCATGGTTGTCTTACCAGAGACGGTAGGGTGGCTGACTTAGCCACACGACTTAACTTACCATCCCAACCATGCTTTACAGCTTGTTTTGTTTTCTTTAAATGTTCTATATTGAGAACTCACTAGATGTTGCAGTAGCCTATTTCACAGCTCGGCCCTGACGAATGCCTGTAAAACTATACATGAAAGGCAGAAACATGTTGGCCTAATTCATAGATGCTTACTTGACAGTGATATTTTCACACTGTTGCCACATCTGTTTTAATCTGACGTCCAGGGAGATACCAATAAATAATTTTGTCTACCTTGACCGCCATTTTAATCACGCACTTTCTTCTTGAGCACTGCACCCTATCAGTACCACTCGCAGTGAGGACTCATCTTCTTTCAGCATGGGAACTGTTGGCACCGAGCAAACACAACTGAGCTTGGCCATATGAACACCTGCTGATAAGGTCCTAGATGACGAGGTTCCGCCAAATGGGTGGGCTGATAGGACTCTTTCATCACTGATGGACCCTCACCGTTAGTTGTGATAGTAGTGTTGGTAAATTTATTGTGGTCACTTTCCTTCATTCAATAGACCTCCTAGTTTCTTTCTTGTTGTTCACTGTTCTAAGTGGGGGTGTGGACTAGAGAGGTCGGTAAATATTGTCCCCTTGACCCTCATATTACAGTTGTTTTTTCAGTTTCTATCCTGCCCCCTTTTCTTCTTTTCCACCTTTGTTTCTCAGTTTTCTTGTGACTCGGTTCTACTGAGTCACAAGATGGCTGCCAAAACTTCCTGGTTTGGAGTGTTGACAGACAATTAGAATAATGCTCATGGTCGGGAGAGGTCGCGACACCACCGCGGCCATAGATATCAAAACTTTTAGTTTTTTAATTTCTCAGCAACTACTGAACGTATTTACACCATTAAAAAAAAGGTTGCTTTCTGAACCAAGCACTACCTTTTTGCCAAATTTGTGGTAATTCCGTACAGCAGTTCGGGCTGTAGCCTGTCTCAAAATTTCCTAAGGAAATTAACATGGGGAAAAGGTATTTTGCTTTTCCTAGGAAACTAGGTTCTAACTATAAGTACCTTCTGGCGACCGCCAGTAGGTAATATATGTATACATATAAATAAATTAGACAGGTCTGGTGGCTAAGTGGACTCATGGGTCCACTGTAGGGGCCTGTGTTTGACCTCATGGTCGCAGGTTTAATCCCAGTGGGTCCACTAAGCATTTCATCCTTCTGAAGTCAATAAAAAGAGCACCATCGACAACAAAAATCTGTTATTCAGTGCCAAGATCCCCTACTCGGTGAACACGCACTTTACAAATACACATGTGATGACATGTTATGTGTGCTGAAACACATTATGCTATAACTCTCTGCAAAATAAGGGATTTTACACTATTTATATTTACCTGAGGAATACTTACATTTTCGTTGTAAAGGCATATGTAGTAAAGGCATATGAGTGGTAAAGGATGCATGGCAATGGTACTGCGCGGTAATGGATACTTTGTAAAGGCTTTGTCCCACTCCTTGAGATTCACTGTGAAGTATTTACCCTTCCAGGGAACAATTTTGATTAAAAGGATAAAATCAATAGCTGTGTGAAGTGAGTGGATCAATAGCTATCGGGTCTTGGGTAGTGAGATTTAATGAAGAGGGCCAGTCAATTAAAAGCATGGAATGCACACACTCGACATTACAAAACAGATACATCAAGTATGATTTCTGCCCCTAGGGATCCACAATGCAGGGATGTGAGTGAGATGTTTATTTATCCACTTCCAGTTTTTGTTATAACACAGCTAGCCCCAAATAGGGTGGCAGCACCCTGTACAGCCAATTGTCACACATAAAGGCCAGTCATTGCATAATCACAGAGAAGGGATAAAGTTATACACCAAATTTAGAGAGGGAAAAGTCACAAATCTTATATATTTAATTCAGTCAATACAGATTAATTATACAATTAGATCTGCAGGCCACTGTAGCCCAATTTAAAGACTATGCTGAAGACGTTTATGTAGGCCCTCTTCTTCGTTGAAAGGAAGCTGGCTTGTTGACAAAAGATGGAGTGGGTCCCTTCTTGGTAGCTTGGAGAGCACTGGCATAGCACTGACTGTGGGCACATCCGAGGAGAGATGGCATAAAGACAGACACTCACAAGAAGGCTATTGTCAAAGTCTACTTTTATCATCACAAGAACATTGACCTGAGCTTGAGCCCACAACTGACTTTGAGAACTATTAGTGAAGGGTGCCAAATTTGGTGTATCAGGAGGAATGCAATATTGTGATTCAAAGTGAATGGAACAATGGAGAATGGAAAGTAGAGAATGCCCGTTTCTGAGGACTTCAACATAAGAGGTGATCCATTGATGGATTTGGCAAAGGCCTCAGAGATGTGTGGTTGTTTTTGAGAAGTAACACATGAAATAGAGAAGAATATGTGAATATATCCTATAGAAAATTGATAGTGGACTGAACGGTGAAGAGGAGTTACGAGAGGACAGGGTATTAGGTTTGCCAACAGGGAGGGGATCTGGTGGTAATAGTGTAAAGCGACAAGGCACAAGAAAAGAGAGGTCGAAGAGTGCCTAATCTAGGTTCATTTTGGCAATGATGGTGATTCAAGCTAAAGGAAGCATGATTGGAGCACTTCTGATGACAATGCTTTTAGGGGAGAAGTTAAAGACAATGCCACACATGGAAATGCTTAAGTGGGTGACAAATGTGAAAGGGGGAGACATTTTGGAGTTGGCCTTTTACAATTCCCACTGAGGGTGTGATTAGAGTGAGGGGGCTAGGTCTTGGAAGTAAAAGAATTTGGCAGGATTATTGAAAGAGCACTAATGGGCAGTTTATTGAAAGTAGAAAAACAAAGAGGGAGAGCAAGGGATGGTGTTCACCTAGAGGTGAACGGAGAATACTCATATTCCCCTGATCAAGGATTCAATTAAACAAAGAAAGGAGTACCACCAGAGGTAACCAGGAAGGTTTCCTAATGGGGTTGTTTAGATGACAAAAAGGAAAAGATCCATCCTTTTGTAAAAAAAACCCTCACTCACTTTATTGAAAGGCCATGATTTTCCCCATTTGCAGAGGTAAGTGTGTATTAGTTTCTTTAAGGAATTGTTAGTGCAGGTAATCCAGGGCTTTGGGCTTCTGAGGTGGGTTTGAAGGACAGAGGTGATAGGGAAAGTTGAACAAAGATTGTAAAGTGTTATTGAACAATGAAATTAAAGCCAAGGTCTAGAGCAGTTTAATGCCATTGTGAATTTATGTGCAGATTTTTCACAAATTTGCATTAAACTAGAGTCATAGTGTGATGCAAATTTGTGATAAATAAAAATGGTGGAAATAATTCACAAAGTATTTGCTCTGCAGTGAAAATTGTCTTTGCACTGTAAAGTTGCCAAAGTTAGCCATAGAGAAGGCACAAATAGCACTATGTGCTGCTTTGTGAAACTTTACATAAAGAAGAGGTTACATGGGTATTACTTGATCAGTTGACTGGGGGTGAGTGTTTGTATTGTCAATGCTCCGTCCATCACCACCTTTGGTTTTTCTTTGTGCCCTAAGTTGGCAGGGTATGCTCAGACGTGAGTCCCTTGCACTCTTTGCCACTGGAGTCAAGCAAGCCCGGCTGAAGACGGCTGTAATGCCAGAAACCGGTCCTGGGAAGCTTGATTCCGGTCTAGGGCAGACATGGCTTGGCAGTTCGGGCTGGACTGTTCCCATGAGGCACAGGGTCAGACTGATTTGCATATGGCCATGTCCGAACTGGGGTGGCGGAGTGAGCTAAAGAACGGTGATGGATTAAACCCAGATCAGTTGACTGGGGGTGAGTGTTTGTATTGTCAACGCTCCGTCCATCACCACCTTTGGTTTTTCTTTATTACATGAGTATTCCCATGCTACCACCAATGGTTTTCAGAGCAAAGTCATTCATACAAATATTGTCAGGCTCAAAATAATTCTTCTTTAAGACAAGTATTAATCGGAGAAATGTAATTATTTC
This sequence comes from Lissotriton helveticus, assembly GCF_964261635.1. Taxonomy (NCBI): domain Eukaryota; kingdom Metazoa; phylum Chordata; class Amphibia; order Caudata; family Salamandridae; genus Lissotriton; species Lissotriton helveticus. Next base: position 329,496 of record NW_027611959.1, read on the forward strand.
TCCTAACATTTCACCATTTACATTTGTACCTCACTGTACAGCACATATCCAATATGTGAAATGTTTTAATGTTTATCTAAGCATAGTATTCTGTACTGGAAGAGTGTATTCCCAATACAAAACCTATGCTAGGCATCACACAAATATATTTGCACTATGGTGCAAGGAGGTGTGCTTGTGACATTGGGCAGCCTGTTTGTGGGCCAGAAGAGGGAAAGAAAACAGTAGCAGGCAATATTTAGTAAATTTGACCCTGCTCTGCTCTCACTTCTTAGCCCAGTGGTGCCCAGCAGCTTCGGCTGCTGCTCTGGATTGCAATGAATTTAATAAATCTAGCCGTTAGTCTTACAAACAAAGGGATGGAATTGGGTTGATGCCTTTTAACAGGTGAACGGGTCTTCATTGCAGGTGTAGGGGAATGTTCAAGGAATCCGGTTTTGTAAACCATGACCTACTCACCCCTAAGGGTCTCAAGGCGCTGGGGGCCGTCATGGAGTTTAAGTGAGCTATTGCCCAGAGTCACATGGTGCTGAGCTGAGCTTCCACCGGGAATTGAGGAGTGAGCTTTCAGCTCTGTAGTCAGCTGCCCTGGCTGCTGCGCCACACCTCTTCCCTAAGGGCATGAGCAAAAAGGAATGGTGATAGGTTGAGTAGAGAATTGTTGGCCAATTAATGTTCAGTTCACTTGAAATAAGTAACAGTTTGTTTTTATTACAGTTGTGGACAAGGCACCATGGCATGTGTCTGGCAATACAAGGGTTGTGGGGAATTGTGTTGTACCAGTGCCGTATGTGCCTGTTCACTTGGGCAGTGAAGGTGGAAGAAATCACCCAGCCCTGGACAATCAACAGCGTGCACAGCAGCATCAAATTCCCTCTCCCATTCTTAGGCAAGGTAAGGGAGATGTAAAAGTAAATAGTTCCCCCAATGGGTAAAGTCCTTCGGGGCACAAAAATACCCTGGGTGATAAACTGCCCCTCCATGGAAAAAGCAGAGAGGTGCAATAGGCCAAGCCAGACCTGGACAGCTAAGAAGTACAACATTAGCATTGTGGTAGCAAGTGTGTGAATATAAATGTATTAATACATTTGCACCAAATAACATATTTTATTGCGCCGAATCGTTTTTCACTGGGCAGCGGACTAACGTAAATAGATGCCCCCCACCCCCCTGCAGAATGCGAAGAGAGGCCACTGATTCTCCTATATCTCACAGATATTCATTGGCCTTGGGCTAAATGGGAGGCCCCTGATGGGATGATGGAGACCCTGAAAGGTTGGGGACCCCTGCAATGCAGGGGCGCAGGGGCCTGTTACGTCCCTGCCACTGGGATAACATGCCTATATTATAGTTGCAGTTTCACCTCCATAGTAAAGGATGATACAGGAAATCTTACCCCATCACAATTACCTTAGCCCCCTTTGACTGATTTGGGAGAAAGACCTTACAGTGCAGATTGGTCAAATATATAAACTTTCACAGGAGGTCACAAAACTTGTCACTTTTAGAATAACGTACTTTTCTGTAGGAAAGTTTCTCCATGCAAAATTCCTGAACAGAAATTCCATGCGCTCGGCCTCTAGCCATGTTCACTGTGAGTTGTTCAGTATCAGGGGATTGAGTCAGGCCCTGCGGGCGCCTCCTGCTTCACAAGTCCTCTAGCTGTGTGTAGCAGGAATTTGTCACCCACTATTGTTTGGTTGCGGGGCCTCGCCAAAGTCCAAACCCCTTTTGCAAATGCCCAAAGACAGTGAACAGAATGCATGAGGTGCAGGGCTTGGCCACAGGTTTGCAATGAGAGCAAGGTGGCTATTTTCTTAGGAGGATGAATATTTATGCATTAACCAATAAAAACCTTTCCTTTTCTTGGACCTGCATCCCCACACACATGCTGGCCTTCAAGCACAGGAAATGCATCCAAAGACTCAAAAAAGTTGTACCAAAATGCAGTTTAAACTAAATAAACACGTGCAATGTTTATCATATAGAAAGTTTAGGTGATCTGTTTGTCACATTGAAGATTTGAGTTTGCATTTATAGAAAACACATAGGGGCATATTATCAAGGATGTATCGCCAAGTTAACGGTACTTTACTACAGCCAAAGTCACGATAAATGTATCGCCCCATTCACAAGCTGGTGCTAACAGCCCATATCACCAGTTTACCTGTGATAGCAGCAGCAAAAAACATCGCCAAAAATGACCCCTTCAACTATCGCCCTGAAGGACCTTCTACTTGTTAAATCCCGGGGCCCAGATGGCCTGTCAGTCTCGTTCTTTCACGCCTTCCTTCTGCAACTTAAGCCTTACCTGCTCCGACTTTTTAATTCTTTCACGGACATGCCACATCAATGGCTTTCTGAGAACAAAAGGGGATAGGTCCATTAAAGCGTGATAAGGGCTAGACCCTTTATAGAATTCAATAACACAAATTGCCCAAACCACAATTACTCCACAAATTTTTAAGAGGGAAGAAATCAATTTATTATGACCACCCTCGACATCTTACTCAATGTCAATTTTTTGATATCTTATTCAAATTATCGCAAACTTTATGACAGAAAACAAACAATACATTGAGTATTTACACACCTATATATTCTTTGTACACACATAAAAAACACCAAATGTTTACACAACAAATAAAGTTTCTGCATCAAACATTACAAAAAAATTATGAATACATCACAAACAACATTACAATCAAAGAATGAGAGAAACCAATATTTATGGGGGAATTATAAGCAAATAAATGGCTCATAAACAGTTCAATACTGGACCAGCCGGTCCTATTATCATAAAGATGACAATTTATTCCACCCTAGATAGTGCCGATGTGTTTCAAGACCAGGCACAGTGTCACTGGTCTCTCATCAGGGCTGTTTTATTCTCTGTATCTGAAAGATGCAAAGAAAGCAGGAAAGTCTAAAAGAGTTTGAGTGCATTAGTGAGTAAAACGGGCTCATGATTTAATTATTGCGATACCGCCTACTAATGAATAAGGCATACCTTGCTATTGTCCAGCTGCCGCCAAACGGCGTGTTCATATATGTTGCACCACCGTGTGGCTGCACCCTTAGAACAGTAATAACAATCGTTTTAGCCATGAGGCGTCCACTTACAAATTTATTACACCGAGTTGCATGTACTTACAAAAGCAGGGGGGGAGAGGGGGGCAGGAACCGTTTCACCTACCTTTCCGATATTATCTGTGCTCTTTTAATTAAAAATTGTGCTTTTGAGTCACAGTCCTGTTAAAACAAAACACGGGTATAAGCGATCATCGCTAAAACTAAAGCGTTCGAGTTAAACATGAAGGAAACTCATTTCATTTACCTGCTCTCTAGTCACAGCACGCCGCTATTGGAATCGGTGTTTTCTCAATAACGATGACCGCGCATAGACTACCTGTATTTAGAGCGCGACAGCAACCAGGGCATGATGGGACTTGTAGTGTCCTATGCATCACACTAACATAAATTGATTTTTTGTTTTGGGTGACGCGTGAAACACGAAAGTACGTCTATTACATGATGTTGTTGTAATACATGAAAATCATTATTTTAGCGCGTGATGCGTTTGGAGGTCAAAACTTTAAAACTTTATTGGCAAGTCGTCTGTAGACGTTGTTGCCGAACCTGGGCCACGTTTATTATATGTCCATAGTGTATTAATGAAAAGAGGATGTAAGGCCACAGATGAAGCCAGGGATGTCTAACGGATGCCAGTCTGCTATACTGTATATCTTAAACAATTATATGTTGGCTATTTCAGACAAGCTGTTCAGGCCAGTTTGAGTGCTATTATATTTCAAGATGAGGTAGGCCTTTTTTTGCAGTAAAGAACGCTCAATGTCGTGACATTTTATCATTGGATTCACAGTGTATAGCACAGACCATTTGAAGTTGTGCTCATTGTGACCTTTATCACAGAAATGCTCGACCATCGGAGCAGTCATTATTTTCTTCTTAATACGCGATCGATGCTGGCTGATCCTTTGGTTCACCTGTTGGCTGGTCTTGCCTATGTAAATCAATGGGCACGGACAGAGTATCGCATAAACAACGTTTTTTGTTTTGCAATTGAAGAACTCTGTATGTCTCCACTTGATTCCCTGATAGACAAATTCATTGCCTTCAATTGTGGTGGAACAAGCAACACAATTGCAGCACTTATGATGGCCTTCAACAGGCCTTAGGTTCCATTGTGCCAACAGATCACTTTTCGGCTTTGGGATGGTGATATCAGCTCGTATCAATTGTACGCCAATACTTCGATTTTTTCTGTAAGCGAAGATGGGCTTAGGAAATGGACAATTCAAGCCCTCCAGTAGATGCCAGTTCTTTAAAACAGCTTGGCGCAGCTTATGGGTATCAGGACAGAACGTTGTGACGCACACCAATTTATTCAACGGTGGGCGTTTCTTAATTTGTAGCAAACATTCTCTAGGCGTGTATCTGGCACACTTGAATGAGTGCTTGAGGAGCTTCTTAGGGTAGCCCCAGTCTTGCATATCATGACAAAAAGATCTCGCATGTCTGCCACATCCGAGCAATTGCGCCTAATTCTGAGCAGTTGCCCATAGGGCAAATTGGCCTTTAAATTGCGTGGATGTGCACTCCTGTGGTGCAGGATGGTATTCCTATCAGTCTCTTTTTTGTGAAGTGATGTTACCAATCGTCCCTCCTCACATCTCAGTTCGACATACAAAAACGTCATGCGGCTAGTGCTATTTTCTATTGAGAATTGAATGTCCCTATGTCTTGCATTGACAATCCGTGGAAAGACATTAGCTCCGCCTGGCTGCCCTGCCACAGGAGCCAGACGTCGTCAGTGTAACGATACCACTGTATAATTCGATCTCTGAACGGGTTGTTAGCTTTCACGAACTTCTCCTCGTATTGTGCCATGAATAGAACCGCCATTTCTGGGGCATTAGGACTCCCCTTCACTTGCATGTAGTACTCGCCATTGAAGTTAAATCGTTTTTCTTTAATGCTATTTCCGCCAATTCTAAGATAAAGGCAGTGGGGACCCGATGTGGTCTTTCCCTTTGGTCAAGATATATCTCCATCACTTGTAAGGCCTCTTCCTGAGGAATTTGGGTGTATAGCAATGTGACGTCCATAGTCACCATAATTTGGGACTGTGTATCAAAGCTAGTTCCTTCAACCTTTAGCAAAAAATCGGTCGTATCACGTAGATATGATTTGACCTGGCTCAAGAATGGTTTTAAGAAAAAATCCACATATTGCGCGATCGGCTCTAAACATGAGTCGCACCCCGAAACTATCGGGCTGCCAGGGGGCTCTTGTAGGCTCTTGTGGATCTTCGGAAGAAGATACAGGACCGGAGTCCTGGGACATTTCTTAAGAAGGTAGTCGTGTTCCTTATTTCCCAAGAAACCATTCTCTTTGCCATAATCTAAAACTTTAGCAATTTGTCCCTGAATATCTTTAGTCGGATCTTCCGATAACGCGCGGTACCAAGTTGTATTGTTTACTTGTTTCTCGCCTTCTGCCAGATACATGAGCGGGGCCAGATGACTACTGCCCCGCCCTTGTCTGCTTGTTTGATGACAATAGAAGGGTCATCTTTAAGCGAACCAATTGTCTCTCTTTGCTTTTTACTCATATTTTGATGGGTAAAGCTCTTATTTTTCTCCATCTTACTGATAGAAGAAAGCAGTACCTGCTCGAATGCTAAAACCTGTTTAGGGATGTTAGTATAGGGAACACATTTTTATTTGTTCTTAAGACCTGTTGTTTCGGTACTCTCAGTAAATGGTGTATTGGCAAAAAATGCCTTAAGTCTTACCTTGCGGCAAAACTGTATTGCCTCTAATTTAAGTTTGGTGTAATCAGTGTTCTTACTTGGTACAAATTTCAAGCCAAGATTAAGTACTGCTTCTTCTTCACTAGATAGTACTCTTCAGGACAAATTGACAGCCGTTGTAGATCATCCTATGATTTGTAGTTGCTGCTCCTGGTTCGCATGTCCCATTGTACCTTGTACCTGGGTTTTGTTTGATTGCCCTTCTCTAAAAAAGTAACACCCTTCTTTTGATTTCTATTGTCTGACCCTGAAGAATCAGAAGAGGACGTACTTGAAAAAGTAGTGAATCTATTCTTAGACCTGCCTTGGTAGGTTGACAAAGCTTGGCGAGAATCTGATTGCAAATAATAATCCTCACGTAGAAAAGGATACACTTGTTCAATTTTAAATGACTTTACATCACGTTCGTACCTGTTGTTATTATCGTTGATGGTGTTATCCCTAAAGGCCTGGATATATTTTTCGATCTTATCTAAAAGCGACTTAGCATCTGTGACCACCTGGCTGGTCTCTATGGCCTTAGTTAATTCCTCTATTTCTTCTGCCTCTTTAGTACATAATCTTTGTGCCGTTTCGATAGTGTGGACCATTAGGTCACGACTACACTTGGTATTAATGTAGCTGAAGCCCTTTCGATATTCTAAATCTTCTGTAAACATAACGGGGACGTTCTTGACCTGAAGGCCCCAAGGGATTGTGCCACCCTTGAGGTGCCTCAGGAGGAAGTGCCCTGAAATGTTGGGGACCCCTGCAATGCAGGGGTACAGGGGCCTGTTACGTCCCTACCACTGGGATAACATGCCTATATTATAGTTGCAGTTTCACCTCCATAGTGAAGGATGATACAGGAAATCTCACCCCATAACAATTACCTTAGCCCCCTTTGACTGATTTGGGAGAAAGACCTTACAGTGCAGATTGGTCAAATGTATAAACTTTCACAGGAGGTCACAAACCTTGTCACTTTTAGAATAGCGTACTTTTCTGTAGGAAAGTTTCTCCATGCAAAATTCCTGAACAGAAATTCCATGCGCTCGGCCTCTAGCCATGTTCACTGTGAGTTGTTCAGTATCCGGGGAATGAGTCAGGCCCTGCGGGCACCTCCTGCTTCACAAGTCCTCTAGCTGTGTGTAGCAGGAATTTGTCACCCACTATTGTTTGGTTGCGGGGACTCGCCAACGTCCAAACCCCTTTTGCAAATGCCCAAAGACTGTGAACAGGATGCATGAGGTGCAGGGCTTGGCCACAGGTTTGCAATGAGAGCAAGGCGGCTATTTTCTTAGGAGGATGAATATTTAAGCATTAACCAATAAAAACCTTTCCTTTTCTTGGACGTGCATCCCCACACACATGCTGGTCTTCAAGCACAGGAAATGCATCCAAAGACTCAAAAAAATAGTACCAAAATGCAGTTTGAACTAAATAAACACGTGCAATGTTTATCATATAGAAAGTTTAGGTGATCTGTTTGTCACATTAAAGATTTGAGATTGCATTTATAGAAAACACATAGGGGCATATTATCAAGGATGTATCGCCGAGTTAGCGGTACTTTACTACAGCCAAAGTCACGATAAATGTATCGCCCCATTCACAAGCTGGTGCTAACAGCCCATATCACCAGTTTACCTGTGATAGCAGCAGCAAAAAACATCGCCAAAAATTACCCCTGCAACTATCGCCCTGAAGGACCTTCTACTTGTTAAATCTCCGTGCCCAGATGGCCTGTCAGTCTCGTTCTTTCACGCCTTCCTCCTGCAACTTAAGCCTTACCTGTTCCGACTTTTTAATTCTTTCACGGACATGCCACATCAATGGCTTTGGCAGAAATCTGCTTAATTCCCAAACCAGGAAAAGATCCCACGCTCTGCTCCTCCTTTCGCCCCTTTGCGCTCCTTAATACGGACCTTAAAATCTACACTAAACTTTTAGCTAAGCATCTAGACCCGCACATCCCTGGGATCATTGAGCTGGACCAGGTGGGCTTTATTCGCCAACGTCAAGGCGCAGATAACGTACGACGTATTGCACACTTAGTTGGGAAGGCGCACCACTGGATGATACCATCTTGCTTGTTCTCGCTCGATGCTGAGAAAGCATTCAATCGAGTGGATTGGGTATTCCTCCGAGCGGTCTTACAAAAAATAGGGTGGGGCCCCAGATGATCGCGCAAATTATGGCCCCTTATCTCTCCCTTCTGGCCCATGTGGGGGTCAATGTCCAACTCATGAGCCCCATTTGAATTCACAGGGGCACCCACCAGGGGTGTCCTTTTATCCCCCCTATTTGCCCTCATAGTGGAACCCCCATCATCATGATCCGCCACTCTCCTGATATTCGTGACATTAAACTTGGGGGTGAAACATAAAATTCCCTGGTCGGGAATGACCTCCTCCTTACACTATCCCAACCATGGTCCTCTCTACTGGCCCTACACAGACTGCTCCAATCGTTTGAACTAATCTCAGGTCTTAAAATTAATCACACAAAGTCCTGGGCTCTGAACCTCACGATTCCAGCGGAGGAGATCCCAGTGCTACATCCTGTATTTGGAGCTCAATCGGACCTCCGACCTTGCCACGTGGTCCCAAGCAAATTGGCAGGACTGTAAGGGGGCTGTCCTAGCCGACCTGGTGGCATGGAAACCCCTTCCGCTTTCCTGGTTAGAGCACCTGAACACGGTCAAAATGTAGATCCTCCCTAAGATTCTTTATTTTTGTCAGGCCCTTCCCACTCACATCCTGCAGCATCAGATTCAGGGTCATCAGCGTAAACTCACCACGTTCATCCGAGGGGGCAGACCGCGCTTCTCGAACAAGATACTCCTGCTGCTGTCTTAAGGGGAGACTAGCCTGTCCTAACTTATTAGAATATTAAAAGACGTCCCATCTCCACTTTATGTCTTAGTGGATTTCATGGGAGAGCGAGAAAGTCTGGTTACATATGGATAGGGAGGGGACGTGTCGACACATCTGGGACCTTGCTTGGCTCTCGGGGAAGGCCCGTTTTCGGAATGCTTACATAGCGGTCCCTACCAAAATAGTACTCGATGTCTGGGATAAGATAGCATTGCACAGAGGTCTCACTTCCTTTCTATCCCCCCAATCTCCCATCGCTCGCAACTTACATTTCCTGCCTGCCTGCCATCCGCCCTACTTCTCAGATTGGATTGAAGGAGGTTGTTGGACGATTCAGGATCTCTTCATGGGGGATTCCCTCAAAACTTTTGACCAATGTAAGCAGGACTTACAGCTTACTGAGGGGGCCAGATTTCAACACATTCAACTTCGACACTGGATTCATTTGTCCAGTTTGACGCAGGCAACCGCACGTCCCCTTACTCCTTTTGAGCGACTGGTGCACTCCTTCGTTAATTCCAGTGGCCTAATCTCTCGTACATACCAAGTCCTGCAACATTCTCAGTGGGTTGTCCCGCATCCCTATCAGTCGCGGTGGCAGCTGGCTTCGGACACCGACGTTACAGCCGCACAATGGGACCACCTGTGGATAGATATTCTGAAAGTCTTCTGTAGCATACCCCAGCGGGAAACCGCGTACAAGGTCATGACACAATGGTATTGCACTCCTCACAGGCTCCAGAAAATGCTTCCTACCTCCTCCCCTTCTGCTGGCGTTGTGCAGCCGCTCCATGTGATTTTTTGCATATTTGGTGGGTGTGCCCGCTCTTGACCACCTACTGGAAAGAGGTCCTTAGCCACACAAAGCTGGTAATTGGCTACACGCTGCCCGATGATCCGACCACGACTGTCCTGGGCCTCCTGCTGGTGAACCAACGGCCATGATCCGCCGAGACTGGCACTTAAGCTTCCACATGCTGGATGCTGCCAAGCAAATCATTGCTCTTTACTGGAAAAAAACTGAAACGCCATCGATCAGCTTTGGTTCACCCACCTGTGGCACACGATGGCAATGGAGTTGCTCATGGCGCAGTTTCGAGACACTAACTTCACCAAAATCTGGCTGTCGCTCGTAGACTACTTCTGCAAACTGGAGCATGTACATCTCCAGCCTCTGAGGTTGCGGGCTTTGCTCCTCTTTGAGGATGCTGTATACCCTCCAGCTGCTGACAGCCTCTGGAGAAACATTGCTGACATTGCCCTCACACACCCCCAGGCGGTGTCATCATCGCAGGCCCCAGACACCTCACCCTCCCCTCTGGTCTAGGCAGCCCCGTCCAACATCTGTATGCAACCAGCGGCAAACATTAACCTCGGATACCGCAACATCCCGGTCCTGTTGTCCTGCGCCCCCGGCACTAAGAACCTACTGCTCCTCCCCGCCCCCGCCCTATCTCTTCTTGGCCTCTTTCTCTTTCTCTCCTCTTTCATGTTCTTTCTTCTCTTCCTTTCTCTCGAATTTTTCGTTTTCTATGTTGGATACCCTGTTCATAGCTGAAAAGGTGACCCCAGCGTGCAGATATGAAAAGCGTGTTCCCCAGCTCACGACCGCTTCGAGATTAGAACTGGGTCACAGTAGAAACACTTGCATCTTTAGCTGTCCACGGCACTCGGATTGAGACTGTCATAGACACATCTGTGCTACTGTGCCTTCATATGTGCCCATCATTCCTCACTATCGCTACATCTTTTGGCACTACCCTAGTCAAGCAATATGGATGATATCTCATCATAATGTCTAATAATTCCCGCCCTCTGGCAGTGGTGTTGTAATGCAATACTGTGGGAAAATGGTCGTGTTCACTGCTTATGCCTGTCTACGCATGATTGATTAAAAATGCCAATAAAAAGAAGTTTAAAACAAAAAGCATCCCTTAGCATAAAAAATAAATAAAACTGTTCCCTCTGCAAGACACCGTCGTAAGTGTGGGAGATCCATACATTCAGTTCCGTGCTTTGAAATATATGACTACGTGCGGAATCTCAATGTACTCTTGAAAGGGAACACATTTGTTAGCATTGAAATAAAAATTCGATAAGTACTCAAATTGAAACGCAATTTGTAAGCAATCATTTAAAAAACGCAAAATTAAGTTATGGTACCCATGGTCAAATTACTGAATAGAAACACTGCCAGAAGGCGTAGCTGTTTGTAATTTAACAGGCCTCAGAAGTGAACCCGCTGGCATTAACTTGGCTCTGCTTCAAAAGCACGCTCTTTAAAAGTAATTTCGATCAATCGATCGATCAATCAAATATAATTCTACCACGGATTTCCACTCTGAACAAAACAATGATTAGAAATACGGGAACTGACTGACAGTTGCAATCGACAGATCAAATATAATTGTACTGCGATTTGTACTGACAGCAAAAATTATTAGAAAAACGTGCACTGGCAGCTAAAGTAAAAAGTACTTGGTTTGTGTGACAGGGTTCCACTGAGATCAGAAGACAGACCCCCTGCCTCCAAGATCCAATATGACATTTTATTTTGAATATTCCGTATGCGCTGGATGGTTGGCATTAAGTAAACAAGCACATTATCAGACCCCCTCGGGATTCCGTGCTCGCCCTGTCAGCATACATCTGATCTCCTTTGTTCGGAAATGTCTTTCAATGTGTTTCCAATCCAATCCAATCCAATCCAAAAATTCTTTATTTCGGCCACATGGGCCATAAAAGAAGCAGTAAAAATACATATAGATAAAACACAATATATACAATAAAACCAACTGGGCCTGCAATGTTTAGAAAGTACAAGGTAAAATAAGTTAACCTAACATTTTCTTCCTTATTAGCCATGCTGCCATTAGGAATTTAGAAACCGCAAACACAATGTGGCCCAGGGTGTTAGTTTTCAGAACCCTGTAAGCCTGTAAATAGTTCCTGAAGCCCAGGTTCCGGCATAGTGGGGCTAGCCAGCGCCTCCTCGGGCTCCGATAGACATAACAACAGAACATTATGTGCAGATCGTCTTCATCCCTAGCTTTGCAGCATGGACAGAGCTTGTCGCCCCCTGACGCCCATTTGTAGGTAAAAACTTTAGTAGGGAGCGTGCCAAACCTCCATTGCAGGAACAATTTCCTCGCCAGAAGCGGGTAAATAAAATCCATAAAAGGTTCAAAGGCATACGAATTTTTGGATGCTAAAAAACGCCCCGTCAGGGTTCCGCTGTCATATGCATTGGCCATACCAGCAAGGCTTTCATTCTTGTAAAGTTGTGCGAGGGATTTGCGTGAAATCCTTCTACAGCCCTGAGCAGGATCGTCCCAAAGGTCAGGCAGTTTCAGGCTAGAGCATTCCGACTTGATGTATGCCAGCCAAGGAATCTTACCATTAACGTCCAGCCTCATGATGTGTATAAGGTCCTGCCTATAGTGGTGCAGCTCCTCGGTGGTCCATACCCGGTGCCAAAACTTCATAGGTTTCGACCGTAGGTCCTCTGTAATCGACGGAATGCCCAGGTCGAGTCTTAGAGGGAGGAGTGGTGTGCCCTGCGGGAGAGCAAGTAAGCGTCTAAAGAAACAGTTTTCCACCCCTACCATAGCCTTCCCAGCTTTGTGACCCCACAGCTCCCTGCCATACAAGGCAGCTGCCTTCGCCTGGGTCCTGTACATTTCCAGAGCCAATGTGTTTCATTTGAGGTCCCGGTGTGACAATTGCTGTCATATCGATTAGATAATCCCGCGGGCTATTTCGGGGCTGATTGCTGCCATCTCATTGGTTGCCCTCTACGGGCACTGCTGTATTTGTGTGAATGGAGGTAGAGCAATTTTTGTTTTCCCGCCTCATTTACTCCTGGTACGCCATGTTTAAATCCCCTCATAAAGGACAGTCACGGTGGGGCCAGGAGAGTTGGCAGAGTTGCTATTGCAAACCAGAGAGCATGTGCTGGTCTATTTGAGCTGTTATTACTAATCTCTACTGTCATTCAGTGTGTGAAGTAAATGATATAAATATATGCACTATTACTAGATGTGGAAAAGGGGCAGCCAGTAACTGAAAACTGGTCGAGAAAATATTTCAAAAAAGGTCACACATAACACGCCAAAAAGTTAACAAGCATTTACAATGCAATGGTTTTGCCTTTGTTAAAGTTAGAGCTATTGGGGTGGTGCAATGAGCTAAAAAACGGTGTTGGATCTAGCCCTGATCTCTTGACTGGGTGAGAGTACTCTGCTTAATTCAGAGACTCTGTCCATCACCACCCCTTGTTGTAAATTATTTTGTCCACCCCAAGCGTGGAAGGGTATACTCAGATGTGAGTCCCTTGCTCATTGCACCATCAGGATTCAAGCAAGCCGGGCCGAAGACGCCTGAAATGGCAGAAACCGGTCCCCGGAAGCTTGTTTCCTTCCCAGTGTAAGAATTGGCTTTTGTAGTCTGGTCTGCCCTGTTCCCATGATGCACTGGGCCAGGGACAGACTAATTTGCATACAGCCAGGTTCTGAAACTGGGATGGTGCAATGAGCTAAAAAACGGTGTTGGATCTAGCCCTGATCTCTTGACTGGGTGAGAGTACTCTGCTTAATTCAGAGACTCTGTCCATCACCACCCCTTGTTGTAAATTAAAGTTAGAGCTATTGGCATTGCTCTTGACATTATTTTTATTTAAGTTTTTTTTAACATAAATAAATGGCATTGTCATTTACAATGCCACTAGCTTCATCTCTCGCAAATGACACACACAAACACCCACAGAGAGCCCCCCAAACACACACAGAGCCCCCCCACACACACACCCACACAGAGCCCCCCACACACACAGCCACACAGAGCCCCCTACACACACAGCCACACAAAGCCCCCCACACACACAGCCACACAAAGCCCCCCACACACACCCACACAGAGCCCCCCCCACACACCTTCTGGCCCATTATCTTTTCTCCTCATCAAAATAACTGCCACGCCTCTTTCTTTGTTCTGAAAATGGTAGGTAGCAAGCCATTTCAAATCTAGGGGGCTGTGGCCTAAAGAGAACTTTCTGAGGGCATGGAAAGAACAGCAGCCTCCTTTTTCATGGATGAGCATCCCCTAGCTCGGTTCTTATGCTCCACCTGTCTTTCTTTGATACTTCCTCCATTCTTTCCATAGTGTCAACAGTGGGTCAATATGCTTTGTCCTTTCTTTCCATAGCATCATGGCCGCTGTTGGATTCGATACCAAGTACAATGCAACGGTTTTGCCTTTGACAAAGTTAGAGCTATTGGCACTTTAAATGACAAATTGTTTATTTATGTGTTTGTTTTGAAAACAGATAAATAAATGGCATGGTCATTTACAATGTCAATAGCTTAATCTTTTGCAAATGCGAGACCTATTGCATTTGCACCCACCCCCCCACACACACACACAGCCACACGCACACAGAGCCACACACAGAGCCCACCCCCACACACACACAGCCCTACACACACACACACACACAGCCACACACACAGCATCACACACACACACACAGAATCACACACACACACACAGAATCACACACACACACAGCATCACACACAGCATCACACACACATACAGCATCACACACACACAGCATCACACACACACACAGCATCACACACACAGCATCACACACACACACAGCATCACACACACACAGCATCACACACACACAGCATCTCACACACACACAGCATCACACACACACAGCATCACACACACACACAGCATCACAGGGGAGCAAAGAATAATGTGACAGTGGAGCAACGAATTATGTGACAGGGGATCACATACAACAACGTAAACCAGGTTAAGGAAGATGGCAGGAGCTAAGGCACCCAAACCCCAACTAGCCCTTCGGCTCTCAAAAACAGTATTCAGAGGCTCGGCACCTCTTCTCACAGAGTAAGCACTATCTGCACTCACTATATCAGCTTCCTGGGTTTAGGGCATGACTCAAAGGCAACGGTGAGTTGTCAAACTCATGAAGGAGAGTCACAGGGGACAAATTCTGTAAGAGGGACAGATAAAAACAAACATGTGCCTCGAATCAGAACCGCACATTCGTCAAAGCCAGGATGGCAAACCCAGGTTCCCTAAAGGGGTAATCATTATTTCATTTTCCCCGGGTATCCCTCAAGTCCTGAGCGCTACTTACCAAACAGTTCACCCAAACTCGCTGGTGTTAGCTGGTTTCACCGGTCCACAATCACTAGTTATCAACTGGGAACTCTCAGAACTCAGCCCGCTGAGATCCGTGTACTTGTGTCGCAATCAGGAATCAAAATCTAAAACAACAAGCTTCAACTAATACAGAGACAGACTTGCATGCATACCACAGTCCACAACAGAGTCAGTTACACTCAGACAGAAAGACAACCTCACAAACACCTGGAAGCATGGTTTGTGCACACACCATAAGGAACAATGCAGCCCAACATGCTCGCAAGAATATATGAAGAAATTAAATGACACATGTAGCCAGACAAGAAGCGACAAACCGACAAACAAGATCAGTAGACCCGAGTACACCACAACTCGTTCACACGATAGACACAAAATTGCCGCACACAATATATACATAAATTCTTGCGCACATTATAAGATAGGCAAAATAAGTATCCTTGTAAACGGACAACAGGCCAACCCGCACATCGCCAAGCACAACCTTGGGCTCAGGGAAATACTTCATGTCAGGTACTGACAGAAAACGGCACAGAGACACGCAATCGGACAGGCACACAAAAACACGAAGAGGCAGACACACACTGGGAAAGGCACAAAGTCAAGCAAAGACAGGCACAGAGAAACGCCAACAAACGGACACAGAAATATAAAATCAAGCAGGCACAATCCACAAACTGGCACATAGAGACACATTCCGACAGTCATACAAATAAAAGGACAGGCACATAGAGACACTGCAATAGAATACACATACAGCAGCAAATACACAAAGATGGACAAAGACTTGAGCACAGCGGCAAGAACACACTCGGGCCATTGAAAGTCCCAGTGCAGAAACTCAAATGGATATCCCTGGTGAAAAGAAAATAAACACATTTATGCAAGCACACATAACGTTACAAGCCTACGCATACACACAACAAACGCATACAGAAAGGTGAGCCCCGCCAGGAAAACTATACATGCTGAGACAAGTACTGAGTTATGTTACGTTAGTTGACTCCATGGGGGTGGTGATACGTGGTCAGACGTGGAGTGTCAAGCACAACAGCCCACGCTGCACAAATGTGGGGGGTCTGTGGTGCGTACTACTGCAGACTGAAGCCTGCACCAGAATGAGCTCTCTGCAGCCGGTGCTGGGTGCGGCTGGTCGATGTGAGCCCACACTGCAGCAGCAGCACACAGGCCAGCTGCCACCGAGCCCAAGCTGCGTGCCGTGGAGCAGGCTGTGCCCGCACCGCAGCAGGACAGGCCATCTGCCAGCATGCCGCTGCTAGTACCTGCTGCGTGTGGTGGAGCTCAGCCCATACTGCAGCAGCGTGGGGCAAGCTGCCGTCATTCGCTCGCTGCTCAGTGCCACTGGTCACATTCGGCTCGCCCTAGCTTCTGCAGAGCCCGTTGGATTGGAAGCTAAAACGAGCACGGGGAGGTTTTAAAGGGAGCGACTGAAAGCCAGGGTTCACGATTACCCTAGCCAACAAGGCACGGACAGCGAGAGGAGGGGCCGGCGGGAACGGGGGAGGGGGGCGGGTTAACAGAAACACGAACAAAGTTAAAAACAAATTAGACAGCGGGAGGGGGGGCGGGAACGGGTACACACTTACCTGCTCGGCAACATAAATTGCGCAGCCCACTCCTGCAAAAGGCAGGACGAGAGTAAAGAAAACACGGCTTGAGAAAAAAAATAATAAACTCCGCCCACCGAAGGCGGGTGGCGGCTCAATGATGGACCAGATTCGGGGGCGTTCCCGAGGGCTTTTGGCTGACGTAGCGTGACGTCGCCAAAAGCGAAAAATTCTCGGGAACGCCCCCGAATCTGGTCCGGGATTGACAGACAGAGCCGTCTCCCAATGGCTAGCCTCCATTTATGGAGCTAGCCAATGGGAGCAGGGGGCGAGTCCCTGTTCCCCACTGTAAGACATAAGGTTTTTCTAGCGCATGCGCACTTCGTGCGCATTTGCTAGGCAAAACCTAAAAAGTTCCCTTTTCCTGGTTCTAAATGGCCGATAAAACTGACCCCATGGTCTTTCTGTCCAGCTGTATTCTAGAATGGCCTATGAGTATAGTCAACTGGAAGTCCCACACCATAAAGTAACAAATTTACAAACGTGTCATCAGTATATGTAATTAGCTTTCCAAATTTGGATATTCTTAATTCAAAAACAGTATGAAATATGCATCAATAGTCAGCAGAGGATAAAAATAAAATCAAAATACAATTAAAGAGCTTTTTTTAATTTAAATATATGGATTTTATTATACCAAAAAAGAGCTGATTTGTTCATTCATTATTATTCCATAAAAACAATGTATCACATATGGTTTATTAAAACATGGCATTACATTTCCAATATAAAAAATCTTCTAGAAAAAACAAGAAAAAGCAAGAAATTGTCGACGCGGCGTTTCGGTGAAAGAGTTGATCACCTTCTTCAGGACAATGCTTTCTTATATTAAAAACAATCTATACAGGGAAGAATAAATACAAATATATTGTTTATTATAAAACATTGCTCTAAGAAAACCTTAATATCCTGCTGCTACTTTTTCCAACATTTTCAGTTATTGTATTTCTACATTTCTATTTGGTATGTATTATTCTTTTGGGCTAGTACATATATATCATCTTTAAAGGAATTGTTCTAATTCATACAGTAATAATTATTTCGTACTCTTCCATCATGTTTTAACAAAACATCTCATACTATTTGTTACTCTGTGGCCTCCTATATCTTGACATACTCTGAGACAAATCGAGACACACCGTAAGGTTCATGATTGCAATACTCACTATTAAGTAATTTTCTGGTTGCAGTTCAACTAAATTGACTTTAAAATTGTAGTACCGGAGACTTTCTAGGGCTCCAGCTGATCATTATTACTGTAACGTAAAGAGTATTTTCTTCAATTACCACTCTCATATTGACTCGGGGTATTTGATGTACACTCCAGGTAACAATATTATGTTCGCTTACTTTTGGGCCAGATCTTGTATATATCCTTATGCTCCTAGTGTCTTTAACTCCTTATTCTTATCTGTGGGTATTACTCATCTGGACAAATATTAAGCAAAAGGAAATATTTGGTGAATCCTATTCCTTATTTGTTAGGTAAACCAATTTTTATTTAATCAACATTGCCAACCTGAATTTGGATGTGTTAAGGCAGGTGTATTTCATTCATAGTAATATCCTCCTCTCAGCGACTGTGCCCGTCCAACTGTTTTTTTTTAACAAAGACTCTTCACAGTTGATACTAGGGGGGCTATAAAGCAAACAAGGATTATCATTCCTGTTTCTAAATCCCCTTGATCTTATTTGTACTGATGTTGGCCCTCTTGCCTTCAATATTAACTTTCTTTTTTAGGAGCCTGGATTCTTAACAGGATGGTTGTGGTTCCAGATTTATTTTACTGTTGAAAAACAATCTTCTGTTACTCCTTACAAAATATCCATAAAACTTAGTTTCCTATTCTTACAGCCAGTCATGTGCTTTATCTATTAATTATCTTAAATCTTTGTGCTGTTGCAAGCCTTCTATTTTGTAGTGTGTCTGCAGATAGGTTTGCCTGATTATCTATTTTCAGGAACTTTCTGAAAGAAGGAAGAACAACTTTTGTAAGGATGAAATCTATCAAGGCAAAATTTTTTGGTTTGCATTCTATGTCTATTGACTATGCCGGGTGCCTGAGGTTAGCTGTACTTACTTGTGAGTTTCGGAACCGCAACTCCACAACCGTCCTGTGTCGTAGCTGCAACTGAGACTGAGGCTCTATTCGTTCTCCTATTTATACTTCCGTTAATTGGGTAAAGGGCTCGTAATTGATGTTAATTGAGCACTATCGTTCGAGCGGGCATATATTTATGAGAAAAACACGTCGGCCATCTTTGAGCGTACTCATTTTACATTTACTTCCTCATGCATCATGCTAGTATCAGTTTTAGCTTTGTCTTAAGGCTTTTCTATAGCCCTCGCAGGAGTGTCTGATTGCCGTTATACTATGGTTGTGAGGGGGTTTACTTCCTCAAATTATAAATTTGCATTAGTGTTAGCAGAGAATCGGCGCGTATTGCCGAGCTAAGTTACAAAGATCAATGGCCGCCATGTTGGAATATCATGTATTAAACATTAAACGGACTGTTTTCGGTTTATTTTCGTTATGCTATAAGGTTCTACTTTCCTGTATATTTTAAAACAAAGTATTATTTCTTCTATTGAGTTTTGATGAATACACTTCAATCTCGAGTGGCTACTGGATATGTTGATCATTTTGTTAAAAAGAGGCGATAAATGCGCGGCCATCTTACTTTGGGTTTTCGAAAAAGAGCTCAACTTCAATGGCCGCCATATTGGAGTGTGGTGTGTTGTGCATAGAACCAACTCATGATGGTTTAATATGGATTATGCTGCTAGATTTTGTTTTACTATATATTTATAGGTGAGTGTTATTTATTCCAGTGTGTTTTACGAAACCACTTCAATATCGAGTGGTTACCGGATAACTGATCATTTAATTGAAAAAAGGGCGATGCTTTTAAATTTTATTTTACTATATATTTATAAATGAGTGTTGTTTATTTTGATAGGCTATTGCACCTCCGTCTCAGTATCGAGTGATTGCCAGATATCTAGTCGTTTTGTTAAAAGAGGGCAATGCAACCACGGCTGTCTTACTAAGAATTTGCATAGAAATGGTTTGCTTGTTAATACCTACTGCTATATTGGAGTATCTCAAGTTTTACTACTGGTCGCCTTTTTCTGTCAAGTCGCTATTTCTCTTTTCATTCTAACAATTTTTATACATTTAGTTTTTATTGTTCTTGAGTTACACAGTGTATGTTTCTCTCATGCCTCAGAGTATTGAGACGTTTTCTCTATGGTCTTCAAGCTTAACATTGTGGCCATCTTGGTTTGGGCTTTGACAGATATCGTTTTTACTGGATATTGTTGTGATATATACAAAAGACCTCTCAATAAATGGATTTCCCTTATTATTTAAATTAGTAAATTGCGTCCCTCTGTTGTTCATTCTATTGAATCCCATTTGGAATGCCGAGGAACAATTAGTTACCCATAGAGTCTTATATTTTATCCTCATATGCTATATTCTCCAAAAAATATTTAGAAATGAGCTCTATATTATATAAGATCTTTTGAGCTAATGTTACCTATTTGTGCAGAATGGGAATAGGATATGGCTAATGGGTTGGGGTTTTACTAAAAAACATTCTCTCCCATTCTTCTCTGCTATTCAGGCCACTTTTAAATGTCTCACACATAACACGCCACCTTTCCTTTTTCCAGTTCTGCTTGTTCCTTTCCTGTCCAATTGTTGGAATTCCTCCCAAAAATGTGTCTTTCTAGTGGTGCTTCCTTATGGGACATTTGTCCCCTTTTAAGAGACGTCACTTTCGCTAAATTCACTGTTCTCACTTTCTGCTACAGTGTGTGTTGAATTAAAAGATTGTAGGTTTTGTGAGGCGATGATGCGTGGCCATCGTAACAACGTTTGAGAAGGCTGCTACAACACGTGGTGCACCCTCTGTGAATCACGCCAATGGCACAAGGTAAGCAAAAAAGCTTCTTTCCGAAACAACGACAAGTCATCTGTGAAAGGAGAGAGTGGGTAGTGTGCAGCAGCTTTACTGCGTAGGAATGTACAATTACCTCCGAGCAGTGACAATAGATAGATTACAACAGTCTGAGATGCAAATCTACAAGCCCCTACACCACTTTTGTATGTACTATACTATGACTAACTCTATATACTATATTTCAGATCACTAAACTGGAGGGTGCACTATGAACCAGCACATACTTGGACACACAACCAAGGCAAAGGAAGAGCTACGAGTATTTTCTCCACTATTAACTGCTCCATCTATAACTTTCACTCTCTCACAGTTTTAATGTCGTTTTCTCTCTCTTTCTCTCTCTCCCTCTCACATCATTTCTCATTCTCTTTTAAAGTTATGGACGCTGTTGTCCACTGTGCCGTGACCAACCAAAGCTGAGTTCAAGTTGTGAACTCTGTTGGCCACAGTGTTTACACAAGTTAAGCAGTGCGAACTAGATATACAATGCCTCCGATTAAATGCATTAGAAATGAAAAACCTTATTTACAAGCCCTTTGCGCCACTTTTGCATCACTTTCAACATGAGAAAAGTAACACAAAACTGGCGCAAGAGTCTTGTAAATAAGCCCAAAAGAATATTGTCCTGCATAATGACTTCATCTCTTGTGAACTCTGTTCTCCACAGTGTTGACACAAGGTAAGCAGAGCGGCATAGATACACAATGCCTCTCATTAAATGCGTTCCAAATAAAGAATATTGTCCTGCATAATGACGTGATCTTTCACCTAATTCTGTCTCATCTCTGAATCATTTTAAAGACCTGTTGATTTGTAATGTAAATGTGGTGCAGTAGGCTCTTCCATACAGACACCGCTTGAACGCAAGCCTATAAGACAAGTGAAATGTATCAGGCACACTGCACACCTTAAAAGAAAGAAATATCTTCCACTGTAATGTTTGACCTCATTTAGTCACATCGATCTAATTTTAAACACTCATTTTTTTTTTGTTCTGCAGATTACCTACTGTATTTCTATTGGACTCCATATCACATTTTGTTTATTATATTATTTTGTTA
Source organism: Lissotriton helveticus (assembly GCF_964261635.1). Classification (NCBI taxonomy): domain Eukaryota; kingdom Metazoa; phylum Chordata; class Amphibia; order Caudata; family Salamandridae; genus Lissotriton; species Lissotriton helveticus. Next base: position 351,049 of record NW_027611959.1, read on the forward strand.
AAGTTATGGTTCTAGTTATTTATTGTATTGTTATCTTTAAGTTACATTTCCAGTTATTTATTGTTTTAACAAAAGTTAATTTGGGGGGGTAAGCGGTCCCCAATAGAAATGATATTTTTAATTTGAAGTATAATTCTGAGGCTAACTCTTTACCAGATCTTTCCAAGAGTCTATACCTATGACTAACGTTTCCTATGGAACAATTTAAAGACTCCAGCACATAATTTTTTTTCCATCACCAACATAGTGTGGTGAACTTCTAACCTCGGTGCTCATTTAAATGTTCCATGAACTGTTACTGTAGTAACAGGCAGAAAGCCATTTGGGGGTAGAGTTGAAAGGTACTGGCTGTACAAAAACCGTTATATTAACCCCGGATCCTCTACAAGACCAAAAAGGAAAGCAAACTAAAACAAAAGACTTTGTACCAGATTTACAACCCCCTTGCACCACTTTCGCGTCCAAAACCCCCCCAGCAAAATTAGCAGTGTGTGGGCCTCATGACTCCCCTCAAGCCCCGGGAACCACCACCCCCGGAAATTTGTGTATTGGGAGAGACAAACTGCGTGACCCTATGCCTAGAGCCCTCGAGAGCCCTGGAGACCACATCACCCGACGGCCTGCTCATGCAGTGTCCTGGGCTGCCTACCCCCGGGACGCTGCTGTTTGCTTTGAGAGGGCAGGAGTCTCACGGCTTCCGCCCTCCCATAACAGACTTAGGGGCCGATTAGGATGGCGGTGAATCCGCATCCTCCGGGCCGGCCGAAGCCACCGCCGGCCTGGGGGATGCAGATTCACCGCCGCGGCCACAGAAAACACCCACCGCCAGATTAGGATGGTGGTGGGATTGCGGTGGGACCAGCGGCGGACGGCAGGTCCGTCCGCCGCTGATCCGCGGGATGTGGAGGGCTATTTGGTGGCAGTGTCTGCAAGACACGGTCAGCCAAATTACGATGTGCATTCAAACATGCTTTTCCACGGCGGCTTTTCCGCCGTGGAAAAGCATGTGGTCTTTGGTGTTTCGGGGCCCGTTGCGGGACCCCAGGGTGTCGGAGGGTGGGGTGTGCACATGGGGGGTACCTATGGAATCCCCCAGCATTTACATGCACAAAGTGGCAGGCACAGCTCGTGCCTGCCGCTTTGTACATGTAAATGTAAAACATGCATTTTTAACCGTGCGGCGGGTGCTGCTTCAAGCAGCACCCGCCGCAAGGTTAAAGATAGGAGATGTGATCGCCAGGGTGGCGGTCACATCCTAATTGCACCGGAGGGACCGCCGCTGCCCCTGCGGACGGTCCCTCCACCTCGTTTGGTTTTTGAAAGACAGAGCAGAGAAATCTGTTCTCACTTTCAAAATAAAAAGCAGATTGCATTTCCACATACAAGTTAGCATCTCCCCTTGCGGCAAAGCAATGCTGACTCCCGAAGAACGCAGGAGGCCGGCGGGACCATGGGGGCATTGTAGCTCCCCTCACGGTCCCCAACATTTTTTATAAGACCCGGGGGATAGGGTCCCCGGAGATATTAGAAATTACTGATAGGGGCTATTTTTTACAGTAAAATTACAAGTCGCGCACCCTGGTGTGCACGCGCTGGATGCATGGCTCATAATCTGTAAGGAGCACGACTCCAGTGCCTTTGATGCACAACTTCTAAGCGTTTGGGACTCTGCATTACTTTTCCACATCACGAGCTACTGACATACAACTCCCCATATGGAAAAGAAAATCTGATTTTGATTTTGAAAGAGAGAACAGATTTCCTTGCTATGAGAGGGTGGGATGGACAGTCCGGAACACTGCAGGAACCGGCCCTCCCACAATACATAAAGCCCCGGGAAGTAGTAGTCCCTGGGGCTTTGGAGACCTTAGAGCCCCCCTCCCTAGCCAAACTTTTTATTGTAGCGTCTTGGGTAACGGGGCCCTCGAGTGCTCCAGAAGGGGAGCCAAGTAGTCCCCCTCCCACAGTACATAAACCCCGACGGGTGATGGTCCCCACGGCTTTCAGGACCTTTGACCCCTCCCCCACCAGTTTTTTCTTTTTAGCCCCGGGCGCTGAGGATCCCCGAGGCTGGGGGTCCCCTCTCGGCCCCACATAAAATGTCATAATTTTGCCTCCGGAATTTAACCCCCCCGGAAACGAATTATTAAAAAAAACACCTTTTTATTTTATTTATTTTACGGCACAGTCCACGCACCCTACATGCATCCCGGTTTAAAAAAAAATGTGGGCCCTGGGGTTCCTTCTAGGACCCCCTAAGCAGGTCTACAGGGTAAAATTATTTCTACCCTGCCCCCTTTCTCCGTTTGGAACACATATTCCACTGACTTCCTCAGCATCGCTTCTACCGAGACACAAAATGGCTGCCAACAGTTCCTGGTTTCGAATGTTTACAACCGCTTGACAGCCAATTAGCATTGAGCGCGTGATCAAGATGGTGCGCTTATGCTACGATGCCAATCCTCGCACAGTCCGCGGATCCACCGAGCCCATAGATATATAAATGACATTAACCATAATTTTCTCAGGAACTACTGAACAGATTAACACCATATAAGCAAAAGGCACAAGTCGGAACTGAGGACTACCTCTCTGCCAAATTTGGTGTAAGTCTGTTCAGCCGTTCGGGCTGTAGCTGTGGCTAAAGGTCCTATGGGAAATTGGATGGGGAAACACGTTTTGGGACCCCCTTTTTTCTCGGCCCCCGCTTGACAAATCACCCCCAAACTTTCAGGGAAAAAGTGGAACTGAGCTGGCCATAAGTTTGGGAAAATTCAAGAAGATTCACCAATCGACGCCAAAGTTATTGCCAATAGAATGTTGTGGTTTTCCTATGGATAATAGGTCCTAACTATAACTACCTACTGGCGACCGCCAGTAGGTAATATATTCACTGAAAAAAACAAAGGCTACAGGGACATTATAGTTAGGGTCAGATTTCACTCGACCAAAACCAGTGTAATTCAGCAGTTATAGTTACCTGAGCTAACTATAACTTACGCACCCACAATGAACTGCTGATGACTACACATATAACATCACTCATGACATGGTCAGTGACATCACTCATGACATCTGAAAATATATCACTGATTACATCATCCAGTGATTATGCTTGTTTTAAAAACTTTATGAGTGTTAAACATATATACTAAGGTACTTCAAAAGTTAAATTTGTATACTTTGTGTACTGCTAATGAGTGAAACTATTTCTAACATATATTATGTAAGTGACTGTCTGACTGTATGTATCTGTGTGTGGTTTGTGTGTGAGTGACTGTTTGGGTGTGAGTGAGTTAATGGGTAAATAAGTGGGTGTGTGAGTAGCTGTATGGGTGAATACATGGGTGTATGAGTAGCTGTATGGGTGAGTGTGCGGTTGTGTAAGTGATGTTTTGGTGAGTAAGTAGCCATACGAGTTGCTGTATGGGTGATTGAGTGACTGTGTTAGTGGCTCTATAGGTGAGGGACTGGCTGTGTGAAGTGTTGTATCGGTAAGTGATTGGCTGAGTGGGTGTTTGTTTAACTGAGTGCATGTGGCTGTATTGGGGAGTGGTTGTATGAGTACCTGTATGTGTGAGTGAGTAAGAAAGTAATTGTGTGAGTTTGTGAGTGGTTCTGTTGAGAAGCTGTATGGATGAGAGACTCGGTGTGTTAGATATATTGGTAAGTTAGTGGGTGTGTGAGTAGCTGTATAGAGGAGTGAGTGTCTGTGTGAGTGACTGTATGGGTGAGTGAGTGGCTGTGTGAGTAGGTGTATGGGTAAGTGAGTGGCTCTTTGGATGAGTAAGTGGGTGTGTGAGTGGCTTTATGGGTAAATAAGTGGGTGTGTAAGTACCTACATTGGTGAGGGAGTGGCTGTGTGAGTGGCTGTGTGGATGAGTGTGTGGGTGTGTAAGTGCCTGTGCGAGCATGTGAGTGGTTGTGTGAGTTTCTGTATGGGGGAATGAGTGGGTGAGTGAGTTGCTGTATTGGTGTATGATTGGGTATGTAGGTGTTTGTATGCCTGTATGACTGCATGTGTGAGTGGCTGTATGGGTGAGTTAGTGTTTGTGTGAGTGGCTGTATGAGTGAGGGGATGTGAGATTGTGCCTATGGATGAGTGATGGGTTGTGGGTGTACTAGTATGTGTCTGTGAAAGTGTATGTGAGGGATTATGTGGAGGTGGCAGTGGGTATATGAGAGGTTCTGTGGGGGTGTGAGTGATTCTATGGATGATGTCATCAGATATGTAATTTGAGATATAATCAGTGATAACACTAACCATGTCATGAGTGATGTAATATGTGAGGTCATAAGCAGTGTATTGTGGAGCGTAAGATATACTTAGCTCAGGTAACTATAATTACTGACTTTTTATAGTTTTATATGAGTGAAATTTAAGCCTAACTATAACATCCCTGTAACCTTTGTTTTTTTCAGTGACTTTCTATGATTTTTAAATTCTATTTCTTAACTTTAACCTCTAACCTTTCCGAGTGAGTGTGTTAGTGAGTACATAAGTGTCTCAGTGGGTGTGTGAGTGAGTGTGTGAATGTCTCAATGGGTGTGTGAGTGGGTATGTAAGTTTCGGAGTGGGTCTTTGACCGGCTGCATACGTTTCTCACTGTGTGGGTGAGTGAGGCATTAGTGTCTGAGTGGGTCTGTGAGTTGGTGCCTGAGTGTCTGAGTGGGTGTCTGAGTGGGTGCATGAGTGTCTGAATGAGTGTATGAGTGGAACAATCACAAAAGCATCACATTCTCTAACTGCACGGATATTATAAGGCAATAAGTCACAGATTCGTGGTGATCTAACAACCCAGGCCTATAAATATGACGACAACACATGTGAATAGGAAATTGTATCAAAGTTATTTTTTATTATCAACTCAACCAATTATTTATTTTTGCATTCATGTAAAAAGAAATAAACCTAAATAACATCCCACACCACACTCTCTCACTCAAAGAGTCAAACATCCAAATTCATAACCACACATACTCACACGTTCAAAGAAGTCAGACATCTCATTATACAGTATTCAAGAATAAATAAATACATGTGAACAAGTCCCCCAGACAAAGGGTTACACAAAATGTATAGTTCACCTTATACAAAACATCTGTGCAACACATAAAAGATATGAAATGGAGCAATCAGCATCTAAAGGGGGATCAAATAATAAAACAAGTTCATATCCATAAACTGATATATAATCCTAGGTGGGGAGAAGAGAGATATGATCACAGGGTCCACATCTCTATTTCAGTACTGTGTATGAATGGGTCTGTGGGAGGGTGTGAGAGTTTCTCAGTGGGTTTGTGAGTGCCTCCATGTGTATATGAGTCAGTCTTTGAGTGAGTGCATGAGTGTGTGAGTGGGTCTATGAGTAGGTACATGAGTCTCTGAGTGGGTGTCTGAGTGGGTGCATGAGTGTCTGAGTGAGTGTCTCAGTGGGTCAGTAAGCTGGTGTGAGAGTGTCTGAGTGAGTTTGCAATTGCCTCCATGAGTGTGTGAGTTAATCTGTGAGTGGTGCATGAGTCTCTAAGTGGGTCCGGCCACATTTGAATAAGGGAGAGGGGCTGCACAGCCTCCCTTCCTGGGCTGATTTTGGCCCCGGGGACAACATCCCCTGGGGCCCAGACTTAATTGAATAGGGGGGCTGCATGCCCCCCTCCCCAGACACATTTAGGCCCAGGGGACCCCATCCCCCAGCTTTAATGCAATGGGAGAGTGGAGTCACACAGCCCCTGTTTTTGAGCCAATTTCGAGAAAGGCAGCTCCCTCCGTGAAGGAGCAATCATTTCATTTTTTTCTTTGCCTGCATCTCCGCAGGCAGGCAAAGAGATGAAACCTCTGGTTCCAGCAGGCGGGGGCACTTTGACAGCTCCAGGCTGCTGGAACTGGAGTGTTTACTTTTGTTTAGTGGGAGCTTTCAGATCCCCTGCCAAGCAAAAGCTAACAACTATGTCCCAGGGGCAGGAACCCTGGGCCATAGCAGGAGCTGGCCCTGAAGGGTGGCGTACACAGGCCATGAATAGCTCCAGGATGGGGGGTATGAAGTCCTCTCCTTTGTTGTTCAAGGCCTCCATAGGGATGTGGTGGTCCCTGGGACCATATATGGTCCAGGAGGGGGGCCGAATGCCCCCCCCCCACTTCAAAAGCTATTTTTGCTCAGAGGAGGTGTTGGTCTATGTGGCCCCCACACACTGTAGTCAAATTTGCTCTGGGGAGGCGGTGGTCTCTGGGGAATGGAAGGGTCCAGGTGCCCAACCTATATTATTTAGTGTTTTTGCCCTCCGGCGAGGTGATGGTTCCTGGGGTGCTGGGGGCCCGTGCCTCATTTTGCCAATAACTTTGGCGCAGTTTGATAAATCTTCACCAAAGTTTCAAAGCTAATTTTCCAGTCACTTCAGCTGCTCTCTTTGGGGAGGACTCATCATGTAAAAAAATAAAAATGTCCTCATGCAGCTCCCCATAGGGATTTTATACATTACTACAGCCCGAACCACTGAAAGGAATGACACCAAATTTGGCAGAATGCTAGATCTTGGTCCAGAAATTGTGCGTTTTGTAATTTGATATAAATCTGTTAAGTAGTTTTAAAGTTATTAAAATAAGTATCTGTATCTAGAGACATGTATCCACTGTAGATCCACCATGGTTGATTTGTGGATTGACACGTCAACAACAATGCCATGATTAGCTGGCTGCGACCTGAGGGGAAAGTTGTGGCATCCATTTTGTGCATCGGGACTTGGATCCCAGGTTCGAAAATAAAATGTAACAGTGATAGAAGGGGTCACGGTAGAGGTACTCTGACCTTTTGGGACAGATGGAGGGGTTTGTGAGGGACCCCCATCTGGACAAGGAATTGTTCAACAATGTTTTTTTAGCTTGAGGGTCCGTGGTTCCACCCTGGCACACAGTGTGACCCCCAGTGTGCTCCATGGCAGATCTGCAGTTCCAGACCCCAATTACAAAACACAAATACCTACTTGCAGACCTGCACACCTACTCACACTAACTCACACACCCACTTATACAACCGCTGAGTCCCCCAGTCCACACCCATACAGTCACTCACACACCCACTCAAAGTCTCACAAAACCACTCAAACACCCATTCACAGACCAACACAGCTACTCCAACACCTACTTGCATACTTACTCACCGACTTAAACTCCCATAAAGCAACTCACACACCCACTCACAGACCCACAATGCCACTCACACATGCACTTACATACCCACTCACATACTTGCATACCCACTTACACACCCACACAACCACTCACACACCTACTCACACACCCATACAGCAATTCACACACCCACTCACAGACCTATAAAACCACTCACATATCACTCACAGTACCATACAGTCAGACACACACCCACTCACACTATCACACACCAACTTACATTCTCACATAACCATTCACACACCCATGCACACACCAATACAGCCACTCACACGCCTGCCCGCCCACACACTGACCAAAAAAAATACTCACACACCCACTCAGAGATCTACATAGCCACACACACCCACTCAATCACCCACACAACCCCTCATACACCTACTCCCACACCCATACAGTCACTCACACACCCATTCACAGACTCACAAAACCACTCACAAACCCACTCATATACCCACAAAGACAATCACACATTCACACACTCACCTACACACCCACTCCCATACCCACAAAAAATCTCACACATCTACACAGATGCTCCCACACCCACTCACACCCATATAGCCACTCACAGTCACTCAAACACCCACACACAGGCAGTGATACACTGTTGTAAATTACAGTAAATAGCGTATGTTTGTAGCGAATCATTGACAGAATATCGAGGAGCAAAATATTGACCTGCCAAAATATCGATGAAAAATTATAGAATGACAGAATATTGACTTCCTATCTACACACAGGTAAGTACAAAAATATCGAATTCAAAATATCGTTGTAAATAATATAGTTTGTTAAAATATCGAATTTTTTAATTGTCTTAAAAGTAATGGAAAATAATGAAATAATGAATATAATTCAGTAAAACATACTTAAAAATACATAAATAACCTTAACATAAATAAATATTTAATGTTAACTAAACAAAATTACCATGCATTTTTATTTTTTAATACATATATATGTTAACTTAATAATATTAAAAATATTCAATATTTTTAGTGTTGGATAGCGGGAGGGTAAAATTTCCTATTCCTACTCCAGGGAGTGCAACAATAGGGAAAGCGTTGGATAGAGGGAGGGTAAAAATTACTATTCTCAATCCAGTGAGTGCAACAGTAAGGAAAGTATTGGATGATAGCGGGAGGGTAAACATTACTATTCCCGCTCCAGTGAGTTCAACAGTAGGGAAACCGTTGGATAGTGAGTAGGTAAAGATTACTATTCCCACTCCAGTGAGTGCAACAGTAGGGAAAGTGTAGGATAGCGTAGGTGAAAAATTACTATTCCCACTCCAGTGAGTGCAACAGTAGGGAAAGCGTTGGATAGTGGGCAGGTAAAAATGACTATTCCCACTCCAGAGATTGCAATAGTAGGAAAAGTGTTGGATAGCGTAGGGGTAAAAATGACTATTCCCACTCTTTGAGTGCAACAGTAGGAAAAGTGTTGGATAGCGTATGGGAAAAAATTACTATTCCCACTCCAGAGAGTGCAACAGTAGGGAAAGTGTTGGATAGCGTAGGGGTAAAAATTACTATTCCCACTCCAGTGAGTGCAACAGTAGGGAAAGCGTTGGATAGTGGGTAGGTAAAAATGACTATTCCCACTCCAGAGATTGAAACAGTAGGGAAAGTGTCGGATAGCGTAGAGGTAAAAATTGCTATTCCCATTCCTTTGAAACTTGGGAAGACAAAGCTTTCGAGCTCCAAGGGTTTACTTCGTGCTGCATTCCGGCAAACAAAAACGCCATCTTTGGGCGAAGGTCAGGAGGCTTAATGTTTTTCGCCTCAATACCTACAATAGGCGAATTTGAGGTAATGGATTTTCACATAACTCCCCCAAGTGCCATACAGGTGGTAAAAATCCTGTTCCGGTTAAAAAAGCAGGTCAAGGGAGTAATTATAATTAACACATATATCCACCCCAAGCAGAAACAAAAAGCGGTGCAAGACTTGACAAAAATGCTGGAAAAAATAATGGAAACAAGGGAGTTCGACTCATTCATATTGGCCGGCGATTTTAATATGCACCTTATTAACAAAGACAAAGACAATGACCTTATCCAAGATTTGAATGCAGCGTGGGGCATACCAACACAAGGCCCAACAAAAAAACAGAAATCAACAAAGCACTCAAAAAATTATTACGATCTTTGGAGCAACTTAATGTAAGGGCCTTAAACGGTCGCTACGCTGAGGATGATCCACCAGTAGCTACCTTCCACTCCAACAAACAATCTTCTCATCTCGATTACATGTTTATATCTTTAAACATGTTTTCTGGGTAACAACGTTTAGAATAGGGACGAGCGACCTCAGTGACCACCTGCCTCTTAAAGCCAAATTAAGATCAAACTGTCAACTGGTAACAGCACCATTTATAGGCCCTGACACAGAAGTCAGCTCAAACATAAAGCGGCTGCGGTGCAACGCCGGCAATATTGACTCCGTAAGCTGCAAAGCGAAAACTCTCTTCAATGAAATTGCCAGCTCTTCAACCAAGGTGTCGAATGTTTGGCAAAACTTTATTCATGCCATCAGAGAGAAAATGGAAGAAATTATGCCTAAAAGCCCACGTCGAGGGAAGGGAAATTTGATTAAACCAACCTTAACAATGAAAACACAAAAACGACTAATAAATCAAAAAATGAGGCAATTGCGGAAGGATCAGACAAACCAGAGCCTACAAAGTGATCTGCGGGCAGCAAAAAGCCAACTCAAACGGTTGCAATGGGAAAGGCAGAAACTAAGAAATGAAGACCTGTGGTTAAAACTCCTCTACAAAGGGAAACAGAAAAACAGCTTCATGTTTTGGCAAATGATCAAAAGACTGCAGATACCTGATCACTTAGGTCAAAACTCAAATATTTCAGAGGAGGTATGGACAAATTACCTATCGACGCATTTTATTAATGACGACACCATGGAGGACGTCGCTATATACAATTCTTGTCCAAAAGCCATAAGGTCAAAAACAAAAGTAAATTCGAACTGCACGGGCATAGAAACCGAGGAAAAGTGTGCCCACAGAGCCACTAGCTTATTAATATTTGTTAAACCCAACACGGATGAAGGTCCTGCAAAGGCTATCGAGCTTGGTCCATCGTACGAAATTCTGCCAGTAGACATCAAACGAAAAATATCAAGGGGGCAACCCTCTGGGGCACCAGGGTCGAATGGCATACCACCGATATTGTATAAAACAGACGTGGAGTTCTGGAGTGAATCGTTGGCACCAATATTTAATAATATTGAACTCACTCAGACTCTCCCAGAGTCTTGGCACTAGTCAGTCATCAACCCGATTTACAAACGCGGTAGCAAGAAGCATCCCAGCAGCTACCGGCTCATTGCCCTATTAGACGTGGAGACTAAATTCTTCGCTGAAGTCATCCTGGAGGAACTAACTTCATGGGTATCCGAAAACTCAATTATCCCAATTAATCAAACGGGTTTCTCCAAAGGCCAAGGGACCACAACCAACATCATGGCATTGTCCTTGCTGATGGGAGCAGCAAAAGAGAGCAAGTCATCTTTATACCTCTCGTTTATTGACTATACCACAGCATTCGACCATGTGGACCGCAACAAACTATGGCAGAAACTGGACCACTGGGGAATACCGAAACGCCTCCTAGATGCGCTAATAATGCCCCATTCAAAAACCTGGATCAAAATTAAACTTGGGGCAGGCAGGCACGCACCTTTCGAACACCATCAGGACAACAAAAGTGCTAAAACAGGGGTGCGTATTAGCACCACTACTATTTAATCTTTTTCTAGCCAACCTACCTGGGGTCCTGGACAAATGCCCTAACCACGCACCCAAATTGGGGAAAATCGCCCTCTCTAACCTCCTGTTTGCGGACGACCTGGTGCTGATAAGTCGGACACCAACGGGCCTCCAGCACCTCTTAAACGTAACCCACACTTTTTCAGTAAAAAACTCCCTCCAAATTAACTTCAGTAAGTCAAAGGTCATGGCCGTGAACTACAGGAAAAAAAGGAATCTCTGTTGGCATCTGAATGGAGAGCAGCTTGATCGGGTGACCTCTTATAAATATCTGGGAGTTATCCTGGACCCTAAAAACACGTCCAGGGTGCAACTTGACTCCTTACGAGGGAAGGCAACAACAATCTACCTGGCATTAAAACCATTAAAGGCCAAACTACCTAATCTCATTTTTAAACCGCTCCTTGAAATCCTGCGTGCAAAACTGCAGCCTACTCTCACATACAGGAGCGAATCGCTCCACGGGAAGGATGCTGCATTCCTGGACACAGTCATAGCCAACACATACAGGGCTCTTTTCAATCTTCCAAAATACGTCTCCCCAGCCCAAATTCGACTAGAGTTTGGCATCCTCAAACAAACCCTACAAAGGCGGAGTGTGTGCATAGCCAGCTGGCACAAGATCCGCATAGCAGAGACGGGCTCCTTAAGTTCCAATGTATGGGAAGAGCTGCTTCGGCACCGCAAATCCTCGCCCAGAGACTACCTATTTGAATCACTTCAAGTTCTTGGCCTGACCGACATCTGGGAAACATCAATAGACATTTTGTCCCTAAAGAAAATCGCCCAAAAATCGGCGCGCATTTTCTCTGTGATCAAAGACAAGCATGATCAAGCAAACAGGGCGCACGGCTGGATAACGTTAAGTGACTATGGGAAAATACAACCACAAGCATACCTTAACATCGGTATGAAAAGGGAACACAAAGAAAAGCTGCTAAAACTTCGCCTAGGGGTGATCCCCATACTCCGCCACCTCCCACCCTGGGAAAGAAATAACTCCTCACAGCAGTGTCGTCTGTGTAAAACCGCTAAGGAGGACATTGTCCATGTAATCTGCATCTGTCCTAGACTAAAGGACCTGAGGCATAACTTTTTACAACCATTCTTTAAACTACATGCCGTTCGGTCCTGCAGGCAGGCAGTCAAACTGTGTTTCAACACCAATAACACTAAATTGAACTGCCAGGTCGTGAGGTTCTTTGATTCGACAAAGAAAAGACTAAACAGTGCTTGACGAAAAATTACACGGTTCCGAGGATAAGCATGAACTGATCTCAATGAATTCTTCATTTTTAATCTAATTTAACTTGATATGCCCAAGTACACACGCCCTTTTAAAATGTATATATTGGTGTTTTTACAATTTTGTAAAGGTTTTAATTAACCATGTACAAATAATAAATGTTACCTTACCTTAACATTCCATTGAGTGCAACAGTAGGAAAAGGGTTGAATAGCGTAGGGGTAGAAATTACTATTCCCACTCCAGAGAGTGCAACAGTAGGGAAAGTGTTGGATAGCGTAGGGGTAAAAATTACTATTCCCACTCCAGTGAGTGGAACAGTAGGGAAAGCGTTGGATAGTGGGAAGGTAAAAATGACTATTCCCACTCCAGACATTGAAACAGTAGAGAAAGCGTTGGATAGCGTAGAGGTAAAAATTACTATTCCCATTCCATTGAAACTTGGGAAGACAAAGCTTTCGAGCTCCAAGGGTTTACTTCGTGCTGCATTCCGGCAAACATAAACGCCATCTTTGGGTCGAAGATCAGGAGGCTTAATGTTTTTCGCCTCAATACCTACAATAGGCGAATTTGAGATAATGGATTTTCACATAACTCCCCCAAGTGCTATACAGGTGGTAAAAATTAAGCATGGGCGGAAAATCCGTTACGCTCGCGGATTTTGCGAATTTTCGGTAAATTCGCGATCCGCGAACTCCTGCGAATTTACCGCGAATTCGCAAATCCGCGAGCGGCGGATTCCGGGGGCAAAAGTTCAAGCCTTGCTGGCCTGTTGTAACTATTTTACGATGGCGCTGGCAAGCTGCCAGCGCCATCCTAAAATAGTTACTAAGTTAGCTTCAACAGGAAGCTCTAATAGATAAAATAAAGCAGGTGCTCGAGCACCTGCTTTATTTTATCTATTAGAGCTTCCTGTTGAAGCTAATTTAGTAACTATTTTAGGATGGCGCTGGCAGCTTGCCGGCGCCATCGTAAAATAGTTACAACAGGCCAGGAAGGTGTGCCTTCTTCCCAAATCTACCGTCGAAAATCAGCTGTGATGCTGGATAGAGAGGCCTTTGCATCCTTGACTTTCACGAGCGCAATCCTCGTGCTGTTCCTGTGGCCAGGAGCTTCTGTATCTTCATCTGCTACTCTGATCGGTCTCTGACCTTTTATACACACAAGAAGCATGTGCACTCGCATGGAAGCCTCGTCCGTTTGGCCCCGCCCACACACTCGCGGTGTGCACCGTCTTCCCGCCATTTACCCACTATGATGGACAGCTCACTCAAGGGACCCCTGCGCCCTTCGGCGCGATTGCATAGTAACACACACCTGGTCGCTGTAGACAACTCTCTGACACTTTAGGCAGCTGTAGTGTAGTAAAAGCACTATACATCTACCCAACGAGGTAGCACTTACTGATTATCCAGTACAAAGTACTCCAGTTGAGTAGAGGTATGGCACAAAACGGTGGCGTCTTCTTGAATAAATATGAAGGGCAGGGTTCATTCTGGCACGATGGTCCTGGCACAAAAATTAAACCTCAACCGGAGGCACTTACAGATATCAATTAAGCATGTGCCCTAGTTGAAGCTTAAATTCAGTGACTCATTCATCAGCCCAAAAACAATCGTGAGCGTTGTCAAGGCTGGGCAGATGTGCCTTCTTCCCAAATATACCATCGAAAAACAGCTGTGATGCTGGACAGAGGCCTTTGCATCCTTGACTTTCACGAGCGCAATCCTCGTGCTGTTCCTCTGGCCAGGAGCTTCTGTATCTTCATCTGATGCTCTGATCGGTCTCTGACCTTTTATACACACAAGAGGCATGTGCACTCGCATGGAAGCCCCGTCCGTTTGGCCCAGCCCACACACTCGCGGTGTGCACCGTCTTCCCGCCATTTACCCACTATGATGGACAGCTCACTCAAGGGACCCCTGCGCCCTTCGGCGCGATTGCATAGTAACACACACATGGTCGCTGTAGACAACTCTCTGGCACTTTAGGCAGCTGTAGTGTAGTAAAAGCACTATACATCTACCCAACGAGGTAGCACTTACTGATTATCCAGTACAAAGTACTCCAGTTGAGTAGAGGTATGGCACAAAACGGTGGCGTCTTCTTGAATAAATATGAAGGGCAGGGTTCATTCTGGCACGATGGTCCTGGCACAAAAATTAAACCTCAACCGGAGGCACTTACAGATATCAATTAAGCATGTGCCCTAGTTGAAGCTTAAATTCAGTGACTCATTCATCAGCCCAAAAACAATCGTGAGCGTTGTCAAGGCTGGGCAGATGTGCCTTCTTCCCAAATATACCATCGAAAATCAGCTGTGATGCTGGACAGAGGCCTTTGCATCCTTGACTTTCACGAGCGCAATCCTCGTGCTGTTCCTGTGCCCAGGAGCTTCTGTATCTTCATCTGCTGCTCTGATCGGTCTCTGACCTTTTATACACACAAGAGGCATGTGCACTCGCATGGAAGCCCCGCCCCAAATCGGCGGATCCGCAAATCCGCAAAATCCGCCGATTTTGCGGATCCACGATCCGTAAACACGCAAATCCGCGAATCGTGGATCCGCAAAATCTGCCCATGCTTAGTAAAAATCCTGTTCCGGTTAAAAAAGCAGGTCAAGGGAGTAATTATAATTAACACATATATCCACCCCAAGCAGAAACAAAAAGCGGTGGAAGACTTGGCAAAAACGCTGGAAAAAATAATGGAAGCAAGGGAGTTCGATTCATTCATATTGGCTGGCGATTTTAATATGCACCTTATTAACAAAGACAAAGACAATGACCTTATCCAAGATTTGAATGCAGCGTGGGGCGTACCAACACAAGGCCCAACAAAAAAACAGAAATCAACAAAGCACTCAAAAAACTTATTACGAACTTTGGAGCAACTTAATTTAAGGGCCTTAAACGGTCGCTACGCTGAGGATGATCCACCAGTAGCTACCTTCCACTCTAACAAACAATCTTCTCATCTCGATTACATGTTTATATCTTTAGACATGTTTTCTGGGTAACAACTTTTAGAATAGGGACGAGCGACCTCAGTGACCACCTTCCTCTAGAAGCCAAATTAAGATCAAACTGTCAACTGGTAACAGCACCATTTATAGGCCCTGACACAGAAGTCAGCTCAAACTCAAAGCGGCTGCGTTGCAACGCCGGCAATATTGACTCCGTAAGCTGCAAAGCAAAAACTCTCTTCAATGAAATTGCCAGCTCTTCAGCCAAGGTGTCGGATGTTTGGCAAAACTTTATTCATAATAAATTTTACAAGTTCTATGATCAACTCGTTTACCTGGGCACAAGTATATGTTGCCTCGGCAACCGTTTTCAATAAAATGTTTGAACAAATATGTTTGTGATGAGTTGTTTCTTTATTAATTGTTCATGAGTTATCCAGATATCTTACTGTTACTTCACATTTAATATCTTCATGAGCAAATTTCAGCAGTTTTTGCACATTTTAATCGCCAAAAACATGGCCTCCAATGGCCTCCCAATGCATTTCGGCGCCGCCCCGCGCCTTTGTCAAGGGATCTGTAAATTTTAAATAATAATCATTACCACCATATCTATCGCAATCCACAAAACTATCTGCACTGACATAGTGCCATTCAATTAATTCAAAATATCCTAGTGCACAGTTGTTTAAACAATAAAGTTGTAGCATACTACATGCACTGCTATTAGGGCTCACATTTAAACATTACTCATTCATTAGACCTCTTAGTGCCTATCTTAGCGGTATCTGCCACTATACAAAATGACTCAACTCAATGGGGCGCGTATGCACATTAAAGATCTAGCTACACAGTAACGGGTTGTTTAATGGCGTTTTGTTATCAAGACGCTACGTTCACTGCTTTACTGCTAAACTTTACATTTTAAATGGCCCCGTCCCTGAGACTTGACGACAAGTCTCTAAATATAATTAAGTACATCTCAATGAGTCGAAAAGCTCGCTCTCGAGCATGGGCATAATGCGCGCTGCTTAAATGTTTATCTCAATGGTACAGCAGTATACGCTGCTCAGTTTATAAAAGCGTTCGCGCTTACCGGATTCAGACAAACAGCCGTTCTCAACCGCGTGTTAGACTCTGCCTCTTACTGCGATGAATGACGAGGGTAGTTAAGTAAATTAAGGGGAGGAGTGACACCTCCTAGCCCAGCGCTAAGCATCTTGGACTTTGTAGGCTGCAGCCTCACTATGCTACAAGTTGAATTTTACCCAAAAATCCTGCACAATGCATGTTGGTGAAATGCTACACAATGACAATCAGAGCACCCATGCATGGAATATATACATAATACAGATAATCGCTTTACAGGTAACATTGAAACTCCACCCTTTCATTAAGCCCAAACGGTTTAAGGGTACGAAGACGATATATCCAATGGTTTTCTCTTTTGAGCAGCTGAACTTTATTGTTCGTTCCTTCATGTTTTTCCACATTTTCCAAGATACAGGCTTTCAAATCACTGAGTTCATGACCTGCTTCCATAAAATGTACAGCGACTGTAGATTTGAGCTGTTTAGTGCGAATGTTGCTCTTGTGCTCATTTAAACGGGTCTTCAATTTACGCTCTGTGTGGCCAACATAATGCAATTTGCACGGGCAGGTTAAAACATAAATTACGTTCATAGAGTCACATGTGCCATTTACTCGAAGATTGATGTTAACTTTACATTCTGGGGTTGATAGCTGATTGCCCTTCTTTATATTCCCACAGTTGCTACAATTTAAATCATGAAGATATTAAATGTGAAGTAACAGTAAGATATCTGGATAACTCATGAACAATTAATAAAGAAACAACTCATCACAAACATATTTGTTCAAACATTTTATTGAAAACGGTTGCCGAGGCAACATATACTTGTGCCCAGGTAAACGAGTTGATCATAGAACTTGTAAAATGTATTAAGTATTTACCACACCCTTGAGTGGAGGGTGTACCCGGAGCACAGTAAACGTGTGGATATTCTTGAACAACTTGAGCAGTGCTCGAATCACTCGATTTTTGTGATTAAAACTTTATTCATGCCATCAGAGAGAAAATGGAAGAAATTATGCCTAAAAGCCCACGTCGAGGGAAGGGAAATTCGAATAAACCAACCTTAACAATGAAAACACAGGAGGAGCTTAGCGCGCACCCAAGATGGTCGCGTGAGCTCAGAGCTCCCGGACCCTCGCCACCTCCACCGGTTATCCTGCACCTTATCCTGATTTGGACGACGGGCTTTTGTGGTCGTGACCCTGCTGATCATTTCCTCGTTTCCGCATTTCGTCTAGGCTCCCGGGAGCCGGAAATATGGACTTTTGACCATTTTTGGCCTGCTCCATGGTACTGCCCCGGGCTTGCTTTCCCTGCCAGCCGGGTGGTAATTGAATAACAACGGCACGTGTGACTTTCCCCTGCCCGGTCTCCAACTTTCGGTTTCGGTTCCGGTGCCTCCACCTCATGGACTCTGCCTTGGTCGCCTAGGTGATTTGATCCTCTCACCTGGCCCGCAGGTGCTTGGCGATCCTGGTTTTCCCTGCTTCTTGACTGGTGGCTGGCCTTTACCGATTCACCGGCTTGCTGAGGGCACTTCGAGTGTAGCCATTTTCACTAGGTCTCAGAGTACCCCTCGGGGCGCACGACCCAAAATGGCCACCAAGCCCGAGGGAGAAAGACGCAAGACCAGACCGGCAGCTCGAGGAGGCTCTGTGCAGTCCAACGTCATGGATCGATACACCCTCACTAAGGGCTCTCCGGGTGGACCGAGTAAACCCCCTGCCAACCTTGGGGACGACTCCCTGTTGGATGGAGATCTGTCGTTGAAAGACGTCATGGGCGCCATTAATGGGATGAAGGCCACGCTAGGACAGCAATACGAGGCCCTGACCCATAAGTTGGACACAGTTGCTATAGATGTCACCCTGATCAGGGCGGACCTTGCGAAGACTAACGAGAAGGTCAAATCCCTAGATCTGAAGACATCTAGCCTTATTACCGACGTCTCCGAATTACAGACTGAAGTTGGTAACCTGAGGTCCGCCCGTGACTACCTCTCTCGACGCCTGGATGATTTTGAAGGCCGCGCTCAACGGAACAACGTCCGACTGGTCGGGGTACCGGAGACGACGGAATCGTCATTGGTGGATCTACTAGTGGAGGACCTTGTCCTGAATCACTTAGCGCCCAAAGGCCTTAGCAAGTTTTTTGCAGTAGAACGGGCCCACCGTATCCCGGGTGGCCCGCCTAAGCTTGGAGCTTCCCCGCGGCCCATCATTGCACGGATCTTTAACTTTCGTGACAGAGACGTGATCCTCCAGGCTTCCCGCACATCGGGCCCTACGGCTTATGAGAATGCTTCGGTTAACTTCTACCCGGACTTCACCCAGCAGGTCCAGAAGCAGCGCCTTGGATTTCAGGGGGTGAAGAGGAGACTGCGGGACAGAGACATGAAATATGCCATGCTTTTCCCGGCTCGCCTGCGTGTGGTCTACAATGATAGAACATTTTTCTTTGATCATCCTGGAGCAGCCAGCGATTGGCTGGACTCACTGCCCCCTCGAGAACAATTTGACCGTCCTGATCACTCCGGTGGTGCGGGGGACGGCCCGGTGGAGCAGGAATGAGGAGCGAACTCGGCTCCCGGGCCGCCATGTTGACTTTCGGCAGTGGTTTGATGCTACGCAACTATTGTTTGCTATTGTGTTGTCAGAACGGGGTGTGGGCGGGGGTCTGGTGAATCTTCCTCCTCTGGGGTTCTTTTCGTAGATTAGTTGTATATTAGGGCGACAGGCACACTGCAAGTTGGGGTGGCTCTTGAGTGTTACGCAGGGGTGCGGGGTGGGGGGTATGATGATGTTTTGGGGGGTTGAGGGGTTTCGATTTTTGTTTCTCTGTTTTCTTCAAGCACTGTACTGATGATCTTCTGAGTTTACGTGTTGCATTGGGGGCAGGGGGGGGCCTTGGGGTGGCCTGTGGGATGGGGGATAGGGGACTACGTATACTGTGTTGGAACGTCAATGGGTTGGGTGATAGAATTAAGAGGGGGGTGGTTTTGCAGATGCTGCGACGCTTGTCTCCGGATGTGGTTTTGCTTCAGGAGACGCATCTGCTCGGCAACACGTGCCATGCACTGAATAGGCGTGGCTATCGTCTCATTGCACACTCAGGTTTCACTTCTGGCTCCAGGGGGGTGGGTATTATTGTTCGGACCTCCCTCCCTCTCGCTGTGGACGATATTATACTTGATGATAGAGGGCGGTACGCCGCCATTGTTGGGCGCTGGGAGGGGAAGGTGATCACTATGTTTTCGGTCTATATACCTCCGGGCCTCCAAACTACGACTTATGCCGATCTGGGAAGAGTGATCTGGTGGTTGGGGGGGATTTCAATTCGGTAGTGTCTGGGACATTTGACCGTTACCCTCCCCGTGTTATCGCACAATCTCAATCCTGGTTGGGGGACTTCCTGGAGGCGCTGGGGCTGGCTGATTGCTGGCGTTTACATCATCCTGGGCAACGCCAGTATACCTTCCACTCTGGGGCCCACGGTAGCCTTTCGAGACTTGATTTTGTACTGATGCCCTCCTCTCAGGCTGCCCTTATAGGGGAGGTTAAACATCTAGCCAGGGGTATCTCGGATCATTCCCCGTTGTGGTTGGTTGTGAACGCACATCTGGGTTCGGAGGGTCGTCTCGCCCCGATTAACCCGTGGTACCTCCGCGATCCTAAGATCAGGAAGGAACTCCTTGCAGCGATCAATCACTACTTTGCTGACAACGTTGGTTCAGTGACCTCTTCTGTTTCTCTATGGGAAGCGTACAAAACTGTAATTCGAGGCCAGGCCCTCTCATCGATTGGCCATGTTAAGAGATGTAGGCGGGAGGAGGTCGTCCGTCTTGAGTCTGAAGTTTCCGCCCTTGAAGGGGAGTTGGATTCTGGGGTCTCCCCTGAGAAGCTGCACCTTCTAAACCTGAAATAGCTTGAATATAGAGCGCTGGTGACTGATGCTGCGAAAGAGATGGGTCGTGAACGGCAGGGGCGGCTGTATGATGTGGGTGATAAAGCTGGGAAATTGCTGGCTTGGTTGGATAGGAGAGAATGTGCGAGTCGGGTAGTTCCTGTTGTGGTGGATGAAAATGGTGTGGATGTCACTGATCCAGCTGGAATCGTGACGCGCTTTGCTGACTATTTTCGGGTGGTGTACTCCTCGGTGTCCGATCGGCCGGAGCGGGACTCCCACTTGCTTCTACGTCATATCTCGCTCCCATGCCTGTCTGATCAAGAGAGGGATCTGTTGGAAGCTCCGCCCACTGCGGATGAGATTGCGACCGCTATCCGCTCGATTCGCTCGGGGCGGGCCTCGGGCCCGAATGGGCTCCCCATTGAACTTTATAAGCTCTGTCCGGATGTACTGGCGCCGTATCTCCGATCGATGTTCTTGGAGTCACTGGAGGAGGGGTTTCTTCCTCCTGACCAGAGACTGGCCTCCATAGTAGTTATCCATAAGGAGGGTAAGCCGCGTGACCGTTGTGAATCCTTTAGACCTATTTCCCTGATCAATGCTGAACCTAAGATCCTAGCCAAAGTCCTTGCTAATCGTCTGGTGTCTGTTATAGGCGATCTGGTTCACCCGGACCAGTCCGGCTTTATACCGCACCG
This sequence comes from Lissotriton helveticus, assembly GCF_964261635.1. Classification (NCBI taxonomy): domain Eukaryota; kingdom Metazoa; phylum Chordata; class Amphibia; order Caudata; family Salamandridae; genus Lissotriton; species Lissotriton helveticus. The sequence goes on from NW_027611959.1 coordinate 371,938, forward strand.
AAACACGGCACTTAACCTTCGGCGCCTGCATGGAGTCCTCGCGAGAGCGGGGACTTTGCGGGAGCCGGCCATCTTGGCGGCTTGGACGCCACCATGGCGTTTGACACGATCGAGTGGCCTTATCTTTGGGCGGTAAATTCGGATTTGGACCCGCCTTTATTCGCTAGGTGCAATTGCTCTATGCTGACCCCTTAGCCAGGGTGGTGGTGAATGGGCGGTCCTCGACCCCCTTTGCTCTTGGTAGGGGGACACGCCAGGGTTGTCCTTTGTCCCCGCTCTTGTTTGCCCTAGCTCTGGAACCATTGGCGGCTTGGTTGAGGTGGGAACCGTCCTTGAGGGGAATTAGATGGTCCCCGGACTTAGAGGATCGGATATCTCTGTACGCAGACGATATACTTTTGTACCTTACGTCACCTCGTAAGTCGTTAATCGTCCTTTTTGATGTTTTAACTTCCTTTCATAAAAATTCCGGTCTAGTTATCAACTGGTCAAAATCCTGTATTTATGTTCTTTCCGGTGACGCTCCACTTTTGCCACGTGGCTGTCCCATCTCGGTGGCGCTGGAGGGTTTTAGGTATCTGGGGATCTTTATTACCTTGGACCCCGCACTTCGATATAAACGCAATTTGCTGCCCCCCCTCCAGCGCCTCCGTGCGGATGTTGGAACGTGGAGTCGGCTTCCTCTCTCTCCTCTGGGACGAGCAGCGTTGTTTAAGATGATGTCGCTCCCCCGATTTCTCTATGCGCTTCAGAATATGCTCGATGTTGTACCGGCTAGCTATTTTCGGGAGATTGAGGGCCTCCAGAGGCAGTTGCTATGGGGGGGCCGGTCTCGCCTTTCGAAGCTTACACTCCGGTGGTACGATGGCGGCATCGCTCTCCCTGACATCCGTCGCTACTACTGGGCCTCTCAGCTGGGGGCCATCAGTCATGGCACCTACACTCCTTCGCCAAATCCGGCCTTTGCGATGGATAAATGGTTGTTGCCCGGTGGTGACTACAACAGGGCTCTGTATGCGAAGTTGACCGTCGGGTCACTTACGGGGCCCACTAAAACAGTCGTGCAGGTGTGGCATCGGGCCACGGCTGCTACAGGCTGGGCTGATAAGTTGACCCGTGCCACGCCGCTTTATGCCTCGGATAAACGTGGCTCCCTCTGGCGGCCGAAGGGGTTCGATCGATGGGACATGATTGGGATCAGCAAGGTTGATGATGTATGGATCAAGGGCAGGATCAAGTCGTTTGATGAAAGGAAAGTTGAATATGGGATGAATGATAGAGAATCCTTTAGATATGCGCAGGTCCGACATGCGGTCCTGTCTGTTTTCCCCCTGGGCTCGGAAGTTCCGGAAGCGTCCCCGCTTGAGGATCGGATACTGGATGGGCATGTCCCTGATAGCACGATCCCCCTCATTTATAAAAAGTTAATCAATATTAGGATTGATCTATTGGATAGCCTTCGGGAGTTGTGGACTAGTGATGGTCTGGAGCTGGATGATGAGGACTGGCAGGCTGCGCTCTCTTCTCCTAAGGAGGTAGCTATTCCGGCACGCCTTCGATTTGTCCAGCTCAAAATTCTTCATAGGGTATATGTGACTGGTCCGCGTCTGGTGCGCATGGGATTTTCGGCGGATGAATTGTGCAGACGTGGTTGCGGTATGGTGGCCACGTTCCTACATATCATTTGGGAATGCCCTGCTGTACTACGCTATTGGAATCGTGTGCATGATGTAATGAGTGAGGTTACGGGTGTGCGGTTGAAGCCTGAAGCGCGGAGATGCTTGTTGAATGTTTGGGAACCTAATGATTGTACCCAAGCGCAGCTTCGATGGGTGACACTGGGTAACATGATAGCCAAGCGTGACATTAACCAGCTTTGGGGCGCTCAGAGGCCTCCTACGGTTCTGGCATGGCAACAGAACATGGACTGGTCCATGTTTCGCGAAAAGACTGTGTATGTCTCCCGGGGCAGACCTGGCAAGTGGGGGAAAATTTGGACTCAATGGAACGCATACCGTGGAGATATATGTACCCCCCCCTTTCGGAATTTGATCCCGACTTGTCTTCCTCCCAACCTGATGTTTCCTCCGCAGAAGTATAGATATATTGATTGTTTCTGTTCTCCTTCTCTTCCCCCCATCCCACAGTATATTTTGAATGCGATACTGTTAGCTTTACGTTTGTACCCCCCCGCAAAACCACATGATGACATGCTTGTACTGGACTGCCTTGTTTTCTTTTGTTTCTCTATTTTCTTGTTCTTTACATTCAATAAAAAAGTTTTCAAAAAAAAAAAACCAATGAAAACACAAAAATTACTAATAAATCAAAAAATGAGGCAATTGCGGAAGGATCAGACAAACCAGAGCCTACAAAGTGATCTGCGGGCAGCAAAAAGCCAACTCAAACGGTTGCAATGGGAAAGGCAGAAACTAAGAAATGAAGACCTGTGGGTTAAACTCCTCTACGGAGGGAAACAGAAAAACAGCTTCAAGTTTTGGCAAATGATCAAAAGACTACAGAACCCTGATCACTTAGGTCAAAACTCAAATATTTCAGAGGAGGTATGGACAAATTACCTATCGACGCATTTTATTAATGACGACACCATGGAGGACGTCGCTATATACAATTCTTGTCCAAAAGCCATAAGGTCAAAAACAAAAGGAAATTTGAACTGCACGGGCATACAAAACCGAGGGAAAGTGTGCCCACGGAGCCACTAGCTCATTAATATTTGTTAAACCCAACACGGATGAAGGTCCTGCAAAGGCTATCGAGCTTGGCCCATCATACGAAATTCTGCCAGTAGACATCAAACGAAAAATATCGAGGGGGCAACCCTCTGGGGCACCAGGGTCGAATGGCATACCACCGATATTGTATAAAACAGACGTGGAGTTCTGGAGTGAATCGTTGGCACCAATATTTAATAATATTGAACACACTCAGACTCTCCCAGAGGCTTGGCACGGGTCAGTCATCAGCCCGATTTACAAACGCGGTAGCAAGAAGCATCCCAGCAGCTACCGGCTCATTGTCCTATTAGACGTGGAGGCTAAATACTTCACTGAAGTCATCCTGGAGGAACTAACTTCATGGGTATCCGAAAACTCAATTATCCCAATTAATCAAACGGGTTTCTCCAAAGGCCAAGGGACCACAACCAACATCATGGCATTGTCCTTGCTGATGGGAGCAGCAAAAGAGAGCAAGTCATCTTTATACCTCTCGTTTATTGACTATACCACAGCATTCGACCATGTGGACCGCAACAAACTATGGCAGAAACTGGACCACTGGGGAATACCGAAACGCCTCCTAGATGCGCTAATAATGACACATTAAAAAAAATGGATCAAAATTAAACTTGGGGCAGGCACGCACCTTTCGAACGCCATCAGGACAACAAAAGTGCTACAACAGGGGTGCGTATTAGCACCACTACTATTTAATCTTTTTCTAGCCAACCTACCTGGGGTCCTGGACAAATGCCCTAACCACGCACCCAAATTGGGGAAAATCGCCCTCTCTAACCTCCTGTTTACGGACGACCTGGTGCTGATAAGTCGGACACCAACGGGCCTCCAGCACCTCTTAAAAGTAACCCACACTTTTTCAGTAAAAAACTCCCTCCAAATTGACTTCAGTAAGTCAAAGGTCATGGCCGTGAACTACAGGAAAAAAAGGAATCTCTGTTGGCATCTGAATGTGGAGAGCAGCTTGATCGGGTGACCTCTTATAAATATCTGGGAGTTATCCTGGACTCCAAAAACACGTCCAGGGTGCAACTTGACTCCTTACGAGGGAAGGCAATAACGATCTACCTGGCATTAAAACCATTAAAGGCCAAACTACCTAATCTCACTTTGAAACCGCTCCTTGAAATCCTGCGTGCAAAACTGCAGCCTACTCTCACATACGGCAGCGAATCGCTCCACGGGAAGGATGCCGCATTACTGGACACAGTCATAGCCAACACATACAGGGCTCTTTTCAATCTTCCAAAATACGTCTCCCCAGCCCAAATTCGACTAGAGTTTGGCATCCTCAAACAAACCCTAGAAAGGCGGAGCGTGTGCATAGCCAGCTGGCACAAGATCCGGGTAGCAGAGACGGGCTCCTTAAGTTCCAACGTATGGGAAGAGCTACTTCGGCACCGCAAATCCTCGCCCAAAGACTACCTATTTGAATCACTTCAAGTTCTTGGCCTGACCGACATCTGGGAAACATCAATAGACCTTTTGTCCCTAAAGGAAATCGCCCAAAAATCGGCGCGCATTGTCTCTGTGATCGAAGACAAGCATGATCTAGCAAACAGGGCGCACGGCTGGATAACGTTGAGTGACTATGGGAAAATACAACCAATATCTGGACAGAGGCTACCCAAAGAAACTTCTTGAAGCCCAGGTTGAAAAAATTAAGACTATCCCTAGAAACGAACTACTTCAGAAAAAAACAAAAAGAACGAATAAAAGGATGGTATTCGTATCTAAATACTCCACAGCGTCTTGGGAGATAAAGAAAATAATCAAAAAAAGATGGGAAATCTTACAGGTTGAAAAAGACTTTGGTTCACTGTTTCTTGATCAACCCTTGTTTGCCTACAAAAGGGCCCAAAATCTAAAAGAACTACTAAACAAACCCAGTAAATCTGGAGGTAGCATTGAAGAGCCAGCAACTTTTAAAGGAACAACAAAATGTCACAACTGCAAGAACTGTAATAACATAATACCTGGAAATATAATTCTACACCCAAGAACTGGTGAATAAATTCAACTTAAACATAGCACAACTTGCAACTCAGAACATGTGATATACACAATTAAGTGCCCATGTGGACTCCTATACGTAGGAAAAACGGACAGGAAATTAAAAGTAAGGCTAACTGAACACAAGAGTCGAATAAGAATCAAGAGTACAACATCGCCTTTGGCTCAACATTGGACAGAATCAAGACACTCAATAGCGCAGTTGAGATTCCAGATAGTGGAGCAAGTTCCACAAAGACTAGGTTTTGATAACGCAAAGATCCTTCTCCAGAGGGAAGCCTACTGGATACGGAAATTACAGACTCTGGTCCCTTCTGGACTTAATGACAAAATGGAGATGATATGTTTCCTATAAACAGACAGAAAGGTGGACAGTTCTGAGACACTTGAACTTCAGACCCGTGACACAACAAAGTTTAATGCAATAACAGTATTAGTAAAAGACACATTGATCAAGTAACACATGCACCATTCGAAAATAATACATGTTGAATAAACTTAAGTACGTAAACATAAGATTGTAAATAGGCAGGTAATTAAATGACATTATAGCAAATGTTTAGATTGTGAAAATAGTGGAATTGCTTTTATAGAACATTTTGGTAACTTGATAATATTGTTACAAGGCACGTAGCATGTAAGAAACGTATGAGTTTTCTTGGACCTCATTTTCTCTTTTCCTTTAAATTTTAGAATCTTTATAAAAATATTAGGTTTATTTGGACTAAAGTTTAACCTAATAACTGATAACACAAGTAAATAGCACTGTATTAATAATACTTTTAAGTCGTTCAAATATGGCCGCCACGTTACAAGCGTAAATCAAATAGCATGGTCAAATCGTAGTCCCTTCACTATACCAGCAGCGAGTTTGATTTAAACATAGATAAAGGACCAAATATGCAGCTGCAAAACCAAACAAACCAACGTAGAATTCTGCAAGACAGATTGAGATCGAAACACTCGGTAAGACGCGAAAGCAAATGGCAGCGCATTAGAGAAGCTGACAATACACTTTGTGTGATGTTTACCACAAATTGTAACTAACAAAACGCCGATACTAATTTTTCAGTTAACGGCTGGACACAAGCACTGCGGAACCGAAGCGTTACCGCATAGGACCGTAGGTAACGATTCAATTTGCAGATAGAGCACGTTAGAATTACCATTAGTTAAAGGTTTTGTACACTAAAACTGCACTTTTGAAATTTTAAACAGGGCGCTGTAATCAGTGCGGTTAACGAGTGTGAATAGCTCCGACGCATTTCTTCTAAAGGTAAACATTGGTCCTTTTTGAAAAACACGCCTAATACATAATTCTCATAATCTTAAAATAGAAAGAATCTTGAACAAATGTGGTTTCTCTCTTCTTTGTTTCGTACAGTATAAACTTATTGGGTTGCAGAAGCGAGACCGACGCTACACGCATAGGCTCGCAGGTAACGAATTTTGAAAATAACAAAAACCTCCACAAGCGGTATATTGCAATAAGTGCTCGGCAAAATGATTTTTTATTGATTCTTTTTTATTATTAGATATATTATCCGCAATTAAGAACAACCTTATGACATCTACAGGTAGGCTTAGAAGACTAAAGCTAATAAAAAATACGTGCATATAATTTAAAGCGATAATTTGAAGCACATTAAAAACTATTTTCCTTGTCTAACATTTAACTTAAATGAATACTCGTTATAAAAGTTAAACTACACAAGTCTACAATCCTTTGAATTTTTTAAAAAGGGTTTTATCTCAGATAATGAGATGCAAATCAAACTACATAAAGTAACATTGGTTAGCTGAAATAGCTGAAAAACTTGCAAGCATCAAGAGTAATACGTTTTCCTTTTTCTTTTTCTTTCTCTTTTCCTCAGTTAGACCCCTGACGAAGGGGCCGCAAGGTCCCGAAATGCATTGGGTTGATGTATTTTATGTCATGAACTTGTTATGATATTTTGATTAATGTCTTGATGTTTATTTATTTGTTTGACATTTAGACAAATTGATACTTGGTCATGAATAATATGCCAATGGAATATGAATAGAACAAAAGTTAAAATATAAATTGAAATGTTTAAAATGGAACAAGAGTTTACTCTTTTTGTTGTGCACCTTAGAGTCCTGACAGCCATTCAGGTGTCAGGCTGTATACAAAATACAACCACAAGCATACCTTAACATCGGTATGAAAAGGGAACTCAAAGAAAAGCTGCTAAAACTTTGCCTAGGGGTGATCCCCATACTCCGCCACCTCCCACCCTGGGAAAGAAATAACTCCTCACAGCAGTGTCGCCTGTGTAAAACCGCCAAGGAGGACATTGTCCATGTAATCTGCATCTGTCCTAGACTAAAGGACCAGAGGCATAAATTTCTACAACCATTCTTTAAACTACATGCCGTTCGGTCCTGCAGGCAGGCAGTCAAACTGTGTTTCAACATCAATAACACTAAATTGAACTGCCAGGTCGTACGGTTCTTTGATTCGACAAAGAAAAGACTAAACAGTGCTTGACGAAAAATTACACGGTTCCGAGGATAGCATGAACTGATCTCAATTAATTCTTTATTTTTAATCTAATTTAACTTGATATGCTCAAGTACACACGCCTTTTAAAATGTATATATTGGTGTTTTTACAATTTTGTAAAGGTTTTAATTAACCATTTGCAAATAACAAATGTTACCTTACCTTACCATTCCATTGAGTGCAACAGTAGGAAAAGTGTTGGATAGCGTAGGGGTAAAAATTACTATTCCCACTCCAGAGAGTGCAACAGTAGGGAAAGTGTTGGATAGCGTACGGGTAAAAATTACTATTCCCACTCCAGTGAGTGCAACAATAGGGAAAGTGTGGGATAGCGGGTAGGAATCATTTAGTATTCCCACTCCACCAAATGTAACAGTAGAAAAAGTGTTGGATAGCAGGAGGGTAAAAATTACTATTCCCACTCCAGTGAGTGCAACAGTAAGGAAAGCGTTGGATAGCAGGAGGGTAAAAATTACTATTCCCACTCCAGTGAGTTCAACAGTAGGGAAAGCGTACAATAGCATATGTGTAAAAAGTACTATTCCCACTCCAGTGAGTGCAACAGTAGGGAAAGCGTTGGATAGTGGGTAGGTATAAATTACTATTCCCACTCCAGAGAGTGTAACAGTAGGGAAAGTGTTGGATAGCGTAGAAGTAAAAATTACTATTCCCACTACATTGAGTGCAACAGCAGGGAAAGTGTTGGATAGCGCAGGGGTAAAAATTACCATTCCCACTCCACAGAGTGCAACAGTAGCGAAAGTGTTGGATAGCGCAGGGGTACAAATTACTATTCCCACTCCAGTGAGTGGAACAGTAGGGAAAGTGTTGGATAGCGGGTAGGAATCATTTAGTATTCCCACTTCACCAAATGTAACAGTAGACAAGGTGTTGGATAGCGGGAGGGTAAAAATAACTATACCTCTCCAGAGAGTGAAACTGTAGGGAAAGTGTTGGATAGCATAGGGTTAAAAATTACTATTTCCACTCCAAAGAGTGCAACAGTAGGGAATGGGTTGGATAGCGTAGGGGTAAAAATTACTATTCCCATTCCAGTGAGTGCAACAGTAGAGAAAGTGTTGGATAGCGTAGGGGTAAAAATTACTATTCACCCTCCAGTAAGTGCAACAGTAGGGAAAGTAATGATTTAATAATTAATTATATATAAGTTAATTATCAATACCAATAAAAGATTATTTAATAAGTACGTGATTATAGATACCAATGAATATTAATTATTAACAATTAATTACCTATTAATAATTAATTAGCAACAAATTAATTTCCAATGCCAAAAATTAATAAGTAATACCAAAATTACCAATTAATAATTAAGTAAGTAAATTAATTATCATTACACATAAATAATTTCAATAATTACTTAAATACAATTGTGTGCACCGTCTTCCCGCCATTTACCCACTATGATGGACAGCTCACTCAAGGGACCCCTGCGCCCTTCGGCGCGATTGCATAGTAACACACACCTGGTCGCTGTAGACAACTCTCTGACACTTTAGGCAGCTGTAGTGTAGTAAAAGCACTATACATCTACCCAACGAGGTAGCACTTACTGATTATCCAGTACAAAGTACTCCAGTTGAGTAGAGGTATGGCACAAAACGGTGGCGTCTTCTTGAATAACTATGAAGGGCAGGGTTCATTCTGGCACGATGGTCCTGGCACAAAAATTAAACCTCAACCGGAGGCACTTACAGATATCAATTAAGCATGTGCCCTAGTTGAAGCTTAAATTCAGTGACTCATTCATCAGCCCAAAAACAATCGTGAGCGTTGTCAAGGCTGGGCAGATGTGCCTTCTTCCCAAGTATACCATCGAAAATCAGCTGTGATGCTGGACAGAGGCCTTTGCATCCTTGACTTTCACGAGCGCAATCCTCGTGCTGTTCCTCTGGCCAGGAGCTTCTGTATCTTCATCTGCTGCTCTGATCGGTCTCTGACCTTTTATACACACAAGAGGCATGTGCACTCGCATGGAAGCCCCGTCCGTTTGGCCCCACCCACACACTCGCGGTGTGCACCGTCTTCCCGCCATTTACCCACTATGATGGACAGCTCACTCAAGGGACCCCTGCGCCCTTCGGCGCGATTGCATAGTAACACACACCTGGTCGCTGTAGACAACTCTCTGGCACTTTAGGCAGCTGTAGTGTAGTAAAAGCACTATACATCTACCCAACGAGGTAGCACTTACTGATTATTATTATTATTATTATTATTATTAATCGGGTTTTATAAAGCGCAAACAACCCGGAGGCCTCTTAGCGCTAAGTACCGTCATACTAAAAGGGAAGGGATTAAATGAACAGATAAGTTTTCAGATCCTTCCGAAATTTTAAAAGACTAGGCTCACTGCGAAGGGAGGTGGGCAGAGAGTTCCATTCTTTCGCGGCATTCCAAGAAAAGGAGCGTCCGCCCCATCTGGTCCGTCTGATTTTGCTAACAGTAGCCAGAAAGGCAGTGCTGGATCTTAGGGATCTGTGAGGGAGATAGGGTATTGCCAAAGAACAAATCATAGTGGGGGCATTCTTCCACATAGCTTTGTGCATAAGACAAAGAGATTTAAACAGCACTCTGGCCTTAACAGGGAGCCAGTGCAGTTTCTTCAAGGCAGTGGTGGCTGACTCTCGTTTGTTGAGGCCCAACAGGAGGCGGGCTGCAGCGTTCTGGGTCACCTGTAGTTTTTTTATTGTAAATGCGGGGGCACCTAGATATAACGAGTTCCCGTAGTCTAGGCGGGACAGAATAATGGCTTGAACCATTATTCTGCGGGCTTCAAAGGGGAGAAGGGGCAACACTTTTCTCAGCATACGCATTAGTCCAAAGCATGTGGCAGAGAGAGTGGTAGCTTGCTGCATAAAGCTGAGATTGGAGTCTAGCCAAATGCCTAGGCTCTTTATGTGGCACTTTGGTTGGGGTATGGGACCCATGCACGGTGGCCAATCTGACAGAGGGCTGGGAATGGTTGAATTGCCCAACACCATTATCCAGTACAAAGTACTCCAGTTGAGTAGAGGTATGGCACAAAACGGTGGCGTCTTCTTGAATAAATATGAAGGGCAGGGTTCATTCTGGCACGATGGTCCTGGCACAAAAATTAAACCTCAACCGGAGGCACTTACAGATATCAATTAAGCATGTGCCCTAGTTGAAACTTAAATTCAGTGACTCATTCATCAGCCCAAAAACAATCGTGAGCGTTGTCAAGGCTGGGCAGATGTGCCTTCTTCCCAAATATACCATCGAAAATAAGCTGTGATGCTGGACAGAGGCCTTTGCATCCTTGACTTTCACGAGCGCAATCCTCGTGCTGTTCCTGTGCCCAGGAGCTTCTGTATCTTCATCTGCTGCTCTGATCGGTCTCTGACCTTTTATACACACAAGAGGCATGTGCACTCGCATGGAAGCCCCGCCCCAAATCGGCGGATCCGCAAATCCGCAAAATCTGCCGATTTTGCGGATCCACGATCCGTAAATACGCAAATCCGCGAATCGTGGATCCGCAAAATCCGCCCATGCTTACTAAAAATCCTGTTCCGGTTAAAAAAAGCAGGTCAAGGGAGTAATTATAATTAACACATATATCCACCCCAAGCAGAAACAAAAAGCGGTGGAAGACTTGGCAAAAACGCTGGAAAAAATAATAGAAGCAAGGGAGTTCGATTCATTCATATTGGCCGGCGATTTTAATATGCACCTTATTAACAAAGACAAAGACAATGACCTTATCCAAGATTTGAATGCAGCGTGGGGCGTTCCAACACAAGGCCCAACAAAAAAACAGAAATCAACAAAGCACTCAAAAAACTTATTACGAACTTTGGAGCAACTTAATTTAAGGGCCTTAAACGGTCGCTATGCTGCGGATGATCCACCAGTAGCTACCTTCCACTCTAACAAACAATCTTCTCATCTCGATTACATGTTTATATCTTTAGACATGTTTTCTGGGTAACAACTTTTAGAATAGGGACGAGCGACCTCAGTGACCACCTTCCTCTAGAAGCCAAATTAAGATCAAACTGTCAACTGGTAACAGCACCATTTATAGGCCCTGACACAGAAGTCAGCTCAAACTTAAAACGGCTGCGGTGCAACGCCGGCAATATTGACTCCGTAAGCTGCAAAGCAAAAACTCTCTTCAATGAAATTGCCAGCTCTTCAGCCAAGGTGTCGGATGCTTGGCAAAACTTTATTCATGCCATCAGAGAGAAAATGGAAGAAATTATGCCTAAAAGCCCACGTCGAGGGAAGGGAAATTCGAATAAACCAACCTTAACAATGAAAACACAAAAATGACTAATAAATCAAAAAATGAGGCAATTGCGGAAGGATCAGACAAACCAGAGCCTACAAAGTGATCTGCGGGCAGCAAAAAGCCAACTCAAACGGTTGCAATGGGAAAGGCAGAAACTAAGAAATGAAGACCTGTGGGTAAAACTCCTCTACGGAGGGAAACAGAAAAACAGCTTCAAGTTTTGGCAAATGATCAAAAGACTACAGAACCCTGATCACTTAGGTCAAAACTCAAATATTTCAGAGGAGGTATGGACAAATTACCTATCGACGCATTTTATTAATGACGACACCATGGAGGACGTCGCTATATACAATTCTTGTCCAAAAGCCATAAGGTCAAAAACAAAAGGAAATTTGAACTGCACGGGCATAGAAACCGAGGGAAAGTGTGCCCACGGAGCCACTAGCTCATTAATATTTGTTAAACCCAACACGGATGAAGGTCCTGCAAAGGCTATCGAGCTTGGCCCATCGTACGAAATTCTGCCAGTAGACATCAAACGAAAAATATCGAGGGGGCAACCCTCTGGGGCACCAGGGTCGAATGGCATACCACCGATATTGTATAAAACAGACGTGGAGTTCTGGAGTGAATCATTGGCACCAATATTTAATAATATTGAACACACTCAGACTCTCCCAGAGGCTTGGCACGGGTCAGTCATCAGCCCGATTTACAAACGCGGTAGCAAGAAGCATCCCAGCAGCTACCGGCTCATTGTCCTATTAGACGTGGAGGCTAAATACTTCACTGAAGTCATCCTGGAGGAATCATGGGTATCCGAAAACTCAATTATCCCAATTAATCAAACGGGTTTCTCCAAAGGCCAAGGGACCAGAACCAACATCATGGCATTGTCCTTGCTGATGGGAGCAGCAAAAGAGAGCAAGTCATCTTTATACCTCTCGTTTATTGACTATACCACAGCATTCGATCATGTGGACCGCAACAAACTATGGCAGAAACTGGACCACTGGGGAATACCGAAACGCCTCCTAGATGCGCTAATAATGCCCCATTCAAAAAAATGGATCAAAATTAAACTTGGGGCAGGCACGCACCTTTCGAACGCCATCAGGACAACAAAAGTGCTACAACAGGGGTGCGTATTAGCACCACTACTATTTAATCTTTTTCTAGCCAACCTACCTGGGCTCCTGGACAAATGCCCTAACCACGCACCCAAATTGGGGAAAATCGCCCTCTCTAACCTCCTGTTTACGGACGACCTGGTGCTGATAAGTCGGACACCAACGGGCCTCCAGCACCTCTTAAAAGTAACCCACACTTTTTCAGTAAAAAACTCCCTCCAAATTGACTTCAGTAAGTCAAAGGTCATGGCCGTGAACTACAGGAAAAAAAGGAATCTCTGTTGGCATCTGAATGGAGAGCAGCTTGATCGGGTGACCTCTTATAAATATCTGGGAGTTATCCTGGACTCCAAAAACACGTCCAGGCTGCAACTTGACTCCTTACGAGGGAAGGCAATAACGATCTACCTGGCATTAAAACCATTAAAGGCCAAACTACCTAATCTCACTTTGAAACCGCTCCTTGAAATCCTGCGTGCAAAACTGCAGCCTACTCTCACATACGGCAGCAAATCGCTCCACGGGAAGGATGCCGCATTACTGGACACAGTCATAGCCAACACATACAGGGCTCTTTTCAATCTTCCAAAATACGTCTCCCCAGCCCAAATTCAACTAGAGTTTGGCATCCTCAAACAAACCCTAGAAAGGCAGAGGGTGTGCATAGCCAGCTGGCACAAGATCCGGATAGCAGAGACGGGCTCCTTAAGTTCCAACGTATGGGAAGAGCTACTTCGGCACCGCAAATCCTCGCCCAGAGACTACCTATTTGAATCACTTCAAGTTCTTGGCCTGACCGACATCTGGGAAACATCAATAGACCTTTTGTCCCTAAAGAAAATCGCCCAAAAATCGGCGCGCATTGTCTCTGTGATCGAAGACAAGCATGATCTAGCAAACAGGGCGCACGGCTGGATAACGTTGAGTGACTATGGGAAAATACAACCACAAGCATACCTTAACATCGGTATGTAAAGGGAACTCAAAGAAAAGCTGCTAAAACTTTGCCTAGGGGTGATCCCCATACTCCGCCACCTCCCACCCTGGGAAAGAAATAACTCCTCACAGCAGTGTCGCCTGAGTAAAACCGCCAAGGAGGACATTGTCCATGTAATCTGCATCTGTCCTAGACTAAAGGACCAGAGGCATAACTTTCTACAACCATTCTTTAAACTACATGCCGTTCGGTCCTGCAGGCAGGCAGTCAAACTGTGTTTCAACATCAATAACACTAAATTGAACTGCCAGGTCGTACGGTTCTTTGATTCGACAAAGAAAAGACTAAACAGTGCTTGACGAAAAATTACACGGTTCCGAGGATAAGCATGAACTGATCTCAATTAATTCTTTATTTTTAATCTAATTTAACTTGATATGCTCAAGTACACATGCCTTTTAAAATGTATATATTGGTGTTTTTACAATTTTGTAAAGGTTTTAATTAACCATTTGCAAATAACAAATGTTACCTTACCTTACCATTCCATTGAGTGCAACAGTAGGAAAAGTGTTGGATAGCGTAGGGGTAAAAATTACTATTCCCACTCCAGAGAGTGCAACAGTAGGGAAAGTGTTGGATAGCGTACGGGTAAAAATTACTATTCCCACTCCAGTGAGTGCAACAATAGGGAAAGTGTGGGATAGCGGGTAGGAATCATTTAGTATTCCCACTCCACCAAATGTAACAGTAGAAAAAGTGTTGGATAGCAGGAGGGTAAAAATTACTATTCCCACTCCAGTGAGTGCAAAAGTAAGGAAAGCGTTGGATAGCAGGAGGGTAAAAATTACTATTCCCACTCCAGTGAGTTCAACAGTAGGGAAAGCGTACAATAGCATATGTGTAAAAATTACTATTCCCACTCCAGTGAGTGCAACAGTAGGGAAAGCGTTGGATAGTGGGTAGGTATAAATTACTATTCCCACTCCAGAGAGTGTAACAGTAGGGAAAGTGTTGGATAGCGTAGAAGTAAAAATTACTATTCCCACTACAGTGAGTGCAACAGCAGGGAAAGTGTTGGATAGCGCAGGGGTAAGAATTACCATTCCCACTCCACAGAGTGCAACAGTAGCGAAAGTGTTGGATAGCGCAGGGGTACAAATTACTATTCCCACTCCAGTGAGTGGAACAGTAGGGAAAGTGTTGGATAGCGGGTAGGAATCATTTAGTATTCCCACTTCACCAAATGTAACAGTAGACAAGGTGTTGGATAGCGGGAGGGTAAAAATAACTATACCTCTCCAGAGAGTGAAACTGTAGGGAAAGTGTTGGATAGCATAGGGTTAAAAATTACTATTTCCACTCCAAAGAGTGCAACAGTAGGGAATGGGTTGGATAGCGTAGGGGTAAAAATTACTATTCCCACTCCAGTGAGTGCAACAGTAGAGAAAGTGTTGGATAGCGTAGGGGTAAAAATTACTATTCACCCTCCAGTGAGTGCAACAGTAGAGAAAGTGTTGGATAGCATAGGGTTAAAAATTACTATTTCCACTCCATTATGGTTCAGATTGTCAACACACAAAACCATAGAAATTCAGCAGTTATCGTTACCTGAGCTAACTATAATTTACACCCCCTGCAATGCACTGCTTATGACCTCACACATTACATCATTCATGACATGGCCAGTGATATCATTGATGACATCACTAATGTTATCCTGGGACCGGCTCGCATACTGTGCCCCAGGGACCACCCTCTGAGACACTGTAACCGGGGGGGTGATACTTGTGTTTGCTCCTGCCCGGTGGGACTTACTTATGCGTAGTACTCCTTCTGGGGTATAGGCAATCAACCAGGACTTTCCAGAAACCTCTGTTCTGGGCTTTTCTTTCAATCTGACTTCAGACGTAACCCATCTACTTGTAGTCAGCCTCAGCACCATGTGTTTCTTGGCCTTCCTCTTCCTTTTTCCTTGACAGTTCCTGGTCAGCACTTCCATGGTGGTGTTTGATGCAGGCTTGTATAGGGTGTGAACTATTCAATACTAGCGTCTTTTCATGATTTCTTCATGAGCAGGAAGTTGGAAATTCTGCTGCCATAGGTTGTGCTGCTGATGGTGTTTGGCCAGCGGATTTGGAGGATTTTCCTCAGTCAGGTATAAATGACGGTTTGGACTTTGTTGGTAGTGGTCACTGCTGTCCTCCAAGTTTCTGCTCCATACAGAAGGACCGATTTTCCATTGGTGTTAAAAAGCCTGATCTTGGTTTGCAGTGTTAGGTCCTTGGAGCTCTGGATCTTTTCTAGCTGAATGAAGGCAGGCCTTGCTTCACTGATTCTTGCCTTAACATTAGCGTGTGTGCCACCCTGATTATTTATGACATTACCAAGGTAGGTGGAGGCCTCAACCTCTTCCAGTCCCTTGTCTGTAAGAGTGACTGTAGTTGTGCTGGCCTTGTTATCCTTCAGGAACTTGTTTTTCCCCTGTGAATGGTGAGGCCAAATTGCACTAATATGGCTGTCACCTTGTCGGTCTTCTCTTGCATCTGCAGATGGATACGGGAGAGTAGGGCCAGGCCGTCTGCTAAGTCTAAGTCATGTTATGTTATGTTATGTTATGTTACAGGTTTGTTTGAGCGCACAGCTGCCCCAGCTAAGGGGCGTTCCGGCGCTGACCGTATCAGTGTACCGAAACAGCGAAACAGAGAGAGAGAAAGCCTTAAATCAAAGAGATGAGCTAGGTTTTAATGGCTTTCCGAAAAGGGAAAAGCTCATCGATGCTACGGATAGATACAGGCAAGGAGTTCCACAGTTTAGCCGCCAACAGTCGAAAGGAACGCCCTCCAACACGACAAAGTCTGAACTTGGGTGTGTTAACCAGATGTTGACCCAAGGAGCGCAGATTGCGCTGAGGAGTATACAAAGTTAACAGTGGGCGGAGTAACTCGGGGCTTGTACCTTTCAGAATTTTAAATGCTAGGCAAAATGTCTTAAACTGGATTCTAGCTTGAATCGGCAGCCAATGTAAGGCTCTAATAGTGGCTCTAGCAGAACATCTGCGAGGCAATCCGACAAGAGCTCGGGCTGCCGAGTTCTGAACTCGCTGTAGACGCAGAATCTCAGCCTTATTTGCGCCTAAAAGTACCGCGCTAGCATAATCCAAGCGCGATAGAATTGTAGCCTGGATGATAAGCTGCCGAACAGGCGCACTAAAAAACTTCAGAATAGGGCGAAGGCCTCTCAACAAGCCCACACATGTCGCTGCAACCTTCTTCGTGTGGTACTGAAAATTGAGATCTGCGTCCAGCCACACTCCCAAGTTTTTAACCACTGGCTTAGCTGCAGGCATAATGCCTAAAGAAGCTGGCCACCAGTGTTCGTTCCAAAGGGAGGTGTTTTTCCCTACCAGCATCACCTCGGTTTTAGTGGCATTCAGTTGAAGGCAGTTTTCAGCCATCCATTGGGCGACTGCAGCCATCCCATCTCTAAACCCAGTTGCAGCGGCAGAGGGACTTTCAGCCAAGGTGACAATCAGCTGGGTATCGTCAGCATATGAAACTAACGTTAGGCCCCACTCTCCCACATCGAACTGCGTCCAAGGTGTTCACTGGATCCCATTTCTTTTTCCTTGATGTGAATGTCTTCATGATGCAGTCTATGGCCAGCAGGAATAAAAAAGGTGAGAGCAAACAACCCTGACTTCAGTTCTCACTTGGAAGGCTTACATGAGTTGCCCTCCTGGGCTATCTTGCAGATTATTCCTTTGTAAGAATTCCTGGTAATCAGTGCTCAATTTGTGCCGGTGCTTTCCGGTGCTTAGCACCAGCACTTATTTATCAGGGCCGGTCTACACCCGAGTGCCACCAAACATCAATTACTGCACGTCATGCGTCACGAAAATTGATTGACTACAGTGTTCACAATCTATTGAGTCCCCGGGGAAGAGTGCTGCTTAGCCAATATTAAATTCATGCCAATTTGACTTCAGTGAAGTCAGTGCTACCGGTGGGCAGGCCAATGACTGGGCTAGATTTGGTTCTGATAGGCTGTGGCAGCGTGCGTACCTTTTTTAAAATTCCACACTCTAACGCATGCACACTTGAGTCACGACGCACCAGCACTTCAGCACAACGTCATAAATATTTGAAGCAGACAGCATGTCGTTCAGTCAGTGTACAGCAGCGGGCCTCTTCTTAGTTAAGGCAGTAACACGTAAGTAACCAAACTAATGCTGCTGTTTCTTTAGTTTAGTGTGGACACCGTGGTGGTTGGTAAACTTGGCATGAACCGACTCCGAGTCTAAGGAGCAATCATGCCACTGCCGCCGGGCACTGTGTGCAATCACTAGGGTCAGAAGGCTGTCTGTAGTCCTATCTATCTATTCTTTGACTTGCATTTGAAGTGCTGTCTTTCCGTGTCATGTTTAATCTCTTTCGGATATATTTCAGTATTGTGATACCGGTTCTCCCCAGTGGCCCTCGGGAACTGTCATATCACTGGTCGTCTGTCTCTGCCTGCTCTGCTTCGTTAGCAGTCTCCTTCTCTCCCCCCTGTGTTGGTCCCACAATGTAAGCATTGAGCCCCACACACCATCCGCACGGCTGGTGGGATGGTGAGAACATAACACAGACTGACCACTCTGGAGTAGTGGTGTGCTTGGGCCCGGCAAGGGGAGCGTGTGTGCCAAAGCTGCAAGCAGGATTCATTGTGACCCTGAGCATGTAGTCAGCATGGGAACGGAGAAGAACATTTGCTTCAGTTGCAGGGCGGGATAGGTTATCAGTAATATTTCCCTCCCTTTAACGTACCCAGTAAAGCAGTTCTGTTGTTTAATCACACACTGCAGTGGTGTCCCCAGAATATGCAGGATCCATCTTCCTCTGTCAGCCATTTTGCTGTCGCCCACGGAGGAAAAAAGCCTAATACCTATAGACATATTTGAAGTTCTTTACGTAACTGATGAAGTGTTGATGTTACATGTGCTTTTTGTTTCTAACGTTTGGTTTTTAGTTCAATTTTACTTTTTCATGCAGTCAGTGCTAACAGTGCCCTTTATTTACTTAGAACACATTCTCGAGTTGTTACTTTCTTGGGGGATATCCTGTCGTCTCGAAGAGCTTTCTAAAGAATATAGAATATTCAAACCTTCAATTTTTGATGTGACGTGGAAGCTTGTGTCACCAGATGACTGCATGGAACATCACAATTCCTGTTCCTGTCTTCTCTCTCTTGTTTAGCAAATGAATGTATTTTGGGAGTTGTAGACAGTGCACTTTGTAATATAGTTGACAGTCTAGTAGCTGGGGTGGGCGGAGCTAGGTGGGCTGAGGGGAAGAGGAGGGGTCAATACAGGATGAGGGCAGTTAGAGTAGGGACAGGGTACAGGCTAGATGCAATAGAATAAAGCTCCAGTGATCCTAAGCAATGGTGTCTGTGGTTATTGGTAGCAGGATGCTACAACTGGCGACGAGGGTGGGATAGAGTAAAACCCACAAGCCACAGCACCTCGAGAAACCACCCTGTCCCCGCAGCGTCGAGAAACGAGCTCCGCTGCTGAATGAAATTGGCGCCGAGAAGAGGAAGTCGGCAGCGAGTGACCCCGACCCCAAAGACGCTGGGGAGCCCCGAGAGAGTCACGACCGTGAGCGCAGAAACGCTCGGTGCATGAAAGCATTTCGCGCCGAAAGCGCGAGTCCCGCCGGATACGTGGTGCCTAGCATCCCAAAGGAAACAGGAGTCGGGAGCCCACTCCGACCTGTCCAGTGCCCCCAAAGTGCAGAAGAGGTGCCCTGGAGAAGAGGACGCTGTCCCTGAGAGCCTTCTGCCAAGCGCGGCTGAACGCGCTGGAACCGGAGCCTGGGTGCCGTCGGAAAACCTCACGCCCGATGCGTGAGGTTTGGCATGCTGTCGGAATAAGAGAGCGGGAATTCAGGAATCGAGTTGGGAGCTCACCCCAACCCGATCTGGTGACTGTGGTGGCCAAGAGACGAGTAAACCCTGGGGTAGATCGCCCCACGAAGGCCTGCTGTCGCGCGCTGCTGAGCGCAAAATAATTGGAGCCTGGACTCCGATGTCGGAGAATCTCACGCTGGATGCGTGAGCACTGGCCTGTCGCCGCCGAGGACCCTGCAAGGGACGGCGGGAGCCCACCCCAACCTCACCTGACTGCAGTGGCGACCTGGGGGAGCCGAATAAGGAAGATACTGCTCCCAGAGACGATGGCCGGTGAGTCCCGAGTGAAGAGAGGAGCTGAATGCTGAGAGAGAAAGTAGTGCCTGCAGACATCCACGGCGGCCATCTTTGAGTCAGGCGACTTCTGGGACATCCTCCCTGTGCAAACTATAGGCTGCCATTTTGAAGTCAGGCATTAAGCAAAGTGAACAAGCACTGGCAGCAGAAGCATTGACAACAAACAAGCATTGGCGATAGAAATAAAACAAGCATTGACACCGGAAGACCAAACAAGCGTTGGCGAAGACCAAACAAGCATTGGCAAAGACCAAACGAGCATTGGCGAAGAACAACCAAGCCTTGATAAGAACACACAAACAAACATTGGCCAATAGAAGGAAACAAGCACTGTCAAGAACCAACAAACAAGCAGTGGCGAGTAGAAACCAACAAGCACTGAAAAAGCAAATAAACACACATTAGCGAGAAACAGCGAACCGGCACGGGCACCTCCAAAGGTGATGGTGAACACATACCGAAGAGCGTAAAGGGGAGGAGCTGCTGGACAGAACCGCACGAGGTTCAGAGGAAGGCAAGACTGCGAAGGACGGTCCCGGAAACAAGCACAACATACACAGAGGTGACTAAAGGACTTGCACTAGCCTCACCGCGGAGAAGGAGCCCTGCGACTGGCACAGTGCAGCTGGGTAGTGGACATCTCGGAACGCAGGAAATCCAAGTTCTAGTCACTGGCGCATACGGTGGTGGTTGCAAGGATTAGTAACGCCCCAGCAGATGACCAGACCCAAGGCCTTGACCAAAGAGGATTAACTAAAAAAAAAAACTACGAGAAGCCGAGTGAGCAACCCGCCTGAATACAATCAATCAGAACCCTCTTCTCATGGCGAAGGAAGAAGTAGCACAACGACGCAACCCTTGCATCAGAGCACCACCCCCAGGAATGCAGTATGATACCTGGAGTCTGTGTCTTGAACAGAACCGATGGCTGGCGACATTGGGTGACTTCCTGGACGCCAATGGTGAACAAAGAGAGAGGAAATGTCTAATGTTGCTCCTCCATTTGGTGGGTCCAGAGGGCCGATGCCCAATCGAAACATTTTCCAAAGAAGACAAAGAAATCTATAAAAGATTCCAAGAAAAGCTATGTGCCCGTCTCTCCGCACAAGCGGAAGTGGATCAAGAGCGCATCGCTTTCAACACAGCTCGGCAGGAACCAGGTGAACCATTGCCAACTTTCATCGCTCGGTTGCAAAACCTGGTGCAAGGCTGCCACTTCAACACCTTTACGAACGAGGACGCAGTTCGACTCCGGATAATTGAAGGCTGCGCAAACCCCGACACAAAGCTCAAGATCTTGCGAGGAAAGTGGTCGCTAGAAGAAATAATCAGGAAGGCCGAAATTGGAATGCACGTCAAGGCAAGAGACAAATCAAGGGACCCGAATCTGAAGGCAAATTATCAAGTCGCCCGGACAGATGAAACTCGGGAAACAGACAAAACAAAAAATAGAGAGAGGGAAGGCAGACCAATGAAAAGACAATGGGAAAGACACAATGACAAGGAGTACTCTGAGTCCAGTCAAAGGACAACCTCAAGGAGTTCTTCACTCTCAGGGTATCATCCAAAGTCTGGCCAACGGGAGAGACACAGTGACAAGAAATACTCCAAGTCAATCAGTCAAAGGACAACCTCAAGGAGTTCTTCACCCTCAGGATGTCATTCAAAGTCTGACGAGGAGGGAGCGTCCAGTGGGACAGATAGCACCCCTGGACAAAATGGCAACCTACACAACAAGAGAGTAAGGAAGACGAACTATAGAAGGAGAGCTCCGAATGGTCAAAACTGGAAGTCGGCGCAGGAACACTCTTCGTCAAGTTGTGAAGAGGAGTCTGAAGGAACATCATCCAGTAGGAGAACACATCACACCCACATCATGGGTATCCGAGCACCAAGTAAGTGTGAAGACGAAATAGGTCGCATAAGACGAACCGACCCTCCCCAACAACGAACAGGAAAAGACCAACGCATCAATGACACCGGGGACAACGAAGAAACTGAGAAGACGTCGTTGACATGTGAGAAAGGCAAAGATGGAAAATCTCAAGAGCAAACACAAAGAACAAGCACGTGGTTGCTGAACAACTTCTCGGATGAAACAATGCCAAAGACAAGTCGACGAAGGCGCCCGGAGAATCGTTTTAAAGACAACCCTGAGTCACCAAACAACGCGTCACGGCCCACTTATTTCAGACATCCAGCACCCGATACACCCTCAAAGGAACGCTTCAAAAGGAGTATGGCCAGGAACTCCTCTGATTCAGAGAGCGCGTCCGTTCGATCCTGGAAGTCGACAAAAGACTTCTCTGACCTAGAAAACACGTTTATGGCCAGGAACTCCTCTGGTTCAGAGAGCACGTCTGTCCGATCCTGGAAGTCGACAAGAGACTTCTCTGACCCAGAGGGTTCGTCTGTTTAATCCCGTGAGTTGACCGAGTCATGGTCCCGACAACAGTCATGGCGTCAACCACCCAAACGCACCATGGAACCAAAGGACATCCTTCACGTCAAGAGTAACACGTCACACACTAAGGACTCTGAATACTCCATCATGTCACAAGACAATCTGTCATGTCAGTCACAAGTACATCTGGACATAGATCAGACACCGTCACCCTTGAAGGGGTCCGCGAGGCTGACCCAAAGGACCTACAAAAAGAAAACAGAGACACTGGACCTCAGTCACCAGATGGGAAGGGACCAGCCATCCACTCCGCAAAGAAAACTGGACATGTCGGCAGAGAGAGATCATCAGATAAAAGAGAAACATGCCCATGCACAGATAGCCCATGAGCTCGCCAGACAACCCGAGGCCGTGAACAAGTTATCGAGCCACACCGTACTGTCTGGTATGTATGACCCTGGATTGGAGAGCAGTGTTGCCCTCGACTGGACAAGACGAAAGGAAGTAAAAGTAGATGCTGGTGCTCAGAAGAGGACCCGAACATTATCCACTCATGAAAACGATCGAGCATCTGAACCAACCGTTACACCGCAGGAAGGAAACATGATGACTGCAGAGTGTGAGAGTAAACAGTTCAAACGCAACGTGGTCAGGAATACCCTGATCCAGACAACAGAAAGACTGACCAAAGCCAAGCCCACCACTGATTCGACACTACTGAGGTTTGAAGAACCGACCGTCCGCCGACCAGTGTGGTGGATTGAAGAATTGCGAATACTGAAGACATTAAGCTCATTTTGTTAAGAAAGGGGGAGATGTAATATAGTTGACAGTCTAGTAGCTGGGGTGGGGGGAGCTAGGTGGGCTGAGGGGAAGAGGAGGGGTCAATACAGGATGAGGGCAGTTAGAGTAGGGACAGGGTACAGGCTAGATGCAATAGAATAAAGCTCCAGTGATCCTAAGCAATGGTGTCTGTGGTTATTGGTAGCAGGATGCTACACACTTGAACTATATTTGCAACATATCCTGATAAACATGACCTGTAAAGGGGGGGAAAGTTATATTCCTGTGAAAAAGCTGTGCTTAATTTGAACCGGCCACTTGCTTTTCCTCATTTGATATTGACAGAGCTGCTTCTGGCGAGAGCAAGGGAGATTAAAAACAAACAAACGGGAAAGGAGAAGTCAAAGAAATATGTAAAAAGTAACAAAAGGAGAATGCAGGTACCAACAACATTGAGCTAAAGAGGCAGGTAGTGTCTGGGACTAAATAAGGATGTCGGAGATTAATTCTGGACTACGCAGCCGTGGTAATCAGTGCGTAGACATTTAATAGCACCATTGGAGGCCTTTGGAGCACAGCTGTGGGCACTCTCACTTGTAACTTTTACAATTTAAGCACTGGATAGAGTCACCTGCTCGCCTTTGCCTGAGAGTCCTTCTGATGCTGTAGTCATATTGCCAAGATTTTCCGGGTGTTCTGCCACAGTTTATTATCATTTGAGTTGTAAATTGTTTTTGTTTCCAGCCCAGGATGCACTGCTTAAGCATCCTTTTTGAACAGTGGGCCTGGCCTGTTCCTTGTAATGCCTGGACACAACTTAGAGGGACAAACAACTCTATTACTAAGCAGTTCACGCTACGCAGATGACAGTGTGTAAAATATACATTAACTTTCCCTGTGTTATTACCAGAAAAATGCAGATCTTAGGTTTGCAAGCCTCGTTAACTTCTTTTTTCCATGTTGATGAATGTAGTTATGACTAGCTGGTCCCCTCACCTGTGTCAAAAATGGGTGCGGAGACAGATAGTTGGCCATTCGCCCCTCTTGTGACTGTTAACAACTTATGCATATCCAGATATTGCTTCATGTGGTTGATAGAACATGAGGAAAATGTAGCCTGGCCCCTCTGAAGTCCTGTGGCTTCCTGACACTCTATACTTTTCCTGTTAGTAGAAGTGTCATGGAACAATGTATTTATTGTTGAAAAAAGGTAGAGGAACGGTTCTTATGTTGGTAAAAGAAGTGTCCCTTTCTAGGTTTTATTCACGCTCAGTTAAACATACCTAAAGGAAAGGACTGAGTAAAGGTGTCATCACTTTTTTCTCACTACTTAGCTTGCATTCGCCCTGTCATTTTCCTCAAAAGGTGAGATCTTTCGGCATTCCCTCTCCTACTATCTCACTTACATATTTTCTTTTTTGTGTATCAATTTATTGTTAAAAACTCTTGTGGTCTACTCAGTTGTCTCTGAGACTGCTTCTATTTCTTTCTAAACGCACACTTCCTTCACCTCCTCTCTTTCCTACATCATCACATTCACTGAATGTGCATCAGTGTGACACTGTGTTTAACAAGTCAAGCATAAGTTACACGACTAAATTGTGACCGACACCCATTCTGCGTGAAGATAGCTCAGTGATATATGCTCCACCTGTCGAGATGGGTGCAAGTATATGTACATGTGTGTGTAATCTGCAAACTTCACACTTAGTCACTCATCCTTCTGAAGTAGATCCACTGAATAGTAACACTTAGTAATTACAGTGCTTTAAAGTGACAAAGTCCAGAGTTAGCATGCACTATAAAATAAATGATCAAGTTTTATGGTTCTAATATTTAAACCAGTCATAACATATGAAGTGAATTGTCTAGGCACCAATGTTATATTTACTTATTTGCATCTGAGTCGGAAGACTCCCTTGCTGAAATTCAGATGCCTTGCTGAAATTCAGATCCGGTATTACATTTGAATTTCAGCAGTGCCAGTTGAGGATGTCGGTGGGACCAATAGAGTAAGTGGGCGGAGCTGGCAGAATTGGATGAGGCCCCGACAAACATTTGACTTCAAATTTTACAAATTAGTCACTGCTGGTGATTATTTTTACGGCTTTATCTGGCACACTATAGTGGCGGAGAAGTTACCAAAAGGTCTCTCAGTCTATGTTGTCAAATGCCATCTCGTAGTCGATGAAGTTGATATTCCAATCCACAGACTACTCAATGATGATGCACAGTGTTGCAATCTGGTCGGCACAGGATCTATCTTTGCAGAAGCCCGCCTGCTGATCTGCCAATGGAGTGTCGTTCCTCCAATCCGTGAAGTATGACTTTGTTGAACACTTTGCCTTTGGTTGTTAGAAGAGTTTTCGCTCTGTACATTGTGCAGTTACTCAGGTCACCTTTCTTGGGGATCTTGATGAGCTATGCATCCTTCCAGTTTGACCGCACCTTTTCCTCTTCCCTGATCCTTCCAAACACGGGGTAGAGCATGTCTTTCTATGTTTCAATGACTGCTTTCAGTGCCTCTGCAGAAATGTTGTCAGGTCCTGCTGCCTTCCTATTTCTCAGATGTTTGGTGGCTTGCCATATTTCTTCCATGACTGATCTGCTACAGTCTATTGGCAAGTCCTTGTGAACTGGCTGTATGTCTGGTGGAAACTACGGCACAGGCTGGTTCAGCAGTTCTTCAAAGTGCTCCATCCATCTTCATTGTTGGCCTGTGTTACCCATGACTGTCTTTCCAGTTTTTTCTTTCACAGATATTTCTGGTTTGCTGTATCTGTCGGAGAGTTTATTGTTATGTTGTAGAATTCTTTCATTTAGAAGCGACAAGGGGAACCCATTTGGTAGCTCAGGACCATGGGCAACAAGTATTTTTTAAGGGAACAAGTGGTCCTCAGCAAATCAATGTAAACAACAAAATATTAAATAGACCACAATGGGCTACTATTAAGTTCACAGTCCCTTGTCCAGCCGGACAGGGAATTTTAATAATCAAATACGTTTGTTATGTATAAGGGTACAAATCTTAACCTAACATGCAGGTTACAGTAGGGCACAGTCCTGTACCGTACAGAGAAGGAAGTGAGAAGAGTGAAAACAAGTCAAAGGAGTGAAGAAGATATCAGGCAAACAGAGTGAGCTTGCAGGTCACTTTTACAAATGTAGATTAACAGTGTATCCTGGAGTATACCATACATAAAATGCTAGAACAGGGTGAAATGTATGATTACTTAGAGGAGTCGACGTTTCGATCCCACTCTCAATTATATAAGGGGATCATCTTCAGGACTTGGAAAATAATGTTGCCTGAATTAGACTTTTTGGACGCCTGTTAGGGGAAAGGAGAAGAAGAAAAATAGATACAATCAATTCGAGAAGCAGTAGTCAGCACTAGCTATTTACTTTAATGGAACTAATGCCTAAATCCTTACCAAAATAACCCCCTCCTCCCTGATCCATCTCTCAATATTGACCAGTGACCTGCAAGCTCACTCTGTTTGCCTGATATCTTCTTCACTCCTTTGACTTGTTTTCACTCTTCTCACTTCCTTCTCTGTACGGTACAGGACTGTGCCCTACTGTAACCTGCATGTTAGGTTAAGATTTGTACCCTTATACATAACAAACGTATTTGATTATTAAAATTCCCTGTCCGGCTGGACAAGGGACTGTGAACTTAATAGTAGCCCATTGTGGTCTATTTAATATTTTGTTGTTTACATTGTCTTGTAGAATTCTTTCAGGCTGGCTGCTTCCTGTTTTTCTGTGGAAAGATCATCAATTAATCTTTGCATGTTTGCTTTTAAGCTTCTCTTTGCTTCCTTCTTGGTTTTGGTGTATTCGCCTTGAGCTTTTGCTTTTTCTGCTCTTTTACGGCTTGTGTTGAATCAGCTTTTTTTCCTTTCTCTCTTGAGAGTCTCGACTGAGATCCATTATTTATGCTGGTGTTTCTTGGGCCCCAGTAACTCTTGGTAGGTTGATGTCACTGTTTCTTTGATCTTCTTGCATTGGCTTTCTACTCGGTCTTTGTCATTCTCTAGTTCTTGCAGGACCTGAAACATGCTACTGAGGGTGACTGTGTGTTCACTCTGTTTCTGTGAATCTATGAGGAAGGTTGTTTTATATCGCTGGCATTTGTTTCTCAGAGGCATATTAGCAAGGGCAATATCGCCGCTTTAGCTGGACCTTTTCCTGCTAAAGCGGCATTAATTCTATCGCTCTTTCAGCAAGCTGTCGCTAACAGCAGATAGAGACAGCTTTCTCACGAAAGCAACCGGTTTGGATGCTGATAGGACCACAGGGTCGTATCAGCAAGGTTTTCTCCCTTTCCCATGCAACATCGCTGGTTTTGTCGCGATGTGGTCCCTTCCCTCCTGCTATCGTTGGAATATATATTGCCATAGCACTAATTGTTGCTAATATAGCGTTAGAGTGGTGATATATTCCAGCAATAGCTGGCGATGAAAAATTTCGCGCTAAACGCGCTCTGCGATATTTATCGCAGTTTGTTGTTAAAATGGCCCTCAGTTCCTTGCATGCTGTCTTCAGCTTTAGCCTGGCAATGACAAGGTGATGGTCCGACAGCACTTCCACTCATTTCATTACCCTCACATTCTGCAGGGACTTCCAGATCTGTGACTGGGGGTGAGTGTCTGAAAAGTTTCAGCTCGCCGTCCATCATCTCTTTGTGTTTGCTTTGTTCACACTAAGTTGGTAGGGTATGCCC
The DNA here is from genome assembly GCF_964261635.1 of Lissotriton helveticus. Classification (NCBI taxonomy): domain Eukaryota; kingdom Metazoa; phylum Chordata; class Amphibia; order Caudata; family Salamandridae; genus Lissotriton; species Lissotriton helveticus. Next base: position 399,751 of record NW_027611959.1, read on the forward strand.
AGAGGTGGGTCCCTTGCTCACTTTGCCACGGGATTCCATCTAGCCTGGCTGATGAGGGGTGTTACCCCGACACCGGTCCCGGATGCTTGTTTCCGGTTCAAGGAAGACCTGGCTTGGCAGTTCAGGCTGGACTGTTCCCATGAGGCACAGGGTCAAGACTGATTTGCATAGAGCTGGGTCTGAACTGAGGTGGAGAAGTGACCTAAAGAACGATGATGGATTCAACCCAGATCTGTGAGTGGGGGGTGAGTGTCTGAAAAGTTTCAGCACTCTGTCCATCATCTCCTTGTGTTTGCCTTGATTTGGAGTATGGCAGATGGGTACTCCTTCATACAAATGATAGCTATCTGCTTTATCAAGAAGTGCATTCTTTCCTAAAGCACATTTAATACGGCAGACGAAATGGGGAAGTCTAAATCAGGCCCATAGTCTGTGTTTTAAAAAGCCTGCAGAACAGGTGCTAAGAAAAATGGCTAACTTAAAAGACACAAAATTCTGGAATGAGAAATGAGAAGTTGTGTAAGGGGGCCTGTTGCAGGATATGGGGTGGGCATAACAGACAAAATTGCTTCCAGCATAATTACACGAAATCACCACAAAATTATGTATAAATACTTGTAATTATGCAAGGGCTTATTCCAGCATTTAACACCATTTTCTTAGCACAAAAATTCAGTCTTGTACCCAAAATGGGCCAGAGGATGCATTTTGCACCAAGACAATATCGCTACATGCAGAAGACAAACAGTAGCAGCCACTCATGCTCTCTAGGTTGTTGTTCCTGTCCACCTGCAGTAGGATTTTTGTCCCAAAACCCTTAAATACTCAAGCAGAGGTACACAATTTCAGTAATTTCCCATCACCAGAGTAATGCAGAATTACCAAAAATACTCCAGTGTAATTAAATTGTTTACCAGGCCTTTGTAGGAACCAGCCTTTATGACCTAGTCAAAGCTCTCAAACATCCCCAAGTGCTTACCTGCATATATATATATATATTCACTGAAAAAACCATAGGTTTCAGTCAGCTGACAAAGTAATACAGATATTCACACAGTTTAGTCACTATTCAATATATTTAGTGAGACACTATAAATTAGTCAAGTAAACAGTCAATCACACTGCTACTAAATACTCCCTCAAGATTGGTATATATTCACTGATTCTTAAATGCAGATTGCTATATATAACATATATATATATATATTTAAATAACAAACCAAACCACATTCACTGGATGATGTCATCAGTGGCATCATCAGTGACATCATCAGTGATGTCATCAGTGATGTCATCAGTGATGTCACTGACCATGTCATGAATTATGTAATATGTGACATCATCACCAGTGGATTGCAAGCGCAAAAGTTACAGTTAGTACAACTAACTATAACAGAGGAATTTCAATGGTTTTGCATGAGTGAAATGTCCAGCTAACTATAACACCCCTGAAACCTATGGATTTTCTAGTGAATTTCTAAGGTTTTTTAAATGATAATTCCTAACTATAACCTGCTTGAAATCTATGGTTTTTTCAGTGAATTTCAAAGGTTTTTTAAATGATAATTCCTAACTATAACCTGCCTGAAACCTATGTTTTTTTTCAGTGAATTTCAAAGGCTTTTTAAATGACAATTCCTAATTATAATATTGACCACTTCCCCATATTTTCAACAAGAAACCAAATCTGCAATGCTACCTAAAAAAACGGGCAATAGTTCCACTTACCACTAACAAATTAACATCAACATTTAACTAGTGTAAGGATTGTTCATATTATAATATACATATAACAGTATATAATCCCTAGAGAAAAACAGACTAACAACTGGAAGGTGGTGACAATAATTGTAAATGCTTAGCGTTTGCACCGAGGGTCACCAACACCTCTGAGGTCAAGTACAGTGTCAATATTATAATATGCAAAGTCACAGTATATGAGCTCAAAGGAGCCAGAAAAGGAGCAATGTTTGCTGTAATCTGTTTGTTTCTGAAAACAAGCTGCTGACGTTAAAGAAAAAAAAGGCAAAAACATGCAATAACACTTTATTCTAAATATAAATGTTTAAATATCGACATATAGCTATGTATTATAAATATCTACTTGGCCATAATCAAACAACTTAGAGCCCCAGAATATGTTTTGTTGACGCAAAACAAGAATACGACACTAAAAAATGGAACCTGCATCACAGAATGGACAGGGAGAAATAACTCACGAAAACAAAACTAATAGCACAACGGGTATGGTTTATATAGCTTTTTGTTATTGAGTAGTCTATGGAAGGAAGATACGGCTCCGCCCATTTAGATGTCACGTTTTACAGTTTACATATGCTCATGTTTTAACTGTTTAACTTGTGCACATGTAGGGAAAAGTTACAAACTGTGAAGCTGTAAAGATTTTGATTTCCATCGTAACACGTATAACGTCCATAATATCTACATACTTTGGAGAGTTTAAAAAGTGTTACCCGGTGAATGGAGTCATTTGTATTCTCATGATTAAAAACATCTAAATAGAAGACATAAAAAAATATCGTTCACAATAGAAAAAAACCCACTATGCTGTTAAATGAAAATAATACCAGCATTTGTAAAGCATAAAGCTACCCCCGGAAAGGTGTGCCGGCCCTCGGGGGCATTGGGAATATTAAGCAAGGTGTTACCCACTGTGAGATAGTGGTGGGCTAAGATGCTGCTGGAGTCAGGAATCAAACTGTGAACGCTGTTGTTCGAAGTCAGGTATTATAGGTGCTGTGTCATACTTTTACTACACTTATATGTTAATTACTGCTAATTAAGTTGAAAACATTGTTAAATTATAAGAAGGGCTCCTTGTTTCCTGTTTTCACTGATTTATACAGATGAATACAGACAGAAAAGTATTTATTTTCCTTTCTGTATTTATTATAAAATGTGGATATAAACGGAAATTGGGTTATTTTTTGAGCGATTCTAAATGATGTCAATGATGAGTACAAGGCCAATAGGTGTGTCTTTCTAAAAGTGAAAGGGTTAAAACAAGAACAGAATTAAAGTAAAGAGGCTTAAAGAGTAATATATATGCTCGTATAAGAAAACATGCACATTTTAATATCAAGGTTGTGTATATTTTATCATCTAAGAGTGTTTATATGACTGAAAATGGTCAATCCTTCAGGCATGGTGCATATTTATCAGACAAATAAATATGGAAATATACTCATTTCTGATTATTTTTTTACCATACTCAAAATATATATGGGTAAATACAGATACAACTATTTAAAAAAAATATTGATAAATACAGACGGAAATGCCCAAGAAATAAATACCATAAACCCAGAAGCCATAATTATAAGTTATAAAAGACTACTCCTAAGTTAGTTTTCACAATAAAAAGTATACATGTGTTTTAAAAATTTACTTAAAAAACCGAGTACCGTTCGCCAACTCCAATGCTCCGCACAAACACTACCTGCCCTACCGCCGCCACAGAACTGCGAGCTGCGCTGTGTGCGGTTCCCGCGGTTTCCGCTCCAGGACCACGGCTCCCGGCTCCCGCTTTGAACCACACTTCACAAGGCCAAGAAGAGGTCTGCGGCAATAGGAAGGCGGCAATGGGGGTAAAGGGGGAACACAGGCCAAGGCACAGAATGGAGCAGAGTCATTGGGATCTACCAGGAGCTACCCCCCGTTCAGAGGGAAGGCGTCCACAAGTCAGCACTCGGCAACCAGCTACCTGCAGCATCGGAGAACTGAACCGTGAGACGCTGGTGCTGGGGTGGATGTTAGGGGAGCGGGGCTCCGGTCTTTTAACTTTTTAACTGCCCCCTGTCCTGCAGTTCACCCGTAGGGTCTGCCCTCTTATGATTGTGACAGTGATTGACAGTCAGGCTAAACCAAGCAATACATTAAACAAACACTTATCATCCATTAGTCATGCCTGACCAACCCAACACAGCCTGTCTCAACTTAACTTTTTGTAAAAAATGAAATCTGTCATCAGGCAATAATACCAAGTATCACTGGTCAAAAGCTAGGAAAAAAGGAAAAAAAAAACACAAGAGAGGTTTCACCACTCCCAAAATCACTACGCAGATTGACATGGAGGAAGTAAAGGACTCTGTAGATTAGGCTTCACACAACTAGGCAGAAAACTAGCAGGCAAATAAAGGTGGAAGGTGGAAGAAGGAGAGCAGAGCCTGAACTTTCATGGAACTTTGCCAGACACCTTGCCAAAAACCAGAAACCATCGGAACAGAGACCTGTGCTATTAACATCACAGAATGCCAATCCAATCCACCAACTCCAACCGTCCCTCCCTCTGCCTCGCCCCTTGTAAGTGAGAAGTGCTGTGAAGTGCTGTGAGCAGGAGCAAGCACAAATGGATGAGCATATATGCAGTGAAAACAGGAGACGGTGAACGGAGGAGGACGGACTAAGGACTAAGCCCCGCTTGAGGTCAGATGCTCAGAGTGGTGGGGCAAGGTCCAAGGCCCAAGTTTTGCACAGAGAAAATAAGTGAGTGTGCAGGAACAGGCTGAAAGCTGAAGCACAGGGAGCCTCTCTGCCAATATCCTAAACACCCTCTTATTGACGCGGAGGGAAAATGATTAACGGAAACCCGACCAAATCAAAGAGGATGGATTCTGAAGACAACACCCACAAACATCATACAACAAGGTTCCAAGAAGTACGGCTCGGCACCAAAAGAAAAGAGTCTCACTGAGTGAGTCCCCTACTACAACCCCCCATCAAGGGCTCATCACCCATCACTTCAAGATGCCGGGCATTTCACCACACCTGTGTATGCCTGTTGGGGGGACAGAAGAGCACGCTCAGACCACTGCATGCAATCCCCAATTATCGTGGCACGATCACGGGCCAATTGAGCTACTCAATAGCAGAAATTCCCCTTCCGGCGGAGGAAGACATCTGCGGCCCGAAGAAGGGGACCAGGATCGGGTCCAAGTGCAGGAAGCAGGGGGGCACAGGAAAGCCCTTCAAGCGGGCGCAAAGCGGGGGATGCAGGGGAGCACAGTAAAATACACCATGAATGGATCGGCAATGTCGACCCAGGGTAGGATATCGCAGTCGACCTAGAGCAGCACACAACAGTGGAAGGGATCTTAAAGAAGCCCACTGTAGCAACTCAGAGTCTACTATCAACGAAAGCCTTGATCCACTGGCGTCAGGAGGAGGAAACGCCTGTCAAGCCAGAAGTTATCGAGGTCAAAGACCTGCCCTGTACTAGCTCGCAACCCTTTTCAGGAACAAGCATAACGGCCTCTACAACTGGACGCCAACAACTTGATTCGCCAGAGACAGGTGACCTCACCGGTTCCTTTTGAGTGAACAATTGAAAGGACTTTGAACCTTACCCCCAACCTGATCGGGAGAGGGGCCGTGGCAAACAATTAGGCCACAGACCGAGCAGGAATGCTCCCCCCACAGGCCAGAAGGATCGAGTTGAACAAGATGACACCCCCCATTTGATAACCATCAGAGAAGCGCAAAAGTCAATAGCCAAGGCCCTGATATGGCAAGCAATTAAAATGGAGGTCGAAGTTGACCTACTCTAAACAATGGCCCCATGCTTAGGGAATCAGGGCCGCAAACTGGAAGAATTGGAGGAAATAGTCAAACAGAACCAGGCAATGACAGCTCGCACAAGTTCATGTGCCGATATAATAGAGAAGTGGGCAGAATTGCCGGTAATATTGGGGGGTAAAGTGACCCTAACTAAAAGCAGAGGCGAATCACCACAGACTCAAAAATTTATTGAATCAATGGTAAAGGTTAATTACAAAGTGGCGACCAATGGAGAATACAGCCAAATGCGAGACTTGGAAATAAAAGCCAGAGAAAATGAGTTCAATAGTCTAGAGTACCCGGCTCCCCGACAAAGAGTGAGGCTAAGGAAATTTCGGCAAGCCCAGCCATAAAGGCAATCGAAGGTCAGAAAGTGACCACGGAAGGGGAAACAGGAGCTAGAACAGAAGCTCCTCTAACACGGAGGGCGAAGAAAAAACTGAAGAAACAGCTGAAGAGATCAAAGCTGAAAAGCAGATCCATTCTGACGGCATAGTCATAGAACTAATGAGAAAAGCAACTCACTGCCACCCTACCCGATTTTCAATTTCAAACAGAAGATTAAGAACCAGCGCTCACCGGCAGAAAAAGAAAAGAATGATTAAAGTGAAAGAGATGGTGCGTCCCAACCAGACATGGATCACGAGGATTAGGGGAACCAGGCGGTTCAGGCGCAACTATCATACCCAGCAGGGTTATCATCAACAGCTGCACAGGTGTTAACAAACAGGGTTGGAATGGGCAGGGAGGACGCCTCCACATAAGTAAGACCCAATGACCTTTTGGAACAAGAGGTCTACAAAGGCCCTATGGAGCAAACCACATCTCGACCGCTGGAGCAAAAACAGAAAGCAAGCCGGCTGGGAAACCACAACAGGGCAGAAATTGAACAACATTGGCGATCATTGATTAACCCCTCTCACAGTTTGAGATCATGCAGCCAGTGCAACGGGGGGGGGCACACATACAAAAAATTGTGTGGAAACACCCAGATTTTACGAGGTGGTGCTAACCCCTAGGTACCACATCGAAGGCCCCCACGACATCCTAAAAAGAATTCTCCAACTTTTTGGCCACATCAAGTCCTTGTCTCAGATAACTTCGGAAAACATAGAGTGGGTAAAGTTCGAAAGGTCACCAGGAGACAGCCATGGTGATTCAACTCTACTGGGCTTTAACAATCAATCACTCCAACGGGCAGTTCTAGAAGAAGCGGAACAACTAGCAAGTTGGGGCATACACGCCTCAGAACCCAGACAATCTAACTACCCCTCTGTGCTTAACCTCAAAAAGGGGGTCCGGGAGCTGCATCAATTCTGAAAGGCACAAGTCACATCAGGAAACAAGGGGAACACATCAATGAACACCAACAAACATTTCTATCCTTCAAAGCGACAATCTACGTTGAGTGCTAATTGGTCAAACTACACAGGCCACAAGCGGGGACAATTGGCACCAGCAACCCTAGCCAAAATCAAGTACTCATCAACGAAGGAAGGGCAAGGTTGGTGAGGGAAGAGCAACACAAAGGCCAAAACCCCGACTCCCCTCACATAGCAGGGTTAAACAAAAAAGCGGGGATCAAGGAAGTACAGGATTACATCACTAAAGGGGATATTATATGCTGCCAAGAAACCTGGTCAATGACATCAACTCCCATAGAGGGCTACCATGAACATCGGCTAAATACAACAACAAAAAACTATCTTTGGACGTCCCTCTGGGGGTCTTTCAATCTTCATAAGCCATGCGCATAAACTCAGAACCACAGAAATAAGAATAAATTCCCCAGACCTGCAAGTAATGACAATTGCTGGTTTGAACGAAGGCCACTGGCCGCTCAACTTGCTGCTCATAAACTGTTACATCAACCCGGCAATGAATGCTGCCAGCATTGAATCATTTACCAACATGCTGGAAGATACAATACTCAAATACGAACATTACCATGTAATTGTTGCAGGAGATTTTAATTTGAGAATTCTGGAAGGTGCTTCTAGCATACCAAACAAAGGGCACAAGGCGGGCCCACTTCTCTCTCGTCTCAAAAATGTCAAACTCAAATCAACTCATCTCATGGTGAATTTACGTTCACCCTTGTGGTGCCCAAAGCCATCATTTCGAAATATATCTACCATCGACTATATTTTAATCAATGAGAAAATGGTTGACAAGCTGAAAGAATTTTAGGTCGATGACAGAGGAGAAAGCAACCACAGGCCTCTATGTGCAACATTCTACCTAGGAACGGAATCAGCGGACCTCCAGAAAATGATGGGATAAACCACAGCGGAGGAACATTTCAGAGCCATTAAAATAATAAAATGGTCAATCAAACTAGAAGGGAAAATTCAGGAGTGGGCGGCAACGTGGGAAGCTAGAGGACTGTGGGAGACCAACCAAGAGACGAGTGGGCACTGGGAAACACTAACAGATGACCTGTGGCGGAAGCTGGGCAAAGACCAAGGCAAAAGAAGACCTTCCCACAAGGCCCCTTTCTGAAAGAACCTACAGACACTGAGGAGCTTGAGTCAATGCAAAGGTGCTCTAAAGAAGGCACTTAGAAAAAGGAAAAACAGAGGCTCTTTGGAAGAGTGGGCCTCCACTGAGAGCTGCCTACAGGAGGGAAGTAGGTGAGCACAAGAGGAAAGAAATGGAACAAAAATGGCTCACAGTATTTGCCTTGTTAAAGGAAAGGAAAAATGCCAAATTATGGAGGTATATAAACCGCCTGAGCTCTCAGCCCAGAAGCAAGGCGAATAACATTGCAAGCAATGAATGGGAAGTGTATGTGAGGGGCTTATATACCAAAGGAACATCAACCTTAGAGCAAACCCCTCTTAAGAACACCTGGGAAACAAGAACTGACATAGATACTCTCCCCAAGCACACAGATGAAGCAGGAACAACGACACCCGAGGGCAATGGCTTCTCAGAAACTGAAATTAAAAGGAAGATAAGAAAAATGAGGAATGATGGGGCACCAGGCCCAAACGGCATCCCAGCCTTGGCATTCAAAACAGCTCAGCCACTCTTCACCTCAATCCTCACCCCTCTATATAATTTTGCATACTTAACGGCAACAATCCCACAAACATGGAAAGGATCAATTCTTTTTCCTAATCACAAGAACGGTGACAACTCAAACCCCGCCAACTACAGGTTAGTGGCCCTGCTGGACATAGAAGCCAAAGCCTATGCCAAATTACTATTGAGAGAATTAGAGGACTGGGCTAATAACAACGAAATACTACCATACTATCAGACCGGCTTCAGGGCTAACAGTGCAACTACAGATAACATCATGGCCCTGGCCTATCTTTCAAAACGAGCGGTGATAGACAGGCATCTGCCACTGGCTTGCTGCTTTATCGACTACAGCACAGCCTTTGACAGAGTCAATAGAGGCAAACTCTGGAAAAAACTGTCAGGCTGGGGAGTTCCATCAAAGCTACTGAAAGCCATTATATCCCTTCATGAGGGGACCTGGGTACAAGTCAAGATAAGCCCCACAGCGTTATCAGCAAGAGTGGAAACCAACAACGGACTGAAGCAGGACCGCATCTTGGCCCCCCCTATTATTCAATCTCTATACAGCCGAAATGGGGGAGCTTTGAAAGAGGCAAGTCTAGTTCCACCTAAACTGGGTACAGTGAGACTGGTAATTCTTCAGTACGCAGACGACACAGTAGTGATGGATCACACACGGGTGGGCCTCCAGAGAGCATTAAAAGAGCTGGGGAAGTACAATAAGGAAAACCACCTGACTGTTAACCAGAGAAAAACAAAGATAATGGTATTCAGCAGATATCCTCACAAAAAACATGCACGCTGGACCTTGGGAGACCTACAAATTGGCACCACCACAGCCTATAATTATCTTGGGGTTTCACTACATGAGAGGGCAAAATCTGCAACTCATACAAAACATCTAATTGCCAAAACCAAGAGTGTAATTCTATCTATGAGACGTCTAAGTCAACGCTTGACCAGCCCCACAGCGGAGCCCATGTTGAAGGTCCTCAGGACAAAACGAATCCCGGCCATCAACTATGGTCCTCTGGCATTCCCAGGAGATTTAGATGAACTCATATCAGCAGCGCAGGTCAAAGCCCATAAAATTGTGCTGCAAACACCCAGGTATGCAAGGAACATCAGGCTACGGCTGGAACTAGGGCTCAGCAGACCCGAACTGGCTCTCCTGGGGGACCTAATCAAGTATTATATCAGAGTCCTGAAAGCACCTTATGACTCTCTTAACATGACTTGGTAACAATCTTTGGAGAAGAGGACTCCCCCTGGTACATCAAGCTGGGCAAAGCAATAGAGACCCTCAATATTGAACCACAAAGCCTGCACCTAACAGACATCTCACACAAGACCTGGTCAAACATCATGAGACGGCAGGTCCGCTCCATATCGTACGAACTGGATCCAATCGCTCTTCGCCATAACACCCTCACCAAGGCATTGAACGAATCTTATATTATGGGGAAAGCTCAACCATACCTAAGTGAAGCACTAGGGGCCCAGGCCTGCAGGAAAATCCTCTTTATGAGACTATTGGCCCTAAGAACTGCGGACTTCAATCCAGCATGGGCACGCGCAGATGGTGATACATCCTGCCTCCTATGCAACTACCAAAAGGAATCCTGGCTCCACTTACTATGTTGCTGCCCCAAATTTACCAGTGAGTGACAAAGGATGCTCCGCCCTATCTTAAGAGACCTTGGCATCAGGCTGGTGCTTCTTGGAAACAACAACACACTTCCTCGCAAGAGCGGCAAAATGTACTCACCATATTAGACTGGCATTAGACGCAAGTGCTTCACCATAAACACGTGAAACAAAGAGATTGAGAACAGCCAAACAAGGTGCCTCAGTAAAAATTTGACATTCACTGGAAATACCATAGGTTTCCGGCCCGTTATAGTTAGAAATTAGCATTTAAAAAACCTTAGAAATTCAATGAAAAAAAACACAGGTTTCAGGGACGTTACAGTTAGTTGGACATTTCACTTGAATAAAACTAGGGAAATTTGCCTGTTATAGTAAGTTCAGCTAACTATAACTCGTGCCCCCGAAGTGCACTGCTCATGACGTCACATATTACATCATTTTTGGCATGGTCAGTGACATCATTGATGAAATTACTCATGACATCTCAAATGACATCACTGATGACATCATCCACGTGATAATCTGATTAACCCTGGGCAAAGTACTACGCTATGCTTGCGTAGTTTGTGAAGTTTGCACTACTTCGCATTACGCAAATTGCACATAGCACAGTGCAAACACACGTAGTGTAGCATAGCGGTAATTTTTTGCTTGCTCGCGGTCCTCAACGTCAAGTTGACGACCGCGAGCGAGCAAAATGACATCCCAGCGAGACTTTTTCCTCGTTCACGATCAGCAACATCTAGTTGCCAATCGCATGTGTGGAAAATAAACCTCCCGGCGAGATTCTCAACACGGGGAGGTCAGGTTTCTCATTGCAAGGGGTCACGTATGCTCATGACCGCTCGCGATGAGAAACTACCAGTCCGCGTTGAGAAAGCTGCCGCTCGAGTAGAAATCTACTCGAGCGGCAAAAAATGACCGCTTGCACTGTGCAAGATGCGGTTTTCACTAATTGCACAGTGCGGACAAGCATCCGGCACTGTGCAATCAGTGCGAATAGCATTTTGCACAGTGCATGACGCAGTTCACGTAGCTACGCGTAGCTCGTGTGGTGCGAAGTGCACTTCGCATAGCTATGCGTAGCATTACTACGCGAACTATGACCAGGGTTAAGTCTGAGGCACCTCCTCACACCCTAATATAACCTTTGAAACACCCATTCTAACATACAGACTACCATTTTTGAAACCATAGACACACCAATACCAGTTACTACATACCCACTCACTGATTCTTAGGTCTACACACACATTAACTTATTCACCCATACAATCACTTATACATGCAGTCACTCCTCAATACAACACTATCATATTCACTCATACACCTATTCAGATACACATACCGCCACTCATCCATGGAGTTACTCACATACCTAGATAGTCATGTAAAGAATCAATGACCCTCCCATTTACTCACCTATACAGTTATACATACACCACCTCACTAATTCATATGGATAGTAGTGTATACTTACTCTCTTATGTAATCAACGATACAAATACACACTCATTTATACAGCCACTTTCGTAATCACTCACTGTCACATATAGTTATTTATATACAACATCACTCATCAATCACATAAACTGCCTTTTACATATGTAGCTACTTGCACCACTGAGATCTCCATTCACTCACAAACACACCCATACACACACTCACCCAGTCATAGTGCTGTTTCCATATGCACTCTTGAACCCATAGAGCCAGTGAATCAACTAGTCACACATCTATGCACAGAGTCACACACCTCCAACCCGCCCACGCACACACTCAGGCACCGCTATAAATACTCAGGCAAACAATGAGTAACCCATATAAACTGTCATGTAGCTACTGACTAACCCATGTACTAGCTTACAAAACAACAGACACACTGATACAGACATTCGCACAGTTTAGTCACTAATGCATGCATTCAGTAAGATGTGTTTAATCAGTGACTTATACAATCAGTCACACACCTCGTAAATCCTTCATCGAGACACTTATACACCGACTGATTCTTCAATACACCTTGGCATATATATAAAACATATTTAAACTTTACATAAACACACTGGATGATGTCATCAATGATGTCATCAGGGGTCATTTGAGATGTCATCAGTGATGTCATCAGTGATGTCACTGCCCATGCCATGAATGATGTAATATGTGACGTCATGAGCAGTGCATTGCGGAGGCGTGAGTTATAGTTAGCTGAACTAACTATAACAGTGGAATTTATATGGTTTTGTACGATTGAAATGTCCAGCTAACTATAGCACCCCTAAAACCTATGTTTTTTTCAGTGTATATATATATATATATATATATATATATATATATATATATTTATATACACACATATATGCACGCCAGAAAAAGCTTGTGTGGGTTGTATAAATATATTGCTGCTGCTACGGGAGAATTCAGGATTGGGAATCTTTTTTAGGCCGTTATTGCTGCTATTCATGAACATTGTTTTTAAAAATAATATTTTAGATCCCACTTACTTGCACCATAAAAACAATAAACATTTGCACTTTATTAAAGGGCGGGAGGTAGCCCAACCGGTGCTTGTTCCTTTTAGTGGGTGCCATCTTGGGTCAGCGCCCTAGTTGTTGGCCGCTTAGCACACTCATCCCTATTTAGGAAGGGTGATGCAAGCGCGCAGCGGGCGCGCCAATGACGTGCCGGAGGCGCGCCAGAGGCAAGCCCGTCTGCGCCCATCCGCGCACCGGTCACTCACAGCACCAGTCATGCTGCCAATTTTACATCAGGAAGCAGGAGACTATGCTACTCTAGGGAACAACTGCTGTATATTGGTAAGAGGAATGACAGGGGGGATGATAAAATCATGGCTACAAATGCTAGTATTTCTGTAAACGCCCAGCCCCTGTTTGAATAATCAGCAGCAGGTCTCTTGTGAAACAATACGAAGAAGTGTCAACCATGATAGAATGCGCCGACCTGGATGCACTGTTCCTAACCGAAACATGGACCACTAGTGGTACTACTGTAGAACTAGGCTTCGCCTGCCCAGAAGGCTACAATGACTTTCATAAACAAAGGCTATCGGGGAGGGGAGGGGGAGTTGGGGTGATCTTTAAAGAGATCTAGGACTTCACTCCACTACATATTGATGATGTTGAGGGCATTGAACTATTAGATTTTTCACTACAAGAGGCAAGAGGAAAGATACTTACAGGGATGATATGTTATAGGCCCCCGAGCCTTACTACTCAATATCAAGCTCTGTTTGATACTCTTACTAACTTGACCGTAACCCACTCAAGGGTGATCATACTGGGGGACTTTAACCTCAGGGATGATGGGAATTTACGGTCTCACCTCGCAGACTTAATACATGTTTGTAAGAGCATTAATCGGTGCCAACTTGTGCATCAACCAACTCACCAGGGAGGCCATACTCTGGATCTCCTGTTTGCAAATGACAGGGAGAGAGAAGTGATTGAGGTATTACCTCAATATTGGACTGATCATATCCTAATCCATTTTAAGATCACACTGCCTAGCTCAGCCGATAATAGTAATAAGGTAATAACATATCGAAAGGGTAGAGAATGGACCAAACTACTGAGAAATAGAACATACCAGACCTTTCCAGTACAGAATCTCTTTGCTCCAACTAACTTGGTAGAGGAAAACTATCAAAAGTACTGTAATCATATCATTAGCATATTAGATAAGGTCATTCCCATAAAAAAGCTGAAGAATAGGAAGAAACCCTCTGCCCTTTGTTATAGCGAGGAGCTAAGACACATGCGGAGAAAGCACAAACAAGCGGAGAGAAAATGGATGAGTTCGATGCAGAAGCACATAAAAGAGAACTGAAACTGCTACAGGCCTTGTATAAGGAATCCATTGCTAACTCTAAAGTGGAATATTATGCAAAAACTATTGCACAAGTACCTAATAGTACAAGAACACTATTTCGTATTATAAAGGATTTAGCCAACCCTGCTTGTATGGGCAACAAGGTAACTGCAACACAGAAACTCTGTGATGATATTTCCGCCCACTTTGAGGATAAAATCAATAAGATTGTTGGGGGCCTGACTGTAGATAACAACAGTGGTCTGGAGGAAAAAAGGGGCCCCGTGAATCATCCGCTGTGAAGTAACAGACAGAGACATTGTCTAGCCATCAGCCGACTGTCTTAGAGCGTTTTCAAACTCTGACTGAGGACACATTTAATAGCCTTGATCATGGTATGTCCTCAGGCTCCCCCTTAGACCCTCTCCCACTTGGGGTATGGAAGGAGTTCCAATTGGAACTTTTCCGATGGCTGCAACAGATTTGTTGTCAGTCACTGGAAAGTGGAACTGTCCCTGAAGCCTGGAAACAGGCAGTGGTGCCTCCACTGCTTAAGAAGCCTTCTCTGGACCCTACAAGCTCTTTGAGCTTTAGACCAATTTCTCTTCTACCTTATCCAGTAAAATCCTGGAGAGGGCTGTCAGCAAATCCCTATCCTTATGTTTGGACCAATTCGGATTTCGACCTGGACACGGAACCGAAACAGCTTTGGTGACTGTTTTGGACAACTTGAAAATGCGTGCCGACAATGGTAATTCATCTGTACTAGTACTACTAGATATGTCGGCCGCATTCGACACAGTGAACCATAAGATACTGCTTGAAAGAATAGAGAACATAGGAGTAAGAGGGCGGGCGCTGAAGTGGCTGCAATCATATTTGATGGGCAGACCACAGGCAGTGACCATCCCGCCGTTTACATCCTCCAAGACTATTGTGTGCCATGGGGTGCCACAGGGCTCAGCAATAAGCCCCATTCTTTTCAACATCTATCTGCGGCCTTTGATTCCCATTATTAAGTCCTTTGGAATATATACGGTCAATTATGCAGATGACACACAATTGGTGTTCTTTATGGAAGGAAGTCAAGCAGTGTCATTAGAAACCTTCCAGGCATGCATGCGACAGACATCCAACTGGTTCAGGACAAACTCCCTACAATTCAATGGTGGGAAAACGGAGGTTATACACTGCTCCACGGCTAAAGTGCTGCGGCCTTTGCCATCTGAGTTTAGTTTTTCCCCAGTGGACGAACTCCTGCTCCCAGTGAAAACAGTGCGTAACCTGGGAATTTTAGTTGATGACAATCTCCAAATGGAGTCACAAGCTAACAAGATAGTCAGCACTTGTTTCTTTTTGTTAAGATATCTGCGTTAGATCCTCCCACTTTTACCTAGTGTTACTAGACCCATAATAGTGAGGAGTATTGTTTTAAGTAGACTGGACTACTGTATTTTTCTATTTTTGGGAGCAGCGCAATCAGTGCTACTGAAATTGCAGAGGATCCAGTCTATAGCAGCCAAACTGTCCTTAAATAGGCAGCACGGATCTTCATCAAGGGCGGCACTAAAGGATCTACATTGGCTGCCCATTAAGGATAGAATATTATTTAAATCTCTCTGCACTGTGTTTAAAGCAGTTTATGGACTAGGCCCAATAGCCATGCAGGAAAAATTAATCTGGCATAAGCCTGGGCGAATTCTCTGTTCTTCCAACGCATGCTGGTAACCTCTGTCAGATTCAAGAAATCTAAGACGGGCGGTAGAGCCTTCGGGATAGTCGCATCACGAAAGTGGAATACTCTCCCTCTGCATATTAGACAGATTAAGCTGTTACTCCCATTCAGAAAGAGTCTAAAGACATGGCTCTTCCTGAGGGTTGAGTAACTCGAGCTTTTGGAAATTGGGCATAGGATATTCCGTTTCCGCCTACTGTTAACAGAGCAAGATGCAGGCCCAGGATACCTGCAAGGTGACAGCGGAACTATATAATTTCTTATACAATACAATACAATACAAATCTGAAGGACATTTTTCAAAATTATGTCATGAATAAGAGAATCAATGGTAGTCCAGAAATCTGCACATTGCTTAAAATAGTAAATACAATAAATTATATTGGTACAGGTTGTAGGGTATCCATATACCAAAAAAATAAACCCCAAACCGTCAATGTTTTCTAATTACATCAATATGCCAAATACAAGACTTGATATATGTTAATATAGGTCCTACCTTCTCCCAATATATTAAACAGAATTTCCAGGTTTAAGAAGCAAGTTCTCCATTAAATATCCCCATAATTGATTAAACCATTGCTGGTGATTTTAAGCACACATATATGTGTTAAAGTAATATAATTCTAGTATAATTACCAAATATCAAAATTAGGATATGTAGAGTCTCGCTCGTTGTGTGCAATTTGTAGTCATTCCAGAAGAACTGCTAAATATACTATAACTAGTTTACAGTTATCAGAAGTACTCCCCCCTCAAAACATGACATTACCAGATGTTTTCAGTACCCTTTGCTACGGGATCTCTGCTTGGGATCCCGAAGGAGGGTAATCCCCAAACAGGGATTGACACATTTGACATCAGGGACGGGGGAGTGGCCCCTTGGGCAATGGCTTTTACTTCCCCATTTATTTATAACCATATTCAGTCTTTCTGTCCTACCTGGGGGGCTGTTGAGGGCAGTAGCTCCCAATTTGTCCTCCAGGGGGGCAGAAAGCACAATAGACACCAGGGATTATTTATTTTTTAATACTTAGAGGTGGGGACTGCCCTAAATGGCATTATAATGCCCCCACCCCTCCGAAGAATTGCCATAGTATGTCTGCTCCCCTGGCGCAGACACGGGCAAAAGATCTAGATCAGCCCCCGGGGGGGCAGAAACCCCACTGGACACCATGTCAATTAATATGCCATGAGGTCTGTGACTATTTGGCCACTCATGGGGGTGTTATCTACCAGTGGGGCATTGGACACAGGGCCACATGGTAATGCTTTTTCAGAGATGTTTGCCAGTGGTCATTACCACAAAGTAGTTATGTTTGAGGCAATCAGGGAGAAGCATCAGTAACCATTTTAACTCTCTTAGTAATTTTGCAGAAAGATAGAGCAAAACCAGTTGAACAAATTTATACCAAAGTTGGCATAAATGTAGAACATGTCTTAGAAAACATGCCTTTTTTATTTGATGTAAATGAGTTCAATAGTTTCTTTAGATATAAGCATTTGCAAAAATTGGGCATTAAGTCAAAAAGTAATTTGTTAGTTTTCTCATAACTTTGGCACCCTTTGATAAATATGCATTCAATCAATCAATCAATTAGGGGTTTATAAAACGCGCTACTCACCTGTGAGGGTCTCAAGGCGCCTTACATTTTGAAGGCAGTTAGGAGCATATTCACTAACTGGATTTTGTAGTGTCTTTAGTAGTACTAAAATAGTACTACTAAAGAACTAAAAAATGATATTCACAAACCTACAAGTGTAGTTCTCATACAACATGGCAAAATTTACTTTTCCACAACCTCCAACTCTCCTATTTTTTCTATGGGGAGATCCCCACACATGTAAGCTTACTAGTAGGGACTGGTCCGAACCCTGGGCGGTGGCCCCGAGAGCCTAATTAGGATGCGACAGAACACTGTTTGCTAGCATTCCTCCTTTTCCCTATGCGGGCATGCATTACAGCCGTAAACCTGGTAGTAATACATGCTCCCATAGGAATAAAGGAGGTGCAGTTCATCCCTGCACCCCGTGGCAAGGCACCTTAAGGTGCCTGCAATGAGGTGCAGGGATTAACAGGGGGCACCATAGGTGCCCTCTTGGTCCCCAACTGGAGACGGCGCACCCAAGGGGGCTCTACTGGGGCCACCCAAAACACTCTTTCCAACATAGGGGCCGGCAAGGAAACAATGCCGGAATCCGTGCTTCGTAATCACAAAGGCAGAAAGGCCCGCCCTTTGGTATTATGATCTGGTTCTGACTGGCCGACGTGCTCCTTGAGCCCATCAGAAGCCAGCCGGAATGACCAGCTAGTTTAGTTTCCGACCGCCAGTATTGTAATGCGGCGGTCGGAAAGTAACCCGATGGGCCAATTACTATGGGGTCCGGAAGGCTCCGACCATCAGTTGGAGCATTTATGGGCCGCATCGTAATCGGCCCCTTAGTAGTACATGTGGGAGGTCTCGGCGGACGGCCTGGTAAATATGGAATACTTAATACTAAATGGGTGTGTTTTAGGGAGGAGTAAGGAAGGGTTTAAGGAGGGATTTAGGAAGGGTCATGCATGTACCCAATTCCTCCACCTCAGAGCTAGAGTAATTCCACAAAGGGTCACCCATTGGTACTTCAACAGCCTCCCATGGAAAATAATGGAGGAAAGAACTTCAAATATAAACCTGTACGAAATGCATTCATATTAAATTATTTAAAACAGTTACAAATATAGTGCGAAAATTATCTAAAAATATTATGTTTTTATTTAATTATAAAAAAACTAAAGAAAAAATTAATTTAAAAATTGATGCATCAAATATTTTTGTTCAAATATGATTACATTATTTTAAATAATTGTACGCTTCACTTTGAATATTTCCTATTGCATAGTAACAAATATTTTTTACATAAGGTGGGAATTTATTTTTCCATTTCAATTTCAAAATAAATTTGCTATATGTTTAGATATTTAAACTAATTAAAGACTTAATTAAAAAAGTTCATTATTTTGTTCACCAATTAAAAAACATTTTTCAAAATAATTTAAAGTAATATTTATCATAAATTTATTTACTAATTGCTTTGGTTGAATGGACTTTTTTTACTCTTCTCAATACTTTTACATAGGGAGACCCTACAAGTGGGATGGAGATTGCCCTATAAAAATATTGGGGACATTTAAAAAGTGTAGTATACTTTGTAA
This sequence comes from Lissotriton helveticus, assembly GCF_964261635.1. Taxonomy (NCBI): domain Eukaryota; kingdom Metazoa; phylum Chordata; class Amphibia; order Caudata; family Salamandridae; genus Lissotriton; species Lissotriton helveticus. The sequence continues at coordinate 418,767 of NW_027611959.1, forward strand.
TAAATTAGTAAAATTATTTTTAATATTAACGTAAATTAACTGTTTATATTAATTGTAATGAGAACAAAAGACAAAAGTGCAACAGTACAATTAACTTGATTCTGAATTAAATCTCAAATTACTTTGAATATATATCAAATTAAATTCAAATTATTTTCAAAAGTTTGAATTATAACGAAGTGTGAAACCCCGTCGATCATGTCGGAGAACTGCTCTTTTATGTTATTTGCGCCATATACTGTATTATAAAATACCAATCAAAATATATATTTTTTAACCACATGCGCGCGGCGGTTTTTCCCGCTGCGCGCTGAAGTTTTTAAAACCTCACGGTTCATGACGAGCTCTGCTCGTCATGAGCGCACGACAGGTAGACCTCATGACGCTCGTCATCGGTGCAGAAGGGTTTAAAGAAAAAAATATATATATATATTTTCCCAATCCCCAAAACATTATTGTCATGCATTAATACATATTAAAAGTCATGTACATAATCAGTTAAATCATTAAATCAATGGGGTTCACCCACAGAATCAAAGGACCTGGGTATAAATTGTATAAAGAAAAAATGGTCCTTGACTATAGTTTAAATAAACATTTGAATGAGTTTCATTTGTTTCTCATTTATGCAATTCAATTAGCATATATTGATTAAATCAAAGACAATGGGAGAGATATATTCAATTATAGATCAACGCAAAAGGATTGATGCACAATACCCAAAACAATTGTTATTGCAATCAAAGTGTACCCATACAATGCATATTTGTTATATCAAAAATTCAAAGGTTTATTTACAATTATATAAAAAAAACAGTTCTCTGGACGGCGCAATAGACTATCAAGTGTATAGTCAATCCTTTTGCGTTGATCTATAATTGAATATATCTCTCCCATTGTCTTTGATTTAATCAATATATGCTAATTGAATTGCATAAATGAGAAACAAATTAAACTCATTCAAATGTTTATTTAAACTATAGTCAAGGACCATTTTTTCTTTATATAATCAGTTAAAAGCAATTTCATGATATAATAATCAGAGGAACTGTTGCATAAATTTATGAAAATATTTTAGAATTGCATAATACATATGTTTTGTTTTTAGACATTAATATTAAATTATATTTATTTATATTTTTACCTATTTTAAAACATGTACAAATTTATTTTAACATTCTTTCCTGTGGATGTTTAGTTTAAGTCTCTAACTTTATTATTTTCAATGGAAGGGTATTACAGAGTACCAGTGGCTGTCAATATCTGGTGCAGTCCTCACTACTGTTTCTGTTTTTAGGATTAGTAACATACACTTGTAAATTTAGCTCGACCCCCCTTTTTCATGGATGGAGATATATGAGCCTGTGCTTTTCATCATCATCAAAGCTTTATTCGAGAGTTATACTCATAAAAGCACACACATACAGTTAAAATAACATCAATTAAAAAATTGTATCCTAAATATACAATACATTTTAAAACAATTATACAAACATAAACAATAGTAAAAAACTTTGATGTATGATTACACAGAAACCACAAAAAATTTCCAAATCAATTTGCTTTAGTGGGAATTGCCCTCCGTCTAATAGACCATGCCCACCCCAAGTACTTTGCTGTTGCTAGGACAACAGGCATATCGGTGGAGGTACAGAGTATTCGTAGTGCCTCAACACCCCTGGATGTCCCTAAGTTTCTACAGACAGGGACTAACCAGACTTTTCTCTGAGTGGTGTAAGCTTTGCACAGAAATAGAAAGTGGCCTATACTTTCGTCTGCTACACCACAGACTGGGCAGCAAGAGGTGGAGGAGCTCCTCCACCTGCCTGTCAATGATATCAAAGGGAGGGCACCTGATCTTAACTGGAAGAAGAGCTTCCTATCCCCTGGGTTAGTAATGCTGTCCCAATATGGTTCCAAGGCAGGAAACGATTTGACTTCCCAAAAACGCCCTGTCATAGTGTCAGATCTGGTTTTGTTCCAGAGTCTTCCAGCTACCCAATCCCAGTATAGGCCTTTAATCGTATTTTTACTTGGGAAGGGTTCCCCAGATGGATTGTCCCATAAATTTGAAAGGCCAAGATCACCTAGGGCAGTCCTGAGATTTTTTAGCCAAACTATCTTGTGGAAAGTATCAGCATTAATTATGGCCAAAAAACCCTCTGCATTATGCCGGATCTCCGGGGTAGTCCAAAGGCGTCTCCAATAGAGAATTGGGCGCAACCTCGCTAGGTCGCTAACTGATCTTCTCCCTAAATCAAGGCCAAGCGGAATTAATGGTGTGTTCTGTGGGAGTCCTATAATTCCCCTGAAAAACCTATTCTCAGATATCTGCAAAGGGAGGAGCTTCCCAAATCCCCATAGTTCTGCCCCATAGAGGGCAGACCCAAGAGCCTGTGCTTTTCAGTAACTTTATACTCAGATTTTGCGAACAGCCCAAAATAGTAGTTACCCAAAAGTGTAAGAGTAGCTTACATGTGTAAATTACTAACAAATTACCAAGTATGGGGGTGGGTGGATATGACTTAAGGCAGTGGCCAACAGTATGGGGGTGGGTGGATATGACTACCAGCAGTGGCCAACAGTATGGGGGTGGGTGGATATGACTCCCACCAGTGCCCAGACATAGGAGGGGTGGGTGGATATGACTCCCAGCAGTGCCCAGACATAGGAGGGGTGGGTGGATGTGACTCCCAGCAGTGGCCAGACATTGGAGGGGTGGGTGGATATGACTCCCAGCAGAGGCCGGACATGTGAGGGGTGGGTGGCTATGATGCCCAGCAGTGGCCAACAGTATGGGGTGGGTGGATATGACTTACAGCAGTGCCTAACAGTATGGGGGTGGGTGGATATGACTTACAGAAGTGGCCAACAGTATGGGGGTGGGTGGATATGACACCCAGCAGGGCCTAACAGTATGGGGGTCGGTGGTTATGACTCCCAGCAGTGCCCAGGCATAGGAGGGGTGGTTGCAGAGGTCTCCCAGCAGTGCCCAGACATAGGACGAGTGGGTAGATATGACTCCCAGCAGAGTCCAGACATATGAGGGGTGGGTGGATATGACTCCCAGCAGTGGCCAGACATAGGACGAGTGGGTAGATATGACTCCCAGCAGAGTCCAGACATATGAGGGGTGGGTGGATATGACACCCAACAGTGGCCAACAGCATGGGGGTGGGTGGGTATGACACCCAGCAGTGCCTAACAGTATGGGGGTGGGTGGTTATGACTCCAAGCAGTGCCCAGGCATAGGAGGGGTGGTTGCAGAGGACTCCCAGCAGTGCCCAGACATAGGAGGGGTGCGTGGATATGACTCCCAGCAGTGCCCTGACATAAGAGAGGTGGGTGGATATGACTCCCAGCAGTGCCCGGACATAGGAGGGGTGCGTGGATATGACTCCCAGCAGTGGCCAGTATAGGAAGGGTGGGTGGATATGACTCCCAGCAGAGGCTGGACATGTGAGGGGTTGGTGGCTATGACACCCAGCAGTGGCCAACAGTATAGGGTGGGAGGATATGACACCCAGCAGTGCCTAACAGTATGGGGATGAGTGGATATGACTTACAGCAGTAGCCAACAGTATGGGGGTGGGTGGATATGACACCCAACAGTGCCTAACAGTATGAGGGTGGGTGGTTATGACTCCCAGGAGTGCCCAGGCATAGGAGGGGTGGTTGCAGAGGACTCCCAGCAGTGCCCAGACATAGGAGGGTTGGGTGGATATGACTCCCAGCAGTGCCCAGACATAAAAAGGGGTGGGTAGATATGACTCCCAGCAGTGCCCAGACATAGGAGGGGTGGGTGGATATGACTCCCAGCAGTGCCCAGACATAGGAGGGGTGGGTGGATGTGACTCCCAGCAGTGGCCAGACATTGGAGGGGTGGGTGGATATGACTCCCAGCAGAGGCCGAACATGTGAGGGGTGGGTGGCTATGATGCCCAGCAGTGGCCAACAGTATGGGGTGGGTGGATATGACTTACAGCAGTGCCTAACAGTATGGGGGTGGGTGGATATGACTTACAGAAGTGGCCAACAGTATGGGGGTGGGTGGATATGACACCCAGCAGGGCCTAACAGTATGGGGGTCGGTGGTTATGACTCCCAGCAGTGCCCAGGCATAGGAGGGGTGGTTGCAGAGGTCTCCCAGCAGTGCCCAGATATAGGAGGGGTGGGTGGATATGACTCCCAGCAGTGGCCAGACAAAGGAAGGGTGGGTAGATATGACTCCTAGCAGAGTCCAGCCATATGAGGGGTGGGTGGATATGACACCCAACAGTGGCCAACAGCATGGGGGTGGGTGGGTATGACACCCAGCAGTGCCTAACAGTATGGGGGTGGGTGGTTATGACTCCAAGCAGTGCCCAGGCATAGGAGGGGTGGTTGCAGAGGACTCCCAGCAGTGCCCAGACATAGGAGGGGTGCGTGGATATGACTCCCAGCAGTGCCCAGACATTAGAGGGGTGGGTGGATATGACTCCCAGCAGGGCCCAGACATAGATGGGGTGAGTGGATATGACTCCCAGCAGTGGCCAGACATAGGAGGGGTGGGTGGATATGACTCCCGGCAGACGCCAGGCATATGAGAGGTGAGTGGATATGACACCCAACAGTGGCCAACAGTATGGGGTTGGGTGGATATGACACCCAGCAGTGCCTAACAGTGTGGGGGTGGGTGAATATGACTTACAGCAGTGGCCAACAGTATGGGGGTGGTTGGATATGACTACCAGCAGTGGCCAACAGTATGGGAGTGGGTGGATATGACTTACAGCAGTGGCCAACAGTATGGGGGTGGGTGGATATGAAACCCAGCAGTGCCTAACAGTATGGGGGTGGGTGGTTATGACTCCAAGCAGTGCCCAGACATAGGAGGGATGGTTGCCGAGGACTCCCAGCAGTGCCCAGACATAGGAGGGGTGGGTGGATATGACTCCCAGCAGTGCCCAGACATAAGAGGGGTGGATGGATATGACTCCCATCAGTGCTCAGACATAGGAGGGGTGGGTGGATATGACTCCCAGCAGTGCCCAGACATAGGAGGGGTGGTTGCAGAGGACTCCCAGCAGTGCCCAGACATAGGAGGGGTGGGTGGATATGACTCCCAGCAGTGCCCAGACATAGGAGGGGTGGGTGGATATGACTCCCAGCAGTGCCCGGACATAGGAGGGGTGGGTGGATATGACTCCCAGCAGTGGCCAGACATAGGAAGGGTGGGTGGATATGACTCCCAGCAGAGGCCGGACATGTGAGGGGTTGGTGGCTATGACACCCAGCAGTGGCCAACAGTATAGGGTGGGAGGATATGACACCCAGCAGTGCCTAACAGTATGGGGGTGGGTGGATATGACTTACAGCAGTGGCCAACAGTATGGGGGTGGGTGGATATGACACCCAACAGTGCCTAACAGTATGGAGGTGGGTGGTTATGACTCCCAGCAGTGCCCAGGCATAGGAGGGGTGGTTGCAGAGGACTCCCAGCAGTGCCCAGACATAGGAGGGTTGGGTGGATATGACTCCCAGCAGTGCCCGACATAAGAGGGGTGGGTAGATATGACTCCCAGCAGTGCCCAGACATAGGAGGGGTGGGTGGATATGACTCCCAGCAGGGGCCAGACAGAGGAGGGGTGGGTAGATATGACTCCCAGCAGAGGCTAGACATATGAGGGGTGGTTGGATATGACACCCAGCAGTGGCCAACAGTATGGGGCTGGGTGGATCTGACACCTAACAGTGCCTAACAGTATGGGGTGGATGGATATGATGTATATCAGTGGCCAACAGTATGGGGGTGGATAGATTTGAAACCCAGCAGTGGCCAACAGTATGGGGGTGGGTGGATATGACACCCAGCAGTGCCTAACGGTATGGGGGTGGGTGGTTATGACTCCCAGCAGTGCCCAGGCATAGGAGGGGTCATTGCAGGGGACTCCCAGCAGTGCCCAGACATAGGAGGGGTGGGTGGATATGACTCCCAGCAGTGCCCAGACATAAGAGGGGTGGGTGGATTTGACTCCCAGCAGTGCCCAGACATAGGAGGGGTGGGTGGATATGACTCCCAACAGTGGCCAGACATAGGAGGGGTGGGTGGATATGACTCAAAGCAGAGGCCAGACATATGAGGGGTGGGTGGATATGCCACCCAACAGTGGCCAACTGTATGGGGGTGGGTGGATATGACACCCAGCAGTGCCTAACAGTATGGGGGTGGTTGGATATGAAACCCAGCAGTGCCTAACAGTATGGGGGTGGGTGGTTATGACTCCAAGCAGTGCCTAGACATAGGAGAGGTGGTTGCAGAGGACTCCCAGCAGTGCCCAGACATAGGAGGGGTGGGTGGATATGACTCTCAGCAGTGCCCAGACACAAGATAGGTGGATGGATATGACTCCCATCAGTGCTCAGACATAGGAGGGGTGGGTGGATATGACTCCCAGCAGTGCCCAGGCATAGGAGGGGTGGTTGCAAAGGACTCCAAGCAGTGCCCAGACATAGTAGGGGTGGGTGGATATGACCCCCAGCAGTGCCCAGACATATGAGGGGTGGGTGCATATGACTCCCAGCAGTGCCCAGACATTGGAGGGGTGGGTGGATATGACTCCCAGCAGTGCCCAAACATAGGAAGGGTGGGTGGATATGACTCCCAGCAGAGGCCGGACATGTGAGGGGTTGGTGGCTATCACACCCAGCAGTGGCCAACAGTATGGGGTGGATGGATATGACACCCAGCAGTGCCTAACAGTATGGGGGTGAGTGGATATGACTTACAGCAGTGGCCAACAGTATGGGGGTGGGTGGATATCACACCCAACAGTGCTTAACAGTATGGGGGTGGGTGGTTATGACTCCCAGCAGTGCCCAGGCATAGGAGGGGTGGTTGCAGAGGACTCCCAGCAGTGCCCAGACATAGGAGGGGTGGGTGGATATGACTCCCAGCAGTTCCCAGACAAAAGAGGGGTGGGTAGATATGACTCCCAGCAGTGCCCAGACATAGGAGGGGTGGGTGGATATGACTCCCAGCAGTGGCCAGACAGTGGAGGGGTGGGTAGATATGACTCCCAGCAGAGGCCAGACATATGAGGGGTGGTTGCATATGACACCCAGCAGTGGCCAACAGTATGGGGCTGGGTGGATATGACACCTAGCAGTGCCTAACAGTATGGGGTAGGTGGATATGACATATATCAGTGGCCAACAGTATGGGGGTGGATGGATTTGACACCCAGCAGTGGCCAACAGTATGGGGGTGGGTGGATATGACACCCAGCCGTGCCTAACGGTATGGGGGTGGGTGGTTATGACTCCCAGCAGTGCCCAGGCATAGGAGGGATGGTTGAAGGGGACTCCCATCAGTGGCCAGACATAGGAGGGGTGGGTGGATGTGACTCCCAACAGTGGCCAGACATAGGAGGGGTTATGTTATGTTATGTTATGTTAAGGGGATTTTGTATAGCGCACTGTCACCGGAGGTATCATGGCGCTGAAAGGGTGCTGAGGAAACAGAGGGAATTTAGCGGGATTGTGGGAAAAGCCAGGTTTTTAATGATTTGCGAAATTGAATGAGAGTACCGGAAGTCCTAACTGAGAGGGGAAGAGAGTTCCAAAGTTTGGGGCCGAGAAAGGCAAATCTTCGACCCCCAGATCTACAGAGTTTGAAGGGAGGGACCACCAGAAGATGTAAGAGAAGTGATCTAAGGTTACGTGAGGGACAGTAGGGGCAGATAAGGGATTTCAGAAAGGCGGGACAGGAACCAGAGAGAGATTTGAAAATAAGACAGCCAACCTTAAAGGCAGCCCTTAGGCTAACCGGGAGCCAGTGTAGCTTGATAAGGAGGGGTTTGGCGGACTGCCACTTCGGAATCCCGAGGGCCAGTCTCGCCGCCTGGTTTTGAATGACTTGCAACCTATTGATGGAGCATTTGGGCAAGCCATGATAGATGGAATTTGAAAAATCCAGGCGGGAGAGAACAAGGGCCATGATGACTTGAAGCAAGGCATCGGGAGTAAGAAGGTAGGCCACCTTCCTGATCCTGCGCAGTTGGAACATGCAGGAGGAAACCACTGTCCCCACCTGCGGCCCCAGAGAGAGCCCGGCGTCAATAGTGACCCCGAGGCTTTTCACCGAGGTTACCGGGGAGGGAGGAGAGCCAAGCTCTGTCGGCCAGAAATATGGACCCCAGTGGACGGCGCTCTTACCCGGCAGGAGGAGCTCCGTCTTACCGGGGTTCAATTTCAGCTGGTTCTGACACATCCACTGAAAGATATGGGACATGACTGCCTGAAAAGTAGGAATAGAAGAAGGAGAGTTAAGAGAGAAAATGAGTTGTAGGTCGTCCGCGTAATTGAAGACGCGGACGTCCCACTGCCTCAGAGAAGAGAGAAGAGGGCGAAGATAGAGATTGAAAAGAAGAGGGGATAGAGAGGAGCCCTGAGGGACCCCACAAGGCAGATGTTCCCTAGGGGCCCTAAATGTACCTAGGCTGAGGGACTGGGATCTCCCCATAAGGAAAGATTTCACCCAGGCCAGCGCCAGGCCCTGGATGCCGGCCTGTTCGACACGGTGGAGGAGGATGTTATGGTCCACCGTGTCGAAAGCGGCCGACAGATCTAGTAAAACCAGGGCCTGGGAGGTACCCTTGTCAGCTCCGTCTCTCAAGGTGTCTACGACAGCCAGGATCACAGCCTCCGTAGAATGACCAGGGCGGAAGCCGGCCTGGTTGGCCTCGAGAAAGATGGAACTCTCGATGAACCCCGAGAGACAGGCAGTGACATGGGCTTCCAAGATTTTTGAGAAAAAAGGTAAGAGAGAGATAGGACGATAGTTTGCCGGGACGGCAGGGTCGGCTCCAGGCTTCTTCAACAGAGGCACTAGAACGGCCTCCTTGAAGGAGCTGGGTACCGTCCCGGAAAGAAGAGAAGAATTGAGCAGAGGAAGGATACAGTCGGGTAGAGAGTGGCAGATATCGCAAAGTATGGAAGGTGGACAGTGGTCGTCAGGGGAGCCAGACTTGATCCGGGCAGCCAGGTTGGCTAAAGATCTGGCGTCTAGTGGGGGAAGCTGGGTGATAGAGAAAGCATTATGAGGGGGTGTGATGGGAACAGCATCCAATGAAGTGACCGGGATAGTGCCCTTAATCAAAACAATCTTCTGTAAAAAAAAGGTGCTAAGTGCATTGCAAGATTCCTGGGTAGGGGCCTGGGACAAAAGCGTTCTGGCGTCAGACGTGAACTCGTCCAGAACTCTAAAGATCTCCTTCGACTTACAGGGAGCTGACAGGATACGCTCGGAGACATAGGCTTTCTTGGCTGCAGAGATAGCAGATTTGTACCTGTTACGAGCTGCCACATAGATATCTCTACTTGACGGGCAGTAGTCTCTTCTCCATCTGCGTTCGAATTGACGAAGTTCTAACTGTAAAGTTTTGAGGAGTGGAGTAAACCATTTATGAGAATGGTTATGACGAGAGCGAGGGAACTTGGTTAGTGGGGCAAAGATATCGCTGGCTGATATGAGCCAGTTAGAGACTTGCCCATCTAGCTCATTAATGTCAGGGTTATTGGGGGGAGGCGGACGTGTGTGAGACAGATGAGTTAGCAGTTTGGAAGAGTCGACGACCTTCCACTTGCGAGCCATGCCACCCTCCCGCGAAGGGATCCTGACCTGACCAGCCATCGAGATGGTGGTATCGATAAGGCGGTGGTCCGACCACACGCAGGGTGTAATAAGCGGGTGGGAGGGCTTCACCCCATAGACCCAGATATGATCAAGTATATGGCCACCACTATGGGTGGGGGAGGTGACTAACTGGCTGAAGTTCAGGCTCGAGAGACCTTCAAACAATTCGAGGGCATGGGGGCCGGCGTCCCTGTGCTGAAACCAATAATTAAAATCCCCAGCAATAACTATGCGAGGAGAAGAGGTAGCAATGCTAGCAAGCTGCTCAATAAACAGTGCGGGGAAAGAGGGCATGGATTGTGGGGGGCGGTAAAGTACCATAAAGGTAACAGCGCCCACCTCAGTTCCAAGACTGAAGACAAGATTATCTACATCGGGAAAAATCATGGAAGTGGGGGTGATAACCTGAATATCCTTACGTATTACCGCTGCGACCCCTCCTCCAGGGCGACCCCCATGGCGGTTGGTGTTAAGCAGGCAGTAGTCAGGAGGTAATGCTGCCAGTATGTCCGGGAGGGAGTCGTCCGTAAGCCAGGTCTCAGAAAGTAGAAGAACGTCAGGTCTTTCAGTCGTAAGTAGATGGAAAATATCAGTTTGATGCCTGACTAAAGAACGAGTGTTCAAATATAGTAGGCGGATCTGCGACTCAGGAATAGTGAGGGAAGTGGGAGGAGTGAGTGGGCCAAGGTGGGGGGGTAGATTACCAGTGATTCCTAAAGTAGTGATCCGCGTCCAGGTGTCAAACGGTAGGGGGCAGTCAGCAGCTCGAAGGTGCATCAGGGCGGGGGATGAGTAGGAGATGGTAGTATCCACATCCCTAGGCCCTAGGCCCGTCCTGGCGCGGACGGGCGCAGACGGGCTTGACTCTGGTGCGACTACGTCGCGCCCGCTGCGCTCGTCCGCTGCGCTGACGCATGGGGTCCGTCTAAATAGGCGATGACGCCGAGGGGGAGGAGTCAGGAGGGCGGGGTGGGGGAGGAAAGTTAAAACACAAGGTGTGCCACTCACCGCTAGTAGTCAGCGGGGGAAATGAAGTTTTAAAGCTGCTAGCACTCAGCAGCAGAGAGGCAAGCAGAACAAAGTTAAAAATACAAGGCTTCACAGCGCTCAGCGCGCTAAACCTCTGCCCTCTGCCACAGGGCTTTGGTAAGGTGGGTGGATGGATATGACTCCCAGCAGAGGCCAGGCATATGAGGGGTGGGTGCATATGCCACCCAACAGTGGCCAACAGTATGGGGTGGGTGGATATGACACCCAGCAGTGCCTAACAGTATGGGGGTGGGTGGATATGACTTACAGCTGTGGCCAACAGTATGGGGGTGGGTGGATATGACACCCAGCAGTGGCCAACACTATTGGGGTGGGTGGATATGACACCCAGCAGTGCCTAACGGTATGGGGTGGGTGGTTATGACTCCCAGCAGTGCCCAGACATAAGAGGGGCGGGTGGATATGACTCCCAGCAGTGCCCAGACATAGGAGGGATGGGTGGATATGACTCCCAACAGTGGCCAGACATAGGAGGGGTGGGTGGATATGACTCCCAGCAGAGGCCAGACATATGAGGGGTGGGTGCATATGCCACCAAACAGTGGCCAACAGTATGGGGTGGGTGGATATGACACCCAGCAGTGCCTAACAGTATGGGGGTGGGTGGATATGACTTACAGCTGTGGCCAACAGTATGGGGGTGGGTGGATATGACACCCAGCAGTGGCCAACACTATTGGGGTGGGTGGATATGACACCCAGCAGTGCCTAACAGTATGGGGGTGGGTGAATATGACATACAGCAGTGGCCAACAGTATGGGGGTGGGTGGTTATGACTACCAGCAGTGGCCAACCGTATGGGGTGGGTGGGTATGACTTACAGCAGTGGCCAACAGTATGGGGGTGGGTGGATATGACACCCAGCAGTGCCTAACAGTAAGGGGGTAGGTGGTTATGACTCCCAGCAGTGCCCAGACATAGGGGTGGTGGTTGCAGAGGACCCCCAGCAGTGCCCAGACATAGGAGGGGTGGGTGGATATGGCTCCCAGCAGTGCCCAGACATAAGAGGGGTGATTGGATATGACTCCCATCAGTGCTCAGACATAGGAGGGGTGGGTGGATATGACTCCCAGCAGTGCCCAGACATAGGAGGGGTGGTTGCAGAGGACTCCCAGCAGTGCCCAGACATAGGTGGGGTGGGTGGATATGACTCTCAGCAGTGCCCAGACATAGGAGGGGTGGGTGGCTATGACTCCCAGCTGTGGCCAACAGTATGGGGTGGGTGGATATGAGAACCAGCTGTGCCTAACAGTACAGGTGTGGGTGGATATGACTAACAGCAGTGGCCAACCGTATGGGGTGGTGAATATGAAACCCAACAGTGCCTAACATTATGGGGGTGAGTGGTTAGGACTCCCAGCAGTGCCCAGGCACAGGAGGGGTGGTTGCAGAGGACTCCCAGCAGTGCCCAGACATAGGAGGGGTGGGTGGATATGACTCCCAGCAGTGCCCAGACATAAGAAGGGTGGGTGGATATGACTCCCAGAAGTGCCCAGACATAGGAGGGGTGGGTGGATATGACTCCCAGCAGTGGCCAGACATAAAGGGTGGGTAGATATGACTCCCAGCAGAGGCCAGACATATGAGCGGTGGGTGGATATATCACCCAGCAGTGGCCAACTGTATGGGGCTGGGTGGATATGACACCCGGCAGTGCCTAACAGTATGGGGTGGGTGGATATGACTTACAGCAGTGGCCAACAGTATGGGGCTGGATGGATTTGACATCCAGCAGTGGCCAACAGTATGGGGGTGGGTGGATATGACACCCAGCAGTGCCTAACAGTATGGGGATGGGTGGTTATGTCTCCCAGCACTGCCCAGGCATAGGAGGGGGTGTTGCAGAGGACTCCCAGTGTAGTGTAGTTCCTATTATCCCAATAGGCTCTGCGCATTGGAATAATATCTTCAATAGCATAGACGTAGGACAGAGGTTAACTAGGTCTTCTACTGTCGATATTAGACTTAAAGTTATGTGTGTGCCAGCTAGCTCAGAGTTCACTAGAAACTTTCTCGAATAGACAAGGAGGAGTTTAACCTCCCTGGATAGACAAGAAGGGATTTAGTTTCTGACAACCATAGAACATGACAACTTTGCTCTCCCCTAATCAAGAGTGTATCTCTAGAGTCGTGTGAAAACAAAAGACAACTTATTTTACTCAGTCAGTTCAGTGCATTCTTAGTTTCACCAGATTGTAGAGAAAAGGAAGAGACGGGCGTGTTCAATAAAAAGATGTTATTTATTGATCAGTCTCTTTTCTCATACAAGAGCAATGAATCGCTATTATTGCAATACTTATTGTTAAGTAAAGTGCATACAGTAATAACAGAATTATAAAATAATACTGTAAAAGCATTGATATGGTTTCTTAGCCATATGATACTTAAAATGGATAAAATAGATACATACATATATACATTGACTAATCGTACTCAACTGGTGCTTCTAACTACGCCTACCCCAATGTACCTGACCTAAGCCTAATACGTGGGCGGGAGTAGATAAGTAGCAGTTTAAGTTAAGTTTGCTTTGCCAAGAGTCTGCTTCAAGAATTCTCTACAAAGGGTTATTCAGTTCAGTACCTCGGATTTAGAAGGCTGGAGGGCTGGTATCTCTATCTCAGGTCTTGATATTCCAGCTGCCTGCGAGGGCTGCTTGGAAGCACCGGAGCTGGATTTCTCGGCAGGAGAAAAGGCAGCGTCTCTCTCTCAGCGCGTCAGAAAGGAGGGGCAGCGTCTGTGGGCTTCACTGTCAGCTGGGCTCCTCGGCAAGTCTCGCTGCTCCAATCTTGTCACCACCTCGTGTGTTTGCTTAAGGCAATGTCGGTATTATTTATACCTGAAAGGTGCCGGGATTGACGTAAGGATGGACATAAATACGTCAATAAGGATGTCATACGAACTGGTCGTTCGCACATTCTTTACTGAAGTTCTCGGCTAAATCAAAACAATGGCTGTGGGGATTTCCCAGGTCGTGGTAGGTTTGATTTGTTTTGAGAACACCGTATGCCTATTAGGGGGCTGGAGAAATAGTGCTTGCCTAATGAGATGGCATGCGCTATGACCTAATCAGATAACGGGCTTCTGTGCCGTTGTGTGGCTAATCAGATAACGGGTTTCTGTGCAGTTGAATGGCTGCTAGTTAATTATTAACCAGACAAGGGTCAGAAATAGGGGGATCGATACAGTACCCATAGTAAATACACCACACCCACTCCACGTAATCTATGTCCATATTTACAAGTCTAGGCATAGTAAACATACTAGCAGTGCATGTGTATACCGAACCACCCCAAAATACAATCAAATGCATTCAGAAAATTGGAAATGCAAATATAGTTACTATATGCGCGTCAAGCAGTATAATAATGCTAAATCTAATACGCACATTTTTAAATCAGTATGAACGAAATGCGGAAATTACACATGAAATGGCTCTTAATACAGAAAAAAAAAAGGTCGAGACCATCTCATCACAAAATCATGAATACTTGTGAACATGCTAGAGGGTAGCTAATGTCTCTAGAGTAGCTAAATATAGAAATTGTGTTCCCTAAGAATAGTCTTACTTTAAGCAGAAGATAAGTGTCCCAAAAAAATCATAAATATTTTTGGAATGGAAGGGGAAAAAAATGTCTCGCTCTCTGTAAAAACTGGTGAGAAAATTTCTTATTGCTTTATTTTCAAAGTTGAAGGCCAAATTCAGGGTGTAGGGAACGCCGTGTGCTAGTTTGCTCAAAGTCATTCTTTCTGCTCTGGTGAAAACATCATATTATTGAGACTGTCGAAAAAACTATCAACAGCTTCTTGCGAAAGTTCCACTAACTCGGAAAAAGTTGTTACCATGCATTCATGAGCATGATTGCCTTCATTGATGTTTCGATCAGCATAGCTGACAGAAGGTTGTACCTGATCGATGTTGCTTTCATCTCGTACTTCACTACTCCTCAATCGTAGTGGTGAAGTCTCCACGAATGCCGTCATCAGGATTGGTAGCCGCTGGGGACAGTACAATGCATGAGCCGTTACCGGACCCAACAGAGTCTCTGCGTCCATTGGCACATCCGATTGTAGTGTCAGACAGGTGTCCAACACGCATTCTTCGCCGCATAGCAAGCACCTTAATACAGGCATAACACAACTTTGCCACATCGGTCTGAATGAAAGAAACCAAGTCATGTTTAAATCTCGTAGCCGTGCTAGTCCAAGGACTTTAGTTATGCGGTCCCGGTAGCCAATAGCTCGGATTGTTTCTTCCATTGTCGCTGGTGTCTTGTCTGTGACGTGGTTTGCCATAGCGAAGTAACAGGATCAAAAATAGGATTCCTGCCACTAGTCCCAAAAGGAGAGGAAGTCCGCCAAAGATGGAATGGACAAAATCAGGAAAAATACCCAGGATGGCTTTGAATGGGGTTAAAGCTCCCGAAAACACTGTCTTAAATACACTCGCGATTCCACTTGTATCAGAAATGTTTAAGATTTCGCTCAGTATTTCTGCGAAATGTATGGGGGAATTGGTTAATAACAGTGAATGAATCTCAGCAGTTGTCCTTGCAACTTGGAGATCATACGTTTCTTTTGATGACGTTAACACGGTTGGCGTCTGTAGGAGCACTGTCTTCATTCTGCTTAAAGTATCAATTCGAATAGAAGAAATTTTCAAACTGGGCCATAACCTTGCCTCCCTGTCTCGGGCATCGTTTGGGAACAATACTCGTTCACAGCACATGACCTTCGTAGTCACGGTTATGAGATAAGGTTTTCCGGGCAGCAGACTGCAACATCTGCGATCTACAATTAGAATGTAACTCCCGTTCGAGAGTCTCTTAAAGAATGGTTCTATTTGTGTTGCAGGTGTGCCTAGCTGGTGACATGAAAGGTTATTTGAAGTCCCTTCACATGCTCCATGCAAACTAATACCCTGACACAGAAGTGTACCGCTTAGTGACCTTTCACAATTATTGCCACTAAGGAATACACTTTGTCCTTTATTACTAACACATGCGTGTGTATAGGGCAAGTTCCATGTTGACTTAATGTATCCTTTACCCAACCTTTCATACTGGCCTGCCTGTATATATTTGTGACAGTATTGAAACTGGAAAGTTGTTATCGGAATATTTATTATCCCATGTATTATCCATTCAATGACAGGTCGTTCTGACATTGTCAATGGTAATCTCTCAAGTTTTTCAATGCTCAGAATTGTATAGTCAGCACCCTTCTGTGCCAAACTGATTTGTTTATCAGTAAGGTTAAAGATATTAAATAGTGACGTTGTGTTGATTAAACGCCAAGGCACATAGCCTGAACGCAGATTCTGTAACGTCCAGCCAAGTTTTACAATAGAACGCAATTGGGACTGACCGTGTTGTAACATCAGTAAGTCTTGCGATATTATATCGATTACTGAAGACACAATACTGTCCAGTGAATATATTCTGGAGGACAGAGTCATTAACCCATTGTCCACAACAGAAAGTGATTTTTTCCAAATTAATACGGTCAATTTCCCGTATTTTTTCTGCTGTCTCAATTTGAGTTACTTTCCAAGCTTCATTGTAAGCTGCATATATAGAGGCCACTATGAAACGTTTTTGACGCTGTTTGCGTGGTCCCATAATGAAATCACGCAAGTCAGCACCCTCTTGAAGTAAAGTTAGGTGTTGCTTAATTTCTGCCAGTGTGGATTTTTTTAGCCATTGAAGGCAGAGCTTGCCCACACTGTAAGTAGTTACTATCCCTGGATGTTGTCTTTGGGAATATCTAGGGTCTGGCCTGGTCAATTTGAACCCCTGTATTTTGTTCAGGAATCTGTCTTGACAGTTATTAGTGTCTGTGGGCCAGATCAACCATTGTTTCCAATCAGGATGTGTTCTGTTTTGGTTTAAAATATGGTTCACGTCTATCTCAACATCTATAGAGCTATTACTGTTCGTTGCTGGCTTTGGAATAGACGGTTTGTTTAAGTCTTTGATTTTGGCTAAGCCAAGACAGGTAGTTTGTTGAATAGTGTCATTCAAAAATATAATTTGTTCTGGGATCATGCAGGCTCTGAACAATGATTCTATACCTTGTACTTGCCAATCTTTTGTACCCCAAACTGTTTTTGTTTCAATGTTATTGTTCCAGAAATCAAAACCAAATGTATTCATTTGCTAAAAAAATGAATCTGAATATATCAATTTTGTGTTTGTAAGCATGGTCTTCATACCTGTCTTATTCGACAATTTGAAATAAAATGTTTCTGCATTACTTGTGTCAAACCCTGAAAAGTATGAATATTTATCATAAAATGTTTTAGAACTACCCTTTGGAGGAGTAGCACAATGTTCCCATTGGTTATAATTTAAAACATTTCTAGGTTGTGCAGATTTATGGAGATAATGGTTACCATAGTGGTTATAGCAGAACATTTGATCATAATTAGACGAACCCTGCAAATAATCATGTTCTGTAAATTTAGCAGACATTACTAGGTCAGACATCATATCATTAATACTTTCAAAGTCCCAATCATCAGCAAATGTGCTAGGTTTTACAAAGTCACTTAACGAGATCTTAAATTGGTGTGGATACTTCAGGATTTCAACCGGGCCATAGATTTCATAATCAGTATTGTCCCATGCTACACCGCCTGGTATAGGATTGGCTGTGAAGTTCACTGAAGAAAGTTCTCTTTTCTTGACGTGTGAAGATGTGTGTGGTTTAAGGACCAAGTTGATTTTCTGGCTTGCTGTGTCCATTGTAGCATATTTTCCCTCAATGAAATGTCCCAAGCATAGTACCATGATGAGCCAAAGTATGAGGACAAATGCACCTAATGTCACCCAAATTTCAATCCATGGAGATGTCAGATAGGTTCCCTTTAGTTGATGAAAAAGTTCCCTTGCTTTGTCTTTAAAAGTTTTTGTTGATGGCTGTACTTCTGGTTCGCTTTGTCCTTCTGAAGAATCATCGAAGTTGATGAAGTAGCCGGATTCTGTTCTGTCAATTGTTCCAATTGCTTCTGGATTACTTTTTGCTTTTGGCTTTTGCTTTGTTTCATTAGAAAACTCTGTAGTTACATCATCGTAGGTTGTTGTTTCTTGATGAAAAGCTTTGATTTGGGTTTTAAGAGGTTCAAGTTCCATTGCTCTGTTGCATAGTCCTTGTTGTTTCACTGTAGATTTTCCAAATGTGATCAGTCTTTCAGTTTGAACCTCTGTGGATGTAGCAAACTTTGGTGTTCTGCTACTTCTTGGGAGTCCACTTGGCCTACTATTTGTTATCGGCCACATGATTGTGGTTTAACCAGGTCGATGGATATGACTCGGTTCTCCTTTTTACCAGCAAGGGGCGGTAGCACTACTGATCTTGTCCCGTTGACAGACAAGACAGGAACTGCTTTTCTGTAAGAAGGCCCAAATTCCTTCTTTACCGCGATCTTCTCTCTGACCAGATCCCCGACTTTTGGAATCCAGACAGGCCTTGCTGGGACAGGTGGTTTTTCTTCAGTGGTTGTTGGCTGCTGTTTCAACTTTATGTTGCTCAGGTCTTTTCTTGTTTCATTTAAGTCCTGTAAAATAGCCAAGCGATCTTTGATATCAAAGCATTTTTCTTTAACCACTGAAGTCTGACTATCTAAGTCCTGGATTAACATTCTAGTCCCAAACAATAGTTCGTACGGACTGAGTCCTTTCAGAGAATTTAGACTTTAGACTTTAGTTATTTAGACTACGTTGGACACTTATTAAATGTTTGACCCACCCAGCTCCTGAACCTAATATCTTTGCTGTTATAGATTGCTTTATGCCTTGGTTTTTTCTTTACACCATCCTGTTTCCCTCAGGAAGGAAGTGAGAAGAATCCCGCAATGCAATGTTCATTCTGGCCAGGCACCCCCCATAAGCTGTTTAGAGCTAAAGGAAAGATTTTGATCAGAACGTAACATGCTTCTAGCGTATATGCCATTCTAGACTCGCAAATCTTTGTATAACAGTTCTGACGTCAGCCGAAAGTTGGGGTCTACTATATAAGTGAAAGTAGTCTTTACATGTTAATGTGACGCATTATTCATACTGGGTTTTTATTCTTTTTGTCGATTTGATACTTTCTGGAGTGAAACGCCATGATATTAAACCGTTTCTCTCGCCACTGCGATCTCTATTGCAGTCTGGGCAGTTTTTTACAAAAATGTGATGATGCAGGCTCATGCCTGGCCACCAGTACACTGATTGTAATTCTTCCAGAGAATCTTTTAGCTTAAGGTGTCTGAGACCCTCACCCATATGTGCGTCTGCTATTAACAAGCCTCTCCTGTCCGTGTTTGGAATTACTCTATCCCCCACTCCAGGGATTCGAGCAAAAGGGACTGAGTTTGCATCGATTATGTATGTATAATTGAGTGGATAGTTGATCGGTAATGCTGAGCAGTCGCCTTTTGATGACGTTTTTACTGCCAGCACAGTTTCACCATCAATGTATTTTACTGCACGCTTTTTTGTAGCTACGGAAGCCGATTTAGTTGCTACCGCTGTGGCTGTCTCAGCCAATGAATTCCCTGCAACGTGAACGCCATCACGCTGATGACTCAGTGAATGTATCACGTGAGTTTTTGGTAGTTCTTTCTGAAAAAAAAGAACTACTTGTTCCCAAAGCACTTTTTGCTTTATTGTTGCACCTGTGTCATCTTTGTAACCGTTTTGAATCCATTTCTGTAAGTCGTTATTGTATGATCTGACGCAGTAATACGAATCGCACACAATAAGTGTCGGGAATTCGCGATCGGCATTATCTAGCGCCATTTTTAACGCTATTATTTCAGTTTGTTGTTCTGAATTATTTTCCACTGAGTGTGTTTTTGTAAGTAGAGGTCTTAATTTACCTCCGCGCCACACTTCTTTTACAATTTCGCATGTGGCGTTGTACGCCAGCTCTCCCCAAACCGAGGGTTGAGCATGACCGTCTGTATATATTACACAGGCGTATTGTCGTAAAGGCAGAATGTCGATTGGCAGAGGGTATTCTCTCTCATATTCTAGATATTTTAATTCTTTCATTTCCGGGTCAAAATAGTATTTTACTTTGTCTGTAGCAACAGAATTTACCCATTGTATCCATTCTGGATTCAGTGCCGTTGTCGGTAAATTACATGGTGTTGTTAATGACTCAAAAGCTGATTCTGCTGTTCTGACTGTAACCTGTCTACCGTCGGCTTGGTATTTTTCCTTTGCTACAGCTGTTTGAACCGCATGAACGATGTTTTCCTTAATGCTGAACCTTTTTTCAGCTTCTGTGTACAAATGTGATTTGTATGCAGTTGGTACCTTCTCTCCCTCATTAGAGGTCAGGTATGTGAATCCGCATCTTCCTGGGATGACTCGAATCACAAGGTTGCGTGTGTTGTCACGTGTTTGTAATTTTGTTTTAAATAACATATCTGTTTGTAAAGATCTCAAAATTTCTGTGTGTTTTCGAGTCCAATTGATTCTTTTAAAATCTGGTTTTATAAGATCATAGAGAGGTTTAACTCTCTCTGCATAATTTATAATGTAAGTTCTTCCGAAATTTAGGAAACCTAGAATTGATTGTAAGTTTTTTAGTGTTCTAGGTGCTTGGATTACAGCACATTTCTCTAGGAAATTGTCAGCCAGGCTTTTGCCTTCACTTGATAGTTCATATCCTAAAAACAGGACAGTTAGATGGGCAATTCTTGACTTTTTAAAGTTGAATTTGTAACTCTCTGCTGCGAACCCAAGTGTTATGGTGTTCACTCTCTTCAAGTGAGTATCCAAGTCATCATCTGTTAGATAGATGTCATCGACATAAGATAATGCCTCATCATCATATATTTGTAGTAACTCTGTTACTCTTGCTGAGAATAATCCTGGGCTGTTCTTGAACCCCTGGGGCAAACGACAGAAATTTTTTTGCGCGCCATTTATTGAGAACGCGGTCAAATATCTGCTCTCTGGTGCTATGTTTTGACAGAAGAATCCATTAGAGATGTCTAATGTTGTTTTGTATTTTTTGCGCACTATGTTATTCATTAGTGCAGCACTATGCGAGTTTTGTACTGCAAAGGTTTTGCAACATGAGTTAAGGTGTCTGTAGTCCAAAACAAGACGATATGAATTGTCTGGTTTGGAGACAGGAAACAAAGGATTATTCATTTGTGAGGTGCAGGTTTCAATCACCCCCTGGTATTCAAGTGGATCTAGGATCTCTTTTACCCGTTTTTTAGCTTCTTGCTTAATTGGGTACTGCCTCTGAGCAGTAGGTTGTGATTTTAACTGGATTTTGTGAGGAGGAGAGTCCTCATCCCATCCCACATGGTTTTTATATAATGCAGGAGCTTGGGCTACTGCCCACTTTCTTGCAAGTGTATATTCTTTATGAATTGGAATATGATTTGAGAAGGCAGGCATAATTATTTCTTCGCCATGAGGGCACTCCCTGACAAACTCTGGTGGCCAGTCTCTTTCAGCTAGAAGGATATCATAGCCCTTGGAGAGATTATCCCAAAAGAGACCCCTTATTTTCCTAGTCTTATCCCCCTCTATACGCAATGTTATTTCATATATTTTATGAGGTTTGCTAACTCTGGTATCTGCAGTTTCCACCTGAATGTATTCATTTGTGTCCACTGTCTCCAGATGATTCATAAGGATCTTGCGAGCTATGCTCACTTCTGCTGCGCTGTCTAGCATTGTCTGAGCCCATTCTCCGTTTTTCAGCTGTGTCCTCAGTATTCTCGGCATGGTTGATTACTTTAATACTGGCTACCTTCTTTTTTGGAAACTGTAATTTTTTATTTTGATGAGCAGGTTCCTTGTCTTTCGACTTGACGTGCTCTTCCCTGTGCTCTGATCGTCCTCTTCTTTCCGATTTCTGCGAGGAAGTCTGAAAAGATTGAGAGGGACGTGTATCAATATCTTGATATCTATCAGGTTTCTTCAGATTATCCCTATTTCTAAGGTTGTATTTTTTCTCAGAGGGCTCCCTTTGGGGAGACTTGTGTCCTTGGTCCGGAGATCTTTCTCTCCGCCGAGGAGACCTTCCTCTGGACTGGAATCTTTTTTCTTTAGGAGTGGATTGTTTATTTCCATCCCAGCTCTTTTTTTGAGTGTTTAGATTATTTTTAATAAATATTTTTTCAGGTTTTTCAATGAGTTGGGGTTTCACCGGTTTTCCACCCAAACTATCTCTTCCTAGTTCTTCATAGGATTTTTCTATGATTCTGGCAATTTCAAATGGTTGGTCTGCTATATCTGTCTCTTTCAACCTCTGGCGGATCACCACATTTGCTGCTTCTCCTTTTATATTGGCTAATAATATTGCCGAGACCTGCTTGAAGTCTTTTAGTAATTTCATACCAAGAGTTAAAGCAGGTTCTGGACCGTATTCATCTTGAATTTGTTTTAGCACATCTGGTATTACTGACATGGATGGAACACCATGTGTTTTTGTGTAAATGGAAGCAAAGACTGTACCCCAAGTGTCACAGTCCTCCACATGTGGTGCGATTCCCATTGGAAGACAGATAGTCAGAATCCTGTGTTTCTCAACCGGGGTGGTATCTGGAAATACCGCCTCTATTTGAGTGATTTTTTGTGCTAACCAGAATGGAATTTGTTCCCGTTTTGCGGGTACTTTACCTAGACATGACTGTATGTTCTGTGGTGTAATTTTATTTGTGTTCCCCTGGTGAGGGATCAGCTGTGGAATTTTAATAGCTGGTTGGACTGTTGAAGTCCGCATTACATATTGGACTAATTGTCTGTGTATTTTAATTAGTTGTTTTAGCTGTACTAAAAGATCGGGTGCAGACATTTCTTCAATGTCTGGATGTGGCGTGTATCCGGATAGGACCGGCCACGTTGCTCCTGGTCTTCCTAGTGGACCGAGCCTGGTGATGTGATTATTATGTTTTAGGGTGCCATTAAACCAGAGCAAGTGCTCTTGGTATTTGAGTGGTATTTCCACCTCCTCAAAAGGAGTGTACTCATTAGGAGGTTCCTCTATTTTGTAATAGTGGAAGTCCTTTGTTACAGCGTTTGCTGCTGGAAAGTTTATCCATGAATAGAATACCTCTGTCTGCCAATATTCGTGTGCCTCAATTACGAATATGACTGTACCACCTCTCGGTGTCAGCCCATTTTCTATAAGTTTTAAAGTTATAGATTTTCTTATGTTGACCGGGATGAGTATTGCCTCCGGGTCTTGCTGTAGGAGACTATTGTCAGCAGCTAGGAGTTGAGCTGCTATTCTAACTGTCTCCCTTTCTTCTTCTTCAGCTTGTGACATTCTAATGTCAAGAAAGTTATTTTATTTATTTGCAGATCAGGTTTCTATGGAAACAAAGATTAGATGCACAATATTTTGGAACAGTGTATCCTTCAACGTTAAATAAACCAAGAACCATACATAGGAGTCTCCTCCTACTAAGTTTGGCGGATTTAACCTTTCACCCACTCCAGACGTCTTTGGAGTATTATGGGGAAAAGGGGTCTGTGTGAAAAAGCACGACTGAGTTACTCTAATGTCTTACGTTAGATTTATCGCCTATCCAAACAGTTGGGCGCCATGTAGTGTAGTTCCTATTATCCCAATAGGCTCTGCGCATTGGAATAATATCTTCAATAGTATAGACGTAGGACAGAGGTTAACTAGGTCTTCTACTGTCGATATTAGACTTAAAGTTATGTGTGTGCCAGCTAGCTCAGAGTTCACTAGAAACTTTCTCGAATAGACAAGGAGGAGTTTAACCTCCCTGGATAGACAAGAAGGGATTTAGTTTCTGACAACCATAGAACATGACAACTTTGCTCTCCCCTAATCAAGAGTGTATCTCTAGAGTCGTGTGAAAACAAAAGACAACTTATTTTACTCAGTCAGTTCAGTGCATTCTTAGTTTCACCAGATTGTAGAGAAAAGGAAGAGACGGGCGTGTTCAATAAAAAGATGTTATTTATTGATCAGTCTCTTTTCTCATACAAGAGAAATGAATCGCTATTATTGCAATACTTATTGTTAAGTAAAGTGCATACAGTAATAACAGAATTATAAAATAATACTGTAAAAGCATTGATATGGTTTCTTAGCCATATGATACTTAAAATGGATAAAATAGATACATACATATATACATTGACTAATCGTACTCAACTGGTGCTTCTAACTACGCCTACCCCAATGTACCTGACCTAAGCCTAATACGTGGGCGGGAGTAGATAAGTAGCAGTTTAAGTTAAGTTTGCTTTGCCAAGAGTCTGCTTCAAGAATTCTCTACAAAGGGTTATTCAGTTCAGTACCTCGGATTTAGAAGGCTGGAGGGCTGGTATCTCTATCTCAGGTCTTGATATTCCAGCTGCCTGCGAGGGCTGCTTGGAAGCACCGGAGCTGGATTTCTCGGCAGGAGAAAAGGCAGCGTCTCTCTCTCAGCGCGTCAGAAAGGAGGGGCAGCGTCTGTGGGCATCGCTGTCAGCTGGCCTCCTCGGCAAGTCTCGCTGCTCCAATCTTGTCACCACCTCGTGTGTTTGCTTAAGGCAATGTCGGTATTATTTATACCTGAAAGGTGCCGGGATTGACGTAAGGATGGACATAAATACGTCAATAAAGATGTCATACGAACTGGTCGTTCGCACATTCTTTACTGAAGTTCTCGGCTAAATCAAAACAATGGCTGTGGGGATTTCCCAGGTCGTGGTAGGTTTGATTTGTGTTGAGAACACCGTATGCCTATTAGGGGGCTGGAGAAATAGTGCTTGCCTAATGAAATGGCATGCGCTATGACCTAATCAGATAACGGGCTTATGTGCCGTTGTGTGGCTAATCAGATAACGGGTTTCTGTGCAGTTGAATGGCTGCTAGTTAATTATTAACCAGACAAGGGTCAGAAATAGGGGGATCGATACAGTACCCATAGTAAATACACCACACCAGCAGTGCCCAGACATAGGAGGGGTGGGTGGATATGACTCCCAGCAGTGCCCAGACATAAGAGGGGTGGGTGGATGTGACTCCCAGCAGTGCCCAGACATAGGAGGGGTGGGTGGATATGACTCCCAGCAGTGGCCAGACATAGGAGGGGTGGGTGGATATGACTCCCAGCAGAGGCCAGACATATGAGGGATGGGTGGATATGACACCCAACAGTGGCCAACAGTATGGGGGTGGGTGGATATGACACCCAGCAGTGCCTAACAGTATGGGGGTGGGTGAATATGACTTACAGCAGTCACCAACACTATGGGGGTGGGTGGGTATGACACCCAGCAGTGGCCAACAGTATGGGGGTAGGTGGATATGACATCCAGAAGTGCCTAACAGTATGGGGTGGGTGAATATGACTTATAGCAGTGGCCAACAATATGGGAGTGGGTGGATATGACTACAAGCAGTGGCCAACAGGATGGGGGTGGGTGGATATGACTTACAGCAGTGGCCAACTGTATGGGGTGGGTGGATATGATGCCCAGCAGTGCCTAACAGTATGGGGGTGGGTGGTTATGACTCCCAGCAGTGCCCAGACATATGAGGGGTGGTTGCAGAGGACTCCCAGCAGTGCCCAGACATAGGAGGGGTGGGTGGATATGACTCCCAGCAGTGCCCAGACATAAGAGGGGTGGTTGGAAATGACTCCCGTCAGTGCTCAGACATAAGAGGGGTGAGTGGATATGACTCCCAGCAGTGCCCAGGCAAAGGAGGGGTGGTTGCAGGGACTCCCAGCAGTGCCCAGACATAGGAGGGGTGGGTCAATATGACTGCCAGCAGTGCCCAGACATAGGAGGGGTGGGTGGATATGACTCCCAGCAGTGCCCAGACATAGGAGGAGTGTGTGGATATGACTCCCAGCAGTGGCCAACAGTATGGGGGTGGGTGCAATGGGCAGGGCCTTAAGGCTGAAAGGGGGAGACTGAGAAGGGTGCAAGTGGAGGATAGGAGGGTGCAAGGGAGATTGCGAATAAACTAAAAGGTTGGTCACCCCTATAAACAATACTTTGTACATCCATGCATAATTGCACTCATCCCATATGGCCCAGGCACACACCAATGCCTCATGCTCAATGTACAGGGAGTGTGAAAGTACTGACAACATACCTGACACTGGGCCCTGGTGTAGGCAGCACAAGGCCCTCCTGTGACCACTGCAAATACCAACACCAGGACAACAAGGTCAGATATCTTTAACAGGAACTCACAACCGCTGTCATGGCAGCATGCCCTGTGGGGGAACAGCCACACCACGAGGGACGCCCAGTTGCAAACCTGACTCAAACTACCAGCACAGCCTGTCACTCATACCCCTTACATATAAATAGCCACCTAGGACAGGCAATGGAGTGCCCCACTGTCACAATCGTCATGTAATACAACAAATACAGATCTGATGAAGCATACAAGCAAAACATGCACGGTGCTGATGCACAAGTCCCTTGCGCTGATACCACAACACCGTAGCTTCTCCTCAGTGAGACAGTGGATGCAAAAAATCGTGCCATGGTGCTGGGTAATGTCAAGGTTATGCATCTTGGAGATGTGTCACTTACTAAAGCCCAGCGCCAGAGGTCGGTGTACTGGTTGTGTTGTGGTGTGCGGTGGTTGCCTGTCATGGCGCAGCAACACCTCCTAAAAGTGGCTGACTGTAGTCTTAAATATTTCAATCAGTCACTTCTATGCACCTGCTGCCTCAAAACCCTGTGCATGTTTGAAGCAGGCGTAAGGATTGACACAGCACCGTGCAGATAGGTCCACACAGAGCATAACAGGATCTGCCTTGTGCCAGCTACACAACTACAGCAATGTGCCACTTTCATGGCACAGATGCGTGACGCAGCTGTTCTGTTTTTTTCACCATGGTGATCCGCAGTAGTAATGTGTTGCATACATGCTGGCATAGCTGTGGTGCATGATGAATGCCAATCACTGCTGCTATGCCTGCCACTGCCATGGCACAGATGAGTGACGCCGCTGTTCTGTTTTTCCACCATGGTGATCCGCAGTGTTAATGTGTTGCATACATGCTGGCATAGCTGTGGTGCATGATGAATGCCAAATCACTGCTGATATGCCTGCCACTACCATGATTCCTGAGCACAGATCAATCTGACCCCTCAAAATAAACATCCACAAGTGATCAATATGAAAAAAACAAAGCAGGTGGCACAGTGACAACGACAATGTATATGGAAATTTGATGTTGCATTACATGGCATTAACATCTACTGTCTCTCACACCCACAGGGCAACAAGCGGTATCTACCCCCAACCAGGGGGAGATGGATCACAGTCCCAGGTTCCGCAGGATCCTGATCCCACCAACAGCGACGCCTCTCACCACTCCACGGATGACACAGACCAACCTGGCACCTCTGGTTCCCAAACCTGTGCAGCAGCTGGATCAGGGCCATCTGTGCCAACCACCACACCCATTCCTGCCACATTCCAGCAGACAGCTCGGAGCCCTGCCCAAGATCCACAACTGAGCCAGTCTGACAATGAGGGACAAGGTTTGCCGGACACCCAGGAGGTGGCAGACAACACCACCACTGTCAACCCTCAGGGGTCCCGGCGACCCGATGTGCCCACTACAGCAGGCCAGGCTCGTGTGGGCAGGGGTGGTGGGAGTGGGACAAGGCAGAGGCAAGAACCTGACCAGCAAGCTGCAGGGCCCGGTATATCTGAACTGAGAAACATCATGGAGGTATACCGGCAGGACACCAGGGAGTTCAGCCAGGGAGTGGGGGCCCTCATTGACTTTACAATGCAGCAGGCTGAGCAACACACCAGTCAATGACGACACCAAGGACGGATGGAGGCAAGACTGGATGAGCTCTTGGCGGTGCAGAGAGACATAAGCCACTCACTCCGTCGGATCGCTGACAACATGCAGCAGCCTCCCTGTGTCACCAGGCCAGAAACATCAAGGCAAAGACTGACAACAGACACAATGAGGGAGGAGGAGGAGGCGGAATCGTCCGACGGAGCGTCCCAGGCATCGTCAAAGCCTGCATATGAAGGTCCCCCAAGGAAGGTGGGTCATCCACGGAGAAGATGTTGAGAGGCAGTGGGCCAAGTGCATCTCCCAGGTCACCTGGTCTGGCATCTTGCCTTTCTGTGCAACAGCATCACCTTATTGACTTTCCAACTCTCCCACATGGCTTTGCTGGTCGCAGTGTGACCAATGATGCCAAGCAATGTTTGCTGGACTCTGTTGACTCAAACTGCAAGGCATCACATCTCCCTTTGTGAACTTTGGAGTCCCAGCATTTTTGTACAGCACCTATCGCCTACTCACATTTCACGCACAAGATGGTCAAATAAATTTGACAGCCACTATACGTATTGATGTACTATTTATTTCTCCCAGACTCAACAACCTACGTGTGGGGATATGTCAAAGTATGTCAGAGTGTAGAACAAACTAAAGCCATCCATACAGTGGAGTCTGAGTCCGGTTGAGGACACACATAGGTCACAATGTATCATCAACTACATACTTGGAGGGCAATACTCACCTGTGATGGTTACTATCTGCTGACGGGGGGGTGGCTTGCCATACTGCTGTGATAGACAGTTACGGAACAGTCCCATGAATGTCTAGAGGTCATGTGTAATGTGTAGGTGTCCAGGGAGGGAGTACCGGGTCTGTTTGTTTAGGTGGGAGAACCATCACCCACATGCAGTTATATTGTGGTTGTGATGAATGGTCCCCAGGGCAGCGGTGGCTGGACGGACTTTGGGCAACGGAGTGTAGTTTGGCAGACGTACATATTTCAGCTACTATTGGTTTGGGTTGTGGAGTGCCTACTGAGTGTGGCAGAGGAGTATGAAGGTGTTCCTGCAGTTGACTGTTGTACATATCTAAGGTGGATGGTCATGTGGCTGTGGCAGGGGAAGTTGAGGATGATGTGTGTGCATGCACCCTGTATGTGCACAAGTACTGCTGGAGTATGGCTCTTGTTCCTGCATAGATGTTGTTGCTGTAGTACAGCTGCCTGGTGTCGTGGACCTGAGTGGCTGTCTGTCTTGACTAGGAGTGGATCTATCTGAAGATCATTTCCTGCATGTGGAGGGAATTGCAGCATGAGGTAGTGATGGTGTTGTCTTGGGGAATTTGATGCAAACATTCACGTACCAATGCTAGATGTTGGTGTGCATCTCATCCAGCCAGGACTTGCTCTACCTCTGACCCATTTAGTCGTGTAGGTGCGGACCTGTGTGCTGATGTAGTACTCCAATGTCTGAGGAGCAATCAGCTGTGTCGATTCCAAGCTCAGTAGTCTCAGATTTTGACACTATTAATGGTGAAGCCTCTCAGCTCGATTAGCAGATATGTCAATCCAGTTCCGCTATGGACCCCATGCCCTCAAAGCAATACAACATCCTTGCTAAGATTCGCAAACACCATTTGTACACCATTTGTAACCTGTACCTCAGATTGGCCACTAATCCGGATGCCTGCAGACACCCGTTACGCCTGCCCATCTTGGGTAAAGGCAAGAACAGCCCGTCGGGTTAAATGTGCGCACAATTAGTGACTATTAATATGATACTAGATGGCTTAGCAGAAATGTGGGTGTAGGCTTGGAGAGCTGTTGATGATAGTTACACTGAGGGTGGGCCGGGTGTTGGTGTGAAAGGTGAAGTGCAGAAGTTTGACAATGCGGAGTGTGTCCTTGGTGTTGTATGTGACTCAGAGGGTGTACCTCGTAGAGTCTGGCAAATCATACTCCTGGAATCATGTTCTTGTCCCTGCGGGTGTTCCACTATCTGGCTGTGATGGCAATGTTGAAGTAGCGTGCTGAGGTTGTGGACAAACAGGTCACATGAATGAAGGCGATGTGTGGGGCTGTTGTGTTGATGAGTTGACAGATAACAATTGGCTGGTGGTGGAATTAGCGTGTGTGCAGTATGAGGCACATGACCTCATGTTACGGACATGCACTGTTATGTGGTGCAGCGTGGTGTTGGCAGAATGAGTCGCAGACACAGCCTGCAAAGGTGTCATGTGTGCACCTAGGGGTTGCCTGATCACAGGTGGATGAATGTCTGGCCTACACTGTCTACAGGGTGGCTGAAGCATGAGTCTGTTGTGTTACCTGCGTCATGGATGGCCCAGAGGGTCCTGCATTGTGCACGTTGCATGCGCTGATGGTCCTGCCTTTTGCACGTAGTTGGTGCAACAGTGGCATAGACAAGTTGTGGAATGCCTTAAGAATGGATGGCTGGACGGACATCTTGGAGGCGTGTGTGTTGTGGTGTTGGTGGTGAGGCAGCAGCATGAATGACTGAACACATGACGGCAGAACGGTTGACACACCATGAAAAACTAGTACACAAAGAGAAGGATTATTGCAAGGCACCCTGTAACATGTTTATGCAAAGGTAGGAGTGTGTGGTCACTCATGGGTCACTGCACAAAACTTGTTGAACACTCACAAATTATGATGGACACAGGATCAGGCACCAAAAGGACAAGGGGGGCACAGGACACACAGCATCATCCGGTGTTGCCTTCCCGTTGTGGGTAGCCAGCTAAACAAGACATACCCAACCATGTACTTCATCCACTATATGGACCATTAGCCATTTAAAAAACAGCATGCATGTTGCCACATTACACATAACCACATATGTACAAACATTGTAAATAAAAACATAGATGACGCATGGAAACTGGCTGAAGATCTGCGGTGACAGTAATGATGCACAACGTACTGTGGGTAACACATTCACTACACAAAAAGATCACGTTTGCTATGAGGCCATGCTGCTTTTCACAATGTACATGGTCAGTGGCATTGCTCTGATGAAGATAACAAACATGCAATGATGTTACCTGTAATGCTGTTAAACCAATTGCCACACGACTGCCAGGGACTGTCGGTACCTTTGGGCCTCAGAGTTGTGCGATGCTGAAAGGGGTCCATCTCCAAATAGCCCCTTGGTTTGAGTATAAATGACAGACACAAAAGGGTGATCAGGCGAGGGAAGGGGAGGATGGGAACAGAAGGGAGTGAGATCTGAAACAAAGGTAAAGAAGCATAAGCATTCCACAGTTCTTGTCATAGATTAACACAATACCTCAGGACCTATACTGTAACATGTACACATGTGAAGTATGATCACAGCCACTGTATCCTAATTGGGATCACATATTTGGAAATGATACAAGATCAGAACATTGAAAACGGACACATAAAAGGTAGCAGAGTTTGTCACCTAAATGAAGGGGGTGTAACGCTCCCCAGGACAGCATCAATGCAATGAGATCAATGCGCTCATCTATTGATTCACGGTGTATGAATGAGGCTCAAACTTACAGTGAATATAATGTGTGGCAGTGCTACTCACACAAAGCCCACAATCTGTAGTCATCCCGGGGAATCAGTGACGGTCATGAAGGCAAATGACACATCACCCACAAGAGTCCTAAGAAGTTCAACCAACGAGGAAGGGAATTATCTAAACACAAGGTAGCCCTGCAAGAGCCTGTCATTGGCTTGTCCAACTGTGCCTTACGATGCCTACCATGACAAGCAGGTTGCAA
Organism: Lissotriton helveticus; assembly: GCF_964261635.1. Taxonomy (NCBI): domain Eukaryota; kingdom Metazoa; phylum Chordata; class Amphibia; order Caudata; family Salamandridae; genus Lissotriton; species Lissotriton helveticus. The sequence goes on from NW_027611959.1 coordinate 450,030, forward strand.
CAAACTACAAAGAGAGAAATCATTAACAAATCCAATAAACCACCCCTACCGTGACTAGGATATGCAGGACAGCACAAAAGAATCCTGGGATTGACGTCACCCGACTGGTGCCACAGAAGTGTAAACATTATCCACAGCACAACGTTGTGACGTCATCAGTGCTACATACTTGCCATCATGGGAATAGAAAGTTAACATCAACTTACAGAGAAGGCTTGCAAAGCAGTGTTCTCCACCGGCACAGGGGTAGCGGCATGACTGTGACATGACTTACAGGCACAAGGGGCAATGCATCCCTACGAACAGACTCAAAGGACTGTTGACAGACCATGTGGGACATACACTGTCCCACAACTTCACAACATGGTTGTTTGCAGATCAAACTGTACTGGGACACAGGATAAAGGGAATGAGGAAGACACATCCTGCTTCACACAGTGAGGCTGCAATGCCACACAGAGCCTGTTGCTGAGATGTCCCACGCTATGTCAACCGGTGTCAGCCGCAATGTGTCTGGGGCAAGGTATACACACATTGATGCATTCACCAGAGTCAAAAGTCCACAACAGATGACTGTCAAGAAGGGTGACTGTTCTGTCATTGGAGTGGTGCAACATGCAATTTGATCAATGGGAATGGGACATGTATGTATGGTGGATTTCTTACCAGAACTGACATTTCCACATGTCTGTGCATGGCGAGCAGATTGGGCACACGTTGCAATCATCATGGGGAATAGCAGGAGGACTAAGATGACACAAACAGACAACAGGTAGAGCAACCTGCAAATAAAAGGCACACAAGGCTTTACATTGAGAATCAATATCCTACAGGCATGGTCATGTAAAATACACCAACAATGTAGTACACATGTACATTTCAGGATCACTCATTGTGCATATGTGTGTGGCAGAACATCAGCACTTGTGTGACACATCACAACATACATCAAAGTGACTTTCCATACAGTCAGCTGGGCACACAATTTGCAACACATGCCACTCTATGCTACAAGCTTGCACAATAATTCACAGTGACTCACCATTAAGAGAAGAAGTTGTGTATGAGCCTACTCCGGATATCATCCTCCTCATCACTTCCATTATGGCCAAGGCCGGCATCCTCCACGGGTGGATGTTCCAGCTCGTCAGGATCCAGGATGAGTGGCACAGCCTCCTCAACTGCCAGGTTGTGCAGCATGCAGCACACGATAAAGATGTTACACACCTTTTGTGGGGCGTATGGGAGGGATCCACCGGTCTTATCAACGCACCGGATTCAACTTTTCAGGAGTCCAAAAGTCCGCTCTATCACTCGCCTGGTCTACCCGTGTGCATTGTTGTACCGCTGGTCTGCAGCTGTTCTGGGATTGTGGAGCGGTGTCATGAGCCACAGCATGTTGGGATATCCCGTGTCTCCTACAAGTAAACATCATGCAAAAAAGTGTGTAATGAGATGCCGTCATACATAAAACATCAATGAGACATACAGGACAAACAGAGTTTACCCACTAACAACACATGCCTGCTCGTTGTGCAGCTGCAACATCATCAGTGGTACCCTGCTACGCCTCATGGCACGATCCTGGAAAACGTGCACAAACATGGGAAATCACCATGTTAGCAAGACACACAACCAGGGCATTTATTGAGTGGTAATGTTTCCTGTTGTGGAAGGCCTGTTCCTGAGCCTGTGGTGGCACCAAAGCCACATGTGTTCCATCAATGGACCCAATGACATGTGGCATCCCTCCCAGGGTATAGAAGTCACCCTTGACATCTGTCAACTCTTGTGCAGTTGGAAATTTTATGAACTCATCAATGACAATGTGCTGCAACACAGCAGCAAACACATCACGTAGAACACGGCTGAACATGGTTTGGGACATCCCCCCAACACCAGTATTGGTCAATTGAAACGTACCTGTAGCAAAGAAATGTAGTGCTGCAATCACCTTTATCTTGGGTGTCAGCGCAGTCGGATACCTGTGTCGCGGTTGGAGATGTGGTTCCAGCCTGACCGTCAAGTTCTGAATCAACTCTCGAGTGAATAGGTAACGTTGGATGCAATTACGTACCCTCATGGTCTCCAAGTCAGGAAAAGGCCTTGGTACAGGCGGTGCCCTGCAGGACATATTTGGTAAGAATTGAGCACAACTGTCAGCCAACAACGATACCAATGTACATAGCACATGCAACACTGCAACTACACATCAAGTCACTATGGGGTCTGGCGTGTGCAGGACATCCAGGACACATATGGCATCTTCCTGGCACTCCAACTTTTCATGTTGAACACATTGCAAATGAGGTGTGCATGTGTGAATGCAGCACCACAGCCTTTGTCACGATGCAGACATGTATGCCTGGGGATAAATGATGTATGATCCCATCAGACACAAAATCCTTTGAAAAGCACATGTGGCATGGTGTGCGTACATGGGTAACCATGTCAATCACAACGCAAATGCATGAGAGATGCACCAACAGCATATGCAGTTAATGCAAACACAAACAGCTATTGCAACTCTTACCATGACACACACATGACATTGTCAGATAGTGTCTTGCTGAGCGTCAAAATGTCAAGTGAGAAGGTGCCCCGGTCACTGGCATAATGAGACAGCTTCCCATAGTGATGACTGTGCCATCCAAGTGTTGATGTGCATGATTAAATGTTCATAATGATACATAGGGGACAAGTGCTAAGGTGATGTCTTACACTTACTGCCCCATCACACATGACAGGTGTCAACAGGTCTATATTATTTACAACAAGGGGTGGTGAGGGACAGAGTCTCTGAATTAAGCAGAATACTCTCACCCAGTCAAGAGATCAGGGCTAGATCCAACACCGTTTTTTAGCTCATTGCACCATCCCAGTTTCAGAACCTGGCTGTATGCAAATTAGTCTGTTCCTGTCCCAGTGCATGATGGTAACAGGGCAAACCAAACTACAAAAGCCAATTCTTACACTGGGAAGGAAACACGCTTCCGGGGACCGGTTTCTGGCATTACAGCCGTCTTCGGCCCGGCTTGCTTGAATCCTGATGGTGCAATGAGCAAGGGACTCATGTCTGAGTATACCCTTCCACGCTTAGGGTGGACAAAATTATTTACAACAAGGGGTGGTGAGGGACAGAGTCTCTGAATTAAGCAGAATACTCTCACCCAGTCAAGAGATCAGGGCTAGATCCAACACCGTTTTTTAGCTCATTGCACCATCCCAGTTTCAGAACCTGGCTGTATGCAAATTAGTCTGTTCCTGTCCCAGTGCATGATGGGAACAGGGCAAACCAAACTACAAAAGCCAATTCTTACACTGGGAAGGAAACAAGCTTCCGGGGACCGGTTTCTGGCATTACAGCCGTCTTCGGCCCGGCTTGCTTGAATCCTGATGGTGCAATGAGCAAGGGACTCATGTCTGAGTATACCCTTCCACGCTTAGGGTGGACAAAATTATTTACAACAAGGGGTGGTGAGGGACAGAGTCTCTGAATTAAGCAGAATACTCTCACCCAGTCAAGAGATCAGGGCTAGATCCAACACCGTTTTTTAGCTCATTGCACCATCCCAGTTTCAGAACCTGGCTGTATGCAAATTAGTCTGTTCCTGTCCCAGTGCATGATGGGAACAGGGCAAACCAAACTACAAAAGCCAATTCTTACACTGGGAAGGAAACAAGCTTCCGGGGACCGGTTTCTGGCATTACAGCCGTCTTCGGCCCGGCTTGCTTGAATCCTGATGGTGCAATGAGCAAGGGACTCATGTCTGAGTATACCCTTCCACGCTTAGGGTGGACAAAATTATTTACAACAAGGGGTGGTGAGGGACAGAGTCTCTGAATTAAGCAGAATACTCTCACCCAGTCAAGAGATCAGGGCTAGATCCAACACCGTTTTTTAGCTCATTGCACCATCCCAGTTTCAGAACCTGGCTGTATGCAAATTAGTCTGTTCCTGTCCCAGTGCATGATGGGAACAGGGCAAACCAAACTACAAAAGCCAATTCTTACACTGGGAAGGAAACAAGCTTCCGGGGACCGGTTTCTGGTATTACAGCCGTCTTCGGCCCGGCTTGCTTGAATCCTGATGGTGCAATGAGCAAGGGACTCATGTCTGAGTATACCCTTCCACGCTTAGGGTGGACAAAATTATTTACAACAAGGGGTGGTGAGGGACAGAGTCTCTGAATTAAGCAGAATACTCTAACCCAGTCAAGAGATCAGGGCTAGATCCAACACCGTTTTTTAGCTCATTGCACCATCCCAGTTTCAGAACCTGGCTGTATGCAAATTAGTCTGTTCCTGTCACACTGATTGAGGAAAGGATCAGATGCCCTGTGCTATGTCACAGCCTGCTACACCTAGGCACTGCTCATGTAAGTATGCAATGACAAGAACCTGATATATATACTGGTTTGAACTGTACCCAAACATTTGTGCCATGTGTGCGCCTCGTATCACTATTGTAATGTTGCAGTACGTGAGCGTGTGCAATGCACCATACCCCTGCCTTCACCACAGCAGGTGTAACGCACCGTACCCGACATGATGTGCGTGTGTGCACCTCGTTTCACTTTTGTCATCGTGCCATACGCAAGCGAACCGTACCCCGACATAACGTGCGTGTGTGCGCCTCGTTTAACTACTACAATGATGCCATACGTGAGCGAACCGTACCCCAACATGACGTGCATGTGTGTGCCTCGTTTCACCATTGTCATCGTGCCATACATGAGCAAACCGTACCCCGACATAACGTGCGCGTGTGCGCCTCGTTTCACTATTGTCATCGTGCCATACACGAGCGAACCGTACCCCGACATGACGTGCATGTGTGCACCTTGTTCACTACTACAATGGTGCCATACGCGAGTGAACCGTACCCCGACATGACGTGCGTGTGTGCGCCTCGTTTCACTACTACAATGGTCCCATATGCGACGTGGAAAGCACCATAGACGTGTATTGATTTCAGAAACTAGCTAGGGTACACCTATGGGGCGAATATTGTGCCCTGAATGCCGCCTGGTTGTCATGAATACTGATATTTGAGTGTGTTCTACAGGTATCCTGCAAACGTCAGTTGGGCAGAAATATACAATGTTGCAATTAGTATTTGGAGCTGAAGCACAAATTTTAAACCATGCAAATGTGAGTCAGGCTTTATGTTTGAAGGGATTGGATGAAACATAGGATGCAAAGTATTCTGGCCTATCACACTGTACTCCAGAAACAGAAAGCCCCTCAGCAGCACATATTTAAGGCTGCATGTGTCTGTGAGAGAGCACTTGCCTGCACAACATTGGAGTGGATCACACTGCTGCTGTCTCTGCATTCCCTGGACTCTGAATTTGCTGGCCATGGAGGGGGCACCTGCATTCAGTGATGAGGAGAACCAGGCCCTGCTGGATGCCCTCCTACCAAACTACAGCAAGCTGTATGGGAGACCAGGGGAGCAGGTGAGTGATGACTGCACTTGCTTTTATTGTGCACCTGTTGTGTGAGTGTCACTACGTCCATTGTGTATTTGTGGAACAGACATGCAATGTGGTTTGGCGGTGAGTGCCGTGTGTGTACATTGTGCTGTCTCCCATGAAGAGCATGTTATAGTTAAAGTGTGTTTCTCCTTACTTGCTTTATGCTAACTTTGACATTCAAGGTACAAAAGCGGGTGGTGATGGACGGAGCATCTGAACCAATCAAACACTCACACCCAGTCAAAAGATCTGGGTTAGATCCATCACCGTTCTTTAGCCCACTCTGCCACCCCAACAGTCCAGTCCGAACTGCCAAGCTATGCCTTCCCTGGACTGGAAACAAGCTTCCGAGATCTGTACTGGGGTGAATGTATGACATTGTTCTGCATTCTGTCCATCAACTGTTGGTTTTGCATTTGTCACCTCGAGTGGGATGGGTATGCTCAGACGTGAGTCCCGTGCTCTCCACACCACTGGAGTCAAGCTATCCTGGCTGAAGACGGCTGATAGCCAGAAACCGGTCGTAGGATGCTTGATTCCGGTCCAGTAAAGACATGGCTTGGCAGTTCGGGCTGGATGGTTCCCATGAGGCACAGGGTCAAGGCTGATTTGCATATGGCCATGTCTGAACTGGGGGTGGTGTGGAGTGCAAATAAACGATGGATTTAGGCCCAGATCTTTCTACTGGGGTGAATGTATGGCACTGTTCTGCATTCTGTCCATCAACTGTTGATTTTGCATAGGTCACCCCGAGTGGGATGGGTATGCTCAGACGTGAGTCTCATGCTCCCCACACCACTAGAGTCAAGCTATCCTGGCTGAAGACGGCTGATAGCCAGAAACCGGTCCTAGGATGTTTGATTCCGGTCCAGTAAAGACATGGCTTGGCAGTTCGGGCTGGACTGTTCCCATGAGGCACAGGGTCAAGGCTGATTTGCATATGGCCATGTCTGAACTGGGGTGGTGTGGAGTGCAAAAAAACGATGGATTTAGGCCCAGATCTCTATACTGGGGTGAATGTATGATATTGTTCTGCATTCTGTCCATCAACTGTTGGTTTTGCATTTGTCACCCCGAGTGGGATGGGTATGCTCAGACGTGAATCCCATGCTCTCCACACCACTGGAGTCAAGCTATCCTGGCTGAAGACGGCTGACAGCCAGAAACCGGTCCTCGGATGCTTGATTCCGGTCCAGGAAAGACATGGCTTGGCAGTTCGGGCTGGACTGTTCCCATGAGGCACAGGGTCAAGGCTGATTTGCATATGGCCATGTCTGAACTGGGGTGGTGTGGAGTACAAAAAAACGATGGATTTAGGCCCAGATCTCTGAACTGGGGTGAATGTATGACATTGTTCTGCATTCTGTCCATCAACTGTTGGTTTTGCATTTGTCACCCCGAGTGGGATGGGTATGCTCAGACGTGAGTCCCATGCTCTCCACACCACTGGAGTCAAGCTATCCTGGCTGAAGACGGCTGACAGCCAGAAACCGGTCCTAGGATGCTTGATTCCAGTCTAGTAAAGACATGGCTTGGCAGTTCGGGCTGGACTGTTCCCATGAGGCACAGGGTCAAGACTGATTTGCATATGGCCATGTCTGAACTGGGGTGGTGAGGAGTGCAAAAAAACGATGGATTTAGTCCCATATCTCTGTACTGGGGTGAATGTATGACATTGTTCTGCATTCTGTCCATCAACTGTTGGTTTTGCATTTGTCACCCCGAGTGGGGTGGGTATGCTCAGACGTGAGTCTCATGCTCTCCACACCACTGGAGTCAAGCTATCCTGGCTGAAGACGGCTGATAGCCAGAAACCAGTCCTAGGATGCTTGATTCCGGTCCAGTAAAGACATGGCTTGGCAGTTCGGGCTGGATTGTTCCCATGAGGCACAGGGTCAAGGATGATTTGCATATGGCCATGTCTGAACTGGGGTGGTGTGTGGAGTGCACAAAAAACGATGGATGTAGGCCCAGATCTCTGTACTGGGGGAATGTATGACATTGTTCTGCATTCTGTCCATCAACTGTTGGTTTTGAACTTTGACATTCAATGCATACTGATTTACACATTCTGCTGTGCCACACCTTGCAGGTTTTTTAGCCATAATTCACTGAGCTATAATAGTGTTCACCCCAGAGTGACAGCTGAAAGTACTCACTGATGTTTATGTTTTTTGGGGACCTGTGGTGATGTTGTACAAATGCTGTGTTTAAGCTCATGGACATTGCAGAGTGTGAATGTTCCTTGTCACCTGGCTGAGTGTGTATGTGATGTTTTGCACCACAGCTGCATGGCGTATGCAGCAGGTGTAGCCATCTGATATGACAAGTATGCTATGTTGTGTGCCTGACTTGCACAGTTAGCACAACACCTGTGGCACCTCTTTGTCAAGTGGGACATGTGCAAAATGAAGGTTTTATACACTGTTGACACTGACAGGCGAGTGATCTGTGGCAGAGTGTGTCTGTCTGGTCTGCTGAGGGTTCTTAATTGGAGTAGGATATGTGACAGGTTGTCACGTGCTGTCCCACAACCTGCAGTTGCATGTGTTGTACAGTGTATGCCATGATCTAGAGCTCTTGCAACCGGCAACAGATACTAAGGGCCAATTAATTCTGACCTTTACAGGCAGGAATAGTAGTTCTCAAATTGACCATGTTATGGTTTCATCTGGTATTGTGCCTTATTGTCAGACCCCGTCATTGATGAATCCCCCATTAGTGACCATAATCGTATCGTTATGCGGAATGAGATCTGGAAACCTAGAACTCTACATATCTCTAAAAGTATTGATAATATCGAACCGCATAGATTAAACGGGACTAGGATAAGGTGGAACGGGGAAAAATCTGAAAAGGTATTAAGCTTAATAATAACAAAATCTATGGCTGATATTACCGGTATCCTCACACCAGTGAATGACCCTGATCTTATAGTAGCATATTTTATTAATATCAACAAGACTGTGGACACCATATTTACTAGGACCAGCAAGGAGAAAACCGCTAGAAATAAAGGGTGGTTCGATCACGCATGTACAGCTCTCCACTCCAAACTGAAACAGGCTTTAACTCTCAGACCTAGGGACAAAGAAAGGGTAACATCTTTGAGACACGAATATAAATTGGCCGTCTCTACAAGGAAGAGGGAGTTGCAGCAGGAAGCCTGGGACAACCTTGCGCAGGCTGCAGATTCTTCTGACTCCAGCCTGTTCTGGGCTACGATCAACTCACCCTTCCTTAGGGATGATAGGGCCCCCCATCTTGCGTCTAATGTTAGCAGTGAGGCGTGGGTTTCCCACTTCTCAAACATATTCCAAGCAGTTGGTCCAAATAATCAAAATCCTATATCCTGGCCTATAGTCCCTCTGGATATCACCTTAGCCGAGGTGGAAAGTAGTATTAAAATTAGTAAGGGAGGTAAGGCCCAGGGACCGGATGGGGTACCCATTGACATATATAGAACTCTTCCGCTACTATGGGGCCCCATACTTACCTTGGTCCTTAATGCTGTTGTAACATCTTCGATCCCGCCAACATGGGGTTGCTCCATTATTGTACCAATCTACAAGAAGGGTGATAAGTCAGAAGCATGCAACTATCGCCCTATTAGCTTACTCGACTCGTCTGTGAAAATTATGAGCAGAGTGCTGCTCATCAGACTGGAAGAGTGGGCGAGCGGAGAGAGGATACTGGCTACCTCCCAGTACGGTTTTAGAAAGGGCAGCGGTACAATGGATCAATGCTTAAACCTTGAATTATTAATTGGCAAATATACTAGGGCCAAGCGGGGCACTTTGTATCTCTGCTTCGCCGATTTGAGCAGTGCTTTTGATCTGGTTGACCACTCTTTACTTTGGCCCGTCCTGTTAGAACTTGGTGTACCAGAGGGAATTATTTTCTTTCTGGCCCGCTTATATGGAAAGATGCAAGCCTGCGTGCGATTTGGGGCAAGCGGGGAATGCACCCCTAATTTTAATGTTAGGCGAGGAATAAGGCACGGTTGCGTTCTTGCCCCCCTACTTTTTACCCTTTTCATCAATGCTGTTGATAAGATTTTAAAAACTGTTAAAGCCGATGCCCCTCAGATAACCGGGTCTGGAGTACCAGTACTGCTTTACGCAGATGATGCTGTGCTTCTGTCCCGGACCCCTTAGGACTTCAACGCCTGATGGACCGATTTTCCGCTTTTATTGATGAACGGAAACTAGTAATTAACAAAAGCAAAACTTATACCTTGATCTGCGGCTCCAGGACAAACAAAAAATATAATTTTTATATAGAAGGGGTTAAAGTGCAGCAAGTTGAAAAATTCAGTTACCTGGGTGTGACTTTCTCTAGTGATGGAAGCTGGTCAAATGAGCTTGCTAGCGTGAGGTCCAAGATGTCAAGAAGTGCTTATGGAATATTTAAATTTGCCTCTAAAATTGGTGATAGGCGAACTATTGACATGATGCAGATTTATAAAGCTAGAAGTGTCTCGATTGCATTATATGGGGCAGGGGTGTGGGGCTATTCAAACGTAGGCAGTTTACAATTGGAAGAGAATATTTTCCTGAAAAAAGTTCTCTGCTTACCCGCCTCAGCCACAACTGATCTGATCCACAGGGAACTTGAGGTCGATTATTTGTCTGATCTTGTTTCACTAAGGCCCCTTTTTAACCAACATGTCATGCGGGATTGTCTTAACCTAGCCAACTACAATAATATCCCATGGTTAAAATATACCGTAGACGCTTTCCAAGACATTTTTGGACTGGACATAATAGAGAACCCGTTTGGTGCCGGAGATATACCTAAACAGGTACTAAAAAATAAATTTTTAGCTTATCATGTGGAGAGTCGCCAAGCTAACAACGTCCACCTGACTTCTGTTAATCTGTATAACAAGTATAGCGACTGCGAAGGTCCGCAGTTGTATTTAAGTCAGGTAACCAGGCCGGCCCATAGGTTCTGTCTCACCAGACTGAGATTTGGACTGGCCCACGTTTTGGTGGCCTTCCCCATCTTAAAAAACATCCTGTAGGCCCCTGCCCATGTGACGGACACACCAAACAAAGCACACTGCACTTTATGCTAATTTGCCCTTTATTCTTGCACCTTAGATTGGTTTATCTCAAACCAATATTCATTAAATATGGAATCCGCAGTGTTGATGAGGCTAAGAAATTGACTTTTAATGTAAATTTGCCAGATATATGTGTTTTTACTGCTACTTTTATATGTAAATCGATTTATCATCGGAAAAGTATGATGTTTTAATCTTGTCTGTATTTTTTACATATATTCAATGCAATTGTTTCTCTTTTATTCTTGCCTGTATGCTTTTATGGTCATTTGTCTAACATGTACCGAATAAAGCTTCATGAAATGAAATGAAATGCCATGATCAGTGAGTGTGTTGCACCCCTTATGACATATGTTGCCTTTCAAAGGCATGTGGTGAGTTGGGGTTTGCCCATATGCCTAATTCACATGGACAGTAGTGCAAGTCCAGTCAGCATCCTATGCCCTATTCACATTATCAATGGTGTGCAAGTGTGTGTCTCTGGGACATGGAGCAGGTGTACTGATGTTGTTTCACTTGGTCTTCCTGACAGGTATCTGCCTATGAGAAGGGAGAGATATGGATGGAGATCGTCAGGGCTGCCAGGAGTGTGGGGGGCCATCGCAGGCGGCTGAGGAACATCAGGAAGAGGTGGCAAAACATCCGGTGCTGGACCCGGCGTATCGCCCGGGTCCAGCTGAAGATGGAGACTCCAAGCCGGCATGGTGGAAGCCGCCACCTCACTCCCCAGATGCTCCGGGTCCTGGCAGTGGTCTTTCCAGACCTCCATAGGCAGTTGCAGAAGGGAAAGCAGCAAGGAGGGGGTAGGTACATGGCTGTTTGTAGTGTTGTGTGTCAGCTGCTACTTGAGGTGCTCTAATTCCTGGGAACACTCCCATAGTTGGGGTGTCTGGTCAGACAGGCTATTTGTGCATTGTATTTTCAATTCCCCATATTCAGCTGGTGCTCTTTTTCATCCCTTCCCCTCCTCCACAGGTGTTCCCTGGTGTGTGTGTTTTCACATTTGCACATGTTCCTGTAGGGTGCAAGGTAATTAGACTGCACATTGCTTAGCGCATCATGTGTGAGGGACGTCTGTGACATGTGTTGGTACCTTGCCTGTGCCATGACCTGTGCACTGTGTTTGGCCTTCACATGTGTTTGCACTGATGATGAGTCTCAACATAGGAGTGTGCGGTTTAAAATGCACACACTTGCAGCATGCATGACCCATGTTGCATTCTCAGACAACATTTGTGAGATATGCATAAAGTCATGACGGGTAATCCTGAGACAGTCAGCAATTTCTAGACCCATGGACCTGTGTGCCCACTAAAGTCCCCTGAGACACCCTGGTATCCAAATCATATGTGTCATCCAACACTGTGCCCATTCTACAAGATTTGGCTTGTGCATGCTCACACTGGCCAGTGCCTGTATGCCTATTCAGAACAATCTGTTGTTGTTTGGTGTGACTAATATGTATTGCCAGCCCCATGAGGTGACCTTGGTGTACTTTTTGTGAAGTTGCTGCACTGTCTGTTTATGTTACCCTGATTCTGAGTTCTCACTTCTTGGGCTGTATCAATCACATTGACTGAGTGATGTGGGTGTTGTGCTGGAGTGGTGTAATGGGCCTGCCTGTTTGTCCCTTGGCAGTTTTGACCTGTGGATGTAAATTGTGTGTTGGAATTTTTAACTAGGCACTTCCCCTGTGATGGTGGACAGTGCTCTCATTAGGGGCTTTACAGGCTATGGCATTTGCTCCCAGAGATGATTGTGCCTCAATATTGTTACCCACATGTATGTATTTCTGGTGCAACACTGTTTTGTCTTGGTGTGCACACTATGGTTTTGACATTTAGCATGTGGATAAGGATGTGTCTACGATGCAGCAATGGTTTTGGACTGCACAATTGCAGGCATTTTTAGTTTACGTATTGTCCTGATTTGGGACATGTGGGCCACTTCACATGACATCCAGTGGGTCTTATGTGGAAGCAACTGTGTGATCAGGTGATAGATGCCCCTGTGTGGACTGACACATTTGAAGTTGTCTCACATTGAGGTATGTACCTTGGCACTCCCAACACTTGTGAAGAGTTGTTCATGTTTTGCATGTGTTCATATGACAAATTGTGTAGGTAACACTTATGTTTCTGCATTATAGTTGTTTCGCAAGGTAGTGCACACCAAACAACATTTGCAATGTTTTGGATTAGCAGGCAGCTTTTGGAGGAGGCCAGTGTTCGTGATTGATGGTGTGCCTTGATCTCCATAGACATTTCCACACAGTGTTCTGGTGTGCTTGAGAGTCCTTTGTTGTCAATTGCACAGACTAATGCATGTCAAGCCATCAAGACCTCCGTTGGAGCATGTATATGGTACATGGTCCATGCCATTTGTTTGTGACAGTGTTTCATTGAAAAGTGTGTCAGCTGTTTCAATGAATGTGTCTATGTTATTGGTGTGCATTTCCTTGTGAGAGATCTTTCATGCAGGCACCTACGTGTTATGTTCACAAGATGGCAAATTTACACATGCAATGCATGTTGAACGTGTGAAGCATGGTGAGTCCCAAGATGCCAACAATTTGTGACATTAGTTTTCACCAAAATGTACTTACAGGGCTCAGAGCAGAGTGTGGCGTCACCTTGGTGAGTGAGGTCTGTTAGTTTGCCCTGTTTGTTTCTTTGTGAAATTGAGGTGGCATCACTTCATTGTATAGATCTGCTCTCCTGTAAACAAACAGAAGCTACTCAGTGTGACTCTCATTCAAGTTGTGGCCTGGTCTGTTCTTTGGATCCTTGTGTCCAAGTAGAATTGTGTCGATACCAACTGGGCAGTACTAGTATAAATTCTGTGCTGAGCTATCTGGCTATTACTCATGATGCCTGCCATGATTTGCAGGGTGACCTACTGATTTTGTGCTCATGTGTCAGTTGTATACAGGTGACTGATGCATTTTTGTTTCTTCTCCTTGCCCACAGCATCATCAACCGCCACAGGAGGAGACATCAGCACGGACCAGGAGGAGGGACCCAGCTGCAGTGCCACCTGCGCAGAGGAGTTGGAGGGAGCTAGTGGCACGGAGGGTGAGGGGAGTCAGACGGCCGGACCTTTGGAATGCGACACCTCTTACCATGTGGACGGCTCAGCTTCTGACTCCCAGGAGGAGGGGGAGTATGCAGCAACAGCATCTACCATCACTGTGTCCGTCCCCACCTCCTCCAGACCCATCTCCACCCTCCCAGTTGCTCCGGTCCCTTCTGTCCATGCTGCCCGCCATGTCTCCTTCCTCCCTGGCACCGCAGCCCCTGCCCCTGTCTCCCCTGCTGCCCTCAGTGCCGAGTCTGTGGACCTACTCCGGCAGATTTATGTTGGTCAGACATCAATGCTGACTGTCCTCAATGGCCACACTGGTATTCTGACACAGTTGTTGTCATTCATGGAGGGCATGTCAGCTGCGATGTCTGACCAACATCGGATACTAGCGTCCATGGATTCCTCACTGACGGCAGCAGTTTCACTCCTGCAGCGGTCAGTCCCCCCCTCCTTCTGACCCATCCACACCCCCCTCTCCCATACCTGTCCCAAGCACACGCCGATGCACAAGATCACGCACGCCAACACCCACAACCAGCACACCACCACCACCACCTAAGTGTAAGCACACAATCTCAGAGGTATGCAGGCACACCCACAGGGCCAGGGGTCAGACGGCAGCCACGCAGCCACAGAGACAATACACCTGACTCACAGCCCTCTACCTCCACTCCCATTGCGTCCCCGGGTGCAGGTTGTGGTCTGGAGGAACTGGCAGCAGTGTGCAGTCCTGAATTTATTTCCACCTTTGGCGCTGCACAAGCCACTGAGGAGGATTACTCCCCCTCTGCACCCACAACACCTACCCTTCCCTCAAATGTCCCTGATGATGCCCCCCACGGGTCAACCCGCCTTTAGCTCCAGAACGTGCAGGCAAGTTTGGGGTCGACAACCTCCACAACGTCCCCCAAACAGACTTGAAAATGGACTGGTCATTGGCCTTGTTTAAGACAGGACTCATTTTTAAATTACTTTTACTTTGGAGCTGAATAAAGCATTTTATTTTTCATTCAAAACTATTGCATTTCAGGTACTTGCTTTCGGTGCTGTGTGCCTAGGAGTTGATGTCATGGTAATGTTTTGAGATTGTGAAATATGTATATTTTATGATGTTAATGAGGTGGACCATGGTATCTATGTGCCATCACAAAGTTGCAGCAATTAATCTTTGGTTGAGTGTTCAGTTTGCCTACAGACATTGTCCCAAGGAGTGTCCATTCCTCAGTTATACAATGAGAAGTTCACTACAGACAGTTGCACAATGGTTGTGCTGACATGTGTGCATATTCCCTATGTTGTTGAACGGTCCCTCAACAATTGCCAAGCCTGCTCACAGATGACTACTGATCATGACTGTGTGCCGCTGCGCTGTGGGGCTGAAGCGCTGACCTTGGCTGCTGTGTATACCTGAGGGGGCTGCCCTGCTGACACAGTGAGGAGAATACTGCTGGGGGTCTGAAGCGCAGGAGGACGACACCTTATCCCGTGCTCTCCCTGACATCAGAGTGGGGCAGCAGGACTACGAGTCCCATCTGCCCCTGGGATTGCCACTGTGAAGGGAGCACCTGAGGCTCGTTAGCCTTCAAGCTTAAAATACCTTGCCACACCCGCTGCCGCGGGTGCCGCTGCGCTGTGAGGGCTGAAGCGCTGACCTCGGCTGCTGTGTATACCTGAGCGGGCCGCCCTGCTGACACTGTGAGGAGAACACTGCTTGGGGTCTGAAGCACAGGAGGACGACACCTTATCCCGTGCTCTCCCTGACATCAGAGTGGGACAGCAGGACTACGAGTCCCATCCGTCCCTGGGAACGCCACTTTGAAGGGAGCACCTGAGGCTCGTTAGCCTCCACGCTTAAAATACCTTGCCGCACCCGCTGCTGTGGGTGACGCTGCGCTGTGAGGGCTGAAGCGCTCACCTCGGCTGCTGTGTATACCTGAGGGGGCCGCCCTGCTGACACTGTGAGGAGAATACTGCTAGGGGTCTGAAGCGCAGGAGGACGACACCTTATCCCGCACTCTCCCTGACTTGATTCGGTTATGTTATGCCTGCCAAGCTGTGGCGGTGCAGCTCTCTTTCCACTGTTTGAAAAGCGCCAGGACGCTCCTTAGCTGGAGCAGCTGAGCGCTATGCAAAACTATATAACATAACATAACATCAGAGTGGGACAGCAGGACTACGAGTCCCATCCGCCCCTGGGAACGCCACTGTGAAGGGAGCACCTGAGGCTCGTTAGCCTCCAAGCTTAAAGCGCTGACCTCGGCTGCTGTGCATACCTGAGGGGGCCGCCCTGCTGGCACTGTGAGGAGAATACTGCTGGGGGTCTGAAGCGCAGGAGGACGAGGCACGGAGTGTTAGCTAACACTCTTCTGGTCTTCTCCACAGCTTTCAAGCACCTGCATTAGAGGAACATGCAACGTTAGCTGCACAGTTTTGAGGCAGCAGGAAGCGTTTTGGTAAGCTGTAGCCACCGTTTTGAGGGGCTCTTTTGATTGACTTTAAGGGGCTAGTTCTCACAAGCCGCATTTTTGAATTGCAGGGGACCCTGTTGCCCACCCAGATATGACACAAGTAAACTGGGGGTAAGTTTTGCGCCCAGTTCCTTTGACATAGACTTTTTACTAAAAATGTGTTGTGATTGTCTGATTTATGTCTGTTTGTGTCTCATTGTTGTCTGTATGGTTCCAGATACTGACACACTTCAGTTACGCAAGAGGGTAGTTACCCTGAAGATATAAGGTAGGGAAGGCAATACGGAGGTACGCTGATGTTGTTGGCCACAGGTTTAAACGAGTAGAAAAGCCTAAAGTTTTGTTTTGTCTTGTTTTTTGTAGAGTCCTTTTGGTCCTGAGAAGAACCCCATTAATTCTCGGGTTCGAAACGCGTCGACCTGGTCCCAGGTCACATAAAATGAGTTTGTAAATAGAAGGGCATATCTTTGATTTCGATCGTGTTGGAAGATATACAAACGTGAGAAATTTGTTGTTCTTGAGATTATGTTTCACTCTTCTTTTGTGTTTTCACTGGGACCTTCATGTAGTATGGTTGTTTGATGTGTGAATGAGACTTGGACGGGTTTGGCCAAATTTGTGATATAGGACAGTTGTGTGGGTGTGTCGATTAAAGGAGGTTGTAAATGTAATATATATATATCTTTGTAGATAATCTGTTTCAAATATTTTGTATGTATTATTATGCACAAAAAAATCACGTTTTTTGCAAAAATAATTAAGGCAAAAAAAAGCTGAATAAATCATTGGATGATGCAATTTAATAAGCATACTTTTATGTTTTGTTCGTAAGGTTTTGAAAATAATTTCTAGCAGTCTTTCTCAGTATTGGCAATTGTTGTGTTCTATAGCATGAGCCGGAGAAACATCTCCAGTGTGTGCGCTCCTGCCATGTCTTGCCAGCATACTTGCCAACCCTACCAGTTTAGGGGTTAGGCTACTGCTTTTGTAGATTGAAACCTCTCATTATACTGCTTTTTAAGAGCCCAAGCAGGATTCTGCCTTTGCAAAGTGAAAAAGATTCACATAAGCTTTCCCGAGAAAGTGAAGTGGGATCACAGAGCATTATGGAAAGACTGCAGACAGGGGGCAGGCGAGAGGAAAAAAACCTACATTGGGTCTAAATGCAGAAGCAAGAAAAAAAGCATAAACAAATACCATTCTGGAATGTAAAGTATGCTGTCTGTCTGTAGCTTTCAATTGGCCAAATTTCTATGGTTATACCGTTTATGACCATAATTATGATGCCTTCTGGGGTTTCAACATAGCCTTTACATTGCCAGCATGAACTGAATAATCTAAACACTCACACTGGCTAAAACACAGAATTGGCTCATGGTAACTCATGACATGGGTGTACTTGCAGCTACCCAGAAACAGTAGCAGCAAAGCAGTGAGGAGAGCGAGGGTTGGGGACAGGGAACTAGGTAGAGAATGGAAATGTGTGCCCTCATATGGTCTGTAGAAGGCCTCACCCTTGCATACATCTCTTGTCCATCATGTCATCCACTCAACGCCCTGGATGTCAGAGTTTTGTGACTTAATGACATATTAGTTCAGAGAACCATGAGCTGAGGGATTAAACATGCATAAGTAAAAAGCAAAGATACCTTTTTGGACTCACAAGGACTGGTATTTTGTTGTTTGTTCAACTGCGACTTCCCGGGGTCAGCACAGCTGTTAGTATTACCCATTTGGAGTCATAGTGTGTATAAACAAAGGTGTGCTTCTTTGGAGAAGGGAGCATAGCATAATGATCGTGCAGCGTGTGTTGCTGAGTTTTATTAGCATGCCATCAGAGCTCAAATTACCATGGTCTAGGTAACACAACAATGACTGCACTGACAAGGACGGAGTCACAAGCACTGCGCTGCCAACTGAAGACTCGAGCTGTGTCCCCTAATGTAGGCGTTCAACACTGGAAAGTGTGCGCCGTCGTCGGTTTCTATGCACCAGGTCGTAGACCTACAAGACTGGGATGACACGGCCGAGGGCGTTCATGGCATGACTGTCGCGTACCGGGTGCGGTTCGGGCCGGACTCTGCTTTAACGGCTGTTTTCAACTCCCGTAGCAGAAGGGTCGTACGGAGTGTAGTCAACATGGATCGTACTTGCTGGTCCAGAAACTGCTGGCTGTTTACGTATGGATGGCGTGTACTGCGTGACCCGGATATGAATTGCATGTATTTTTGTGTCATATGGTGTTTGGTATGATTCGAATGTAGATATGCTTTGGGTTAGGATCGTCCTTCATTGTACGTACGGGGACGTTGTAGATGTACGAATCGTATGGGAAAAACGCTCCGTATAGCGAATCGTGGGGGATTTTACCGGATCAGAATCGAACCCTAAATGTTTCATTAGCAGGCATGATTTGACCTATAATCAATTAATATACCCGAGATTAGGACCTGAATAGAAACGGGCAAAATACTCACTGGTATTCAAATCTCTCCATGTTCTAGACCTCAAAGAATTGATTCTATTGACCTATACTCTTGGGAATGGTCACCAAGCAATCACACGTAACCAAGTTAACATCTTGATGGCAAATTATACCCTTTGAAAGGGTTCCCAAGAACATTGTAAAGGAAGAATGGAACCGCCCACCAGACACCATCAGGAAGGCCTGTGCTGCCACAGAGATTCACCTCAATAGTTTTTCTTTTGAGAAAAGCTCCCCAAAGGGCCTGGCAGCATGAGCCAGAGAAACATCTCCAGTGTGTGCCCTCCTGCCATGTCTTGCCAGCATACTTGCCAATCCTACCAGTTTAGGGGTTAGGCTACTGCTTTTGTAGATTGAAACCTCTCATTATACTGCTTTTTAAGAGCCCAAGCAGAATTCTGCCTTTGCACAGTGAAAAAGATTCACATAAGCTTTCCCGAGAAAGAGAAGTGGGATCACAGAGCATTATGGAAAGACTGCAGGCAGGAGGCAGGTGAGAGGAAAGAGACATACATTGGGTCTAAATGCAGAAGCAAGAAAAAAAAGTATAAACACGTACCATTGTGAAATGTAAAGTATGCTGTCTGTCTGTAGTTTCAAGTGGCCAAATTTCTATGGTTATACCGTTTTTGCCCATAATTATGATGCCTTCTGGGGTTTCAACGTAGCCTTTACATTGCCAGCATGAACTGAATAATCTAAACACTCACACTGGCTAAAACACAGAATTGGCTCATGGTATCTCATGACATGGGTGTACTTGCAGCTACCCAGAAACAGTAGCAGCACAGCAGTGAGGAGAGCGAGGGTTGGGGACAGGGAACTAGGTAGAGAATGGAAATGTGTGCCCTCATATGGTCTGTAGAAGGCCTCACCCTTGCATACATCTCTTGTCCATCATGTCATCCACCCAACGCCCTGGGTGTCAGAGTTTTGTGACTTAATGACATATTAGTTCAGATAACAATGAGCTGAGGGATTAAACATGCATAAGTAAAAAGCAAAGATACCTTTTTGGACTCACAAGGACTGGTATTTTGTTGTTTGTTCAACTGCGATTTCCCGGGGTCAGCACAGCTGTTAGTATTATCCATTTGGAGTCATAGTGTGTATAAACAAAGGTGTGCTTCTTTGGAGAAGGGAGCATAGCATAATGATCGTGCAGCGTGTGTTGCTGAGTTTTATTAGCATGCCATCAGCGCTCAAATTATCATGGTCTAGGTAACACAACAATGACTGCACTGACAAGGATGGAGTCACAAGCCCTGCGCTGCCAACTGAAGACTCGAGCTGTGTCCCCTAATGTAGGCGTTCAACACTGGAAAGTGTGCGCCGTCGTCGGTATCTATGCACCAGGTCGTAGACCTACAAGACTGGGATGACACGGCCGAGGAGGTGCATGGCATGACTGTCGCGTACCGGGTGCGGTTCGGGCCGGACTCTGCTTTTACGGCTGTTTTCAACTCCCATAGCAGAAGGGTCGTACGGAGTGTAGTCAACATGGATCGTACTTGCTGGTCCAGAAACTGCTGGCTGTTTACGTATGGACGGCGTGTACTGCGTGACCCGGATATGAATTGCATGTATTTTTGTGTCGTATGGTGTTTGGTGTGATTCGAATGTAGATATGCTTTGGGTTAGGATCGTCCTTCATTGTACATACGGGGACGTTGTAGGTGTACGACTCGTACGGGAAAAACGCTCCGTATAGCGAATTGTGGGGGATTTTACCGGATCAGAATCGAACCCTAAATGTTTCATTAGCAGGCATGATTTGACCTATAATCAATTAATATACCCGAGATTAGGACCTGAATAGAAATGGGCAAAAGACTCACTGGTATTCAATTCTCTCCATGTTCTAGACCTCAAAGAATTGATTCTATTGACCTATACTCTTGGGAATGGTCACCAAGCAATCACACGTAACCAAGTTAACATCTTGATGGCAAATTATACCCTTTGACAGGGTTCCCAAGAACATTGTAAAGGAAGAATGGAACTGCCCACCAGACACCATCAGGAAGGCCTGTGCTGCCACAGAGATTCACCTCAATAGTTTTTCTTTTGAGAAAAGCTCCCCAAAGGGCCTGGCAGCATGAGCCAGAGAAACATCTCCAGTGTGTGCCCTCCTGCCATGTCTTGCCAGCATACTTGCCAATCCTACCAGTTTAGGGGTTAGGCTACTGCTTTTGTAGATTGAAACCTCTCATTATACTGCTTTTTAAGAGCCCAAGCAGAATTATGCCTTTGCACAGTGAAAAAGATTCACATAAGCTTTCCCGAGAAAGAGAAGTGGGATCACAGAGCATTATGGAAAGACTGCAGGCAGGAGGCAGGTGAGAGGAAAGAGACATACATTGGGTCTAAATGCAGAAGCAAGAAAAAAAAAGTATAAACACGTACCATTGTGGAATGTAAAGTATGCTGTCTGTCTGTAGCTTCAAGTGGCCAAATTTCTATGGTTATACCGTTTTTGCCCATAATTATGATGCCTTCTGGGGTTTCAACATAGCCTTTACATTGCCAGCATGAACTGAATAATCTAAAAACTCACAATGGCTAAAACACAGAATTGGCTCACGGTATCGCGTGACATGGGTCTACTTGCAGCTATCCAGAAACAGTAGCAGCACAGCAGTGAGGAGAGCGAGGGTTGGGGGACAGGGAACTAGGTACAGAATGGAAGTGTGTGCCCTCATATGGTCTGTAGAAGGTCTCACCCTTGTATATATCTCTTGACCATCATGTCATCCACTCAACGCCCTGGGTGTCACAGGTTTGTGACTTAATGACATATTAGTTCAGAGAACCATGAGCTGAGGGATTAAACATGCATAAGTAAAAAACAAAGATACCTTTTTGGACTCACAAGGACTGGTATGTTGTTGTTTGTTCAACTGCGACTTCCCGGGGTCAGCACAGCTGTTAGTATTACCCATTTGGAGTCATAGTGTGTATAAACAAAGGTGTGCTTCCTTGGAGAAGGGAGCGTAGCATAATGATCGTGCAGCGTGTGTTGTTGAGTTTTATTAGCATGCCGTCAGCGCTCAAATTATCACGGTCTAGGTAACACAACAATGACTGTACTGACCAGGACGGAGTCACAAGCCCTGCGCTGCTAACTGAAGACTCGAGCTGTGTCCCCAAATGTAGGCGTTCAACACTGGAAAGTGTAGGAGCTTGGTCCTGGCAATTGGCTGAGGGGAGGCAGCTAGGAGAGCTGGTTGCACATCATGCTGTTTCCATTGGTGGACATCTGTAGGTAGCCAGCTTCACCAGGTCAACTGAAACAATCTGAAAAAAGAAATTAAGGAGAAATCTTTGCCTTGCCCTGACAGGATATGAGCACATTGTATGAGGACCTACCCATGCACCTAGCATGTTGGTTATCCTGTATTATGGTATTTGGAAGCTTTAGACTTGTCAGCCTTAGGAAAGTCTTCTCCCAAACCTTTTGCCTTCACCCTCCAAATTTTGCTGATCTTGTTTTTGTTAGCCTTAGGACTCTGTGTGCTTTACCGCTGCTGACCAGTGGTAAGGTGCTTGTGCTCTCTCCTTTAAATATGGTAGCATTGGCTTACACCCAATAAGCATATTTAATTTACTTGTAAGCAGGGCACAAGTCCTTTAAAATAAAAGTGGAGGGACTAAGCAAGTTAGGTAATATGCAAGTGAAATCATGATGCACACCATCACAGTGCATGATGTCACAGTGCGTGACATTGAACGCGACATCACAGGAAGTGGCCTTACTGGAAGTGACATCACAAGAGATATCAGATATTAAGACTGCACACATATGTTTATCAGGTATATCAGGAGTACATTTAAGTGCATTATGAGATTTAACAAATAAGATTTGGAGTTGGGGTTGTGCTAAAAACGTGGCGCAATCCAGGCGCAAAATCTGGGCCTCGACTAATAGATTTCTTTTTTTAAACCCCGCCACAAAGAAATTGGCAACAAGGAGAAGCATGGTAGTAGATCTGTTCTGCTTAATTGTTTTAAAAGTCTAGATTTAAAAATATTTGATTTTGTTAAGGCATCTGCTGCTAAGGTGCCCAGTAAATCTCAGGGAATAGTAATAATGGTGAGAACGCTGGAGTTTAACAGATTTGTTGGAGAGATCTGTGTTTTGTGAAGTGCTACATTTGAATCAAAGTAGTATAAGGTTAATGTGCCTCCTGTAAAGCACATCACGTAACATGCAGATGATAGATTTTTATTTTATGTAGATTGTTAAGAGAGTTAATGCTTTTAACACAGAGATCCTTCAGGGGGAGGAGCCACGTGCGTGACCATGATGGCCGCGTGAGGGCTTGGCTCCGCCAACCTCCGTTCCCAGCCTCAACATCCTGGCAGTAATCCTTGGATCTGAGCCCACTCCCCTAAAGACCCGGTGAAGTGACGACCCCCGCCGTTCTCCCAAGCCGCCTACAGTGCGCCAAACCAAAGTTCTGCCGGGTTGCGGTCAGCGGCCTACAAGCCTCTGAAGCCGGGAGCTCGGGTGGACGCAGAATACGCCGCCCAGTGCAAAAACATTGGTGCCGCAACCCGGATGTTGCCGGTCCGGCCCCGTGCACTACCCCAATTTGCACAGAGAGCGCTATGACAGACCTGGCGGAACTGCAGCGGTGGCAGCGCGACTGCTGGGAGGCCGCGGAGCAGTGAATTTGCCCAGATTGAAGCTGTGAGGCGCTCGGAGGAGACAACCTGGTGTACCAGCGATGCTCCAGTGAGGGTAGTGGGACTCGTGCGCGGAGGCTAGTGGAGCTAGTGGCACGGAGGGTGAGGGGAGTCAAGCGGCCGGACCTTTGGAATGCGACACCTCTTACCATGTGGACGGCTCAGCTTCTGACTCCCAGGAGGAGGGGGAGTATGCGGCAACAGCATCTACCATCACTGTGTCAGTCCCCACCTCCTCCAGACCCATCTCCACCCTCCCAGTTGCTCCGGTCCCTTCTGTCCATGCTGCCCGCCATGTCTCCTTCATCCCTGGCACCCCAGCCCCTGCCCCTGTCGCCCCTGCTGCCCTCAGTCCCGAGTCTGTGGACCTACTCCAGCAGATTTATGTTGGTCAGACATCAATGCTGACTGTCCTCAATGGCCACACTGGTATTCTGACACAGTTGTTGTCATTCATGGAGGGCATGTCAGCTGCGATGTCTGACCAACATCGGATACTAGCGTCCATGGATTCCTCACTGACGGCAGCAGTTTCACTCCTGCAGCGGTCAGTCCCCCCCTCCTTCTGACCCATCCACACCCCCCTCTCCCATACCTGTCCCAAGCACACGCCGATGCACAAGATCACGCACGCCAACACCCAAAACCAGCACACCACCACCACCTAAATGTAAGCACACAATCTCAGAGGTATGCAGGCACACCCACAGGGCCAGGGGTCAGACGGCAGCCACGCAGCCACAGAGACAATACACCTGACTCACAGCCCTCCACCTCCACTCCCATTGCGTCCCCGGGTGCAGTTTGTGGTCTGGAGGAACTGGCAGCAGTGTGCAGTGCTGAATTTATTTCCACCTTTGGCACTGCACAAGCCACTGAGGAGGATTACTCCCCCCCTGCACCCACAACACCTACCCTTCCCAAATGTCCCTGATGATGCCCCCCACGGGTCAACCCGCCTTTAGCTCCAGCACGTGCAGGCAAGTTTGGGGTCGACAACCTCCACAACGTCCCCCAAACAGACTTGAAAATGGACTGGTCATTGGCCTTGTTTGAGACAGGACTCATTTTTAAATTACTTTTACTTTGGAGCTGAATGAAGCAATTTATTTTTCATTCAAAACTATTGCATTTTAGGTACTTGCTTTCGGTGCTGTGTGCCTAGGAGTTGATGTCATGGTAATGTTTTGAGATTTTGAAATATGTATATTTTATGATGTTAATGAGGTGGACCATGGTATCTATGTGCCATCACAAAGTTGCAGCAATTAATCTTTGGTTGAGTGTTCAGTTTGCCTACAGACATTGTCCCAGGGAGTGTCCATTCCTCAGTTATACAATGAGAAGTTCACTACAGACAGTTGCACAATGGTTGTGCTGACATGTGTGCATATTCCCTATGTTGTTGAACGGTCCCTCAACAATTGCCATGCCTGCTCACAGATGACTACTGATCATGACTGTGTGCCGCTGCGCTGTGGGGCTGAAGCGCTGACCTTGGCTGCTGTGTATACCTGAGGGGGCTGCCCTGCTGACACTGTGAGGAGAATACTGCTGGGGGTCTGAAGCGCAGGAGGACGACACCTTATCCCGTGCCCTCCCTGACATCAGAGTGGGACAGCAGGACTACGAGTCCCATCTGCCCCTGGGAACGCCACTGTGAAGGGAGCACCTGAGGCTCGTTAGCCTCCAAGCTTAAAATACCTTGCCGCACCCGCTGCTGCGGGTGACGCTGCGCTGTGGGGGCTGAAGCGCTCACCTCGGCTGCTGTGTATACCTGAGGGGGCCGCCCTGCTGACACTGTGAGGAGAATACTGCTAGGGGTCTGAAGCGCAGGAGGACGACACCTTATCCCGCACTCTCCCTGACTTGATTCGGTTATGTTATGCCTGCGAAGCTGTGGCAGTGCCGCTCTCTTTCCACTGTTTGAAAAGCGCCAGGACGCTCCTTAGCTGGAGCAGCTGAGCGCTATACAAAACTATATAACATAACATAACATCAGAGTGGGACAGCAGGACTACGAGTCCCATCCGCCCCTGGGAACGCCACTGTGAAGGGAGCACCTGAGGCTCGTTAGCCTCCAAGCTTAAAGCGCTGACCTCGGCTGCTGTGCATACCTGAGGGGGCCGCCCTGCTGACACTGTGAGGAGAATACTGCTGGGGGTCTGAAGCGCAGGAGGACGAGGCACGGAGTGTTAGCTAACACTCTTCTGGTCTTCTCCACAGCTTTCAAGCGCCTGCATTAGAGGAACATGCAACGTTAGCTGCACAGTTTTGAGGCAGCAGGAAGCGTTTTGGTAAGCTGTAGCCACCGTTTTGAGGGGCTCTTTCGATTGACTTTAAGGGGCTAGTTCTCACAAGCCGTATTTTTGAATTGCGAGGACCCTGTTGCCCACCCAGATATGACACAAGTAAACTGGGGGTAAGTTTTGCGCCCAGTTCCTTTGACATAGACTTTTTACTAAAAATGTGTTGTGATTGTGTGATTTATGTCTGTTTCTGTCTCATTGTTGTCTGTATGGTTCCAGATACTGACACACTTCAGTTACGCAAGAGGGTAGTTACCCTGAAGATATAAGGTAGGGAAGGCAATACGGAGGTACGCTGATGTTGTTGGCCACAGGTTTAAACGAGTAGAAAAGCCTAAAGTTTTGTTTTGTCTTGTTTTTTGTAGAGTCCTTTTGGTCCTGAGAAGAACCCCATTAATTCTCTGGTTCGAAACGCGTCGACCTGGTCCCAGGTCACATAAAATGAGTTTGTAAATAGAAGGGCAAATCTTTGATTTCGATCGTGTTGGAAGATATACAAACGTGAGAAATTTGTTGTTCTTGAGATTATGTTTCACTCTTCTTTTGTGTTTTCACTGGGACCTTCATGTAGTATGGTTGTTTGATGTGTGAATGAGACTTGGACGGGTTTGGCCAAATTTGTGATATAGGACAGTTGTGTGGGTGTGTCGATTAAAGGAGGTTGTAAATGTAATGTATATATCTCTTTGTATATTTATACACACAACATCCGAGCACACCATACTGTTCTAACAAATCAAGTGATGTAAAAAATGTTTTTATATAGAGAAGTCCATGAAGTCTCAACATCCAGTGAATTACTAAATCCCAACACTTTTTAAAAGAGTATCCAAACGAATCTTCTTAGGTTGAAATCTGATATTTAATATCCAAAGTTCATAAGAGGGAAAAACAGCAGCCGACGCGCGTTTCGCCCGCAGGACTTTTTCAAGGCTATTTTTTCACTCTCCTCAGAAGTAAAGCTATAATCTCCCAGCAGATAATAGCGACAGAAGGCGCTTGCTGTGAAGTTGTATATATTGTATTTTCGCTCATTCATATGGTAATAGTGGCCCCAACAGCACTCGAGCCTATCCTCTTCCAACGTCACCACTCAAAGTGAGTGTTTAAATCCATTCTATTGTGCATATATATTCTTGAATCTTGATACATCCAAGGTTGTTCTTGTTTTTAAGTTCAGATCATATGTCGAGGCGCCGAGTAGTGTTTCTTTTCTTGAAACAATCGGGAAAAAGAAATTAAGGAGAAATCTTTGCCTTGCCCTGACAGGATATGAGCACATTGTATGAGGACCTGCCCATGCACCTAGCATGTTGGTTATCCTGTATTATGGTATTTGGAAGCTTTAGACTTGTCAGCCTTAGGAAAGTCTTTTCCCAAACCTTTTGCCTTCACCCTCCAAATTTTGCTGATCTTGTTTTTGTTAGCCTTAGGACTCTGTGCGCTTTATCGCTGCTGACCAGTGGTAAGGTGCTTGTGCTCTCTCCTTTAAATATTGTAGCATTGGCTTACACCCAATAAGCATATTTAATTTACTTGTAAGCAGGGCACACGTCCTTAAAAAAAAAGTGGAGGGACTAAGCAAGTTAGGTAATATGCAAGTGAAATCATGATGCACACCATCACAGTGCATGATGTCATGGTGCGTGACATTGAACGCGACATTACAGGAAGTGGCCTTACTGGAAGTGACATCACAAGAAGAGACATCAGATATTAAGACTGCACACATATGTTTATCAGGTATATCAGGAGTACATTTAAGTGCATTATGAGATTTAACAAATAAGATTTGGAGTTGGGGTTGTGCTAAAAACGTGGCGCAATCCAGGCGCAAAATCTTGGCCTCGACTAATAGATTTCTTTTTTTAAACCCCGCCACAAAGAAATTGGCAACAAGGAGAAGCATGGTAGTAGATCTGTTCTGCTTAATTGTTTGAAAAGTCTAGATTTAAAAATATTTGATTTTGTTAAGGCATCTGCTGCTAAGGTGCCCAGTAAATCTCAGGGAATAGTAATAATGGTGAGAACGCTGGAGTTTAACAGATTTGTTGGAGAGATCTGTGTTTTGTAAAGTGCTACATTTGAATCAAAGTAGTATAAGGTTAATGTGCCTCCTGTAAAGCACATCACGTAACATGCAGATGATAGATTTTTATTTTATGTAGATTGTTAAGAGAGTTAATGCTTTTAACACAGAGATCCTTCAGGGGGAGGAGCCACGTGCGTGACCATGATGGCCGCGTGAGGGCTTGGCTCCGCCAACCTCCGTTCCCAGCCTCAACATCCTGGCAGTAATCCTTGGATCTGAGCCCACTCCCCTAAAGACCCGGTGAAGTGACGACCCCCGCCGTTCTCCCAAGCCGCCTACAGTGCTCCAAACCAAAGTTCTGCCGGGTTGCGGTCAGCGGCCTACAAGCCTCTGAAGCCGGGAGCTCGGGTGGACGCAGAATCCGCCGCCCAGTGCAAAAACATCGGTGCCGCAACCCGGATGTTGCCGGTCCGGCCCCGTGCACTACCCCAATTTGCACAGAGAGCGCTATGACTGACCTGGCGGAACTGCAGCGGTGGCAGCGCGACTGCTGGGAGGCCGCGGAGCAGTGAATTTGCCCAGATTGAAGCTGTGAGGCGCTCGGAAGAGACTACCTGGTGCACCAGCGATGCTCCAGCAAAGGTAGTGGGACTCGTGCGCGGAGGCTCCGGGAGCAGTGTGCTGGGGGTGCCGTCCCTCTTGGGCGTATATATGCAGCCCCGGGGTGCCTAGGTGTGGCGTGGTGGATATCGCCAACAGGTGGTGCCCACTAAGTTGACTGTGTAGTGTGCAGTGGGGGCCGGGTTGGCGCCCTGTCTTGTGGTACAGCCTTGCGGACTGCGGGAAAACGGCGGTCCATAGGACTTCCATGCAGGCAATACCCTCCCTTGCTTTGGGGCGTATACCCTGCTATCGCTGTTTTGGGTTGAGCCGGGCAGCTGACAGGAGAGGCGACGCATAATACCACCTCCAGTGATACGCCTGTCCCTGACTGATGGCTGGAGGGGTCAAGCGCGAGGTCGTGATGCTGCGAAGGGGACAGGTCGTTTGCACAGTTTGGCCATATTGAGTTGGTGCTTGCTTCACCCTGCATTTGGAACAGTTCTTTCAGCGGCCCGCTGCGCGAGCCGGGGGATGGGTGCTGGTGAAGGGTGATCTGACCATTATGCATTTGCCGCCCTCCCTTCCTGTTGGCTAACAAAGTCGGTGTTTGCTTAATTGAGACATTTAGGAGGCACCGTGACTGGGCGGCCAGTCCTGGAGTGACCGGAAGACGCTCGAGGGGCCCGGGGCTCCGGCGCCGAGATTACTCCTTTTGCTAATAACAGCCAACAAGGTGACAATGGCGCTAAGATGGCTACCAAGCCAGAAACTGAAGGGTCCACCAAGGGTTCCAGGAACATTCAAACTAATAAGTTGGACCGTTACACCATGCCCACGGTGTCCCCCACCGAAATGAAGAAGTCCCACTCACCGATGGGTGACACTGCAGGCCCGCCATCTGAACCAACTTTGACAGACGTCATGGCAGCTATGAATGGGGTCCAGGCGTCCTTGGGACAAAAAATGGAAGCCTTGGATGATAAGCTGAAAAAATAAAAGGGGTTCTGCCCATATTACCCTCCCATACCTGGACAAGGAGCATAAAAAAGATGAAAAAGTAGAAAAAAGTAGCATTGACGGATTAATTCAACATTTAATTAAGAACATGAAAAGATTAATTATCCTGTTCTATACAACTTATTATGTAACAAATCAATTACAAATTCCTGAGGACATATAAACATGTACAAAAAAGAGATGGCGCATTACAAATATATACAAAAAGAAGGCACAGTCAACTATATACACAATACATTGCAATATATACAAATCACAAATACAATATGTACAACACATATACAAAGTGTACCCATAGACAGGTCTCAAAAAACTACCTATCACACAATATACACTCCCAATTTCGAGTGATATATATAAAAAATTGGAGATCCCAAATGCGCCTGAGATGCAACTTCTCTCAACACATTATTTTGTATAAGACGCCTGAATATACAAAAACAAATAAACTAAACAGGGACTCCTAATCACAAAGATGTCGACGCAGTCGCGGTCGCGTTTCCGCCAGTTGATTCTTTATGGCTTCATCAGGACAAGGGTACTGACAACAGAAGCTAGCGCTGGTAAATGTAGTGGTCACCCAGGGAAAAGGGGTTATATTGGCCTACTGGGCCCCAGCGCCCGGGGAAAGCTTTACGGGCCAAACCGCCGTGCCCACTTATAGGTCAGGGGCGTTCTATAAAACTAAGCAACACATTCAATGCGGAGGTCGGGGCTGAAACACTCGCTCAAAAACGGGAGGCCAGCTTAAGACGAAGGTCCATCCACGTCGCTAAACCAGAACCCAACATCCGCGTTCGGATGATAAGCTGGACTCGGTCACCATTGAGGTGAACTTGATACGGGCGGATCTATCTAAGGCAAGTGAGAAAGTAAAATCGCTGGAGCTCAAGACCACTAGCCTGATTGATGACGTGGCGTTGTTGCAGCAAGAGGTGAGTGACTTGAAGACCTCGAAAACCCTGATGGATCGCATGTTCGATGAGTTGGAAGGGAGGGCTAGGCGTAACAATGTTCGTATTCTTGGAGTGCCCGAAAAGTCGGAAGGCAAAACCCCGGACCTGTTTGTCAAGGATATTGTCCTAAATCACCTTAAGCCCAAGGGACTGAGGAACTTATTCACAGTTGAACGGGCACACAGAGTGCCGGGGGGGAGGCCCAGGCCCGGAGCCCCCCCTCGCCCGATGATTGCGAGGGTCTTGAACTTTCGTGACAGGGATGCGATCCTCCAGGCGGCCCGAACAGGATCCCCCATCCGGTATGAAAATGCGACGATCTCCTTCTTTCCGGACTTTACTCAAATGGTACAGAAACAACGTCAGAGCTTCCTGCTGGTAAAGAAGAAACTCAGGGACAAGGGACTGAAATATGCGATGATGTTCCCAGGCCGCCTGCGGGTGGAGCTCAGTGGGAAGGTCTGGTTCTTTGATAACCATTCAGGCCACGTGGGCTGATCATCAAGGCAGATACACTGGCATATCGGGACAGTGGGAGGGGAGAACCGTTACTTTTATGTCTGTGTATGTTCCACCTGGTCTGCAGGCGAACACTTTCAGGGACCTGGGCGCAATCTTCCTGACCAGTGGGCCTACTGGTGAGGGGTGGGGATTTTAATCCGGTGATAGATGGCGAGAGAGATAGGCACCCCACCCAAAATCTACGATCGTCCCAGGGGTGGCTCTCAGAATTCTTAAAGAGAACTGGGCTTATCGATGGCTGGCGGTTGAAAACCTCAAACGGAGTACACCACACGCATGCTTTGGCTGCTCACCATACCCTCTCTAGAATAGATTATGTACTAATACCGGCAGCCCAGGCGGCTGCCGGTCCGGGAGATGCGTCACTTGGGGCATGGAATCTCCGACCATTCGCCGATCTTGCTCCGGATGGAGGCTTGCCAATCTGACGTGGGTAGAGTAGCCCCCATCAACGAATGGCACCTAAGTGATCCCGCCACCAAGAAGGAAATCATCTCATGTACCGAAAGGTACTTTCATGTGAATGCAGGATCTGTCGACTCTGTGCGGACCCTGTGGGAGGCATAAAAGACCGTTATCCAAGGGGAGGTTTTATCATTAGTAACCGGGATTCAGAGGAAGAAACGGGCCGAAATAGACCGGGTGGAGGTAGAGGTGACCAAGATGGAGAGTGAGGTATCCGGTGCCGTGACCCCTGAGGGTACACACTGGCTGAAACTCCTTCAAGATGAATATAGAGACCTAGCTAGGAATAGAGCCACAGCACAGCACGCAGATACGCAAAGTAGGATATATGAACATGGCGATAAAGCAGGTAAATTGATAGCTTGGCTGGAGAGGAGAGAATGGGCGTCTAGGTTGGTGCCATAGCTGCAGAACAGTGCTTCCGATAGGATAACCAACCCACAATTTATAGCCAACGAGTTCTCTGACTAATATAGATAAGTGTATACATCTGCTGGGGTTTTTACTGAGGCTGATAGTGCTGACATGATACACGACATTCCATGCCAGTGCTGTCGGAGGACAACTGGAAATATTTAGATTCCCCCCTCACAAATGATGAAGTGGCACAGGCCATCAGAGGTGTGCACTCCGGGAAGGCATCGGGACCGAATTGACACCCCATAGAATTATATAAACTGAATGCGAATAAACTTGCTCCGTTCCTTTGTGCCATGTTTGCAGGGAGTAAGGGGGGGGGTCGGCTCCCCTATGATCAGCGAGTAACCAATATTGTCGTCATCCACAAAGCGGGGAAGTCCAGGACGCTCTGCTCCTCATATAGGCCCATTTTGCTACTGAATGCCGAGCCTAAAGTGTTGGCGAAGCTCCTGGCGACGAGACTAACCAAAGTTATTACCTCCTTGGTTCACCCGGACCAGTCGGGCTTTATGCCACGTAATAATACGGCCCTAGACTTGCGAAGGCTGCATGGTATATTGGGCAGCGCCCCGAAGATACATGAACCGGTAGTCCTGGTGTCATTGGATGCCACCATGGCCTTTGATTGAGTGGTACTTCCTGTTCGCGGTCTTGGGAAAGATGGGCATCGGTCGCGAGTTCGTCAACTGGGTCCGTCTCCTACACACAGATCCTCTGGCTAGAGTGGTGGTGAATAACCATAGATCATAGTGGAGAAGTGTGGCTCACTGGTAAGAAGCGGCAGACCCTGAAGCAGAGGTCAGGCCTGGGACCAGGGTTCAAATCAAAATATCTTTATTCGGTTTTCCATTGTTTTGAAATACCATAAAAGTTAATAAAATACATCAGTTTCATATTCATATAAAAAGAAAACCATGTTTAAAAACATTTTTAAGTTTCAAATATTAAAAACTATTTTTTTGCCAGTATTCATTTTAGTCATAAAAACCATTTGAACCAGTCATCATAAATTGGTACGATGTCTGATACAAATTTAAGAAAGTGCACTATGGACTTTGTCATAAGTTCGGTTTCCAGAAACTGTAAAGCCAAATAGGCTGGGCGACATTGACGCAGCTTCAAGATCTGCAAAAGTGGTACTATCCACCGCCTGCGTGGTGAAACATAAAATTTACAGAAAAAAAGTACATGTATAGTTGATTGTGAAGAAATAAGATCACAGGGACAGGGGGGGAGATTTGTGGACCAATAATTTTGGGAAGGAAAAGAAATCATACAATGAAACACATTAAACCTAAAACGGGTCAACAAAAATTTACCATATTGATTTAAATTATACTGCAGGTATGGTTGGATAGTAGGGACAAGTTGTATTAGCACACATTGCTGTACAGAAGGTTTCCTATTTCAGTTAGCAGACGCAATTGGGACAGATGCGACAAACATACTGTTTTTAGTTCTTTTTTTGAGAGGTCCAGTACTGATGGAGGGTCATCGAAGAATCTTGCTAATCCAATGTCAGTAAGGAATGATTTAACATAGACCAGCCACCTGATCTTCCTCATATTATCGAGTTTCATGCAGTCTTGGAGAATTGTTCTCGTGAGGTGACATTGTTCCGTTGCCCAGATCCTTCGCCACAGCATGACTGGTTGGATTTTAATGATGTCCGAAATGTAGTCCAAACCAAGTTCAAGATGACAGCCATATGTTGTGGTACTTTTTGGGACTGCCAACAAAAACCTTAAAAAAGAGTTTTCAATTTTTTGGATCTGGTCTACGTTCGCCCCGCCCCAGACCCCTGCTCCATAAATCGCAATACTAAGACATTTTGCATTGTATATTTTGAGCATTTCAGTCGGGGGTCTCTTGCCCAACCGGTTTGCAAAAGCCTTCAGTGCACCAACAGCCCTTAAAAAAGCCAATTTACGGGAATTAGCGGCTTCCCTCCATTTGAAAGCCTCATCGATTAAAATCCCTAGGTAGGGATAGGTTTCTGTTCTTTCTAGGGGGGATTTGTCCACATAAATTGTCTTGGGTTTTTTGCGCTTTATGCCAGTGTGCATCACATACGTCTTTTTTATATTTAGTCTAAGATTCAAGCTGGCCATAAACGAGCAATATTTGTTCAAAACCCGTTGGAGCTGGATTGGGGTTCTGGCGAGGATCACCGCGTCGTCGGCGTATAGTAAGGCTGGTATCTGCCGACGACCGGCTGTTGGAAGATCTTCTGCACCCTCTAGCATAGTAGCCTCTAGGCCATTAGTGTAAAGGGTGAATAAGAAAGGGGCCAGCACACACCCTTGTCTGACCCCCTTCCCAATCTGAAATGTATCAGTTAGTTGGCCTCCTGTCCCGAATCTCACTCTTCCTGTTGCTCCTGAATATAGTTCTCGAAGGAAATTTACTATTGAAAGATCAATTTCCATTTGCAGCATAATTGTCCAGAGCCTTGAGTGGACAACGCAGTCAAAGGCCGCTGTTAAATCCACATATACCATATGTAGAGAAGTGCCTTTTGCCTCTACGTACTTTCCGGCCAATAGTGTCAAATTTAAGGCCTGGTCCACCGTACTCAATCCTGCCCTGAACCCGTATTGCAAGTCAGAGATTGTCCCATGATCATTCGTCCACTCCTGGAGACGGTCGAGAAGAATGCGCCCAGCAATTTTCCCGAGCGATTCGAGGAGTGAAATGGGACGGTAACAGGCAGGACTGTCTCTTACTCCCTTTTTAAAGATGGGGACCAGTATAGAGGATGACCAAGAATCGATCAGGCCAACCTCTTTGGCCGCGTTCAATACGTTAGTGAGTAACGGGGACCACAGGTCTGGATTATGTTTAAAAAGGTCCACAGGGACCGAATCCGGTTCTGGTGCCTTCCCGGATTTAGCAGTTTTTATTGCCTTCTCTATCTCATTTAATGTAAAGTGAAGGGCTAGTGGATATTTTACTGGGATCAGAGATTCTAGATGTTCTGTTTCAGGGAGTTCTTGCTCTCTAAACACCTCAGAGAAGTGTTGCACCCATTTTCCTGAATCGATAGCGACATCTAGGGATGGCTCATCTACATTGTCTGTTAGGAAAGGAGATTTAACTATCTGCCAGAAGGCTGCGCTATCCTTTAGGGTACTGCTTTTCTGTAGTTTCGCCCATAAGTTTGCTCATAGTTCCTTTTTCCTGTTTCGCAGTGCGAGCGCATAGACCTTCCTTAATTCTATGATCTACACTTTATCTCTCTCTGTTTTGGCTAAAGCCTTCTTTAAATTGGTGTGAGCTTTCGTACATTCTGTACTAAACCATCCCTTTCTAGTGCTCTTATTTTGCTTACAGTCTCTAGTTAGTTCTTTTCCAATGTTTTCAACAATGTCACTGTAACTGGTCAGAATCTCAATTGAGGTTGTAGAGGGATCTAGGCATCTTTCCATAGCGCTTCTACTTGATTTTACTATTTTGGTGGTTATGGCTTCCTGGTCTAGTTTGGCCCATTTTAATGTGAAACCATTTAGTCTGTCCAATGTCAGTGTCTGTTGATATAGCAAGCTTAAATGGGCCTTATCTCCTCTATTCTGTGTTTTCGATTACTGAAGTGTCATACTAATGGGGGAATGGTCGCTAAGTGCATTGTTATTAAGGACTTCAAAGGTCTTGATAT
Source organism: Lissotriton helveticus (assembly GCF_964261635.1). Taxonomy (NCBI): domain Eukaryota; kingdom Metazoa; phylum Chordata; class Amphibia; order Caudata; family Salamandridae; genus Lissotriton; species Lissotriton helveticus. The sequence goes on from NW_027611959.1 coordinate 485,283, forward strand.
GTGCAGCTTTGTTAGTAGAGACTAGAACATAGTCTATCAGGGTTTTAAGGCCCCTGCCATGGAAGGTTGGCGTAAATTCAGTTACAGGTGTTTTTAGTTTATTGGCGAACCCCATATCCAGATCGACCATCATCGTCTGCAAGTTGTTACCCTCGGGTGTATGTGTAAAATGGGTTAGACAATTTCCATCTTCATCAATGATCCCACAGTTAGGGGTATCGCTCTTGTCACATAAGTGCAAGTTAAAATCTCCTCCCCAGACTACTGTGTGGGATTCTTTTGCATATTTTGTTGCAAGATCATGTACCAGGTGGGAAATCTCACTTAGGACCATGGTTAAGTCAGATGAAGTCAAGTTGTTATAAAAATTGATGATCGTATAGACCACTTGGTTACTTCTACGGAGAATAATAAGCTGGTAGCTCTGATCTAGCTTTAAGGGGATTATTTCGCAACAGGGCCAGAGATTTGAAACATATGTTACTAGCCCTCCCTTACTCCTACCTGCATTGGATCTTATGGCTGCGGAAAAGTATGTTTTGTAACCCAGGAGGTGAATAGGGTCGTTAAGCCAGGTTTCCTGGAAGCAAATTAGATTACTAGAATTTGCCAAATATAGGAAACTATTTTCCGAGTGTTTGGAGGCTAAGCCCGCCACATTCCAAAATAGTAACCTTAATTGTGGGTTGGAACTTATGGCAATTGATGCCGTACTCTGGATACTGTTATCTCCAGGGCGACTTAGTTGTACTTCGCGTTTCAGTTTTGGAGTAATTCCCAGCACCTGTGGATTGCTTTCTGTAGGAAGAACAGTACCAGTAACATTCTCCGTAGAGGCAGAGAGCTCATGTGTTAAATCCGCCATAATTGGATGAGCAGTTGAGTTGTTTGATCCAACTGATCTTTTAGCTGGTGTACAACATCCCTCATGCAAACAGTTATTTATAGGGCTTTCTGATGTGTTTATTATTGTGTCTCCAGAGTTTACTAGGCTAGGCATTTATGCTCCCTTTGTGATGATGGTCAATCAACCATCTCTAAACAGCTATAGCTGTTAAAGGTTGATATTCCACCTCAAGGTACCCTTTGTGGTTGAGGTCTCCTGCCATTACTTTTCCAATCAGCCCAATCCCTGCTTTCATGCCCCCATCCTCCCTGATTCCAGCCCCTTTGTCCATTATCTGGCTGAATCCAGGACCAATTAGGGGACCAATTTGAGGCTTCAAGATAGTGGGGTGTCGGAGGGTAAAAAAAGGATAGACGCTTGGTATTTATACCTCCATTCTTGTCCAGTGTATCCCAGGAGCAAATGTGGTCCACTACCTGAGGATTTTCAAAATTAACTATGACGCAATCACCTGGGATTGTTTTTTGTTGGTGTCCTATCCATGGAGCCCTTCGTGCTGTGATGATTCTGGTGACATAATTTTGCGGGTTTGGTCTGTTGACATTCAACCAATGCCGAACTTTGTTTAACAGGGACCAGGTTGGTTCCTCTGTGTCGTGACTCAGCTCACGGACCCCTGTCAAAATAACTACGAACGGAGTTGCTTCAGGAGGGAGGTTTACGGGCTTGGTCCATCCCTTCTTTATCCGATCTCATTGAGTGTTATGTCTCTGTGAACGTTCGTGGTGTGGGGTATTTGTTGGGAGTGATTTTAAGGGAATGTGTGTTGTGGGTGGGTTTTTCTCCGAATCTGTAACTTTCGTGGAGAGCTTTTGGGGGGACTTAATTATTGGAGTTGCAGGGCCCTTAGTCGAGTTATTGGCCATACCTCCTGTCTTGGTAGTAGGAGCGTTAGTTGTATTAGGGACATTTTTGGAGGATTGTCCTGGTATGATGTTCACAGTCTTATTTTTTGGATCTCCAGGATTTGTCAGCCCTAGATTCTTTACATTTGTTGGATTTTTTAGAGTGGTGGCTAGTACTGCTATTTGCTTCTCTATGACTGCCAGGCTTCTTTGGATGGGCTGTAACTGGTGTTTTATTAGTTCCGCTATCCGAGCCATCAGGTGGTGGTCTGACTCGCATGTTTGACAGCCTTCGTCCAGATCAGAGCATAAATCTTCCTTATGAGCGCTGTCATCTTTGCTATCATTCACACTCAGATCCATAACAGTGAGATGGGGATTAAGTAGACTGTTGTCTGCTTTGGACTCGTTAGAGGTATAGTTTTCCTGCCTTTGCCCTTTTGTTTTCTTTCCCGCTCTATGGTTCTTAGGACGTGGCATATTTTGTAGGTTACTTATTTTTGGAGCTTGAATATCTTTTTGAATATTGTTAGTTGTGCTTTTCTGTTTCGATATTGCTCCCTCCCTTTGACCCCTTTGTGCGTTCTGGTCGGGGTCAGGATCCTGTAACCGAGGACTCGAAAAAATATCAGGCGTTTTTTCAAGCGCCTGGGTCAGTTGCGAGTCCAACAATGACAGAGATGCAGACAAGTCAACCAGATTTGGGATGCCATGGATGTCCGCGCGTGTTTCCGGAGCCGCTACCTTATCCGGTTGAGTTAGAGGTGTTTGCGCTAACATCAGGGGTCCCAACGACGATCGTCTTGCTTGTGTCAGGTCGTTTGATACTCGGCGATCTAGTAGTATTATGCCCTGATCGATAGTTTGATTGGCTTTGGAGATAAATTGGTCTATTGGACCCACGGTTTTAGCCATATTTTGGAGAGTTTTACTTCTAGTTCCTCTCGGCGACATTTATATTGGGGCAAGGTGTTCCAACAGTAATTTGAGAGGGAGTAGATGGCCAACTTTGGTCTCGTATATTTTAGGTTGTAATAGTTACCTGTCTCAGAAAGATGGGTCTATATCAATAACCCAAGCAGCATAGGGGAATTACCTTGTATAAGCTGTTGGAGGGGGGCCCAGTCCAGTCTCTTCCGGTCTGTGACGGGATAGGACGGGCCCGCCCTTGGCCCGGGCTTCGACCGGCATCCCGCGAGACGGGGCTGTTGACGTTTTTAAGCGCCTCCTGGCACTTACAGGTGACACGGATCCCCGCAAGGGCTGCTGGGTAATGTAGGCCGCCCCTCGCCGGTCTCCTCTCGGCGGCCCCGCTCTAGATGGCAGAAGAGCGGCCGGGCAGCGGGAGACAGGCGGGCGGGTCCGTGGTGCGTTGCAGGAGTCGGCAAAAGGTTCGTGGCGAACAGAATCCTCTGGCAGTAACAAGCGCTAGATAGGTTACCCCACTCAATGAGGCTGATGACGTTTTTAAGCGCCTCCTGGCGCTTACAGGTGACACGGATCCCCGCAAGGGCTGCTGGGTAATGTAGTCCTCCCCTCGCCAGTCTCCTCTCGGCGGCCCCGCTCTAGATGGCAGAAGAGCGGCCGGGCAGCGGGAGACAGGCGGGCGGGTCCGTGGTGCGTTGCAGGAGTCGGCAAAAGGTTCGTGGCGAACAGATTCCTCTGGCAGTAACAAGCGCTAGATAGGGTTCAATTCCTGACACAGCAGGGTCTTGGGCTCAATGTCCGCGGACTCGATAATTCTCGCCTCGGTGCCTACTCTAATCATGGGTCCAACTCTGCAACTCTGGGCAATAGCTTGCTTAATCTCCACAACGGTGCCAACAGCGCTGGCATACCTGGTTTCACCTTGGGGGTGCCCTGGAGGGGGCATCTCACAGGGAAAGCCAGGATGGTTCCACAGTGGTATACAGCGCCAGGATGCCTCGAGATGGGGCGGCAGTGCGCTTTACAAGTATACACACATTTACATTTACATCAGCTGACTTCAGTCTGGGCAGAGGCACTAGACAGGGGTGTCTCCTGTCCCCCCTTTTATTTGCTCTGGCTCTCAAGCCACTGGCAGCATGGGTCCGGTGGGACCGTTCAATCAAGGGGTTGCGTTGGACGCAGGAGTAGGAAGACAAGATCTCGCTCTACGCAGGCGATATCCTGCTCTACCTTACCTCCTCTTACCTACTCTTTGTTGTCAGTGGTGATCCCCCAGTGATTCCGAGCTCCTGCCCGTTACCAATTGAAATGGTAGGATTCCGTTACTTCTGTATTTACGTGACGCTGGACCCGAAGTTAAGACAGGCCAATAACTTGGGCCCCCTACTGAGGAGTGATGTGGCTCGATGGAAGGCTTTACCGTTCTCCCTCTTGAAGAGGGCGGTGCTCTTCAAGATGATGGCCCTTCCCCGATTCCTGTACGTGCTCCAGAATGCAATGGACCCAGTGCCGTCGTCTTACTTCAAGGAAGTCGAGGCTCTTTAACAGCAGCTTCTTTGGGAGGGCAAGCCTCGCATCGCCTTCTCCAAACTTACACTCCCCTGGTATGATGGGGGAATAGGGTTACCGGATCTGCGCGAAGTACTACTGGTCATCCCCGCTAGCGGCGGTAAACCACGCTATCTACGGGTCTCCAGGAGACCCCGGTTATGCGATGGACCATGGGCTGGTGCCAGGGGGCGACTTTACGTGGGCACTATATTCTAGGGCTGGACAGTTTCCCCTCATTGGTCCAACGGCCCATGCAGTACAGGTATGGCATGCGGCTAATAGGCATCTTAAGTGGGACGGTAAACTCACCCTTACAACCCCACTATGGCATTCGGAGAAGTTGGGCAGCTTGTGGAAATCGAAGGGATTCGACAAATGGGATCTCATTGGGATCTCGCAAATGGGGAACGTTTGGGGAAACGGGGCTGTGCTCGCATTCGGTGCTCTCCAAGGAAAGTATCAGCTACAAGAGAGTGAGCGGTATCGTTATCTCCAAGTTAGCCATGCCAAACTCACGCACATTCCTAGAGGTGCCACGCTCCCAGACGCCTCCCCCCTGGAATATCGGGTGTTGGACGGTCACCTCCCGGAAAAGACCATATCGTTGATATACAAAAAATGTATCATTGATGTGGGGGACTCTCTGGCAACCGTTAGGGCACAATGGGGGGAGGACGGCTTGGAATTAGATGACGAGGAGTGGAAGGAGGCGGCCTCATCTCCAAAAGTAGAGGCTATTCATATGAGACTCAGGCTGCTGCAATTCAAGATTCTCCATAGGTCGTACATCACGGGCCCCAACTAGCGCACATGGGTCAGGCAGAAAGTGGGGAGTGTCAGAGGGGTTGCGGGGAGATTGAAACTCTCATGCACACATTGTGGCACTGTGCGGCGATACAGGAATAGTGGGTCAAAATTCAAGAGAAAATGCGAGAGGTGTTGGGGGTGGAGTTGCCACTCGAGGCTCGAAAGTGTATCCTGTATGTCTGGGAACCCACGGATTTGGGTATGTGTGGGAGACAGTGGGTGACCCTGGCATGTATGATTGCAAAGCGTAACATTGCCCAGTTGTGGGGCGTCTGTCAACCGCCCCGGGTTGAGAAGTGGATTGAGGACCTGGACTGGTGCATGTTTAGGGAGAGGACGGTCTACGTAGCCAGGGGGTGCCCCGCGAAGTCCCAGTGATCCATAAAATTCCATCCTGTGTGTATGATCTTGTTGTACAGAAATGTATAATTAACAAATGTGGAAGTGGTAAATGTCACCTGATGCCTTTTCTTTTTGATTAATTAAAAGATTTTCAAAAAAACAAAAAAAACACAGAGATCCTTTTTGTTACCTGCAGTTCATAAAATGTAATCCTTGTAGTAAAGCACAGCAAGCTCTGAAGCACATGTGACTCCTACACCTTGTAACCCTGTCTCATGTAACTCATCTTGTACATTGATTTACACATGTACATAATTTATTGTCAATGTATAAAGAGTGTGTCACATAAAGTACTCCGACACCCTGCATTGGGTGGCGTAGCGCTATAAAATAAATAGTGCTAGGGAGGGGGAGGAAAAGAAACAACAAATTGGTGGCTCCGAGACGTGGATATCGAAGGACAGCCATGATAGGATGCAGAATATCACCAGAGTGTACAGCACAGCTTCTTTGTTCTTCTTAGACGAACCATATCGTGATATTGTTCTCGGGGCAGTTGGAGGGTTCTGTATTTTGCTATGGAAAACCCTCATGGGAGCCTACAGGTGGTCTGCAATGTTCTCAGTCATCGTCACAGTGTTCCTTCTCTTCACTGCTAAATCATCTCTCCTGATATGTCTAGGAAATGGGATTAGTGTCCCCTGGGGCCTTCACGGCATCTGTCCACCCCTATAGGCTCGCTGCAATGTTTAGTGATCCCAGCTCACCGCCACAATCAGAGTTTCCTCGTTAATGTAATCTCGGGCTCAGATTCAAGTCATCATCTACCATAAATTACTCCAGGTCTACCGGGTATGGTTACGGTTGCCCCCATGGGGTTAGGGGGTCACAGTGCTCCTCAGCAGCTCACCCTCAGCTCACCTTAATTTAGTTTTTGGGGCCTAGTATTTCTTGTATAATTTCTGGCCATTACTTTCTGCCCTTCACTGCCACCAGTTGGGCTGCCCTCCTTCGATCCCCGCCCGAAGATGGGCTGCTGCGTCTTGGTTCACACCGTCTTTTCTAGCAGAGGCTGCCCCCGAAGGGGGCCTCAAGGGCCAGCGCCTTAACGGTCGCCCGAGCCTACAAGGAATGAATCCGGTGGGCGCAGGTTAGCGCCACCAGGACTTGCCGCTCGGCAATAAGCGCCCAAGGCTCTCCCCCTCCCCAAGAACAAAGGGAAGAAGGAAGGGGAAGGGGGATATAAGGCGACGCTCCCACTGAGCAGCTCACCTTTTTCATCAGGGAGCTGGGGGAGGGGCACCAACAATTTTGAGTTTAACGTTGCTACAGGTAGCCATTGTTTTGCCCCTTCTACCGTCTTGCCGCCGTCACGACCCGAGTACAGCAAGGAGTGACCAGCAGAGGACGGCACAGCCCCTGCCGGGGCATGGAAGGGCAGGGGTGGAAAGGACGGAGGCCCGGAGGCGAGAGAGACAGGTATGACCCCCAGCTCCCCAGGCAACGGTGGGATGAAGAGGTTCGGGGCTCAAAGAGCGAAGAGTGGCTCCCCAGGCTCCACGGGGATCTAGTTTCCCACATGTGCCTGTCGCCCAGCATGAGTGCCCCCTCTACCCTGTACCGCCTATCATGCTCAATGGCGTTGAGCTACACTGCCCAGACCAGCGGAACGACTGGAGGAAGCTGGGGCGAAGTCGGCAGAGCAGCCGGGCTTGCCCCCAGAATGCTTCGGGCATCGAGGGAAGGTCATGGCAGTAGGACCGGAGGAGAGACGGACCGGAAGCGACACTTGGGGATGTGAGGCAGAGGCACATGGAACAGCCTGCCCGCTTGCTTCACACCGCCATGACCCCAGGAAACATGCAACCTAGGGCGGAACTGGAGCCAGGAGGCAGAAAAGAAAAGGCTCCATACGAGGTGTGTACAGCGCGGCAGTAATACAATGGCTGAGAAAGGTGTTAATGTTGTGGCATTTCGATAAAGATCACAGCGTTTAATAAAAAAAAACAAGCAGCTGTTGATTACCGGTGCCTTTTGTCTGCAGGGCACAGCAGGTGTTTTCAGTTGCATTTAGCACCTCCACGAGGTGTAGCGTGCGGTCGTCTCTGGGTGCGATGATTTAACCCAGCAGTTACGCCCATTAACAACAAGAGCTGAGCGCGCGAATGCTCGGTCGCTTGGTTTGCCGACCTGGGCCCCATGCGAGGGGCATAGGGGTTAGAGTGGTTTCAGCGCCAAGGGGCTTCGGGTTACACTGGCACCAGATAGAAAGGGCAGCAGCACTTTATTGATAAGACCCGCCACGTTACCCGAAAGAGGAGGCAGCCGTGGGGTAGAGGACAGATGAAATGCCCGGACTCTAGTGACTTAGCTCTACGCAGTAGGAAGGAGCCGAGCACACCGTGCAGAAATATCACGAGGCCGCCTTAGCTAGGAAGGGCCTTGTAGAATAAGGAAGGAACAATGGTGGAGGGTTGGGGGACCCAGCTGTTTCTGAAAGACTCCAGCAGGCCCAAGCAACACAGAAAGGGATCACGGCTGCCACAATGGGTTAAAGCGGGAACTCAGTAAACCAAAGGTCGTAAGTCCGAATAAGACAGCAACCTCATCCACCAGAGGCATAGAACATCAGCACTCTGGGAAACGGGCGAGGGAATTGAACACATTTCAAAAACACTTTGTAAGCAGAGAAACATAAGGGGGATAAGAAGTGGACCGTACAACTTTAAAGATATACTTTTACGGTATGGCAATTAGAGGAAAGCATCTCCACCCACGCAAGTCATACATGCGGGATAATGAGCAAGTAAGGTAAAAATGCAATTTCACTAGCTATTACGGTCTGAATGAAGGAGAGCTATTAAATGAGGCATACACGCAGCGTTGTGTCGCAGCTTAGCAAGTGTAGTCATAGTTCTTTAGCGTTAGAAAGGCTCTGCCACAAAAGCAGATGTAGATGCCAGGTAATTTCCAGGCATAAACTATAGATATATATGGTATTTAATTTTAAAAGGGATTGTGTCTAAGTTGGAATAAACATTTCACTATGATGAAGATGCCCAGTTACTTCCCAGGCAGAAACGAGCTTTGTTTTTAGAATATGAATATATAGTAGTAATTTTGAGATGGAACATGTCCTTTGTAATGCAACTGGTGCCCAGGTGAAGCGCTCGGCGTTTGCGATATACAAACCCAAAACACGAGCTGCCTGGGAGTTGAGCTGCAATTTATTTGTACATTTTGATATAGCGCGGTTTTTCGCCAAAGGGTCCAGGCGCTGCGCAATACCGCTCGACCTCAGCAGCAACGTTGTATGGGGAAAGTAAACATTTGGGCTACACTGGGGTTCAGCGGAGAGCACCAGAGCATGTTTAATTCTGTAGGCAGACCGAGGCAGACAGGGAAGGAAGGTACTAGAAACCATGTAGTGCATGAAAGCACAGGGCTCAGGGCCTATAAATGCCAAATGAAGTAATTCATTAGCTGTACAGCCTAGGGCCTTACCACCCTGAAGTCACCCGATCTCAGAAGCTAATGAGGGTTGGGCCGGGTTAGTACTTGGATGGGGAGACCCCCAGTTGCTGTGTGCTTGAATTTTCTGGGTTTTGATATTAAAGGGAGTTAATCTGCGGACCCGGCATCCAATGCTGATGGAAGCCCCCCGGCCGATTGGTGATGCCAGAGTGGGTTAACAACGAATTGAAGTATCTCTGACCTTTTCTGTTCTCGGGAACACAAGTGGCTGTGGCTGGAAACTATTCCACCCGTAATTAGGCGAAGAGGTTGATAAAAACACTGAACTGCTAGTAGGAAATGAGAGTAATAGCCACACCCCGCAGTTCCTGCAGTCGAACGCACTCATCTAATGGTTGAATAAGACCATGGGGGTGGGGGGCGGGTCACCGAGGGGCGTCGAGGGGCAGACGAGATCTAGTCAGGTCCTGGGGGACCTACAATTTTCTTGCGCAAGGTAATTGGCACCAAGTCTGGGTAATGGCGGGGAACACCATTGCAGCAAGCGCTGATGAAGTGCAGGTACCCTTGAGGCCCAGGAACAGTTCTAAACACAAGCGCGCTACCACAATAGTGGAACCCTGAAGGTGACGCTGCAAATCTAGCCTTAAAACAGCAGAGAGTCCTAGATCATGTGTTTCAAGTCACAGCAGGAAGTGTGCTTAGGCACGTTCAGAGAGAGAGGGGTCTCAGTGTATTCACAGTATACATCACTGTGGGTTAGGAGGCCAGCTGCACAGAACAGGTAACTTACAGGGAGATTAGGCAGGCTGATACTAAATCAGTACCATGGAGTTGGGCGACAATAAACACCGGTGACCCATTGCCTTGATGGGGGTCGACATGCACTATACAAAAAGGTGGGATTATGTTCCCTGTGACCCCGGTCATGCCAACTCATGACAAAAAGACACATGCACAGTTCAGCAGGGTGGCATGTATACGAAAAAGTCCAAACATGATAGTACCAAAAGGTACTGAGACAATCTAGAGCAGTTTCCAAGACCTGTAGTAACAAGAAGACAGAGGTCTCAAGCTGGTCCCAGGGTTACCAGTCCTCGGTGTTGCGGATGGTTTGTGGTAAACATAGTAAGGGGACACAGCAAGACAAAAATTCAGTACCTGGGAGTCGGAATAACAATAAACAGCTGCTATTCAACGCTAGGATCCCCCCGGGTGTAAGTGCACTTTACATACACGTAGGTGTGGCTCTCTGCACCCCCCGGCAGTGTTGACGCAGGTTTTCTTATTTCCAAGATAAGAAGCAAGTGGTAAAGTGGCGGGCACTGCGTAGGGCAAGTAAGAAAGGAGGAGCATGTACCCGCTCGGGGCACAGCGAAGGGACTGCAAAAGCAGCATAGAGCAATATGGCTCCAACAGAGGAGAATTAAATTAAAACACAGGCAGTAGTTACACAACCCCTCCTGCACTGGCGGTGGGGCAAGCACCGGGCTCGGGCGCACCCTCAAGCTCCATCAAACTGCACAAAAGAGCCCATAGCAATATGAAGGTTAGGTCCTCGCGCCTCCTGGCGGGGCCAACTCTGAATTTCATCCTCTCACAGTAAGAGATACTGACAGTGCAGTGTGCAGAAAAATGTCCAATGCGAAAGTATCACAACAAAATGCACAGTTAGGTGGTAAAAGAAGGTGTCAGGGATAATGTGATACGAGTTAGGGTGGAGGTCATGTAACATATATGGTATCATGCCCCCACAAGCGGCATCTGACTGTCATCATTTCTAATTTCATGTATGACCCATGGTGAGAGGAGACGGTGCTGTAAGACTCCAACCGGGACACAAGCGTGCCATGCAGAATGACAAGGACGGAGTGGAGCACACCATGGCGTTCGTGGGGAAGATTGCCGTCAGAGCTTACCAGACGTCAGCCTCACAGAGATGCAGCTAGAGATGGGTACCCAGCGCTCGAGTGGTACAATAGCATGGGCAGGCCCACAGAAGGAGGAACAGAGGTGCGAAGCGACGACACAGGATAGGGTGAGCTGCAGGAAGACGGAAGCCTCTCTGGAGGCCTGGCGGAAATAAAAGGTGTATTGGTTTGGTTATGGAAACACACCAACAGGGTTGGTGTGTGGAATGAGGGCCACTCACTCTCAGATGCCTCACGGCTGGATGAGTACGCCTGACGAAAAATCGGAGTAGCAAATGGACATGCCACTCGCAGCCCAGCCCCGATCAGATGGCAGGGTGCAGGAGAGACTAGCAAGGTAGCGAGTTGGGCCTGGCTCTGGGAAAAGGCTACCTCCACATGCAAAGGGGAATGGAAAACAACAAAGAACAATCTACAAGCTGTCAGGGTGATTTACAACCCTAGGATATGCAAATGAGCAAAAGACAAACGAGTGATTTATGGTCAGACGATGATTTATGGCTGATGATTTATGATGCCCATGCAGAACGATTTATGATAACAAAATGATCACCGATTTGTGACCAAATGATTTATGACAGCCCAATGATTTATGACCATGATTTATGGTGGCTGATTTATGACGATCAGGCAGAGCGATTTATGACAACAAGATGATAACCGATTTGTGACAGAATGATTTATGATACACGATGATTTATGACCCACAATGTATGATGTCCAAATGACACTGAGCGATAACCAATTGTGATAATGTATGATAATGATTTATGACCCCGACCTGAGAAGGTATCCAGGGGAGGTATACAAATATGACGTATGTCATGAGTAATAAAACTGCGGCCAACAACAAACACAAAAACAATGTCCGTTGGCTGTGTGTAGTAATACATGTACACGGGTATGATACAGTTCCGGTAATGGGCGCAGTCCTGCCGTTAAAGGAGAGTGGTGAGAGGAATCACCCAGTGTCCCTCAATGCTCCCGCTCACCTCTGAATCCTGCTGGCTCTGGGTCTCAGCGCTCTCTATCTCCCAATAATAGGGAGAATTCCTCAGTTATCGTGGTCTTGGCTTGGGGTCCCAACACTGCTCGCCGGGGCCTCCATGGTGATCCTCTCCGTGAACCGGATCTCGCCGCCAGCAGACGCAGTGCGAGCTCCAGTCCCCTCTTATTGAATCTTGTCTCCTGCGGGTGGAAGGGAGGGGTATGGTCCGAGGTTCAAACAGATGAGGCAATAGGACAAGAGAACGTACAGGTGCAATCACACATGTGAACAAAAGTGGCAGGCACATTAAGGAGCACAATGGATCGCTGAAGTATGGATCTGCTGATGCACCCCTGACTACAGTTCCTCACTGGAGAGCGAGCACCAACACAGAGAGAGGCCAGATGAAAGCCCCTGGTCCCCACTGTTAATCGGTCGACTAGGTGGAAGGTAGGAGGAGGAACGTGTCACCGTCCCCACATCAGGCATCCATAACGCAGTGCCAAGGCCAGCTGGGACCCCGGAGCACTGAGACGTGACTGGCGCAGACCGCACCCCCTCTCAGCGACAACACCTCTATCAAGCTGGGAGCGAAAGGCGGCCAGCGGCTGACCTGACTACGCTCACCCTATGCCACCCAAAAAGGCTGCCTGACCCTAAAATGGTGGCTGTGCAGACACAGAGGACTGTTCTGAGCTCAACATCACCCGCACTCCAGTCTGCTCTGAAATAACAGCACAGGATCAACACGCTTCAGAAAAACAAAAACATAGCCCGATGAGGACAGATATGTGCCAATGGGAGCCAAGTAAGCATTACCGTATTTAAATTATCACTATACGTACCACACAAAGAGACGTATGTAACATGGAATATTATTGTTACCTTAGATCCTCTAGACTGAACAAACGGAGGAGAATACACAAACTAAAGGATATTTTCGCTCCAGGATCAAGACTGGTAAAGCAAATCAAAAAAGCTTGAAAAGTAAGAGACTTTGACCACTAATAGCCATGACCCTGTACGTAGTGAGATAAATATGTTTCTGTGTTAAAAAAAACAAATCCTCAAATACTTTGTATTAATTTATGTCAAATATGTTTCTTTTAGATTTATGAAGTTTTAATCATTAGTCCTGAAGAAGGTGTCTTATCCAACTAAGCACCGAAACGCGTCGACAACAGTGTTCTTTTATTATGTTTTCTAATGTTTTTATACTGTAAAATTTGGAAGAAAAGTATATGTATGTACTGATGATGATATTGTATGAATTTTTTTTTTAGCATTTATACTTGTGTCTTCCTCTCTTAATAAATATGACTTTTTGATATAACTTTGTGTTTATATGTATATATAATTTTGAGGATATTGTAATACACCTACAAGTCAAACTGTTTCACGACAGGTGTCTGGTACTATTGGCTGGATCTACTATACGAGAATTATAAAATAACCACAGAAAGGAATCCCCCTTTTTTATTGCCAATGGGAGCCAAGGACATCTGGGACCCCGGAGCACTGAGATGTGACTGGCACAGACCGCACCCCATTTCAGCGACAACACCTCTTTCCAGCTGGGAGCTAAAGGCGGCCAGCGGCTGACCTGACTGCGCTCGCCCTATGCCACCCAAAAGGCTGCCTGACCCTAAAATGGTGGCTGTGCAGACACGGAGGCCTGTTCTGAGCTCAACATCACCCGCACTCCAGTCTGCTCTGAAACAACAGCGCAGGATCAACATACTTCAGAAAAACAAAAACATAGCCCGATGAGGACAGATATGTGCCAATTGACACGGAGACAGGGAATCAAAGAGCCTGGGAGCCATTGGATTAGTGGAACACAGCTCTGGAACAATGCACCCCAGAAAGGACCGGGCTAGGGCAGGAGCACCTGGTGTCAGGGAAGAGCTTGTGTGCGTGCCCCCTGGTGCCCTACTTATGATTAGAACAGAAAGAGGAATGCTCCTTCAAATCTTTGATGGCCATCTTGGATTGGTGCTTCCTCTTCCTCTTTTAGAAACTGATAGGTATGCACTTATGATTCAATGCTGCCTCTCCCCTGTATCTTTCTACCTGTTTCTAGCCTTGTCGGGTATCTACCTTTGGTCCTGTTTTGACCTCACTCCTATTGGTTTTATTCTCACTGAATTTGCGCACCCCCTCTTATTCTACCTCTTTGCGCCGCCTTCACTACCCTAGTGGCCACCCTTTTTCTGTCCACCACACCACGTCTACACCTCATCTCCTTATCATGGCTTCCAGCCGAATTAGGTCTGGAATCAACTGCTTCAAAGTAATCTCTCCCCCTTATATGTCCAAAGCAGTAGCTAAACGGTACAAACATAACATCATTGAACAATTTCCAGATTCCCTCTTTGTTGACCAATTCCATAATGGGTGCCTAGGGAAGATTAAAAATGACTTCCTTTTTTTCACTAATGACATCCCTTCCTGGTTCTCCAGCTTCTCCAATTCCCTCAACGTATCCTCCTCCTCTACTTGTCCGCATGGGAAGCGGTTAAAAATGTCTCCCTCCCCTCGCTTTAATGGCTTTCTCACCATTACACTTTATAACAATGGCACTGACTTGATCCAAGCTTCTGACTCCTGTCTCTCTCTCTTTGATCACATCTTCCACTCCCTTCGTCCCACCCCTGCAACTACTATCTCTCTAGATTCTTCCTATTCTTCTTCCTCTGACTTGTCTTCTTTCTCCCTTTCTCTACCCTTGACACCTACACATTCAGACCGCTCTCCCGAGAGTCACAGGTTGACCCTTTCCCCCCCCTTTTCTCGTACCCTCCCCTCCCATTCTGCCACCTTCCCAACTGGACCTCCCCCTTACCTCATCAGCTTTACACCCCACTTCACCCCTACGTCCTGCATCTCCCCACTATTCCACTGCCTTCTCTCACCCCCTAACTCCCCTATTCCTTCCCATTTCCCCCATTTTTAATCCACCTTTCTTACAATCTGACATCCGATCAACTCGCCTTACCCTCCCCCCTCCCTCCCCTGTGCTCCTCACCCCTCTCTGCTCTTCCCCTTTCCTCGTACCCTCAGTTCTGTTCTCACATCCCCCATCTCTCTACAACCTTCTCTCCCCCCTCCCATGCCTCACATCCCTGCCTCCCCTATTGGTAATCCCATCATCTTCCCACACACTGATCTCACCCCCCTTCTTTCCTCTTCTTACATTCCCCCCTATGCTTCAAACCCTGTTTCCCCTCTTGGTAATTCCTCCCTCTTCCCTCCCTTTGACTGCTCAGCCCCTCACTCCTCTCACAACTTTCATTTTGCTCAACCCCCCCCACTCTGCCTGGTGCCTTTACCCCTACATTCACCTTTCATTACCCATGGTACCTGGCCTGCACCCTCTCTCTTCTCCCCACTCGTTAGGCCTCCCTTTGACCTCCCTCCCTCCTCTCCCTGCTCAACCCCCTCTCCTCTCACCTCACCATATCCATGGCCTTCCCGTTACCCCACTCCCTCCCCCTCCTCCTCCAGCCATCCATTTCTACTTCTCAACTTTTTCCTTCTAGGTATGATCTCTATTCTTCACCTCTGCTCAACACCAGTAAAAATATCTCAGTAACTCCACTCACTCCTTTCTACCATCTTCCTTCCCCCCTCAGACCCTTTCATCACATATCTCCCCCGCACCCCCCCACAGCCCTTCTTTGCTTACTTCACTTCCTCCCCCACCTTCGACCCTCACACCCCAACACTCTCCCCGGTCCGCCACTTCCTCCTGTCCTCCTTCGCCTAGTCCACTCTCTCCCTTAACCATTGAGCCACCCGTCACTCCATGCTCAGCACACCTCTCTCTGGAAACCAAACTTGATTCCCTCATCTTGTCCATTTCCCTGCCTGAAGCGTCCATTTCACTCCTATGTGCTAAGATATCCCCCTCCCCGAACAACCTCCCGAGGAGTTTCTTGCTCCCGCGCCCCAATAGAGCCGACCACAATCTATCCTCCACAGACATTACCAACCTATTGGCTACCTACAAGACCATCAATGTCATTTCCCCTACACTCGCCCCTCCTAACAACTCTACTCAATTTGCCATTCAGACCATCTCTTCCATCAGAACTTACCAGCCGCCCCATCAAGGGGCACCCTCATTCAAGAATCTAATCCCTTTCCCCCTCATCAGTGCAGACACTCACATCACCAAAACAGTTACGTCAGAGCTACACTGTATGCTCCATAACTGCAGATCTGCAACCAAACACAAACTGGAAATCTCCGACACCATCACCCACCACAATCTCATCATGCTCTTTCTCACTGAGACCTGGTTTAATGACTCCTTTCACACTTCATTTGATCTTTTGTTACCTACTGACTACTCTATTCTCAGAAACGACAGACCAGGCAAGATCGGGGGAGGTGTTGCGATTATCTTCAGAAACACCCTCCAAATCAAAGCCTCTCCCACTACCCTCTTTCGCACCTTTGAATGCCTCTCCCTAGAATTCCAAGTTCATCATGGCACACCCTTCAGGTTCCATACCATCTACCACCCGCCTGGTAATTGCTCTTCCTTCATGGAGGAATTCATCGACTTCATTAGTGACCAATATTCACAGAGCGACAAGCAGATCTTCCTAGGTGGTTTCAATCTCCACTGGGGCTCCGTGGAAGATTCGGCTGCCAACAAGCTTGCAACCTTTCTTTCCACTAACGATCTTGCACAACACTGCTCGGAAATTACACATGCCAAGGGCTCAATTCTAGACCTTGTGATTTCCAAATCAGACCAGATTACCACTGCTTCACTCATCCGTGTGGAATGGTCTGACCATTTCCTCATGCCCTTCTGTTTTCACCTCTCTCACATTTTAACTCTCGGCCAACCCAAAAGAGCCTCTACGTGGTTCTGCAACACAAAAATCATTGATCTTGAGACTATGTGATTCTGCTATGCAGTCTCTTCCTAGTCTAGACCGCAATACGGATGTCAACATCTCACTCCCCTTTGCCTCTAATCCTCACAGTCGAAATCGACAAGGTTGCTCCACTCCAAAGCAAAAGGAAAAGACCCACCCCATCAGCTCCTTGTTCAACAAAGCTTTCTATGACGAAAGGAAACACCTTAGAATCTTGGAGAAGCACTGGAGACAATCTCCATCCACCCCCAACCTCTCTCTTTTACGTTCAGCAAGATCCATATACCACAAACACATCTTCCAGGAAAAAACATCACATTTCAGATCCCTCCTCGATTCAGCTAAAAACAGACCCCAAAAACTTTTCGACCTCATCAAAAACCCAAATTGTTCTCCCCAAACCATCAAGCCTGAAGATGCATCAAAGAAAGCAACTGAGTTCGCTATATTCTTCGATCAAAAGGTAAAATCTCTGGTGGAACAGGTCACCCACCCCACCCCCATGGAGGAGCGAAAATCCTTAGTCACTTGGCAGAACTTTGTCGCCATCTCAGAGGTTGGTCTCCTCAAATGCATCCGCGAAACCAAACCCTCCAACCATTCCTCTGACCCCATTCCCCGTGGCATCACCATTGATTTCTATACTAACACTCTCTCCTACTGGACCAGGCTAGTCAATCTCTTCCTCAGTCAAGGATCCCTCCCAATTGTCCTCAAAACAGGACAGGTTACCCCCCTTCTAAAAAAAACCTCTGCAGATGTAAATGACCTCAATAACTTCCGCCCCATCACCAATCTCCCTTTTCTTTCAAAGATCACAGAAAAATGTGTTGCAAAACAACTCTCCCAGCACAATATGGACAATAATCTCCTCGACATGTTCCAGTCGGGCTTTATTCAAAACTGCAGCACTGAAACAGCCCTGCTGCAAGTGATCGATGATGCGCTGCATATTCTCGATTCGGGGGAATCGTGCCTTCTGATTCTTCTTGACCTCTCTGCAGCTTTTGACACTGTTAATCACAACACCCTCCTTAACATTCTTCAACAGAGAGGGCACAGTACTCAAATGGTTTGCCTTTTTCCTCTCAGACAGATTCCAAATAATCAAGATTGCAAATAGTCTCTCGTCTCCACTGGTGGTTAGTCAAGGCGTCCCTCAAGGTTCTATCCTTGCTCCCACTCTGTTCAATCTCTATCTGGAACGGGGAACAACCATAACAACGCACTACCATCTCAACGCAACCATTACAACGCAGGTGCCATTACAACGCATGCCATTACAACGTATGCCATTACAACACAGTGCTATTACAATGCATGCCATTACAACGTAAGTATAGGTAAGTATTTCATTTTATTAATATTAATTTAATTTTAATTTCTTTTAATTTAATAAAATTATTTTAATTAATTTACTATTATTATTATTATTATTTTTATATTTTAAATATTAATGTAATTTGTTTGGGTTTTATAAATTAATTAATTTAAAATAATTATAACATTTTAAATATATATATATAGATCTCTGTACTGGGGTGAATGTATGACATTGTTCTGCATTCTGTCCATCAACTGTTGTTTTTGCATTTGTCACCCCGAGTGGGATGGGTATGCTCAGACTTGAGTCCCATGCTCTCCACACCACTGGAGTCAAGCTATCTTGGCTGATGACGGCTGGTAGCCAGAAACCGGTCCTAGGATGCTTGATTCCGGTCCAGGAAAGACATGGCTTGGCAGTTTGGGCTGGACTGTTCCCATGAGGCACAGGGTCAAGGCTGATTTGCATATGGCCATGTCTGAACTGGGGTGGTGTGGAGTGCAAAAAAACAATGGATTTAGGCCCAGATCTCTGTACTGGGGTGAATGTATGACATTGTTCTGCATTCTGTCCATCAACCGTTGTTTTTGCTCCTTCGTTGGCAGCATTCACCGGTCTTGCAGGCACATGCATCAAAGGATTTTGCGATCGCAAACGGTGCGAATCGCAAAAATCATCCGTTTGCGACCGCAAAATCTGCTTTTGGAATGCATGAAGGGTGAAGGCCCTCGCAATTTGAGAATTCGCAAATATTTGCGAATTCTCAAATTGCGATTGGATTTAAGGAATCGCATTTTGCGAATCCTTAAATGCAATGCATGAAACTTTAAAAAATTGCGATTTCGCAATTAGGGGGAGCAAATTACCATGAGGTTGAACCTCATGGTAATTTGCGAAAACTTTGAAAAATGCACTTTTGTGCATTTTTCAAAGTTTCATGTTGTGCACACACATGCCCTTAGGGCATGTGTGTGTACAACATATGTGCACAGATTGATTTCAG
Organism: Lissotriton helveticus; assembly: GCF_964261635.1. Lineage (NCBI taxonomy): Eukaryota > Metazoa > Chordata > Amphibia > Caudata > Salamandridae > Lissotriton > Lissotriton helveticus. Next base: position 504,280 of record NW_027611959.1, read on the forward strand.
GGGTGCAACAGGGTGTCCTTTGGACACCCCTGCACTCTTGAAATTGCATTCTCAATTTGCGATTCGCTAATTGCTAATCGCAAATTGAGAATGTCTTCCCATTCATTCCTATGGATGGGGAGGTATTCCTTAATTGCGACTTGCAATTTGCGAGTCGCAATTAAGGAATATTAAGAAATCGCAAGTATTTTTAGCGATTTCTTGATGCATTGCATTTTGCGATTCCTTAATTGCGATTCCTCATTTTTCGCAATTAAGGAATCGCCAAAAGCAATATTGATGCATGTGCCTATTGGTTCCTGGTTCAGTCTGCCCATCGATGTTTTATGCTGCCTGGTTCCGCATCTGCATCATTCTCTCTGCAGATCTGCCACTTTTTTTCAGCTGACTTCAGCATCTACGCTCGGTTTCATTGCTTCCTTTTGACTAACCTGCATTGAGTAGTTTACCATTCAGGTACAGAACAATACTCCAATTCTTTCATTGTAATCTTTTCTCAAGGGAATGGTTAATTAATTGTATGCAACCTTTGTGCATAACCGTCTTTTCTTTGTCTTCTGATTGAATCCTCCGTATGTAGTACTCCGCTATTCATGCAAAGAACATCTCCACTATACCGTCCCAACTATGTGGTTTCTGTACTTGATCATGGTGATTAATTTCATGTGCACGTTGTGGCTAAACCACAGTAACTGCTGTTATTCAACTAATTGTTACTCCTTGTTAAAATCCCTCCCTTTGCGCTTCCAGTTATCATAAGTTCCGTTCCCTGCACTATTACATACACGCTGTGCCAACCGCCTCACTCTCCTGGACATAGTCCATGTCAGTCTTTCTTCCCATCTTGGCAGACAAATGGTTGTTGTTATGTTCTGGGCCCATGTTCCGCCCCTGGCGCAAGGGGCGTGTAGTGTGGAAGTCATGTGACCGCCTATAATAAAGAAAGGCTCCGCACGCACGTACGCTATTCTGAGACGGGTGCACGGAGAGCCAGCAAGTTATTTCCCGTGTCTGACTCCTTTATTCCTAGGGCCACGTGTTAGGCCTAGTGCCGAGTAGCTAAGTTGGTCCAACTATTCTGAAGGACACAACAATTGGCGACGAGGGTGGCTGCTGAATCCTCGCTGGGTGAGGGTACGTGCTTCCTGCCCCGTGTGGCGGCCACGAGCCTATTCCTCGGCTCGTGGTGCTCGTGCCGTGCGGCGTACCCCACCCCCACGCAGACCGCCGGGAGGGGCGGCCTGGTGCATGGACATCGAGTAGGTGACTCCGACCCTACTGCCGCACAGCTCATATCTGCACGGTGCTCAGGGCGGTGCCCCGTTTCAGCCCACGCATCAGGTGGTCGTGCGAAGTGCCGGATCCGGCGCAACTGGGAGGATGGCGACGATTCCGCCCATTGAACCTTTTGTGGTGGAGGGTGCGCCATCAGCGCTCGCTCCCAAATGGAAGGAGTGGGTGGATAGACTCCTAGTATTCTTCGAAGCTACGAAGACGCACAAGGAACAGAAACGGGCCATGGTGTTACATCTCGGCGGCAAGGACATCCATTCCATTGCTCGGACCCTCCCGGAGGCGACCCCCAGAACTCATCACACGCTGATTAATGCCCTCAATGCCCATTTTGAGCCCATGGCCAATCAAGATTATGAACGATTTGTGTTTAGACAAGCGCGCCAGTTGCCCGAGGAGTCGCTGGACACATATCACACCAGGCTCAAAAGATTGGCACTCACGTGTGGGTTTCAAGATACCACCGAGGAAATTCGGGGACAAATTATACAGGGATGTGCATCGGCCAAACTGAGGGAACGGATTCTAGAGGAGTCTGGCAAGCCGCTAATGGACATCCTAACTCTTGGCCGCACGAAAGAACTCTCAAAAGCTAGGGCTGCGCACATGGAAGCTGCTTTGCAGGCATCGGTTAAAGTGGAGCCGGTCAACAAAATACAGACGCACACGCCCACTAAGTGGCCCAAGAGACCGCCCACTCAGGGTGGAGCGTCGGGACAGTCATGTGGTTACTGTGGAGGTCCGCGACACCAGATGGCAGAATGCCCAGCACGGGGCAAGCGGTGTTCGGGATGTGGCAGGCAGAATCATTTTGAGAAGGTGTGCCGGTCGAAGAAATTCCGTAAACCACGCCCCGCTGTGCAGGCCATTATGGAGGGGGAACAGAGTCACAGTGATATGGATGACGATGAGGAGGAGGAACGGTCGGTACACAAGGTACACATGATCGGTACCGCTGCCCGCCGTACCAGGCCACTGCCTCAATGCGCCATACAGGTAGCGGACCAAGATCTAATAGCAGTGGTGGATACGGGCGCGTCCATAAACCTCATGAGTGTTTCCCTCTACAGGACCATGACCACGCCTCCGGCACTGCGTCCCACCCCCATCACTGTCTTCGCATATGGGCAAGACACCCCTCTCGAAATTCGAGGGAAATTCAAAGCGGTGATCCGCCATGGGAACAAGACGATCAAAACCAACATCTTCGTGTCAGAAGAAGGCCAAGGTATGCTGCTGAGTTGCAGAGCGGCTGAAGACCTGGGTGTGGTGACATTTGCCTTTGGGGTCCATGAGGAATCCGTTCAACATCTCCTTATGGAATACCCGGATCTCTTTGAGGGCATTGGCAAGTTCAAAGGCCGAGAAATTCATCTGCACATAGATCCAACGGTACAGCCGGTGGCTCTGCGACACCGCCGCATTGCGTTCCATCTACGGCCGCTGGTGGAAGAGGAACTCCACAAACTGGAAGCGGCGGGCATAATTGAAAAGGTTTCGGGCCCCACCCCATGGGTCTCGCCCATCGTGGTCACCCGGAAACCGAAGCAACCCGGAGCGGTCCGGATCTGCGTGGACATGCGCCTCCCGAATGCTGCCATACGACGGGAGCGCCATATCACGCCCACCATAGACGACCTCATCGGAGAGATGGCAGGTGCCCGGTGGTTCTCCAAGCTGGACTTGCGATCAGGGTATCACCAGTTGGTGTTGGACATGGAGTCGCGCAACATTACTACGTTCTCCACCCACATCGGCCTTCGGCGATACACTCGCCTCAGTTTCGGAATTTCCAGCGCCGCGGAGGTATTCCAGAATGTCATCCAGGAGCTGATCGCTGGTATACCGGGAGTGATCAATGTCAGTGATGATATAATGATACATGCCCGCACCATCCCGGAGCACAATCAAAGGCTGGCCCAGGTATTTCGAAGACTCAAAGACGCAGGACTGACGCTCCACCGAGAAAAGTGCGAATTCCTGCGGGACCGGATAGGGTTTTTTGGATACGTCTTCTCGGCTGAGGGTGTCAACCCGGATCCGGATAAAGTAAAAGACATCAAAGATGCGCCACCCCCGCAGACCGTCACTGAAGTCCGGAGCTTCCTGGGCATGGTCAACTATTGTGGCCGGTTCATCAGAGACTTGGCTAATCTCACGCTCCCCTTGCGGGACCTCACCAAAGACTCCACTCCCTGGCACTGGGGACCTGAGCAAGAAAAAGCTTTCCGAGACATCAAAGAGTCTCTGTCTAACAACACCACTCTCGCCTTCTTTGACCCACGCAACTTCACGCTCATTGCTGTGGATGCGGGGCCTGCTGGACTGGGAGCGGTTCTCATGCAACGGAAGAGAGACGACATCGACTGGACGCCTGTTGCTTTTGCGAGCAGATCTCTCACGGACACGGAACAAAGGTACTCGCAGATTGAGAAAGAAGCAATCGCCATTCATTGGGGGTGCCGACACTTTCACCTCTACATCTATGGCAAACCATTCATGGTGGTGACTGATCACAAGCCTTTGCTGTCTTTGTTTGCGGGAACCTCATCTAAACCCCCGCCTCGCATAGAGAAGTGGCTGCTTCAACTGCAGGAGTACAATTGCACGATTGAGTATCAGCCCGGGGCTAAGAACCCAGCAGACTATCTGTCACGTCATCCCAGACCAGCCACGGCCGAGGAGATGGAAGAAGCTGAAGAAACGGAGGCCTATGTCAGGTGGGTGGTGGCGCGATCTTGCCCTCGTCCCATCTCTCTCAGTGACATTGTGAGTGCCACAGCACAGGACGCCTGCCTTCAGAGGGCCAAAGAACTTGTTCACACGACTAACTGGAATCGGGCCAAGGAGGGGTGGAAGGTGCTCACGTCTGACGCCCAGAAAATAATGGAAAGCCTGTATCATGTCCGGGAGGAGCTCAACGAGGATGAGGCCGGATGCCTGCTGCGGGGGCATCGCTTGGTAATACCTTCAGCCCTCACTGATCAAGTAATACAGTTAGCGCATGTAGGTCACCAAGGGATTGTCAAAACCAAGTCACGCCTACGGACAAAGGTGTGGTTTCCCCTGATGGATGACATGGTGGAGCAGGTAGTAAAGACATGTGCTGCGTGTCAGGTGACTGGGGAAGCCCCTCGTGAAGCCCCGATTGCCGTGGAACCTCGTCCCCAACAGCCATGGGAGAAGGTCAGCATGGACTTTGGCAGTCTTCCGGATGGAAAGTACACGCTGGTCATGATTGATGACCATTCCAAGTATCCGGAAGTAGAAATAATAGCCAGCACCAGTGCCGAGTGTGTAATCCCGAAAGTAGAGAAGATTATTGCCACACATGGGGCTATGTGTGAAATCCGCACAGACAATGGACCCCCATTTCAAGGACAGGAATTGGCCACCTATCTATCATCTCTGGGCATTCGGCATCGACGCATCACTCCCCGATGGCCACAAGCTAATGTGGAAGCGGAACGTTTCATGAGGACTCTCAATAAAGTGATTCGCATTGCTCATGACAAAGGGCAGTCCGTGGAAATGGCCATTTTCACTTTTCTCCGCAGCTACCGACAAACCCCACATTCAACCACAGGGATAGCTCCGGCGCATCTTTTGATGGGACGGATCATACCTGATTCCATTCCTCACCATCCCCAATGGGCCCCAGCACCCGCGAATGAAGAAACAATTGCCCGCAAAAGAAAGACTGCGTTTGCTAAAATTAGTCAAAAGAGAAGAGCCATGGTGACACAATTCAGCAGAGGAGACGTGGTACTTCTCCGTAACAGAGTGACCAGTGGAAAATTCCGTTTGAGCTATGAAAGAAGACCCTGGCGAGTGGTTGGTGTGAAAGGAACCCGCATCACTGTGGTCCGAGGAAGAGAGACTGTAACCAGGAATGTGTCGCACTTTAAACATTTCCATGGGGGTTTGAGAGCATCGGATTCTCCAACTCTGACAACAGAAACCGAAACTGCACAGGACTTGCCAGGAAGGGAGCCGACGCCTAGTCTCGAGGTCACCCAGAGTAACACTCCGAGGGCGGTGATCAAGGAGACGGAAGGCAGCGCGGAGGCCCAGGAGGGGGTGTCAGATCCGGAGGAGCCCGACATGGAGGCGCCTGAGATCAGCTCCGCCCCAGAGACAGACTGTTCAAGCCAGAGGGGCGTGGATCAAAGGCTGAGACGAAACCCGACGCCTTCCTGTCGACTACGCGATTACCTCACGTAAGACTGTTCTATGTATCAGTGTTGAATACAATGTCCAGTAATGTGTCACACTTGTCGTTAGTGGTTTTGGAAAGTGAATTCGAAGTTTATGACAATCAGTACAATAGACTATCCATCGAGACTGCAGGGTTGCAGCTGTTTGAATTTGGTTTTGAGTTTTTCTTGTTTTAGGAGGAATGTTATGTTCTGGGCCCATGTTCCGCCCCTGGCGCAAGGGGCGTGTAGTGTGGAAGTCATGTGACCGCCTATAATAAAGAAAGGCTCCGCACGCACGTACGCTATTCTGAGACGGGCGCACGGAGAGCCAGCAAGTTATTTCCCGTGTCTGACTCCTTTATTCCTAGGGCCACGTGTTAGGCCTAGTGCCGAGTAGCTAAGTTGGTCCAACTATTCTGAAGGACACAACAGTTGTCTACTTTCACTTTTCATTGAGCATCACCAATAACCGGAGAACTCCGAGTCGCTGCAATCTCTTAGATGCCTGCGCACGGTTCCGGTTTGTTCACTACTTAAGCCCATGTGCATGTCGGTTCTGTGTTACCGACCACCGGCAAACAGACACTGCAGATTTGCTGGAAGCACGTATCCACCGTGCACCGCGGAACGACATTCCTTCTTAGGTAAGAGACAGGCAGCACACCTTTCTTATGCACACACTTCCATGACACACGGGGCTCTTCGTGAATACTAACAATCCGGTTCCTTTCATTATAGGAATCATTTTACACAAACCTTAAAAGCGGACACCCTGCCACTTGCTGGCCCACATTCCTCATTAGTCACGATTCAGTGACTTCACTCCGGTAAGATTCCCAGTTACTATGGGGCACATGCATCAATATTGCATTTTGCGATTCCTTAATTGCGAAAAATAAGGAATCGCAATTAAGGAATTGCAAACTGTAATGCATCACAAAATCGCTAAAAAAATAGCGATTTCTTAAAATTCCTTAATTGCGATTCTCTAATTGAGAATAGCATTTAAAGAATACCTCCCCATCCATTCCTATGGGCCTAGAGGCACATAGGAATGAATGGGAAGACATTCTTAATTTGCGATTCATCATTAGAAATTCGCAAATTGAGAATGTAATTTCAAGGGTGCAGGGGTGTCCAAAGGACACCCTGTTGCACCCCTGAAATCTGCCTATAAGTACATTTTGCACACACACATGCCCCAGGGGCATGTGTGTGTGTAAAAGGGAACTTTGAAAAATGCACTTTAGTGCATTTTTCAAAGTTTTCGCAAATTTCCATGAAGGTCAACTTTATGGTAATTTGCTCCCCTTATTTGCGAATTCACAAATTTTTTAAAGTTTGATGCATTGCATTTAAGGAATCCCAATTTGAGATTCCTTAAATGCAATCGCAATTTAAGAAATCGCAATTTAGCGATTTCTTAAATTGCGAAAATTACAAAAATGATGATGCATCCCAAAAATTGGAAATGCATTTGCAAACGGCCGAATTTTGCGATTCGGACCATTTGCGAATGCAATTTCCATTGATGCATGTGCCCCTAAGTCTCTAATTCCTTGAGTTGCCTTTAAGCGTGCGAGCACGACCACATGCTCCCCTTGTCCCTCTCTCTTCTCAGAGTTCCGACCTAAACCTTGACCTACATCTCCTCTTCCTCATTGTGATCGCCAGTTCACACCCTCAACTGGGGTAAGTGTCCCCACTGATCCACATGTGGATAATTACCGGAGGAGCCCTTATCCCTTTAACCTTTAACTATTCCTCTTTTCCTTTTACACCACCTGAGCCCAGCGGGGTCTCACTGTGAGTATCTCTTTTTTTACTTCACTCACGGTTGGCCCTAACTTCTTCACTAGAACTGCGCGATTGACAATCCAGGTACTTCCATTGCCCTTGCTAACATGATCTATCATGCTACTAGGGCCCCATACTCACCTTACACATCACTCTTTTTTCCCAGATGTCCCCTGTATCATAGGTCCTGATGAGACCCCACATTCTAGAGAGGGACGAAACGCCGTCAACATTATCGATGAAAACGAACCACTGACACAGTACTTATTATTGTATAAAGTTGCTGCATATGTTGTGAAAATTTCAGATATGGTCGTTTTCGGTAGAAAAAATCAGTGAAACCTTGTAAAGAGTGTCACATTGTGTCACTCAACTTTTAGGTTCATGATACACTTGGGACACTTTTTCACAAATGCCTTCCTTTTTTGTATATTTTTTAACCCTGGGCGAAGCACTACGCTACGCTCGCGGAGTTTGCGAAGTTTTCGCAACTTCGCACTACGCGAGCTGCACGTAGCACAGTGCGAACATGCGTAGTGCAGCGTAGCGTAGTGCAGCGGTCATTTTTTGCTTGTTCGCGGTCCTGAACGTCATGTTCGCGACCGCGAGCAAGCAAAATGACATCCCGGCGAGATTCTCAACGCGAGGAGGTCAGGTTTCTCTTTGTGAGTGGTTGCGCATGCTCGCGACCGCTCTCAATGAGAAACTACCTGTTCGCGTTGAGAAAGCTGCCGCTCGACTAATAATCTACTCGAGCAGCAGAAAACTACAGCTCGCACTGTGCAAGATGCCGTTTTCAATGCTTGCACAGTGCCGGATGCTTGTCCGCACTGTGCAATCATTGAAAATGCATCTTGCACAGTGCGAACATGCTACTACGCAGCTCGCGTAGTGCTACGTGAAGTCCGCGTAGTGCGAAGTGCACTTCGCGTAGCTTCGCGTAGCGCTACTTCGCGAACTACGCCCACCCTTAATATTTTTTGTATATGATGTGAATAATACAAACATATGTGTACAACAAAACCCTTGGTGTGTTTGGTCTCTCTCTCTATGACATCAGTATAACCCTTCTAAGGCGATTGTGCACCAGTATATTTATATGTAGATATATACTATTCCACAGGAACCATTGTTTTCTTGTTATATTGTCAGAGCTGGCAGGGACAGCAAGTGGTACAGCCTGCAGTGGCCACCTGAGAAGGACCCTGGCACTTACTATTTTTTACAAATTAAGCACTGCTCTCACTGTCTCTTCCTCCCTTCCCACTAGTTTCAACAAACTAGTTTCAGTTCATGATATGTGTTTTGTTTCTAAAGTTTGGGAGGAATGTTATGCCGTTTGTTCAACTGCGACTCCCCCATGCACTTGATGCAGCAGTTGGTATCTCCCACTCGGCGCATCATTGTGTGCACAGAGACGCGCTTCATCGGAGAAGGGCACAGATCTTAACAACTGCACAGTGTGCATGCGTGAGTTTTATTAGTATGCCATTCAGCGCTTGACTTGTCATGACCTAGGCAACACAACAAGGGGCATATATAGATTTCCAGACAGACCATAATTCTGAGTGTCTGGTAGTGCTGGATGTGGCATGATACCTGTAGATCGTTAAGCGGGCGTGCTTTGAAAGTTGTTCTGCAGAAAACTCTTCACCCTGGAAGAGACGAGCAGACAATTCTGAAGACTGTTTATGAAAAAAGAAATAAAAAGTATGCATACATTTTTCAAAACTTCTAATCTTATGTATATGGATGGGAAGCAAGAGTCATTTAAAATATATTTTTTGTTCCCTTTTCATTTTTATGAAAAACACATTTCCATGAAAAGTCTTTGCTTCTCCCACACCCTACGTGAAAAAAAAAAATTGACCTGTAGTTCATTTTACCAACTTAATGTGTGGCCTAAATTAGACATGTTTTGAGTTATGTTGAAGGCAGATAACATATTAGTGAATTTCCACAAAGTTAAGACACTGAGGGGCATATTTATAACTCCCTTTCACCGCTGCAGCGCCACGTTTTGTGACGTTCCGGTGCCGCAAACTACAAAATCATATTTATGAGGTCACACAAAGCCACTTTGCGTGGCTTTGAATGGCCTCATAGATATGGAGTAAGTCGAGGCAGCGCAAATGTTTGCATTGCCTTATACTAGGGGGGCGTACCATGAGCATTGCGGTGGGGTGTCCCATGCAACACCCAGGGATTTTAACGCCTTCCCAAAAATACAAAGCCATGTAAACCTGGGGATATACCAACACCATACGCCTCTCCAGGGGAGGCACAACGAGGAGAAATAACTTTATATCTCCTCTTTCAATGTGTGCTGCATTGTGCAGCACACATAGAAAGAGAAAAAAGCCTTCCAAGATTGCTTTGTGCAGGAAGCAATGGCTGAAGAATATTCCCCGCAGCACCTACAGTGGGGGGTGGGGGGGCGAGTTCTAGCTTGCCCCCTATGGGACTGTGCCCTGACGGGCCTGAGAGCTCCTGAATGAATCCAGAGCTGGTGGGGGTCCCCTCATGCACTTTGCATGAGGGCTCCTGCAAGTTTCGTTTTGCCAGGGGTAGGAAGGTGCCCCTTCCTGCACAAAACCAATCCTGCCGCTAACACAGGCACCCCTTTGCTAGACTGCCGAAATGGCGCCAGCACAGGGGGAAGGGCCAGGAATGCACCTTATTGAATAAATACAGTGCATTCCAGCCCTTTCACTTTGACATAGGGCAGGGCAGCAAGGTGACTTGCTGTGCTGCCCTACACCAAAACCCCATAAATGAGGCCCATAATTTGCACATCTATTTGTTTTTGCAATTTGTGCATATTTTACACATTATTAAATTATTCATGCATAGATAGTTTAAGTACATTTTGGAGCGTGTGACAACCATATACTTTTGTTTGGTAAATCATTAAACTGGTTGTTAATGTTTGTTGCATTATATACAAGTCAAAGTTATACTGTGATAAGAATAATACTTTGACAGTCTAGCATAATTTTGCATCTCACTCTAACCCCCTAACCTTTATTATGACTGGTTGGTGTGCATTAATATAGCTTCTCTATTTTTCAACCCAGAAATTTTGAAATCCTGGGTAGCATTTATTGTTTTCCTGTTTAGAGGTAAAAGCACTCAGAACAGGCAGTTTGATATTCTGAGAAAATACTTGAGGCGTGTGAAAGCTGTAGACCAGCAGAGCAAGGGCTTAAAGCAACAGAACACTCAAGAAAGATTTAATTGCAGATCACAAAACAATTCAGTAGGATTCCAACCCAGCGGAGGCTCAATCAATTTGAATTTGCCAAGTCAGAAGGAGGTGGTGTACAAAGGGAGGACATGCAGTCTGGTGGCTAATCTGCTAAAGTTTTATCTGGAGACTTGAGTATTTCTAATACCAGTGCTGGCAACTGACCTAAGCTTTATGTGCACCCGCCGGTTCCTGAAATTGCAAATTTGTGTAATGGCGAAAAATGTGTAATGTAAGCATTTGAATGAAGACCGTGTTGTCCCACTCCTTATCAATTCCTTGTGCATATATATTGAATTTCAATCTGACACCAAGTTCCATCTCTGCACTTATGATTAATTAACTTCTGTTTCAAAGAAGAGGTTTTCTGTAAAGTGCTCTGGTAATGATAGACTATATAATATACTCTTAATAAACATAAAAATAGTAAGCAGCATTTGCAATGTCCTTTGTTGCATTCCTGTCAGTTACATTTGATTCCAAATGTCTTGATACCTGCAAAAATATAAACATGCACACATAGCAATGGACAGCCACTCTCACAGAAGACAACTCATTTGCAATATTGCAAAATTGTCTTTTTTTACAGAGATACATTATTGATACATTATAGGTATGATCAAATAATTTGTAATTCCCTCTTATCAGTGCAAATCAACAATTTTTCTATTCATAAAGTTACACATTATAAAAGACACCAAGAAGTGCCTTCCCTTACATTAATGTATAGCCCATGTGCCTTTGATATTGGAGGGGAAGTTTTGTCTCAGGACTATGATGACTTGCAAAAGTCAAGCAGGCCTTGCACGGATACACTGCTTGTGATCTCACAGCTACCAGCAGCACATCAGCCTTTTTGTCTGCATAATGACATTGCAGCTGCTACCCTGCTATTGTCCCCTGGGCATATTGTGAGCTGCCCCATCCTGTGCTATTGCCCACCAACATATTTCCCCGGGCTGTGTACTGTGCCCATGGTGGCATTGTGTTTGGAGAAGATGTTGATATGTTCTCTAGATTTTCCATGGACCAAGAGGTTGGTCTAATAGACCCCTATGGCACTAAGGACTCAGTCCATGTGCCATCCTAAATCAGAGAACCAGTTGTGCTGTAACAATTCCACAACCCCAGTTGAGCGAGATGTGCTTCAGGCAACAATCAATCCCATTAGACTTTGCAGGATAATGGGAGAAACTCCCAAACCTTCTTTCATTAAGGACTACATTAAATTAAATTACAATCCTAGTCTAATGCACTAGATATGAGTAGTAACCAGAATGAAGACATTTACAAGGACAGTACAAGTGTTTACCAAAACCGTAATTAATATGAACCACCCCAACATGATTGGCATTGTAAGTCTATAGCAACAATACACTCATTCCGCTACTTCTAAGCACTAATCCAATTCTAGCACAGCAGAAAAAAAAAACTATTTCATGTTTCAGAGATGGTACATACCCATAAAACTGTTTGAACAATAGAGTTCTATGTTTAATAAAATAGCAAGGTCTGCTATCTCGTCTCACCAAGCCAGCTGCACTGATAAATTAACAGGTAAAGGATAAGCACCTCCAGTTCCAGTATCCTTCAATTGGGGCTGGAGATGTGATTCTGTATGACCTGTCGAAGTGTCGCCTAGCATGCAGATTCCCCTCTGCCCTTCACAGGCCTTCTCATTGTGTCACATACTATTCAGGTGGTGTCAATTGTTTGCAAATCATTGATAAATATATATAGCCCACTTACTCAGTCTTTTTACTTCCATTTAGTTGCCTACGATGGATACTCATCAATCAATTATTCGGAACAATCCTACAGTGGATCTCACCTAGGTGGAACTGGAAGTGGGACCTCGCTTATGAAGTTGTGATGCGTCCCCTGTTATTGCTGCATGTGTATATTCAGGTAAGACAACTAGTATGGCTACAATTATTTAACTTGGTAAGAAATAAATTAACTGCTACTGTTTTTATCTAGATAGTTCAGACTCTCAACCCGATATGACCTAGGTCATCTCATCATGGCAGCATTCCCCATAATGGTCAAGATAGTTAGAAAAGTATAAGCCTAGACTCTATAACTAGGTGCTACTATATCTGTAGTTTTAAGTTACACGCACATAAACAGGCTGCGGAAAACTACTTGAAGGCAGCAGTGCAAAGTAAAAGTAAAATAAACTGCTTCAATCATAAATTTAGATTATAAAAAATATTTCCCCCTTTATTTATTTATAAAGCAACCCACACTCTCCACGCAAACAACATGCCCACTCCTCTCCCAAACAAAACTGACCCTAGCCCCAAAACTCAAAATGTTAAACAAAGTCTCAAGAGTCCCACGCCCAACTCCCTTCCCACCCTCACTACCCCATCCCAACTAACAAAACATCCCTCTCACCAAAACCAAATATTAAAAAAGGGTTAGAAGACGGTAATATGGATGTCAGTATGGAGCTTGTCCATGCTCTGCTCAATTGAGGTGAGCCGGCACTCATTAGTCTCCATCCGCTGCAGGATGCGGCACAGTAATGGCCTGTTACCACTCTGGTGGGGGGCGGCAGTAGTTGGCAGGCAGTGGCGCCAGCGTGGGGATGGCCGGGAGGCTAGAGGCTGAGGGGTACCGGCTGCACTGGTGCCTGGGAGCTGAGCATTGATCTTCTTCTTCCAAGACTACCAGCCACCAGTATTCAGGCTGGATTCGATCCAGCCTCTTCCGCCGCAAACAGGCTGCTCTCTCCTGCCTGTCAGGTGGTCTGGCTGGACCAGCCAGAGCAGCTATATTGAGAAAAAAAAGACAAATTGAAAATAATGCTCTTTGCGAACAATCACAAATTTTAAATAACAGTGTGGCACAGTGGCAGTACATTGCTGGTCTCCTAGGGCCATTGGAATTTATTTGGTGTGATGATTATGATTAGGAGAATCACAAGGCCAAATTGATGTGGCAGAAAAGTAACAGACAGACTGGCAGAGAATAGCATCACAGGATTAAAAAACAGTGATTGGATCTTTTTTTTTTTAAGTCTTTATAGGTAACTATAATAAACAGAGTCAGACACTTTCAGTTGAAAAAGAAATCACTTCTCATTGATGAGTATGGCATTATGCACTATTATGGAGTACACGTTGTGTGTGGTGGTAAAATAAGGAAGCCATGATCATTGCTAACCAGTGTCTCTGCTAGTTTGCTACTGGCTGCAGCTGTAGTTGACAATGATCTCATTCTAATCGCCATGCTCGTCACCAAATGCATTTCTTTTTCCACCCTGCCTCCATAGAGGCTGATGAATAAGAGATGAGATACTACATCAGTCACACACCTCATGTATGAAATGCGAATATTAATATATTATCCTGTCTGCCGTAAGTATAGGTTGAGGAAAATTAATCTAATGGACCGCACTACAGGCCAATGAACAGATTATATAGATTTTATTAGGCACACTCATCACGGTGTATCCCGTATGCCAAACTTGATATCAGATCATGCACTTACTCCCACTTTCCTCTGTGGCTGCGTCCGCCACCATGTTTTCCAACAAATTCATGTGATGGGCAAGAACAAAGAAAAGGGAACTTGATTTTCTCTACTGCAGGGGGTAGGGTAGGGGGATTACACAGGTAGGTTAGAGCTTTTTTCTATATAATAGAGGGGCCCTTGCGAGAACCTGGCAGCCGTGAGCTAGACGTCTTTAGGCACAATGAGGGGAAGCACAACGGATTCGCGCTAGGAGAGCAGCCGGTAAAATAGCACAATATTTTTACCGTACATATGCCAGAGATGCAGGCCCCTTTATCGGTGGCAAGAGGGGGGACATCAGAGAACTGGCCGCTGCATAGTAGGACATCGGGAACACGGTGGTAGGAGGCAGCGATGGAGCTCCGACGCCGCAGGGAAGCTGGCGTCAGGACTGGGGCAGAGTCAGAACAAGTCAAGCAGGCAAGGTAAGAAAGGTCCAAGGATACCAAGGCTTAAACAGCGCTTTAATAAGCTGCTTTTATAGGAGAATGGAGACACACTCGAAGCTCTGGACCTCTTGGGCTTCATATAGGGATGCAAGTTAAAAGGGTAGAGAGTGTGTACTCCATGAGGGCTCACAAATATGCTTATCAGGATTAATATCCGTTCTTTCAAGTCGTCATATAGGGGACAAGACTATTCCAGGTTGCAGTGTAACATCTTTATTGTTTTTATAGTTGAACATGGACAGCCGACACGTGGGATTTAACCCGCAAAAAAACCCGAAGACTGAGGACAGGGAGCAGGGACCGAACTGCGCCATCAGCTCTGAAAAACTCACAGAAGAACCTTTTGCTTCTCGAATATTGAACCTAATGTACCTTGGATATCTTCAAAATTGGTAACAGAAACAATATATGTTATATATGTGAAAATAGCCTTGAGAAAGCCCCGGCGCAATTCGCCAAGAGGGGCGAAACACGTGTTGGCTGTCCATGTTCAACTATAAAAACAATAAAGATGTTACACTGCAACCTGGAATAGTCTTGTCCCCTATATGACGACTTGAAAGAACGGATATTAATCCTGATAAGCATATTTGTGAGCCCTCATGGAGTACACACTCTCTACCCTTTTAACTAAGAACAAGTCAAGGTCTGAAATTGAGGAGGCAGATGGAGCCCGGACAACTATAGTGGGAGCACTGAAGCAGAGTGAGCCAGGTGAGAGGGTGAGCCACCCACAGGAGGTGAGGTCAGGAGGTCCCTACCCCCCGCTTATGGAGAAAGGTATTGCCAAGGAAGGTGAGGCTGAAGATAAACCCTCCAGGTACACCTTGAGAACTAGGAACACTGGAGGAGGTAAGGCAAGCTTTTTATCTATTCCATCAGCGTCAGACTCCCTTCCAGGGATAGCAGAGGACGTAAAAGACACTGCTAAGGGGAGGCGAGGTCTGCAAGGATGAGGGAGCCTTCAGAGTAGGAGAGCAGAAAAATCTCCATCAAAAATAGCGGGAATAAAACAAAAACACTACAAGCATACCTATTAAAATCACACCGTCACTCAAATTATTCTTTCATGTCCTACCAAGTATGCAGAAGGCCGGCTCCGGGAGGGCAGTTCGTAAAAATGTAGGAGCAGATGCATTCAGTAGGGGGCTTAACTATGAGGGACTTGCAAGCAGTCTAAGCAGTGGTACAAGCAGATCTGACAGGTCCTCACAGCAGAACGAACCCAACCTTAATTCTGCAGTAACTCAAGAAGAAGCTGTTAAAGTCCCCATTAGTAACAGCTTCGATGCGTTGGCACTGACGGATGTTCCAGGAGAGTCCGAACAATTTAAAAATGGCCATAGTCAGAGAAGCATGAAAGTGGGAAAAATTGAGGTGACCCAGGTAAATTCAGAGGACTCACTGGCAAGCATCCTATTGGGTTTGAAAAACGAAATTAAGTACAGTTTTGAAGTCTCAGAAGTGAATCATGTAGGCATACAAGCCTCCTGCTTGGAGATAACACAAAAACTAGATCAGGTTACCCTTTGCACTAAGATGCTAGAAGAAGACATGGTAACAGGAAAGAAGACGTGACAAAGAATGAATCTGAGATTACTAAATTAGCCAAGCAATACCAAGATTAAGGAAAGATCTCGAGAGACTGGAAAACCATTTCCCAAGGAATAATCTGAGATTTCTGAATATTCCAGAAGCCGAGGAGGGATTGGATGTGAAAGCCTTTATAATTAGGCTGCTACGGAATACGATTTTGAAGGATAAGGAAGATATAAACTTTGAGCAGGAAATCCAAAGAGCGTACATAGAGCCCTTTTGCCGCAAACCCCAAAGAGTGAAACCCAGGAAGATCCTCGTGAATTTCCTCTCTTATACTATCAAAGAGGAAATTCATAGCAGGGCTCTAAAAAATGGTCCATATTCAGTAAATGGCTACTTATTGGTAATCAGGTCAGATTTATGTAAATCCACAGAACAGAGGCAATTTCTGCTCAGTTGAAGATGTTGAGTCACTAATCGATACTATAAAAAAGAGGTGAGACATGGAAAAGTGACTAACAGATGATTAATGTAATTTGGTTTCGGCTAAATGTGATAGTATGCTCTCTCCTTATCTTAGTGCTAGCTGAAGGTCCCTTAAATGGTGTGCTCATAAGGCATTTTTATGCCTAAAAAGAAAGGGAGGGTTCCCCAGGGTAGGTTCAGGGAGGAGGGGCGGGGTGGTGGCGTGGAGGCAGGGGCACAGGTGAGGAGCAGTGGGTTAGAAAAAAAAAGTCCTCAATCATTCAGTCAGGAGACCTTTATTGAGCCAGTGATGAAGCAGGAAGAGGAATTTGAGAGGAAGTATGATGGCCAACATTGATATAATGTGAATAGTCTTAGGTCAAATCCCAGACATAGGGTAGTGTTGAGGTATCTGGAAGAAAGTCAGGCGCAAATCATGGTTTTACAGGAGACACATTTGCTAGCAAGTGAGAGTAAGGATTTGTTTGGCAGGTGTCGGTGGGTTCAGAAATGTGCAGTCTCTGACCAAGCACAATGCTGCAAGGGTGTTGCAATTTTAATCAGAAGAGGCAGTGAGATTGAGCTTAAGTTCTGAAGTACGGATATCTCCGGTTGATGGGTCTTAGCAGGTATGAAATGGGTAGATAGTGAATTTCCATGTGTCAGTTTCTATGGACCTAATGAGGAAGACCCAAAGTACATTATAGAGTTGGAACTGAGATTAGTTGATATATCAGCCCCAGTGATTGTGGGGGGGACTTTAATATCCTGTTAGATCGTGTACTGGACCGATCTATATGGAGGGATAGTGCCCCGGTGTCTAGAAGGAGACATGCCTTCAAAAGCTTAATGCAAGATCTTGGGTTAGTAGATGCTTGGAGGCATATGAGAGGGAAGGCGAGAGGGTATACCTACCACAGTCAAAAATATTGCCACTTTTTTAGACTGGACTATTTTCTGGTTGAAACATGTTTAGCGTCTAATATTAAAAAGATTATACACCATCCAGCCCACATTTTTGTTCATTCAGTGGTTATTATGACATTACAGGCCCCTGGACTACACCCCAATAGGAGGTGGACAATAAAACACGCCCTTTTATTAGATGAGGAGGTGGTGCTTGCCTTGAAAAAGTCTGCATCAGAATACTTTATGATCAATAAAGACACTGCCTCCCCGGGAATAGTGTGGGATGCTTTTAAAGCACATATACAGGGTTTTAAAAAAAGTCTTGGATGTGCTAAAGTTAGAGATGAGAGTATGGAAAGAGAAGTGAGTAACCTTGAGGCAGCTTTGCAATCTATAAATGAGGGAGAAGAAAGGGAGGGGATGGTAAGAAGATTAGAAGAGGCCCAATTGAATTATAAGATAAGGCTGGAGTCACAGTGTAAGGCAAGGTGGCAGGCAGCGAACGTAAGGGATTTCGAATATGGAGAAAAAAACAGGGGCACTATTGGCCTGGAAGGTCAGGGTCAAAAGAACCAGAAATGAGATCAATGAGCTGAGGGGGCCCTCAGGGGAGGTTTTAGACAATTGCGAAGGAATGCAGAATCACATAGTAGC
Organism: Lissotriton helveticus; assembly: GCF_964261635.1. Taxonomy (NCBI): domain Eukaryota; kingdom Metazoa; phylum Chordata; class Amphibia; order Caudata; family Salamandridae; genus Lissotriton; species Lissotriton helveticus. The sequence goes on from NW_027611959.1 coordinate 522,354, forward strand.
ACTCTTCTCACAGCTTTATAGGGAAGACACTATTCCCGAACCCCTACAGCTTAAAGATTGGCTGAGGGCAATTGGTCTACATATATTCACTGGCAAAGAGGAGAAAACGATGGGAGCTCTAATTACCCAGGAAGAGATCAGGGGGCAATTAAGAGAACAAAGAATGGGAAGGCCGCTGGCTTTGATACCATCCCCGCAAAAGGTTATAAATTATTAATAGAGTAAGTCCTGCCAGTTTGGAAGAACCTGTTCAACATGGTCTATATGGGGGAGACGCAGGTTCCAGAATCATGGAAAGAAGCATCCATAGTCTTCATCTTAAAACCAGCCAAAGACCCCGGGAAAGCAGAGTCATACAGACCGATCTCCCTGCTGAATGCGGACTACAAGATCTTGGTCAGCATTCTAGTAGGGAGGTTGGCTAAACAGGCTCCCCATTTATCCCTGTTGATCAAAAAGGATTTCTTCCTGGGAAGCAGATCCATGCATTGACCCAGCAATTAATGCTAGAATAGACCTGGCCACATGAAGGTCGGTACCCTTGGCGGTAGTTACATTGGATGTCGCCAAGTCTTTCTACCGTGTTTGTTGGGGCTATTTATGGAAAGTATTGGAAGTTATGGCATTTAGGCCACGCTTTATAACAACACTAAAAGCTTTATATGATCCTAAAACAGCTAGAATTCATCTCAATGATTCTCTCACTAAGAGTCTCCTGATTTTTAGGGGCACGCGGCAGGGGTGCCCCATCTCGCCATTATTGTTCAATAATTATATCGAACCATTCGCCCAGAAACTATGTCGGGACTATCAGGTAATTGCTTTAAGTGCAGGTGCATATACAACGAAAATTGTGTTATATGCAGAAGATCTTGTCATCTTTACGGCAGATCCGGTTTTAACTATTCCCAGAGTGGAATTTTTAGCTAAAGAGTTTGGGGCACTATCCGGATATTTGGTCAACGCGAAAACTGGGATACTGTGTTGGAATGTTCCAGATTGGAAGGGAGATGTTCCGAGCGAGATTAGATATCTGGGAATCAACATCATTAACTCATTGAAGGGAATTCCTCAGCTCAATTTAGAGAGGATAGCGAAAGAAATGGACAAGTCACTCGCCAGGTGGAAGAATCTCCCGTTGTCATTGTATGGGAGAGTAAATTTAATTAAAATGGTGTTATCACCCAAGCTGACATATCTTTTTAATTTTATCCCTCTGACGTTTCCCAAAGGTATGATTGATAAACTACAGGGGACATTGGTTAGCTTTGTCTGGGCATCTAGAGGGGCTAGACTCGTCTGGAAGAAATTGAGGCATAAGTTGGAGAAGGGCAGGTTGCGTCTTCCTGATTTAAGACTATATTGCATGGCTTTCCAGTTGAAAAACTGCAGAATACTCTTAGGCAAACCGGGGCCCTTGGTATGAGGTAGGCTGTTGGAGGAAATGGTAAAGGAGTGGGGCTCTAAAGGGTTTCTCTACAAGTTTGGGGCAAGGAAATTCTTCAAAAAAGTTAGACTGAAGGCAGCACTTACTCTATGGTTAGGGATAAGGAAGATACTTGGAACCTGTTATTTCTCAGACTTCTCACCAATCTGGGATTCAAGATCGGTTAAGTATACCACTAAGGAGAGCAGGAATTGAAGTGTGGGGGGATCTCCTGATGATGCAGGAAGTGGTGCCATTGGAAATCTTGTTAGCAAAAACGGGTGATTCCCTCTCAAGATTCAAATACCTGCAGTTGCTATCTTGGGTGGAGGCTAATAGAAGGGAGATTGGTGGAGTGTGGGAATTTGAAACAGAATTACAGAATAAGGCACCTAGAAGTAAGGAAGTCGCCGATTGGTATTGGACTCTGTTGCTCTCGGAAGATAAGAAGCAAAAACCCCTATTAGTTCAAGTTCAAGTTCAAGTTCAGGCATTTATAAAGCGCACTACTCACCCAGAGGGTCTCAAGGCGCTAGAGGGAGGGGTTCATTGTTTATCAAATAGCCAAGTTTTCAGTTCTTTTCTGAAGGAGATGTGATTCTGAGTAAGGCGGAGATGGGTGGGTAGTGAGTTCCAGGTCTTGGCAGCCAGGAAGGAGAAGGATCTGCCACCCATGGTGGTTTTTCGGATGCGCGGGACTGCGGCGAGGGCTTGAATGGATGATCTTAGTTGGCGGGTGGGATAGTAGAAGGATAGTCGGGAGTTGAGGCATTCTGGTCCTAGATTATAAAGGGCCTTGTGTGCGTGGGTAAGAAGGCGGAAAGTAATTCTTTTGTAGACGGGAAGCCAGTGGAGGTTTTTTAAGTGACCGGTGATGTGCTCTCGGCGCGGGATGTCTAATATGAGTCTCGCTGATGCGTTTTGGATGCGCTGGAGCTTTTTCTGCAATTTTGTTGTAATTCCGGCGTAGAGAGTGTTGCCATAGTCCAGTCGACTCGTGACCAGTGCATGGGTGACAGTCTTTCTTGTTTCGAGGGGGATCCAGCGGAAGATCTTTTTGAGAATGCGAAGGACGTTGAAGCAGGAGGACAATACGGCGTTGACTTGTCTGGACATTGAGAGAGAGGAGTCTAGAATGAAGCCAAGGTTACGTGCATGGTCAGTGGGTGTGGGCGCTGATCCCAGAGCGGAAGGCCACCAAGAGTCGTCCCAAGCTCAGGGGGAGGATCCAAGGATGAGCACCTCAGTTTTGTCTGAGTTGAGTTTTAAGCGGCTCTGTTTCATCCATTCGGCTACTTCTTTCATACCTTCGTGAAGGTTGTCCTTGGCGGTGTTGGGGTCTTTGGTGAGGGAAAGTATCAGCTGGGTGTCGTCGGCGTAGGAGATGATGTTGAGGTTGTGTCGACGTGCGATGGGGGCGAGGGGACTCATGTAGACGTTGAAGAGGGTGGGACTGAGTGAGGAGCCTTGAGGTACGCCGCAGATGACTTCGGTGGGCTCTGAGTAGAAAGGGGGGAGTCGGACTCTCTGTGTTCTCCCGGTTAGGAACGAGATGATCCAGTCCAAGGCTTTTCCTTGTATGCCGATGTTGTTGAGGCGTTGTATGAGGGTGTTGTGACAGACAGTGTCGAAGGCGGCGGAGAGGTCGAGAAGAATGAGGGCCACTGTTTCACCGTTGTCCAGGAGTGCTCGGATGTCGTCGGTCGCCGCAATGAGGGCGGTCTCGGTGCTGTGTTTGGCTCTAAAGCCGTTCTGTGAGGGATCCAGGGAGTTGTTGGATTCAAGGAAGGCTGCGAGTTGGCTGTTGACGGCTTTCTCGATGACTTTGGCCGGGAAAGGGAGGAGGGAGATGGGTCGGTAGTTTTTCAGTTCTGATGGGTCTGCTGTTGGTTTTTTCAGAAGGGCGCTGAGTTCGGCGTGTTTCCATATTTCTGGAAAGGTGGCTGAGCTGAAGGAGCAGTTGATGACATCGCGGAGTTAGGGAGCGATGATGGAGTCAGCTTTGTTGAAGATGTAGTGGGGGCAGGGGTCAGAAGGTGAGCCAGAGTGGATTGAGTTCATGAGGCGAATGGTATCTTCAATGGTGATTGGGTTCCAGGAATTGAGGTAGTTAGTTGGAGGGGTGGGATCAGAAGGGGGTGGGGTGAGTTGGTCATTGGGAGTGTTCTTGAAGCTGTTGTGGATGTCGGCAATTTTGTTGTAGAAGAAGGAGGATAGCGCATTGCAGAGGTCTTGGGATTTAGTGATGTCGTTGGATGCTGCGGGAGGGTTGGTGAATTCTTTGACGATATTGAAGAGTTCCTTGCTGTTATGAGAATTGTTGGCGAGACGGTCCTTAAATGCTGATTTCTTGGCGGATCAAATCAGTTGATGGTGTTTGCGGGTGGCTGTCTTGAGGGAGGTCATGTTGTCTGAGGTTGGTTCTTTTCTCCAATTCTTCTCCAGGGTGCGGCATGTCTTCTTGGATTTTTTAAGGTCATCATTGAACCAGGGAGCCTTTTTGCTGAATGATTTCAACTGGTGTTTTTTCAGGGGTGCTAGTTCGTCCGCACTGTGTGTAATCCATTGCCTGAGGTTTGTGGCCGCTTGGTCTGGGTCCGTTGTTAGGGTGGGAGTGTTTTGGCTGAGGGATGCGAGGAGTTGGTCGGTGGTGATTTTGTTCCAATTTCTTCGGGGAATGGGTTGTGGACGGTTGTGGGTCAGGGTTGTTTTGTAGCTGAAGTGAACACAGCTGTGATCCGTCCAGTGGAGAGCTGTAGTGTGATCGAAGGAGATGTGCTTGCTGGAGGTGAAGATAGGGTCGAGCGTGTGTCCGGCTGAGTGAGTGGGGGTGTCAACAAGTTGTTTGAGTCCGAGATTGGACAGGTTGTCCAGGAGGGTGGTGGTGTTGTTGTCGAGAATGTTGTCAAGGTGGTAGTTGAAGTCTCCTAGAAGAATGTAGTTCTCGGAGGCGAGGGCGTGCGGGCTGACGAAGTCAGTGATGTCGTCGCTGAATTGAGATCGGGTGCCTGGGGGCCTGTAGATGAGGGTTCCTCTAAGGGTGGTCCTGGGGTCGGTGTGGATCTGAAAGTGGAGGTGTTCGGCGGTTGCAAGATTGTCGTCAGAGCTGGTTGTAATTTTGATGGTGTTTCTATGGACGATGGCGATGCCTCCTCCAGTTTTTTTAATGGTGCGGTCTTTTCGAATGATCTTGTAAGTGTCCGGTATGGCTATGGCGATGTCGGGGGCAGAAGATGCGTTCATCCAAGTTTCAGTGAGGAAGGCGATGTCAGGTGACACAGTGTCGATTAGGTCCCAGAGTTCGGTTGCGTGTCTGTGGACCGAGCGGGTGTTCAGTAGGATGCATTTCAAGTCGTTGGGTTCGGAGCTGAGTGTGGAGGAAGTGTGTTTGGTGAGGGTCCTGAGGCAGTTGAACTTACAGGAGTGGCAGGAGAATGGGCCGTGGGTACGTCCTGGGGTAGCTACGCAGCATAGTGGGGTGCGTCCTGCGTTGAAGGCGAGGAGAGTAGCGGCATCATAAGTTACTCTGGGGGGTTGGGAGCGGCATAGGGCAGGGGGTCTGGCGCTGGTCGTGGTCCAGGCGCGGACGGGCGCAGACGGGCTTACCTTTGGCGCACCTTCGGCGAGGCCGTAGCGCATGGACGCTGCGCGTTGGGACATCTGCTTTAAATGGATAGTGGAGGGGGCGGAGCGTGGGCGGGTCAGCTGGGAGGCGGTAGCGGGGAGGCGGGCCAGGGGAAAGCACAACAACAAAATGGTGGGAGGGATAGGAATCGAAACCAACACAGTACAATGCCAGCTATGAAGGAATGCACTGTAAGCAGTGAAAGCGCAAAGGACTGAATACTGCTGCGAATATGTAAAAAGCGCTAGAGGGAGGGGTTCATTGTTTATCAAATAGCCAAGTTTTCAGTTCTTTTCTGAAGGAGATGTGATTCTGAGTAAGGCGGAGATGGGTGGGTAGTGAGTTCCAGGTCTTGGCAGCCAGGAAGGAGAAGGATCTGCCACCCATGGTGGTTTTTCGGATGCGCGGGACTGCGGCGAGGGCTTGAATGGATGATCTTAGTTGGCGGGTGGGATAGTAGAAGGATAGTCGGGAGTTGAGGCATTCTGGTCCTAGATTATAAAGGGCCTTGTGTGCGTGGGTAAGAAGGCGGAAAGTAATTCTTTTGTAGACGGGAAGCCAGTGGAGGTTTTTTAAGTGACCGGTGATGTGCTCTTGGCGCGGGATGTCTAATATGAGTCTCGCTGATGCGTTTTGGATGCGCTGGAGCTTTTTCTGCAATTTTGTTGTAATTCCGGCGTAGAGAGTGTTGCCATAGTCCAGTCGACTCGTGACCAGTGCATGGGTGACAGTCTTTCTTGTTTTGAGGGGGATCCAGCGGAAGATCTTTTTGAGAATGCGAAGGACGTTGAAGCAGGAGGACAATACGGCGTTGACTTGTCTGGACATTGAGAGAGAGGAGTCTAGAATGAAGCCAAGGTTACGTGCATGGTCAGTGGGTGTGGGCGCTGATCCCAGAGCGGAAGGCCACCAAGAGTCGTCCCAAGCTCAGGGGGAGGATCCAAGGATGAGCACCTCAGTTTTGTCTGAGTTGAGTTTTAAGCGGCTCTGTTTCATCCATTCGGCTACTTCTTTCATACCTTCGTGAAGGTTGTCCTTGGCGGTGTTGGGGTCTTTGGTGAGGGAAAGTATCAGCTGGGTGTCGTCGGCGTAGGAGATGATGTTGAGGTTGTGTCGACGTGCGATGGGGGCGAGGGGACTCATGTAGACGTTGAAGAGGGTGGGACTGAGTGAGGAGCCTTGAGGTACGCCGCAGATGACTTCGGTGGGCTCTGAGTAGAAAGGGGGGAGTCGGACTCTCTGTGTTCTCCCGGTTAGGAACGAGATGATCCAGTCCAAGGCTTTTCCTTGTATGCCGATGTTGTTGAGGCGTTGTATGAGGGTGTTGTGACAGACAGTGTCGAAGGCGGCGGAGAGGTCGAGAAGAATGAGGGCCACTGTTTCACCGTTGTCCAGGAGTGCTCGGATGTCGTCGGTCGCCGCAATGAGGGCGGTCTCGGTGCTGTGTTTGGCTCTAAAGCCGTTCTGTGAGGGATCCAGGGAGTTGTTGGATTCAAGGAAGGCTGCGAGTTGGCTGTTGACGGCTTTCTCGATGACTTTGGCCGGGAAAGGGAGGAGGGAGATGGGTCGGTAGTTTTTCAGTTCTGATGGGTCTGCTGTTGGTTTTTTCAGAAGGGCGCTGAGTTCGGCGTGTTTCCATATTTCTGGAAAGGTGGCTGAGCTGAAGGAGCAGTTGATGACATCGCGGAGTTAGGGAGCGATGATGGAGTCAGCTTTGTTGAAGATGTAGTGGGGGCAGGGGTCAGAAGGTGAGCCAGAGTGGATTGAGTTCATGAGGCGAATGGTATCTTCAATGGTGATTGGGTTCCAGGAATTGAGGTAGTTAGTTGGAGGGGTGGGATCAGAAGGGGGTGGGGTGAGTTGGTCATTGGGAGTGTTCTTGAAGCTGTTGTGGATGTCGGCAATTTTGTTGTAGAAGAAGGAGGATAGCGCATTGCAGAGGTCTTGGGATTTAGTGATGTCGTTGGATGCTGCGGGAGGGTTGGTGAATTCTTTGACGATATTGAAGAGTTCCTTGCTGTTATGAGAATTGTTGGCGAGACGGTCCTTAAATGCTGATTTCTTGGCGGATCAAATCAGTTGATGGTGTTTGCGGGTGGCTGTCTTGAGGGAGGTCATGTTGTCTGAGGTTGGTTCTTTTCTCCAATTCTTCTCCAGGGTGCGGCATGTCTTCTTGGATTTTTTAAGGTCATCATTGAACCAGGGAGCCTTTTTGCTGAATGATTTCAACTGGTGTTTTTTCAGGGGTGCTAGTTCGTCCGCACTGTGTGTAATCCATTGCCTGAGGTTTGTGGCCGCTTGGTCTGGGTCCGTTGTTAGGGTGGGAGTGTTTTGGCTGAGGGATGCGAGGAGTTGGTCGGTGGTGATTTTGTTCCAATTTCTTCGGGGAATGGGTTGTGGACGGTTGTGGGTCAGGGTTGTTTTGTAGCTGAAGTGAACACAGCTGTGATCCGTCCAGTGGAGAGCTGTAGTGTGATCGAAGGAGATGTGCTTGCTGGAGGTGAAGATAGGGTCGAGCGTGTGTCCGGCTGAGTGAGTGGGGGTGTCAACAAGTTGTTTGAGTCCGAGATTGGACAGGTTGTCCAGGAGGGTGGTGGTGTTGTTGTCGAGAATGTTGTCAAGGTGGTAGTTGAAGTCTCCTAGAAGAATGTAGTTCTCGGAGGCGAGGGCGTGCGGGCTGACGAAGTCAGTGATGTCGTCGCTGAATTGAGATCGGGTGCCTGGGGGCCTGTAGATGAGGGTTCCTCTAAGGGTGGTCCTGGGGTCGGTGTGGATCTGAAAGTGGAGGTGTTCGGCGGTTGCAAGATTGTCGTCAGAGCTGGTTGTAATTTTGATGGTGTTTCTATGGACGATGGCGATGCCTCCTCCAGTTTTTTTAATGGTGCGGTCTTTTCGAATGATCTTGTAAGTGTCCGGTATGGCTATGGCGATGTCGGGGGCAGAAGATGCGTTCATCCAAGTTTCAGTGAGGAAGGCGATGTCAGGTGACACAGTGTCGATTAGGTCCCAGAGTTCGGTTGCGTGTCTGTGGACCGAGCGGGTGTTCAGTAGGATGCATTTCAAGTCGTTGGGTTCGGAGCTGAGTGTGGAGGAAGTGTGTTTGGTGAGGGTCCTGAGGCAGTTGAACTTACAGGAGTGGCAGGAGAATGGGCCGTGGGTACGTCCTGGGGTAGCTACGCAGCATAGTGGGGTGCGTCCTGCGTTGAAGGCGAGGAGAGTAGCGGCATCATAAGTTACTCTGGGGGGTTGGGAGCGGCATAGGGCAGGGGGTCTGGCGCTGGTCGTGGTCCAGGCGCGGACGGGCGCAGACGGGCTTACCTTTGGCGCACCTTCGGCGAGGCCGTAGCGCATGGACGCTGCGCGTTGGGACATCTGCTTTAAATGGATAGTGGAGGGGGCGGAGCGTGGGCGGGTCAGCTGGGAGGCGGTAGCGGGGAGGCGGGCCAGGGGAAAGCACAACAACAAAATGGTGGGAGGGATAGGAATCGAAACCAACACAGTACAATGCCAGCTATGAAGGAATGCACTGTAAGCAGTGAAAGCGCAAAGGACTGAATACTGCTGCGAATATGTAAAAAGCGCTACCAAATGCAGTTATGTTCAAGCGCTACCCAAATGAGCCAAGCACAAAGCGCTATGAAATTCCACACGAGGGCTGATTGAAGGTGCCTCAGCTGTGGGCAAATGCAGCTACGTTAAAGCGCCACTACAATGGGCAAAGCACAAAGCGCTATGAAATTCCACACGAGGGCTGATTGAAGGTGCCTCAGCTGTGGGCAAATGCAGTTACGTTAAAGCGCCACTACAATGAGCAAAGCACAGAGCGCTATGAGTCAGTGAAGCCAAAGAGTCACAAGAGCTACGATACAACACACGAGGGCTGATTGAAATCGCTTCAGCTGTGGGCGCTGGAAAGAGGATTGCAAGCAGGAGCCAGGGAGCGTGGGGGAGCAACCGTTCGGGACGAGGTACAGGCGGTCACCGCCTATTAGTGATCTGGGAAGGGGCAAATCAGATGACAGAGCCTCAGAGAATTTGGAAGCTTTAATTTAAACTACTTTATAAGGTGGTTAAACCAGCCAACCTGAGAAGAAATCACTTCTTTACAGTTAACAGGCTTTATTGGACCCCCCCCCCCAGAAACTTGAAAAATTGATATCAGCTCCAAATCCAAGATGCCATAGATGCGGTGCTATGTGCCGACGATCTACACATGTGCTTTTTAATGCCCCCAATTCCAGGAGTATCAGCACACGGTCGAGAAAGTAATTAATGACATTTTGCAGGCCAATATAAAATGAGCTTAACACTGATACTGATAGGGCTGGAAGACCAGCCTACTCCGTTCCTATCGGCAAATAAGCGGGATCTATTTTTTTTATATTATTCTCCTTGTCAGGAGAGAGATCTGCAAGAGATGGACAGACCCCATTTCACCTTGTGGTCTTAATTGGCTCCAGGCAGTTAAAACTACCTACAAAATGGATGCAGGAATTGAGGATGGTCCACCTGGGACGATTATTTGAGCTGGAGTGGAATAGTAATAACTTAACTTTGTCGTCCTATGATTACACCTGCGTGGAACCAATAACCAGGTAACTGGATGGACTGTATTGCCGGGCTAGGTGTTTAATTGCAATTGGGGGGGTATCGATTCAGTGTGGCCCCCCCTAACAACAGGACCGGCTGCCCGTAAATCAGATCCAATAAATCCTTGGCCTGGCGTACAGGCCGGTTTCAGCCTTCCTGGTCCACAAGATAGTTAATACACGCAATTGAAATGTTGCAGCAGCAGTCTATTTTCACCAATAGCTGGCTGCTGTAACATTTCAAATGTATGCCAGTTCCTCCTTTCTCCGGTACTTCAGCCGTGCATGTCTAGCATGCGTACCTTAAGCCCCAAGCCCGCTCATATAAACATGTGTGTGCCCTAGTTAATGTGCGTTACACACCAAGGCGGAGCAGGGCCTTCCCAAACCAAAGAGGAGAGCTGGGGAGCTGCTTGCGGACACACAGACGATTTGGAAAGTGGTATACTGCACTGAGTGCTGCGCATGCTTTGTGCTTTAACTGCAAGTCTTGGTGGGCCCCACAGAGGTTTTCTCTAACTGCAGCAACAAGCAGTGAGTTAGTTAGTTTACTTTTTGTGCTAATTAAGAGGGTCAGATGGGCCTTTCAGAGAGTAGAGGTGACTGGCCCCGAATCAGTGTCAGATAAACGATTGCATAATACTTGTTAATGGATTAAAATACTGCTGCAGAAACAAAATTGAGAGGATTATTTTTTGGGGAGATGAATAAGAATTTTTATTTCAGCTATTCATGGGGTGATGTTGAGTGAAGAACTCCGTGTTGTTTTGCAGAGTTCTGTTTTGCTAGCGTTTCCACATATATTTAAACTGTTCTTGGTGTATATCAAAACTGTAATACAGTTTTCTATCACTGGCATTTTCGAAACTTTTCCATCATTATGTTCCATGACAGAAATGGTATATAGCTGAAGTTTGTTTAAAGGATTCATTATTTGTTTTCCCAATCATGTTTTTAAAGTAACCACACTTACCCAATTTCTGACATGAAACTAGAGAATGGTAAAGTTCTGAAAAATTCCACAATCAAAGCAAACTGTAAAATAGTGTTGACGGGCATCAGGCAACATATTCATTACACTAGCCATAACACATTTGTGAGGCCTCCAAGTTATAAGCTGGAATATACTACCACGGTCTTCTATCCTCCAGAGGTTGATACATTTAGCCCCTATATATTTGGTAGCCATGCTATCTGGTTTGTGTAGAGTTAGAGTTGGCAAAATTGCACTACCCAGCTCTGTAACAAAACAAGTTTTTTATTGTCAAAAGAAAATACCCTCTGTAAAATTTGAACATGCGTGAGAGGCTCACTAACACTGCCCAACACCTGTATAGCGTTGGCCATGAAATAAGATTGGTGATACATGGGAACGCAAGGTAGAAGAATCTTTCCATGTGTGGCAGTAGTAAATAACTATACAGTTTAATAAAAAAAATAAAAAGCTTGTATTTCAGACCAAAATTGTATTTTGCTTTATGAAAGCATTCACCTTGGGATTTTCATAACTGAATTTATTTTTCTAAAATTAATTATAGGGCTGTATTAAGTAGCAATATTCATGTATTTTCATAAAGTGAAAAACGTATGTCTGGGTAAAAAATGGAAAGTTACACAAATATATATAATGACAGTATTTGTTTGATAATCACTATTGCTGTCTGCAGCTCTACTCTTTCTGGACCCAGAAATGTGTGCATTATTTATTTTTCTACCTCATACCCTCAAATAATATTTTGAGTTATACAATGTGACTCGGAGGAGCAGTAAACAAACATACTAAGACAATGGCTGGCCATGTGAAAGTCATGCTCTTAGACTGGCTGTATTATATATGGCATTTTAGACCTCAGGCACATTGTGCTACACATGTATCACTTTACCCCATGTTTTTAGGGCGAGTAAACCCCGAACACAACTATGGTGGGTCAGTCACACCAATTGCTTGTCACCCTGAAACTGCTGGTATATTTTGGGAGTCTAGCTTTGTTGCTTTTTGTAAGAACAGTGGTTTACAAAACTCCATTTGGTGTGTGTTTTGTGAAAACATACGGGAGTAAATATCCTCAAGCTGAACAGGATGTCAGGCTTGTTTGCTATATTTGCTCCATCCAATTCAGGGTCAATATTTATCTCTCATCACTTTCAAAGATTACTAGCCACCATTACTTGTAGGTGACCTTCCTACTGCACCGGAAACCATATGGTTCACTTGCAGAGCTCATTTACTTTGCTAAAGGTTGCATTGTGATCTGGTCATTGGTCAAGGCATGATGTTATGTGCGCATTGTAAGCCTGCCTGCAGAGCTGGTGACTTTTAGTTAGATTAAGAGTAACAAAAGACGGGCTGAGCCTGAGTGCCAAGGCAAGGGTGTGTGTGAACATGATCCTGCTCGACTCTGCCTATATAGCCTGTTATCATCAAAGACTACTGAAGAGGCCAACCCTTCCAGTGTCACCGGGCCCTGTTCCCGACAACTGACATCATCCCTGAGGAGAGTATGTGTGCGCTCCTCTATTTCTGTAGTGAGTAAAGTCCACCAGTGACAGCCACATTCCTTCTTACTCTGCCTGTGAGCTGTCTCTGTCTGGGCCACCAGGACAACAGGAGATACACATGGATATGCAGTCAGGCAATTCACAGATCTTGATCATAACCTCACCCAGCAAGGGTGTGTCCACTCCGAAAACTTGACTACCTAGTTTGCAGCTGAGTCAGTGCATCTGGGACTGGAGCTGGATGGACACCTCTACCAAAATGTCTGGACCAGATCCAGGACCACCTTATTATGAGTGAAATGACCTGCTGCCCACAACCAGCCGAAGTGAGAGGGGAGAATAAATGCTTATGAAGTAATGCCTGATGGGTTTCACATTCCTATTTTGGGCCTATTTGTGTTCGGTTATGATAAGTTTTATCCTCCACCCAATGCCTCTCTTGATTCTACCTTTGATTTAACCAGCTAATAAGCATTGCAAACTAGCAAGGATTGTATTGTTTGTATGTGTCACACAGGATTGACTTTTTACACAGCCAGCAAGCAGGAAGACAAATATAGAATACCAGGACAAAAGAAAAAGGCGGTAATGCCAAAGAACCAGTAACACTGAGATAAAGAGGCGCTAAGCGTACAATGGTCGAGGAAGAGGCATGAGGTTGAATCACAACTAGGCAACCTTGGTATTCAGCAGCCTCAGCTTTCAGCAGCCCAGATGGCTGGCTTCCAAGAAAAACATTGGCCCCTTGCACTTATTTTGTTAACAAATTACACAGATGATAAAGAAATACTAACTGAAACACTTTCACAAAATGTGTCTAGTCTCACACATGGAGACTTTGCTTTTAATGAATCCATTTTTAATTTCAGTGTTCTTTGATATCATTGGTGGAAGGTGTTAATCTGGCCCTGCAAGCTATAGACAAGCTATGTTACGTAAAGCAGATCCACTTGATGAAATAAGAGAGCCTCCTCAGACACCACCTCTTCCCAGCCACCGGCTGCTTTATTATGGACAAGCAATAACACTTGTGTTAGGATTACTTCTTGAATAACAATAACATGAAGAAGACATTGCTTGTTAGTAGTTAATGGCGAGTGGGATTCACATTAAAGTCAATATTTCTGTGAGTGAGCATCTTCCCTGATTGGTGCATACATGATGGATTATGTTAGTGCCATTTTGGTAGCACACCATCTGCTAGAAAATGTACCCTTTCGCTCCATTTATTAACCCTTTATTTATTAACACTTTTTCATGGTGGAACTCCCAACAACCGACAGTCATCTCCTGAGGTCCGTTCTCACTTACTATTGGCACCAAAACCAGGCAAATCTCATAAAGCTTCTAAATGTATGTCCTCTTTAATGTCACCTGGCAACGGGGTGTGTGTTTTCCTCTGTTTTAGCCCCCCTGTCTTAGAATGGCATTACAGCTTTTGGTACTTATAAGGCTCTCTGTTTCGTGGACCGGTAAATCAGGGCTGATGCTTTTTATAACCGATTGGTGAGAAGCACAGTGAAGTTAAATGAGAAAGACAAGTGGTGACATTGACCTTGAAAAGCATGTGGGAGCTACTGAACATAAGGGAAGGAAGGCTATGTGTTAAAAAGAAAGAAAATATGGAGATACAAGTGAAGGGGAGATAGATGTAAAGAAGCTGATAGAGAGTAACATTCTTTAATTGGTCAAACGGGGACAGTGTTTGTGCCAAGTGGTTGTATTAATCACATTATATTTGAGAATACAATCCCTTTAGGTAGGCAGTCTTCTGACTTTATCATTTTTTTGCGTAAGGAGGTATTTTTAGAGCCAATGAGAGTCTGCTAAGATCTTTCATGAGTTTGAATCTCTGGTAGGCCAACTCAGCCTCTTATCCTTCTGAGACCAAAAGATTGACTACCATTAATGTGAATACAATTAATGTCTGTCATTTACAATCAGCATTACTGTGCTTGCTATGTCATTCAACTTTGTTCATCCCTAAAATGGCTTGCCAGACTGGTAACCCAGTACTTTAATACATACACAGCAAGAACTTGTGTTGAATCACTGTCTCACAGACTCAAGCCTTTGGGTCCACCAAGCCATTTCTCCTTCCCCTGTCGATAAAAGGAGCACAAATGAGATGAGTAACAATACATAGTTGCCATCATTGCCAATACACCACACCACAGGCAGCGATCAAGCGCTTTAAAAAATAAACATTTTGTTCTATTAAATATATTTATCTGCCCTATCCTGATTTTCATTTCTGCTTCCTGAGGATCTCAGAGTGTCCTTCTATATCACAGTGGACATTCGCTTTTATAGTGCCCTTTCTGCATTTTTCTCCTATCACTCCAAATGTGTGACATTGTGCAGAAGCGCCTTGGCTGTGCAGGTCCTCGGAGTGACACTCAAAACAACTGCACATCTGATGGGCTAGTGGTCCAGGGTCGAACTGTCACAATTGAACCATTTGTATTCTTTGGAACACTGAGGCACTAATGGTTTGTAAAAGAGAAGACTCCAGAAAACATGTCAGACAGCTCTCCACAGCACTCCAAAGCCAAAGACGGGACTTGTGCCACACGAGTGTAACTGAGAAGCCAGAGCCTATAAAGAATCTAATTATGTGATTCAAGCCATGTGGCGATAGGCTGTATTACAAGCATTAATCTGTCAGTCGCGGTATAACTGTGAGGTAGGGCCTGCCAGACAGTGGGAGACAAGTGGAGGAAAGTGATCCAGAAGGCAGCTACAGAGAGACATGGTAGCAAAGTGAGTATATAAACAAGGTTGAATGCTGCTGGTGTGTGTGCTTGTGTATGTTAGAAAGTGCATAAGTGTGTGTTTGCATTGTGTACATGCTTGAGGAAGAATATGTAATTTGTCCACCACTCACAACCAGATGATTTCACTCCTGTTGTAATGGTAAGTCTAATATACAGGTGGTGATTCTTTGCTAATTGTGGGAATCTATGGCATGATGATGCCTACCCATTTTATTATGCTGACCCTGGCCATAATGTAGTGAAGGTAATTTTTGTCATATTATGGGCACACAATGCATGACAATCATATAACAAGGGCCCAGATATATTATGACCATCCTTTGCATGACATACTGTCAAATGGACACGTTAGGTACAATCTATCCATTTGTAGTACTAGTACTTGAACATGTTTGATGACATTCACACCAAACACACATTTCCTGGAAATAAAGAACATGAAGGATGTAAATTATTTTTTTAACTACTGATAACTTGTTTGGGGGAACTGAGACTATTTTTCTAAAACTAAAATCTTGCAATTGTTGGTGTCTCCTTTCTTCAGAATATTCATGAAAGTTGTAAAGGGTACCGGCATGGTTGTTTGAGGACTTGCAATATTTGATCAGTTTGGGATCTTTACAGACCTGTTTATTGATGCTCACTGATAAGGTACTATCACATACACTGGAACCCGCAGGAGCTGGCACTGGTGTGTATCAATTCCAAAAACGTTTGTCTATTATGGTTAGGTCATATATAGAACTGATATCGAACCATAAAAAGTGTACACTGATGTTTTTGGCTATAATTGTTTTAAAACATATATTTTACTCTTGGATTCCTTAAAGTACTAAATCCTGGCCTATAAATTTGCCTGTTAAATCTATTCCATTTTCATGAATGTTAATTGCTGATTGTGCCTCTGAATGTGTCACTCCCTAAATGTTTTCAAACAATAATTAGGTTAGAGGGTATATCACCAAATCACCTGCAAATCTGTATTTAAGTTGTATACCATTTTAACTAATGTGACCGAATTCTATGAGGTTTGTGATTTTCCATATGCTTCAGTTTATTATAAAAGTGTATTGAAGAAATACGTCCAAACCTATTGTAAAGTTGCCTGTTAAGCTGATCAAATTTTGACTCATTTTACTGGCAAAATGTGAGATGTGCACATCTTGGGACAGTCATCACCTATTACTTTGGGGATTTAATACCGCTATCTTTGAACTGTGTTCAGATTTGACCAGAATGCTTCAAACCATTTCCCGCCCTTTTTCCCCTCAAACCAAAACAAACTGCAAATTTCTAAATATCATTGTTAGTACCAATGCCACCGCCTCTGAACGCTTCCTCCTCCTTACTGGGGGCCGTGCCCCCCAAAAGATATACTCCTGGCTATGGCCCTCTTTCCCTCAAGCCATTAAAGCGCATTATGTGAGATTTTGCTGCATTTGCAGATAGAAGAGTCCTTAATAACTCAACCACCTCTGCGGCTGGTAAAGCTGGGGGCTGGAGGGGGTTCCACCACACAGTCATTTTTGATGATGAAGAACGCCATGGCACTAGCTAGTGAGCATAGTAATTGCAAGAAATATGTGACCTACCAATGCCCATCTCTGCTGCCCCTTCTCCCCCTGCAAGAACTGAGCCGTCGCCGTCTCCTGCTGCAGCGGCACTGGAGCCGGCATCACTGATGTTCTGTGTGGCTAGAATATAAAGCAATACACATGGTTTTCTTTAGATCCCAGGTGCGCAACCCGAAATACAACAGCAATCAAGCAATGCAGCACTACAGCTCAGTTAGAACGTGTTTCTCAAAATATCACTCTGGGCATTTAATTTGTTTTTTTAAGCAGCACTTCCGCCCCCGTAACACAGGCGCCTGCTTTTTACCACTTTAACCCTGCATTATCTCGTGTCTGTTTCAACCTCGCAAGTAAAATGGATTTAGAATTGATTAGCAAATTAGGTCATGTAATTTCCAGGTAGCACATAATCCTGTGCTAATGGGCTGAAGCTGACAACAGCACATCAGTGTTACATGTCATCTGTACTAGAGCCACCTGATGGGTTGTTTTCAAAAGCCTGTTTTATTAACAACACCACCACCATCAATACCATCACCTCCACCAATACCACCACCACCAATACCACCACCACCGCGAATACCATCACCACCAACAATACCACCACCACCACCACCACTAGTATCACCACCACCAATACCACCACCAATACCACAACCATCAATACCTCCACCAACACCACTGCCACCACCACCACCACCAATACCACCACCACCATCACCACTAATACCACTACAACCAACACCAGCACTAATACCACATACCACCAATACCACCACCACCCACCACCACCAATACCACCACCAATACCACCACCACCACCAATGCCACCACCACCACCAATACCTATACCACCACCACCAATACCACAACCACCAATACCACCACCACCAGTACCAATACCATCACCACCACCAATACCACCAACACCACTACCACCAATACAACCACCACCAATATACCACCACCAATACCGCCACCACCAATACTAATACCACCACCACTAACACCACTACCACCAATACCAGTACAACCACCACCAACAATACCACCACCACCACCACCAATACCAATAACACCACCTCAGCACCTCTCTCTCACTAGAAATAGCAGGGGCACTGTACAAGGCCAGAGATGCAGCCGAGACCATCCCTCCCTCCTGCCATGCCTGCCATAAAGCACAGCCCACCAATACCACCACCAATATCACCACCACCAATACCACCACCACCAATAGCACCTCTACCAATACCACCTCCACCAATACCACCACCACCACCACCAATACCACTACCACCACTGCCAATACCACCACCACCACCACCAATACCACCACCACCAATACCATCAATACCACCACCACCAATACCACCACTTACTAAGGGGTCCTGGAGAGGTGCCCTACTCTATCGCCCTTCAGACAGCAAAGCACACTTTTCAAGCCACCTGATTGAGCTGATCACTCCACAAGTCTTGCCTGCTGATCATTTTTTCCTAATGGGATATTTTAATCACCATGCTGAACTTTAACGCAATTTGCACTCTAACACCCTTATCTCCAGCCTAACCAACTTGGGTCTCAACCAGCTGGTAGTTGGCCTCACCCACTCAGCAGGCCACACTCTAGAGCTCTTATTTACCAGCTCGTTCCACATCAAGGTCGAGTCTCCTATTCCAGTACTCTGATCTGACCACCATATACTAAAATTCCACATACAGGTAACCCCGATCCTGAACAATCCTCATAAAAAACCAACGCTAAGCAGGTCATGGGACAACGTTAACTTAGCTTCTTTTTGCCTCCATTTTACCACCCCCCCTTGTCTGAATCCGGCAATCCCAATGCTGCAGCTGAGTCCTTCGAGGCAGCAATCAGTCAGACTTAAGACAGATTTGTTCCCGAAAAAAAAGTCAAACGCCCCTACAAATTATCACCCTGGTTTCCATTGACTTAACAGCAGACAGGTTAGCTGCTTGGAAGGCTGAACGCAAGTGGAAGCACTCAAAAAGTGACGTAGATAGACAGCTCTACAAATCCACACACAGGTGCTGTCTTGACCACATTGCAACGGCCAAATAAACCTACTTAGGGGACCGAATAAACCAAGCCTCTAACTCCCACAAAGAATTGTGCAAAATACTAAAAGACTTTACCAACCCAAATTCTTGTCAGCCAACACAGACTACATCGCAAGGGTGGGTGCACACTCTATCATCTTTCTTTGTGGATAAAATCAACAACATCCTTAGCCTCTTCCCCCACACAGTCAGCAAACCACTACATCAGGGGTCTGCCAGCAATCAGCCCTCGTTTTCTAACCCTCTCAACGAATTCACTGAATTCACCTACAAGGACATCTCAAACGTGCTCAGGAGGGTGAAATCTGGCTCCTCTACTGACCTGGTCTCCTCTCATTTTCTGTCCAAAATCGGACCAGCCCTCCTTCCCGGCCTAACCAAATTCCGATATTAAAGAAGCCATCTCTAGTCCCTAAGCAGCCTAACAACTATTGGCCAATCTCTCCTCTTCCTCTCTTCGGGAAGGTTTTAGAGTCATTGGTCAACAAACAACTCACCAATCACCTAGAGAGCAATAATTTGCTGGATCCCTCTCATTCTAGGTTTCGGGCTTCCCATAGCAAGAAACTGCCTTATTGGAAATAGTAGACAATATAAGACTCTCCCTCAACGGCAGACAATCTGCCATCCTGGTCCTTCTCGACCTGTCGGCTGCCTTCAACACCATCTTCCACAGCACTCTTTTGAATCATCTGCCGGAGATGGGTTTTTGGGGGCACCGCTCTGAACTGGCTCAGGAGCTACCTGACCGATCGTACTTCTAAAGTTCAAATGGGCACTTTCCCCTCCAGCAGCCAACTCATAGATAAGGATGTCCCCCAGGGCTCCATTTTGAGCCCTACCCTCTTCAATCTGTATGTGTCACCTCTAGTTTACGTAATTTCAACCCCCGGCTTTGAAACAGTGTTGTATGCTGACGATTCTCAGCTACTAATCACTCTCGGACCAGACCCAACCGAGACCAAATGCCGATTCAGGCAGTGTATGTCTGACACACACTGCTGGATGTTAAACAATCATCTGCAACTCAATGCCATTAAAACCAAAATCATTATTTGCGGCAATGCACAAACCTTGTGGTCAAGTGACTGGTGGCCTCTAAATCTAGGCATATGTCGCTCACCTAAGGCGGCAGTCTGCAACCTGGGAGTGCTGATTGACAATCAACTTTCCATGTCAGATCGTGTCAATCATGTGGCTTGCATCTTCTACTGACTAATGCGCAGCCTCCGTAAGGTCTTTAAATGGGTCCCATTGTCACCTCACATGCCACTGATGCAAGGATTAATCATCAACTGGCTGGTGTTAGACCTGGCACCATTGGCGTGGGTCTCCCTTCCATTTTTGCTGTGCCTCAGATGTTTTTGCTGGTGTTAGATGCTTTGGGCACTGTGCCACTGCTGTCCAGTGCCACAGTGTGAGTGCTCCTTACTGTAAATTGATGTATTGATTAGTGGTTCCATGATTGTATGTTTGGTTTACTTGTCAGACCCTAGTACAGTGCACTGAGTGTGCCCAGGGCGTGTAAAACCAAATGCTGCTAGTGGGCTTGCAGCACTGGTTGTGCCACCCACATAAGTGGTCTTGTAAAATGTGTCTAAGGTCTGCCATTGCAGAGCCTGGGTGCAGTCTGGTACTGTCATGCTGACTGGGCAAGTGCACCCACTTGCAAGTCCCTAAACCTTCCCTTTTCTTCATATAAGTCACCCCTATGGTAGGCCCAATGGCAGGGTGCATTGTAAGTATAAGGTAGGACAAGCTCTGATGTGTGTGGCATGTCCTAATAGTGAATTACAGAGATTTTCGTTTTTCACTATTTCAAGGCTACCTGTTCTTCATAGGCCAGAATGGGCTGTTAGAATTGTTACACTTTATAATCATCAAAGGCTCAGAGAACATGGTAGAAATTCGAGTTTAGTATGCCTGGACTCAGAATAATAAAGTACATCTTTTAGTGAAGTTTATTTTATTATTCCGTGTCTGAAAATACCACTTTTAGAAAGTAGGTATTTGCTTGCCTAACCATTTGAGCGTTCCTCTGCAAGGTTGTGTATTCCTTGTCTGGGTTTGTGTGTGACAGGGCTGGGAAATTCCAGGATACCGGCTGGTGCAGCCCGGTGGTGAATAGAGAGATCTGCATCTAGATGGGAGGGTGGAGTTGCACCTGGGACCTGAATAGGGCTGGGCTTTCCCTCTACAATGCTGGCTCCACCCCCTGTGGTGCGTCTGATGTCTCTGCCCTGCACACTGAAAGAAGAGAAGGAAGACTGTCAACAAAGTGCTCCAGGACTGTACTTGCCTTCCACAATGCTGTCTCCACCTCCTGTGGGGCGTCTGATGTGCCTGCCCTTCACTGTGAAAGGAAAGGAGAAGTCTGGAAAACAGAGTGCTTCAGAACTGGCTTGAACTGGGCAAAGGCCCCGCTCCCCTCAGAGAACAAAGGATTTAGGGGTATAAGTATTGGGACCCTGAGCCCAAGAAATTAGATCAATTCTGGACTTAAAAGACGAAACCTCTGCTAAGGAGAAGGAACCTGAAGAAACTGAGGAGAGACTATTCCCAAGCTGAAGTGCTGCTTGGGGGATTGGCCTGCAGTGGTTGTCTGACTGCCAAAGAGAGGAGAAAGAACTTTGGACTTTTTTTTCAACTTGTGCAAAGATCTCCAAGGACTTGGAAGATAGCTTGCCCCCTGATCGAAGTCCCAGGACCAGTGGACTTCATCAGCCTTTGTGAATTGCTGTTGGAAACAAGTGGCTACAGAGGCAGGGAGCTGTGACCGACTCTCACAACCGGCCCGGTGTCCTGTAGACACCGCACCAAGCAACATCCGCCTCGAACAAGGCAAGCTCTGCGCTCACCGACTCTGTCAACGAGCCGTAGCCTGCACCTCGACTGGAAGGACACCGCGACGTGCAACGCCTCGCTACACCGAATTGAACTGGTCTGACAGACACGGTCACTGCTGCTGACTTTGAATCCTGTGACCGCACTGGAGTTGGGCACCGCCTCACAAGCTTTGCGACGCACCGCCCGACTCGCACAGCTGTCCGGACTGATCGACGCCAGCTCCCGAACTCCGGCTCTGTCACCGCACCGTAAAGCTGGAAGCACAGCAACGAGCAGCGTCGACCTCGAACAACGCAAGCTCTGACCTCACCAACTTCGTCTCGACGCCGTCAACGAGCCGTAGCCTGCACCACGACTGAAAGGACACCGTGACCTGCAACGCTTTCTTTATCTACACCGCGACAGACCCCGGAACCGGCTCTCACATCCGTGCTGGCCGCCTCGAGGAAAAGGTACTGTGACTGAGTCTGTCGACATTTGAGTGGGCCCGGACCGCCGCGGTCCACTGGATTTGTTAGACTCTGTGTTCTTTTCAGCAATGCTGTAGCCGGACAAGGCTACCGACTCGCACAGAACCTTGAATTAAGCCTTTTTAACCCGAAGTCTTGAAACTTAATAGTACTGTGGATTATTTTGGTCGTTTATGGGTCTTGTGATAACTCTATATAAAGTATACTTATTTTTGATATAGAAACCTGTGTGGTGTCCATTTGTAGTGTTGTCACTGGGTTACTGTATGTGGTCACAGCTGCTTAACTTACATTGCCTCTGAAATAAGCCTTGACTGCTCGCACCATGCCGCCTAGAGGGTGAGCAGGGGTTATTTTGAGAGAGTAATTCCCTTGCCCTGACTAGAGGAGAGGGTCCCTGCTTGTCACAAGTACCTACCTGTGCCAACTAGAGACCCCCAATTCTAACAGCTGGATCATGGCAATGCCCTTTTGGCATCCATAAACGAAGAGCACCTAACACAATTTCAGGTCCTTCAAAACACGACGGTCAGATTAGTATTAAATCTACCACCCCGTTCCCCCTTGGTACCAAGTTTGAAAACCCTTCATTGGCTCCCAATCAGAAAATGTTTCACATTCAAGATTAATTGTCTAATGTACAAAACCCACAGTGGACACAGCCCCCATTATCTTGCCAATAAACTGAAAAGGTATCAGCCCTCCAGAACCCTCCGATCCGCTAATAAACATCTTCTAATTTCCCCAAAAATCCGCACCGCCAGGAACGGCGGAAGATCTTTTTCCTATCTTGCCCCCACTCTGTGGAAAGTACTCCCTCTTTATCTTCGTACAGAGACTGACTACAGAAAGTTCTGTAAATCCCTCAAAACATGGCTGTCTTGAGACCGTCTTCTTTTCAGTTTGTCCCTTCTTTTCTCTTCCTTTTCATTTTCTGAGTCAGGCTAGCGCTTTGAGACCTCCGGGTGAAATGTGCACTCAATAAAAACCAATACATAACATAACATAACCACCAAAACCACCATCAATACCACCACCAATATTATCACCAATATGACACCACCACCAATACGACACCACCACCAATACCACCACCATAATACCACCACCTCAGCCATCACCAATACCACCACAAATGCCACCAACACCACCAATGCCACTACCAACACCACCACCAATACCACCACCACCAATATCAGCACCAATACCGACACCACCAATACCACCACCAATACTACCACCACTACCAACAATACCACCACCAATACCACCACCACCTATCCAATACCACCACCACCAATACCAATAACACCACCAATACAACCACCACCATTACCACCGCAAAAAATACCACCACCACCAATACCACCACCACTAATACCACCACCACTATAAACACCACCACCACCAACAATACCACCACCAACAATACCACCAATACCACCAACAATACCACCACCACCAATACCACCATCACCTCCAAAGCCACCAGCAATACCATCACCAATCCCACTACCAATACCACCACCACCACCAATAACAATAGCACCACCACCAATACCAATACCACCACCACCATTACCAATACCAATACCACCACCACCATTACCAATACCAATACCACCACTAATACCAATACCACCAATACCAATACCAATTCCACCACCACCAATACCACCACTGCCAATACCAGTACTACCACCACCACCGACACCACAAAACACCAATACCACCACTACCAATACTCCACCACCAATACCACCACCATCAGCAATACCACCACCACCAATACCACCACCACCAATACCGCCACCACCAATACCACCACCACTACTACCACCACCAATAACACCACCACCAATACCGCCACTGCCAATACCAGTACCACCACCATCAACACCAATACCACCACCACCACCACCAGCAATACTACCACCACCAATACCACCACCGTCTTCTCTTCAGTTTGTCTCCCTTTTTCTCTTCCTTTTCGTTCTCTGAGTCAGGCTAGTGCTTTGGGACCTCCGGGTGAAATGTGCGCTCAATAAAAACCAATACGTAACATAACATAACCACCACCATCAATACCACCACCACCAATATAACCACCAATACCACCACCATCAATACCACCACCACCAATATAACTACCAATACCACCACCATCAATGCCACCACCTCAGCCATCACCAATACCACCACCAATGCCACCACCACCACCAATACCAACACCACCAACACCACCACCACCAAAATCACCACCAATACCACCACCACTACCAATAATACCACAACCAATCCACCACCACCAGTCCAATACCAGCACCACCAATACCACCGCCAATACCACCTATACAACCACCACCATTACCACTGCAATCAATACCAATACCACCACCACCACTAATACCACCACTACTATAAACACCACCAATACCACCACCACCACCAATACCACCACCACCACCGCCAATACCACCATCACCTCCAAAACCACCACCAATACCACTACCGATACAACCACCTCCAATACCACCACCACCAATACCACCAATACCAAAAGCACCACCACCAATACCAATACCACCACCACTACTACCACCAATACCAATACCACCTATACAACCACCACCATTACCACTGCAATCAATACCAATACCACCACCACCACTAATACCACCACTACTATAAACACCACCAATACCACCACCACCAATACCACCACCACCACCACCGCCAATACCACCATCACCTCCAAAACCACCACCAATACCACTACCGATACAACCACCTCCAATACCACCACCACCAATACCACCAATACCAAAAGCACCACCACCAATACCAATACCACCACCACTACTACCACCAATACCAATACCACCTATACAACCACCACCATTACCACTGCAATCAATACCAATACCACCACCACCACTAATACCACCACTACTATAAACACCACCAATACCACCACCACCAATACCACCACCACCACCACCGCCAATACCACCATCACCTCCAAAACCACCACCAATACCACTACCGATACAACCACCTCCAATACCACCACCACCAATACCACCAATACCAAAAGCACCACCACCAATACCAATACCACCACCACTACTACCACCAATACCAATACCACCACCACCATTACCAATAGTAATACCACCACCAATACCACCACCAGCACCAATACCACCACCACCAATACCACCACCACCAATACCAGTACCACCACCACCAGCAATACCACCACCACCAATACCAGCACCACCACCAATACTGCCACCAATACCACCACCAATACCACCAAAACCAATACCACCACCACCAATACCCCCACATTCGGAATTGTATTTTTGCTACTGCAATCCACTTGGCTAAAAGATCAACCTGAAATGTTTGGTGACCTCATGCATTAAAGAACTGCTGCTCACTGGAATCTGGGGACCACGGTTCGATCCCCGGCTACGGCGGCAGGTCAGCCCAGCACCATGTGACTCTGGGCAATAGCTCGCTTAATCTTCCCAACGGCCCCCCAGCGCCTAGAGACCCTTACGGGTGATTGTGCGCTTTACAAATGTGGACTTTACTTTACTTACATTGTGAAGAAGAGGCTTCAGTTCATGTCAATCACGTTTCTGTGCTTCTCACATTGCAATTTTTCCCCAAAAGGGATTTTGGTTATGCGATGCGGCATAGTGTTGTAATATCAATAATTTTGTGTATATTTCATCACGCATAATTACAAAAAATTCCACCACTTACACTGACATAATTAAAATTTCATCTTGACCTAAAGGCAATCATTGCTGACTGTTTCCAAAATGTGCTGTCTGCAGTTCATGCACTAACTTAGAGAAATTACAGGTTAAATGAGTAGACTTTAAACAATGCTGTTCCATCATAGAGGCAGTGAAAGCACACGTTCTTTATACAGTCTTTGATTCTGGCTGTTCAGTCTTATTAGTTCAACCAGTATTTATGTACATTCTAACATGTAATGCAAGCCTCTGCTGAGTTTCTAAGCATCCAGAATAAATGATAACACAATATTAACATGAAATAGTCTAAACTATTTCACAAAATGGCAACAATTAATTTATGAGTAATATTCTAAATCAGTGGTTCTTAATTGTTTGACTTCTGTGGACCCCCGCTTAATAATACTGGAATCCATAATCTTATAAAGGAACTTGGCCTTCGACCTCATTCCTCTATATGGTTATGGAACCTCTCAGTGACTTGGAATATCCTTATAATGTTCCACTGGGGGTACTTTATCTCTAATATAATTGTATTGTTCTGATGTCTTTTCTTTATAATTGGTGACTGGGTGCATTTATCCAGCAAAGGCCGGCTTAGGTAAGCTCTGTGGGGCGGTGGGTAGGGGCGGGGAGGTAGGGGGGAGTAGACATATGATGGAATAGGTATAATTAAATAAATAAATAACACCTATTCCATTGCCTGTCGACTCCTCCCCCGTCGCGCCCGCTCCGCCGCACTGCACTTACCTAAGCCTGCTGCCACTGCATTCATCAAGAAATTATAGACCGGTAAATTTACAGGGATAACAGAATCCCATGTATTATAAAATAAATTACAGTTTTAATGGGAACGCTGGAGATTTTCAATATTCCATTAAGGCAGCCCATTGGCCATACTATATCCTGTTTGATCCACTGTCCCACGGATCATTCTGAGGATATAAACTTAATTTTAAGCCTCCTATTTTAAATTCCTTCCAATTTACGGATCATTTAAAAAATTTCAATTTTACATCTGCTTCTTGATTTATATACACGTTATTAGTCTGTTCATATTGTTTAATTTTCGAAGCAGACACGGGCCCACTGAGTTGATTTTGCGGACTCCCAGGCGTCCCTGCACCACAGGTTAAGAACCACTGCAGAGGCGTAGCTAGGGCTTGTGGCGCCCGGGATATCCTTCAGATTGCCTTCCCCCTGGAGGGGTGCTGGGGAAAAAGGATGGCGAGCACCTGAAACGTAAAAGCGGTGAATTGCTGGAGTTGCGTCGCAAGTGCGACGCAGCTCCAGCAATGCTTTGGGGGCCCTATCTGGACAATACTGCATCAAGCCTTACGCCTGCTTCAAGCAGGTGCAGGGTTTCAACGCAGCATTGGCCTAAAAGTGACTGAGTGAAATCTTGTAGATTTCACTCAGCCACTTTTAGGAGGCGTTCCTGCGCAGGAATGCCCCCCTGCGATGGAACGCCTCCTTCTGGAGCAGGGCTTTACAACGTGACGCATCTTCCAGTTGCGTCACTTTGTTAATACCCCGCACCATGGCGCATCTTTTGCGCCGCCGCTGCATCACAAAAGTGACGCAACGGCGGCGCAAAAGAGGTGCAAGGGGCTTGTAAATCTGCCCCTTATAGCTGCCAAGGTTTCAGATTGCTTTGTGTGACATTTTCATAATTTCGGTGTAATTATGAGTGACATTTCAACAACTATGAGTGACACTTTCTCACGTCCAAAATCAAGCAATGAGGACGAGGTAAATATATAAATATCACTAGTTAGACCCATTTGAGCAACAAGAAACTCTAAGAAGCTCTATAAAGTGTTGTAAAGTAGCAAAATGGAAGGATGCTAACATATTTTAGCAGTCATCTTAAGCAGGACTTTAGCTTTGCTCCCAAAAGTCACCATGTTACGCAGTAAAAGATCTCAGCTGCTATAATATAAATCAGTTATCTATGCCACTGTACCTGACCTCACTGCCCAGCCTGCAGAGGCACAATTAATTTCAGTGTAACCGAGGACACAAGCACTGAGCTACAGGTTCATGCAGATGCATGCTCAGCTTTAAATTAAATATATTGAGAATGAGCCCGAAGTAAATATGTCCCACGGTCATGGCGATTCTCCGGCAGCCGGTTCCTACTGTCATCTGAGCAGAGTGCTGCACAGACGAGTGTACATAAGTGATTAATCTGTCACTAGTGCGAGATGCAGCTGGACTTTTATTACATGCTTGTGACTTCAGTGCACATAAACACAAGCGCAACTCTGAGAGCAGGAAGAGGGCTTTCTTTCAGCATAAGAACATGAAGCAGCGAGTACATCAGACGCGCAACACCCATTGGACTCACCGGGCTGCAGCTCCCCCCACGCCCCCACCCCGTCGTGTGTGGCAGCCCGGGATGAGACCGATCCCGGGCCAACACACAGCAACACCCGAGCACTTCACAGGTCTTTAAAAGACCATTTGAATGTTAATGGGGCCTTGCTGTTGTTTCACCCCTTCTAAGAGCCCCTGCAGCTCCACTCTGCCTATTGATTAAAGGTTCAGCCCCCCACCCCCGAAATTTCTTCTCAGCCCCCCCCCCCCCGAAAGTTGGCTCTAGTTGCGCCTCTGAAGTACATCAACTAACTTCACTTGTTCTTCTCTCAAGGGACCAGGCCACGAGGCTCCGTGGCGTTGCAGGCTCCAGATATCAGCGATGGGAGGGGCACTGGGGCACAGGGCTGAGGGGATTAATTTCTGAAGATCGGAGTGCTTAAACCTAAGCGCAACTCAGAGTGTATTCAGTGGAGCTTCTTTCATGAGTAGTGGGCAGCTCAAGACGTCACGCGCTGGAGCTTTTTACAAGCAGCAGGTCACGTATGCAGCCGCAGCGCTTGTATTTAAACCAACTGCGGCCGCGCTGCACCAGCACGTTGCGGCAGCCTTTATAATCTATTTGGGG
The DNA here is from genome assembly GCF_964261635.1 of Lissotriton helveticus. Classification (NCBI taxonomy): domain Eukaryota; kingdom Metazoa; phylum Chordata; class Amphibia; order Caudata; family Salamandridae; genus Lissotriton; species Lissotriton helveticus. Next base: position 550,960 of record NW_027611959.1, read on the forward strand.
ACACTGTGAGTGTTCCCAAATAAATTATAAAGGCTGCCACAATGTGCCAGTGCAGCGCAGCCGCCGCCCTCAAGATAGTGCAGCCTGGGGCGGTCCACACCCCTGCCCCCACCTAGCTACGCCGGTGGATCCCGGGCCAACACACAGCCGCACCCGAGCGCTTCACAGGTCTTTAAAAGACCATTTGAATGTTAATGGGGGCTTGCTGCTGGAGCTTTTTACAAGCAGCAGGTCACGTACGCAGCCGCAGCGCTTGTATTTAACCCAAAGGTGGCTGCGCTGCACTGGCACGTTGCGGCGACCTTTATAATTTATTTGGGGACACTGTGAGTGTTCCAAAATAAATTAAAAGGGCCACTGCAACGTGCCAGTGCAGCGCGGCCGCCGCCCTCAAGATATAGAGCCGCCTGGGTCTGTCAATTCCCCCCCACCCCTAGCTACGGCGGTGAACCACTGCTCTATTTGACATTCTAAATAACCCCTAATGCATTTATAACTTATTGACTTGTAAAATATGCAAAGTTCAATGCAGAAGCTGGATTTGAAAAACACATTACACAAATGTGTATGACTGTCATTAACTAGACAATCTTGTTACCTACTTTACTTTTTAAAAACCAAATTTCATATAATTTCTCATCCAGTCCGCCTATGACTCACCGCCACATTCCTTACATCATCGTCTTATACAGATATTGTAAGCATGTACAGGGTTAGATCTTACAGCAGATAACATCCTATAGGAATTTCGATTTCAGTGAAATATTTCATCTACATGGACAGTATTTAAGTAAAGCGTTTTCTTAAGCAGGATAGGTTTAGAGGGGCATGTTATAGAGATCCTGGCAAAATCCACAATCTGTTGTGAATATTAAAAGTTCTGCTATGCCAATAAAAGCACCCTCTTAACTGAAATTAGAGCAGAATAAATATGTATGTCAAAACCAAGATTTTAGTATGTGAAACACGAGTAATCGATTCAGTGTACCATCAAAGTGAAATTATTTTAATTGCAACGCCAAATGAATTGTCATTCTGCTTAACTTGGCTTTCATTTTGAAACAGAACTGTTCACAAAAACTGGGCAATGACATAACTCGTGTGATGAAGCAGCAACAGGGAAAAGGCTCATCTGACCTTTGAAATTGGGCAGAAAATGAGTGAAACGGGACAACGTATTTTGTTATTCAGGAAAATAATGTGAAAATAGGTTTCTGAGGAAAAAACCCGTCACCATGATATTGAACCTCAAATGTAAGGAAGGGTATCGCTACAACCCCAGCAGATTTTTGGGGAAGTGATAATTGATCTAGTATATATACCAACAGAGCGCGGTGTGGCTTTACTAGGTCCGTTATGACATCATCATTCCCACAACCTCTCCTCTTAAAGGGGCAGAGCAGTGATGCAGCGCAGTGCATCGTCCACATTCCAAGGTGAGCAACTTCGGAACGCTGCGTTTTTATTGTGCACAAATTCCATCATGCTTTACCTGGTAGAAATCGCGTAGCCAAACTAGGCCTAAAATGTCAACAGTCATTAGCAATATTTTTCTTCATAATGTTAGGAGCACCTGAGGAGACGAGCCGAAATAAAAAAAAAAAGCGAGAGTATGTTCGGTGAACCCAACATCATTCTCCCCATGAAGCAGCTGCTGAAGGCTCATTGATTTCTCGTAATGACGCAGCAGAGATGGAGTCGAGGGCAGCTGGAGGCCCGAGCTCAGGCTGTGCAAGGGAGACGCAGGCACAAGGAACAAACACTGATTTGTTTGAAGTTCCAGATGAAGAATCAGGAGGGAATGTAGCTGTGCTGAGGCCCAATCAGGTAAAAATAGCCACAGTCAGGGGGATGCGCCAGTCCTACAGCACTGCCTTAGCAACTGGATGAACATCTGTTGTAGAAAAACGTTTTGAAACTGAAAATAATTATTTTTGCTTCAGTCAGACTCTTAATGGTGGAGCAGCACTATATAGGCTTCACCCTTATACATCATGATCATGCAATTATATATTCATAACTGACTTTCTCTGTGTGACTTAGCTTTATTAACCAAGTGAAACATTTAAGTGCATGAATATAATCATTGTAGGGACTAGAGATTTAGATATGTGTGCACTAATGTTAACTCGAAACACGCATAAATATACTCTTTTTAACTCATGGGTGCATGTATTCTTGACATTACACGTGTGTATGTGTAATCATGTATTTCAATTAATATCAAATGCTCAAACTAACTTAGCCTGACTACAGGCCTCAATAGAAATGCATTTTGCTTGGTCAGCATATTCTCTCTTTCTTTGCACATGTATTTTCATGATTCTCATTAGCTAGAGAAAGGCATATTGTTTTTATTAGATGGCTGATAGTGAGGCCTGAAAGAAAGAACTAGGTAGAGAACGCCTTCTGTTCATCATGTACCAGGACTGAAAGATGTTCAAGGTTTAGAACTACAGTCCAAGTTTCGATGCAATGGGAAACGGAATGGATGTTGCAGATGCAAATAATGATTTAGTTGGTACCTGGCAGTGTGCAGGAGAGAAGGACATTTCTGAATCTCCTGCTACTTCTAAATTGGTGTTCATATCGTTAGAAGAGAAAGATTCTCTTTAGACTTCTAGGGGTACAGACCTCTCTGCTTGCCTTATTCTAACACGTGTGAAGCTTTATACTAAACTCTTATTTCCTTTTTCCCAAGACTTCTACAGAAGTCTGATCATACTGACACCTTCTATGCTCCCTAAAAAGAAACCCTTGGTAGGTTATCCTATATTTGACCTATGTTTGGAAGGAAAGTTTCTTTAAGGGACACTTGTTTGCCTTAGTATGTTTCTTTATTGTTGTGGGTATCACGATTATGTATCTCACTTTATTGCAGCGCAATTTACTAAAATATTTCAGCGTATCTGCTATTTTGCTGTATTTACAGAATTTATTCTTGGTTTGCTTCAATACTGGATCGATTAGTAATCCAAAATAAAACCCTATAACCATATTTGGCGATTCCTGGTCCTTACTGTGGAGTCACATTCACCTCACAAGCTAGAATTGGATTACTGATATCTTCTTCCTTTCAATGCTTCATATCAACCAACAAAGGTCCATACAACCAATGGGGAATAATCTTTGACAACTTTGCCAAGAGGTTGCGTTGTAAGTAAGTGTGCTCTCAATGTCCAAGTGAAATGTGGCAATCAAACATGAAAAAAATAACATGCATAATGCAAGAGGTTTCCTCCACAGACTCCTCATTTAACAGCAAGACCTCATATACCAACATTCCATTTTATAAATTATAAATTGACAAAATACTGAATCGCAGTTTTCAATTTCTTAAATGGAATTTACTAAAATACATTTGGTAAAAGTGGTCCCAATTTGCACACATACGTCTACCAAATCAATTGGTATTTTGAGACCCAACCAATGTAATAATGGGTCAGTTCACAAAAGTCTTAATCGCAGTGGGTCATATTTGACTTATCTCATTAACATACATGAGAAAGGTAATAAATTGCTACCCACTATGATTGGCTAAAATGACAGGCATGGTGGCTTGCGGGGGTCAGTAGACCACCATGTTTGGGATTTCTTTTTAATAAAGCAATCTTTTTTTTAAAAAATTTAACCCGTTTTCCTCAAAGGATGCATAGACAAAAATAAAAAATGACGTCAACGTTTTTCATGAACCACTGCCTATCCTAAAAGCGTTTTTGTCAACATTCACATAAGTGGAAGGATTCCCTTAATGACCCCTTCCCATTTGCAAATGGCTCTCCACCTCTTTGGAGGAAGTGATAAAATATTGTGTTGCCACCAGATTTCAGTCGCAAATCATTAATACATACCTTACGGAATCCGTATCTGGAAGGGATACCCTTAACCCACTCCTTCCAAATTACAATTCAGCATATATTCCAAAGCCAAATTGCTATTCTGTCACATTGCCAAATTGCAGTTTGGCTTTTGTAAATACAAAAATTCCATTTTGTTGTCACAAAGGTTCTGATTTTAAGAATCTTAACCTTTCTGACCGCAATTTGTACGAGTGCCTACATTATTTATATTAAAGGGCAACACAGTGTCATAGCTATATACAAATGATTTTTCCAACAATTACTGTGTAGAGTCAAGATTTATATGTGCAAACTGCATGTGGCCAAATGGATTTGAACGTATGAAACTTGAACATGTAGGATACATCCTCTATTGAAAGTCAAGTCAAGTTCAAGTTCATAAGCTTTTATTCGATTTGTACATACAAATCATACAAGCATAGTAAAATACATAGGTTATGATATTAATACACCATCAAGACACAAATCAGAAAGGAGAGTAGGAAACATATGAAAAAGCTAGTGTACAACAGTAAAAAAGTTGTTTTTTAAAAACAACAGACTAGTACGACAATATAAAACGTTCATAAGTGTACAGACAGGAAATCGAAAAAAGTTGGCTTAATGAGCATTTTCCTGGCAGCTGTACTTTCCGGTAAAATAGTTCTGGCCCTTTTAGGCATCAACAGATAAAATTATTCCTAAAATACACAAACTGTTATAGGACTTGGAGAGCTTATATATACAGACAGGAATATATAAGGTAATTGCAGCATAATACAATTCCTGGCAGCTGTATATCTCGGGTACAGACAGGTAAGTATAAAAAGATTTTACAGTACAATACTTTTCCTGGCAGCTGTACACTTCAAAATGTAAGTGGCCAAAAAGAAACAAATATCCTCGTTCTCCAATGAGGATAATAGTGTCAAAGCAGTTTTTGTGGTACGGGTATTATACTTTATAAAAATTGGTTTGAGGTATTTTACCCTAAGAAAATGGAAAAATTTACAAAAGAGTAAAAAATGGCAACTACTCTGGCGTGAGGTACTGTCACACGGACAGGGTGTCTCAGATCTGGCTTTCTGGTTCGGGAACGCAACCAGATGATGAACGATACCCAGTCTGACACGAGTTAATACAAATTGATGGGAGGAACGAGTCACATACACAAGGTAAGGTTGAAGCCCAGGGGTTAAATTCAGATCCTTATAAAATTTTACGGTGGCTAACTTACCAAATGTTTTGTCTCGCTCTGCCTTTTGGAAATTTAGGAACGTTGACTTAATTTCTTTTTTGGAAATAGAGACTGCCACTTCTGGCTCGAGAAACACATCAATATTAAAAAGAAAATGATACCAGTAGTGAATGTATCTCAGCCATTGTATACGTGAAGAGTGGTCCAAACCTATACAATCAAGAATAATATCTTGAGTGAATCGAGTCTCTGGCTTAGCCCAAATAGAACGCCACAATAAGAGTGGCCGAACTGCTGCTAAGTCAGAAATAAACTCGACCCCAACCTCTTCGTGAATCAGTTGGACAGAGGCGGAAGGGGGGACACATAACAACCTCTTTAAGAACTTGTTTTCATCCTTTTGTAAGAATGGTCCTTCACTATGGCCCCATACACCTGCCCCATACAGTGCAGAAGAGACACAACAAACATTATATATATTCAACATGTCCGGGATGCTTCTCGAACCTAGTTTGGAAGCAAATCTGAAAATGCTGCTAGTGGAGCGCAGCATTTTTAATCTAATGGAATCAAATTCAGAGATCCAAGTCCCACTATTGTTGTATGTAATTCCCAAATAACAAAAGGATTTAACATGTGTCAGTTTATCTTTGTCCAGGAAGAAGGTGTGCTTTGACTGTTTTGCTACCTGGCCGCATGACATAACATAAGTCTTGGATTTGTTCACTCGAAGCTTCCTATTTTTGATAAACAGCATAAAATTATCAATTAAACGCTGGAGGCCGATCTGCGTGCGAGATAAAAGAACAGCGTCGTCCGCATAAAGTAAAAGTGGGACGGGTTTTCCTCCAATCGAAGGGGCGTCTGCTGGGATATCAACCAGGGTACGGTCAACACCATTAATGAAGAGGGAAAATAAAAGAGGGGCCAAAACACATCCCTGGCGTATGCCCCGTGAAACTTTAAAAAAGGGGGTGCATTCGCCTAGGGTGCCATAGCGGACTTTACAGGAAAGTTTTTCATAAAGTCTAGCTAGGAAATAGATAATTTCCCTCGGTGCCCCAGCTTCTAGCAGGACCTCCCAAAGAATAGCATGATTAACTAAATCAAAGGCGCTGCTCAAATCAGCAAAACATAAAAAGAGGTTGCCATTTTTAGCCACAGTATATTTGTTGATTAAAAGGTCCAGGTTTATACATTGTTCCAATGTACCCATGCCTTTCCGGAAACCGTATTGGACTTTGGTTAAAATATTCGATTCTGTTGCCCAGATTTCTAACCTTTTGAGCAGAATCCTACTCATTACCTTTACAGAGGCGTCCAACAAAGAAATTGGCCGATAATTGGAGGCCTCTGATTTGTTACCTTTCTTATGTAGGGGAATAATGACAGATTGACCCCAAGAGGGAGGGAAATTAATTTCTGCCGCGCAATTGAATATCCTCACCAGAATGGGGACCCACAAATCTGGTTCGTCTTTATATAGGTCCAGCGGGACCCCGTCAGGGCCAGGGGCCTTACCTCCTTTGCTATTAGAAAGTCCTTCATGGCCTTCTTCTAGTGTTATTCCCAAAGGGAGAGGTGGCCAAGAGGTAGTCGCAGGGGACAGTGACTCAAGTAATAACCCTTCTGGGTTGAAGATATTAGAAAAGTGTGTGACCCAATCACTGCATGCAACATAAGATGTTAATTCAGGGACACCATCTTTATTGAGAAATGGGCTATTAATTATTTCCCAATATAGTTTGCAGTTTTTGGTCTCGGCTGCTTCTTTTAGCTTGTCCCAAGCCTCAATCTGTAAAACTTTTTTCCTGTTATTAATTGCTGTTTTATAGCTGGACCTAAGATGTTTTATTCTCTCACTATCACGTGGTTTAGAGCCTAAAGCCTTCTTAAGTTCCCGGAGGGCAAGTATACAGGGTTTGTCAAACCACCCCTGCTTCAGACCACTATTGGATGTCGGGACCTTAGTAAAAATACCGTCAATAATACTGTTAATGGTAACAAAGTGTAGTAATAGGGAACCAGGGTTACTATCCTTATCTAGACAAGAATTAATTTGGTTTTTACAGCTGGTTAAGACCTCCTTCTGCTTAGCCTTGGAATTAATTCCAGTCCATCTGATCCTTAGACCATTCGGTCTGATGGGTACTAAGTCGGTAGAGCACTTTTCTCCTGGAGTTGGTGGAGTACCATGTCCCAGGAGGGTAACACAAATGCTATTATGGTCACTGAGACTTTCTTCTTTTACATATAAGTTGGTAAAGTCTCCACTACTAGACAAAAGAATATGATCTATAAATGACCCCGCGTCCCTTCCTGTAAAGGTGGGGCATATAACTGCCTGAATGTTTTTGTTACAGTTTAACAGGGTCAGGTCTAGCGTAACAAGCATATTGTTTAATGTGGACCCATAATTGCAATGCGGGAAGTGGAGGAAATCCTCCCTCTCTCCCAACCCCCCCCATTGATTATGCATAGCTACTCCAAGACCACAGGTGTTCCCGTTAGACAAATAACAGGGCTGTAAGTTGAAATCCCCTACCCAGATAACCTCTGCCTTTCTTTTCGAAATGCCCATAGCCCTGGCGATTTCCTTTTCGAGAGGTGGTAAGATATCTCCTCTAGTGGCATCAAAGATATTGTTGTAGAAATTTACTACCACCAGGTCAATACCTTTTCTGCACTCCACCCTTACTACCTGACTATGGGTCCCAACTATCGTACTGCTTCTAACTATGCAATTACACAGCTTATTAGACAGAAGCATCAGGAGGCCCCCCTTGGCTCTGCCTGAGCTAGATTTAGTAGCTTTAAGGCAGTGGGATGTGTACCCTTCGATGTTAATGTGGTCCAGACACCACGTTTCCTGGAGAAGGATTAAGTCAAATCCTTCCCCAATAAACCTGGTCCAAAAGGGTGAACCTAGTTTACTAGCAATGCCAGCAATATTCCAAGAAATAAGGGAAAGTCCAACAGGTTTAATACTGTCGACAATAGCCGGCTCCGGCTGGATATCATAGGATAAGGTTGAACTATCTTCCTGAATGCTGGTAGCTGAGTCTAGTCTAGGGGCGTCAGTAAATATACAAGCATCAGGACCATTGCTATCGGGTCCTTTACACATGTTTGAAATCGAGGTAGTACTGATGGAGTTATGAAAAGAGGGGGAATCTATAGAACTTCTCTCTTGTTCCCTAATTAATTGTCTGTCCGCCAGATCAGCAAAGGATATGCAGACCGGCGTACATGGTACAGAAGCTCCTACCTTTACGGGTAACTGACAATCAATGGCTAAACCTGACTGTTCGGAGACAAACTGACTGGAGGGTAAAGGAGCACTATGTCAGTCAACCATCTCCAGGCAGTCATACCTATTACTAGTAGGAATGCCTTGCCATCCATTCCCCATAGGGTGGCCTTTATTGGGGTACCAAGGGCGCGATGGCCAGTCCCTGTTCCTGTTCTTTTGTGTCAACCAGGGACCTCCATAATTCCACGGTTGTTCCTGAGGGATAACCCAATTGGTAGCTGGTGTTGGAGCATAAAAATTAAATAATGGAGGATAGAAAAACGAGAGCCTCTGAGTATCAATTCCTCCTTTCTTCTCCAGCTCTGGCCAGGAGCAGATGTGATTCACCGAGGATGCGTCTACACATGTAATGATGACGCAATCCCCCTGAATACTCTTAGGGCTCGACCCCACCCATGAAACCCTACGAACAGAAGAAAGTCTGCAAGTGTTAGCAGACTGTAAAGGCCTATTAATGCTAAGCCATTGAAGAATTTTGTTCAGAAGGGACCAGGAGGGTTCATCGGTACCTGGTGGGAGTTCCGGGACTCCCGTTAGGATTACCGTGAAGGGAGAAACCTCCGGTGGAAGGTGTACCGGACGTTTGGGCCTGGACCCCCTCTTAACGTCTATGTGTTGTTGTTTTTGTGGAATTATTGGTTTTGCTTGGTTCGGTTGCAAAGACCCCTGTATTGTGGTGGCATTGGCAACTGATGGTGTTACTGCAGGGGAAGGTTGGATAGAGTTTTGTACACTGGTTGTATGAGACTGGGATGCGGTGGCAGCTGGTGGTAAAACTGCAGGAGAGGGTTGAGTAGGGATTTGTAGGCTTGTTGTGAGGGGCTGCGATGTAGATTGCGATATAGGTGTAACATTAGATTTAAAAGGTACACTCTTATTCCGGGCAGAGACTGAAGTGGTAGTTGGAATCTCATTATTTTTCGCCTGTGCTATGGATGTAATCAGTGGGCTGGATGAATTAACCAGAGTGGACCCCAGGCTAGTTACCGATGGAGCCCCTCCCGTTTTAATAGTACACACCCCAGGCTGATTGGATACTTTAGAAAGGAGAATGGCAAGTTGCTTTTCTATTGCCATAATGCTCTTCTCTAGGGGTTGGAGATGATGTTTTAATAGATCCCTAAAGCTGGCAAGAAGTTGTTGTGATAGATCACTATCTAGCCGGCTGGTTTCACCCTCCAAACTATTTACATTTACCAACTTTGAACCTTGTGGAATAGATGGAACCAATGCAACAAAGTTATTACTTGGGAGGACAGTTTTAGAAGGTGAGATATTGGGCCCATTGTTAGGTCTGATGAAATTGGGATCTGATTTAGAACTCCCCTTCGTATGATCATCCGGCTGTTTCGGGACAGCACCTTCTCTGGCCCCTCTTAACTTGTTAACCTGATCTAGATCCAGAGACGGGTTTTCAGATAGAATATGTTCTAGATCAGGAGTTGTCTCAAGGTTCTCCGTTAAATCCATTTCAGATGACAGATTAGTGGCTGACAGGTCCACAGCGCTAGGGATGGTATGTACTTGCGCTGTGGTCTCGGATTGAATTAAAATGGGAATCGGAGTAAGTGATGGTAGAGGTGTTAAGGCAGTCGCTATGGGTCCCAGAGAGGATCTCCTGGCAATCGCAAGGTCCTGTGAGACCCGTCGTTCTAAAACAGCGATATTCTGGTTGATGGCCTCAGCAGTTTTAGAGATGAATAAATCGATGGGGCCGGTAAATGATGCAGCTTTAGAGGCAGTTTTGTTTCTTGTTCCCCTAGTCATGGTTATTGCACTGTGGAACTCCCAATTAAACAGTCAAATGACCGACGTTAATAGATGGTGAACAGTACCTTATAGGGGTGACACCCCGGGAATGAGATGACAGGGGGGTGGCCCAGCCCAGCCTGGTTCAGTCTGGAACGGGCTGAAACGGGCCCGCCCTTGGCCCGGGCTTCGCCCGGCGTCCCGCGAGGGAGGGTAGGCGCGGCTTTATGCGCCTCCTGGCGCTCCTTGCAGGTGGTGCTGGCGCAGGGCTTGTTGGGGGATGTAGTTCCCCAGGCCCCCGCTCTCCGCTCGGCGGCAGTCTCCCTGGACCAGCGGGAGTCGTGCGGCGGGAGGCGGGGGTGGATCTGTGGCACTCCGGCGGTTTGGCGGTGAGTGGCTTTAGCGTCCAAGCTGCTTTACAGGATACGAGATTTACAAAGGTTTCCCCCGCTCTGCAGGGTAGGCGCAGCTTTATGCGCCTCCTGGCGCTCCTTGCAGGTGGTGCTGGCGCAGGGCTTGTTGGGGGATGTAGTTCCCCAGGCCCCCGCTCTCCGCTCGGCGGCAGTCTCCCTGGACCAGCGGGAGTCGTGCGGCGGGAGGCGGGGGTGGATCTGTGGCACTCCAGCGGTTTGGCGGTGAGTGGCTGTAGCGTCCAAGCTGCTTTACAGGATACGAGATTTACAAAGGTTTCCTATTGAAAGTCAAAGTTTGACTTGTAAGGCATTCACACAAGATTGCAGGAGTATTCGAGTGCCACAGATTTCCAGGAAGAAGCCAATGAGCAGTGGTAGTTGGTGAACTTTAAGGTGGTGTGGTATAAATACCAGCCTTGAGTTGAACCAAGTGAGAAAAAGAAGAGAGCAAATCTGCCTTCCACCAGCAAGGTTAAAACATGTCAAATACATTTTGAAGAAAGAGGGACCCAATAGAGCATAAAACTTGAACATACTATGGCAAAACTTATTTTTCTGCATAATTCCTAAAATTGGCTGAAGAGCCACACAAATCATGAACAGTTAAAAATCATTCAGTATGCATTTCAAATAGTGTTTTAGCCATGTACCCGCTTTTTATAATCACAAAAAATAATTATACATAACCTGCAAGCAACACAAATACATAGTTATTTTGGTGACAGCCCCATAAACAATTGCACATTTGGAGTGTCATTCACATGTTGGATCAGTCCACAGAGGAGCAAACACAGACCCCTTTCTCGTCGCTAGTGTAAAACCTGGGAGGACACCAGGAACAGCAAACTCCAGTAAGTATAAATCCATTTTATTCCGGCATAAGTTGACAGAAGAAAGTCCAGATTGTGAGTGCGGCAACCGCCATACCCTACTGCATATATACACCCCCCCCCGGATTAAAAAGATACTTTTTGCGCCCTGCGATGCCACCAACCACCCGAGCATCATTTGAAAATAGACGTAAGCGTCTGACACAGGTCACACTTGTGTCTACTTCAAACAATAACACTTAATGGCTATCATAGTATGTGTACACCAAATTGGGCAAGGGGTGACCACCCCCCACTCCCTTTCACACATTAGCTTTGGTGGCAGTGTCAGATGACCCCACCAACAGACATTCACTTAATAGTGTTTCAAGGAAAGTGAGTGACTGCATTGTCATTGTATATTGTGAGAGTACATAAATGGATGTGCAAACACCAGCAGGGGAAGTAGCCCTTCTGTAGCAGCAATGTTGTACTGCATATTGACCCTCCAATGAGGTGTGGCATGTGGTGCAAGTAATGGAGAGGCAGCAATGTGAATCCACACATGGATGGGAGCTTATGAGCAGCACTTTGCCGGGTAGCATCTCAGTTTGAGTCCCAGTAAACAGGCTTCAGACAGCAAATGATTTGGACAAGAAAATGGCAACGTTCTGAAAGTGGATTTTTCAGAATTGTGACTTGAATTCCAACTTTACCATTAAGGAGGGTTTTAAATTACAATTTCTCAGACACCAAACATGACTCTCCTACCTATGCCCAAACAAAACGTTTTCACTTAATAAATGTAATATGCTAACTCAATGATATTCAATGGGAGAGGTAGGCCTTGCAATGTGAAAAACGAATTTGAGAGTTTTTCACTATCAAGACATGGAAAACTTAAAAGTCCATATCCAACTTTTTAAATACAAAGCACTCTGCCACATGGGTTGTTTAGGCCTACCGTAGGGATGACTTCTATGTATTAAAAAGGAATGTTTAAATTTAGGCCAGACAAAAGGTTTATATTGCGATGTCAAAATGGCAGTTTAAACCTGCCCTCACAGGCTGCAATTGCAGGCCTGGGTCATGTTTTAGAAGGCTACTTAAGTGGGTTGCACAATCATTGCTGTAGGCCTACTATTGGGATTTAATGCAGTGACCCTGGATACCTGTAGTACAACTTTACGAGGGGCTTACAATTAAATTAAATGTGCCAATTAGGTGTAAGCCAATCTCACCATATTTTATGATGGGAGCACAGGCACTTTAACACTAGTTAGCAGCATTAAAGTGTGCCGAGTCTTAAGGTCAACTAAAACGAATTCAGTAAAAAAGGAGTAATAAAGGCAAAATGTTTGAGTGAAGACCCCCCTGACACTGGCAGGTGTAACCCAACCTATACCACATCTTTAAATGATCCACTACGTGGTTTGCATGGAGCCGTGGAGAGGGATTGCAAAGCTTCCTGCATGCTTAGTGGGTCAAGTATGATGTTGATCTGATGCTGAGCTTTTGCAGCAAGAGCCCATTGAGTTTTAATTGAGCACAGGGTACTTCCCCTTCTACTTCTCCCACAGAGTGTCACACAAGTGCCAATGTGTTTCATGATCAGGGTCCCACACACACACAGGAATGGCACACACAATTTGATGGCTATTTGTTGCACATATAAGCAAAGGATGGCCTTTACCTTAAATAGCAAAATGTTTTTTTTAGGGTTGCTGTCATTGTTCACAACTTGTAGGATGAGCTCTAAGTGTCATTATGAATGATTTGTATCTCCATTTGATAATATATTGTGATAAGTGTAAGTTCCATAAGTCCATGTGGCTATTTTTTGGTACATATTTTCTCACAAAGCAGTGCACACTATTGAGTTCTGTTTCTATACATTTTCAGGACTCCTGGTTGTAGACATTTTTCTATGACCCATCATATGATATAGTTTTGCGGTCTCTTGTAGGGCATTTCTGTTGACTTCAGTTTCTTTCTCCGGCAGACATCTCAAGGTCCTTCTGCCCTGGCTAGCCACTCTCTGGGAAATATCCCCTCTTCGCTATTTGACTAGACTTGGATTTAGCTCTTTGCGTTGGTACATACAAAGGGGGAACAAATACACATAATACAATTTATTCTTATGCATAATCATTCTCACCAATTGTCAAAATCTATCTACCTAACCTCAGGGGCATAAAACATAGCACCAACTGGGTCATTAGTATGAGGGAAAGCTGTGCTACATTGACAATCATGGCTTCAGGCTAATGCTACATCGCGTTATCATCTTTTAAAACAGTTTCTGGTGATCAGTGTCTGTGTTTATGTCAAAACACTGAATTACCTAGGACATGTTACGTAGTGCTCTGTAGCTTTTGCATCATTCAGATTTCCTGGGACAAATTGGTGCTCACTCCTCAGATCAAAGAAAACTCACATTTCTATTGAAGAGAGAAGCTAGATCATGTGGAAAATAAGCAATATGAAATGTGGAAGCTGGAGTTGGCAAGATATATTTACTAGAAATTGATGTCTTTATTCAGTTTCCTTCTACGACCTACTCTCTCAAGCTATCTACCCATCTGCTCCACTTGTTGTCTGTTTTAGTTGGCTATGTAATTCGAACCAGCACCTAAGCACAGAAAAGGTTACAATAAGGTTCAGTGGTATGCCATGGTAAGTATAGTCCTAGCCCTTTCCAGGCAGAGAAAGACAGTAAAAAAGAAACAATAGCCCCTCACCATGGGAGGATGACTCCTATGAGGAGGTGAAGCATTATCACTTTTTATTTTCAAATAGAAAATCCCACTTTGGGATTTTCTTTAGGGAAATAATGAGAAACCAGTTTGGTGCAAGGCTCTGTCATGTTGATGCAGCCTTGCAGCAAACTGTTAAAAGCATTTACTCCAGCAGCCTGGTGGAAAAACGATATAAACCAGGCCCGTAATTCCTCCAGCTAACTTTATTTGAAAATACCAACTTTATTCTCTAACTTCTTACTAATCAAACTTGTGTGATCAAAAACAACTGTCAACTGCATGATCTACTTGTTCATCTCAGTTCTACACTTCCATTCATCATGGTGACCTGCATAGGGGGCGGTATAAAGCCCCTTTATCCAAACAGCAGCCTTTTATGGATACAAGATCATCTTCCAGAATGAACTGATTAAAATGGAATATTGAAGGCATACAACTGAAAAGTCATAATATTGTTGCAAGAATATCAAGGGACAAAACATCGAAGAGGTAAGTGCACAGAGTGAGGTATGGTTTTACTATTCTGAACTCTACATCTACATACATCCATATCTACAGCCTAGTGCCACAAATAATTTCTTATGTTGCTTCTTTTTTTCTCTAGATCCCTGGGTCCCACTCGGGTACCCTCAGTCTCAAACCTCTCGCAGATTGCCATGCCAGCTCTGTACCTGGCTGGCATTGTCCGATTTAAACTCACAAAACAGAGAAGTGCTAATACAAAGGAAAGACAATAGGTCCTACTTCTAAGGCAAAGAGGGTCCATATAACATTACATCTAGGCCCACATAAACACAGTGTTTTTTGATCTTTTAACACCTTGAGGGGTGACAACACGTGTCTTAATACTGCCCTCACACACTTTGCAGTGTCATGCTTCATCACTGGGCCGCATCATACACCCAGGTGCAGACCAACACACTGAGTGGAGCGCTAGATTTTTTTGATGAAGAACAAGTGGTGAGATTAAAGGAAGTAAAAATGTGGTGAAAACACATACAACACGAACAGTAACGTGACGTACTAGACAAACACCAAGGTCAGTGGGCGGGATTATTGCTACCCCCTGTACTCTGGACCAATATAATGCAGTATTTTTAAAATTAAAACAACCTAAGGGTCCACCTATATAATTTTATTCTGGCTGTGGGCCCCTGGAATGGTTTAAATGTCTAAGAAAACGGGTATACAGGCAATGTAACAATCCCTATACCCCCACTGCAGATACCAACATGTTTCTGCCAACTCTAAGCCCCCATATGGGTGGCACTGGCTTTCATCAGGGTGTTGGTCCCTTTGTTATAGTCCTTACCCTAATTGGGTTCTTATTACCTTATAGTCTGTAGGTAATGTTTTCTTACACTAGGGTCTCTCCAGGATTTCTGTGAGGGAACCACTTCACGAGTTCATATAAGGTTTTTCTGAACCCGGGACGCTGTGTGGACGTACTCTCGCCGTCACATAGTCACAAGAAGTACCAGGAGTTCTTCCACCATCAGTCGTCCTCCGCCGAACTCCTGGGTGAGTGCACTTCTCTGTTGTGTGAGTTTAAGTTGATTACAAGGGGATCAGAGAAGTCTTAGTCCCTTGTCTCTCCAGGTGTGTTTGGCATTGTCCGATGCCAGCACAGCACCCGGCAATCTCCTTCTCCCACCCACGAGGATGTGGGTGTATTGCTGAAGATCTGTGCCATCCCTCTTCCAGGCATTGGGGTTCTGGTATGGACAGTTGCGGACCGTGCCGGTACAAGCAGTGGGGCAGTTTGGCTCGTGGGGGGGATTGCGGCTGATGATGACATGGGAAGATTAAATATTTATTTCATTTTCCCTCTTCGTCGTCTGTCAAAATCCCCCCACCAGGCCCCACCACCCCACCACTCTTGTCTGCACGGGTCACAGCTGGGTATGGATTCCCAGACCCCATCTAATACTGCGGCAGCTGCTGGGGAGATAGAGGACCTCAGGAGCAACTCTGAACTCGGATTAAAGATACCATGCACTACTGCTCTACTCAATGGAATGCTAAAAAAAGATACGCTGAACCCCAGGCTCTGGCCCACCCTAGGGCTTTGAAGAGGAGATTGCGGCAGAGTTCCACGTGTTACATTTGTCAGGCTGGTGTGTTTAAATAGACAATTCTTCCAAGGTGCATAACATGGCCCTTTTGGGCCAGTTTTGAAGATCTTTGGCTCATTTTACTACTTGTAGTCAGTTGTAGCCCTTTGTTTTCTGTTTGTGAGCAATCCACACCTCACCACAGACCATTCAGATACAAGGTGAAAGACACAGAAAGGTCTTAGAGGTTTTAGGCACAAAAATGTTAACTTTTTGAAAGTACCTATTGCTTAATAGCTAGAAAAAAAAATATTTTAACATTACATTGGATTTTGAATAACTATTACGTGAGTCCTTGAATTCTTTCTGTAGCTGCTACCATATTTAGCAGTTATTTAAATGCAACAATGTCTCCAAGTGGTTCCTTATGGAAACAGGCAGCCATTATAGAGTGAAAATAGCTTTTGGAATATTTCACTGTAAGGACATATTTAACACTAACTTGTACCTATCCTACTTTTAAATAACATGCATACTGCATATATGGGCAATAAGGCATACTTAGGGGTGACTTATTAATATTTAAAATGAAGGTTTAGGCCTTTCAAAGAGGTTTCTTTGACAGGTCAAATTGGCTGTTTAAAACTGTCACAAGCATGTTACCTGTGTGCAGCTGCCAGGCTGAGTATGACGGGAGTCTTTCACGCGCAGCCCGCACATGTGCACACAAGCGTGTGCCAAAGTGTTCATATGTCACCAGCTCAGTGCTACACTAGCTGCACTGCAGAGGCCTTATCTTAAAAGGCAGACACTGGTGGTAAACACGCTCAGTAAAATTGCCATGATATTATCATGAGTGAAACTCACATAGGGAGACTCATCCAGCAAAGGTCCATAAAGCGGTTGATTAAAAGCAAACAATCATTGCAGACCGAATGGGTTGACTCTATTTGCAACATTTTCTTCCTGTTCTGCCAATTTTGTGATGCAAACCTGACACAAAATCTGCCCCTAGATATTTGTCTTCTCACACTGAAGAGTACTCAACTCCAAGCACATCAGCAAATAAACAAACAGAAATGATGAAGAGGTGGATCCACCACTCAGCTAAATACAACATTTAAAATGTGTGTGTACATGCAGAGTATCACTTGTGATTAGGTAAGCATACGCATTCAGGCTTCAAGCAGTATGCAGTACAGAAACCGGAATTAAAAAAACAGTTCCTGATGGAATTCTTATCCTGGACTAAAGTGACCATTGCCTTCCCATCCAGCTTGTTCTTCCTTGATCTGTTAGTATCTTTTGACATTATAAATCACTCTGATTTGCTAGGAACAAAGGGGTGAGGTAAATAGTCTTAAGCAGGTTATTGTTCTGAACTTACCGTGGAAATAAATATCAACACGTAAAATTGGCCAGCCCTCTATCTAGCTCCTCTGCACTCAGACAAGATGTTCCAAAAGGATATATCCCTGCCAGCTCCTTCTGTCCCCTTAAGGAATCACTTGCCCTCTTTCTCAAATGCTCATACATTCAATAACACTGTTTTTGTTGTCGAAGTTTAATATAGTATAAACTTGATGCAAGGGAATTAGTGCAATTTAAGTGGACACCAGATTACTCGATACAATATCAGACGGATTCTGTTTTCTTAAGGCACGTGGCGTTTAAGTGATTTGTCCAGAATCACAAGATGT
Organism: Lissotriton helveticus; assembly: GCF_964261635.1. Taxonomy (NCBI): domain Eukaryota; kingdom Metazoa; phylum Chordata; class Amphibia; order Caudata; family Salamandridae; genus Lissotriton; species Lissotriton helveticus. The sequence goes on from NW_027611959.1 coordinate 568,794, forward strand.
TGAGCCAATGCCAGTATTCAAACCTGCTTTCCCAGTTCCAAAGTCAGCAGCTCTGGAGATTGGGCCACATCTTCTCTTGCAACCTGCTTAAAACGTCTGCTTTGTCCTCTGAACTGTAACATCCCAATCAAACCTGAATTAACGCTTGCTCTGTACTTACCTGCCACCTGTCATATTCTTAGGCTTTATTTTACACAAAAAACAAAGGGCCTCCTTACGATGTCGGTCAGGACGCAACTGACAGGCTGTGGGTTGCGGTCCGACTAACATCTGCTGCGGCAGTCCGACCACCGCATTAAGATGCACAGCGATTGGAAGCAGGGTGGAGGGACTGACTGATGCTTCTGACGGGCTCAAGGAGCCCGTCCAACCATCATTCGGAATGTAAATACCTCCAAATTGGCTGTGCCTGCTCAGGCATCACCCTATTGATTAAGATGTCCCTCCACGGCCTCTGCTATGAGACCTGAGGGGGTACCTGTGGTGGTCCCCCACACATCCATACCCCACATGCTAAGCACCACATTGTGCCTGGCACATGGTGAATGGATGTTTGAAAACATGAATTATACCAATGCAGCTTGTGCTGCAGCCCTTTTCTGACCGTAGCGCAAGCCGCATTGGAAAAATGGATGTTTCCAAACACCTCATGGGCGATGAAGATATTATAACTTTATTGTGGTTTTTATTGTGGCTTCAGCTGAACCAACAATATTGGTGTTCATAAGTATGTTTTGTCAACTACATCTCTTGTAACCCTTAATTAGCCACTCATACCTTACCTTCCTGTGCATTTTTATTCCCATTTATGCCATCTTAACACTTGTATTGTGCACATGCAATGTTTGTTGTGAAGTGCGTTATCGCCTTCTGGGTCTAATAAGTATTATTGGAAATTGCCATTTAATTAACAACACTGTGCAAGTAAGACTGACTGTCCATTAAGCATTTTGAGGGAATTCCTAAAATGCACGGTGTTGATTGAGAACCTTTCAAACGTGGTTGGTGAGTGTTTTCTTGTTTTGTCCTTGATAGCATAAGTAACACCATGCAGGCGAATGTACTAGTGCCCTTTTCAACATTTCCAGTGGAATGCATAATACATAGTCAGCATTGGAAAATATGTTTACACAGTGTACGTTTTAACATCTCAGTGAAAATGACTGACCAAGGACAGAAAAATGTCAATGTTATTAAACTCTTCAGAAACAGAAGTGTTAAGATTGTTCAGGATTTTACTACATGATAAACATATGATGTGCTTGTTTTCATTGAAGGCTATAAGATAATAGAAGGCGTGTTTTTGCAAGAAAGTTAATATAATATTGGAGCATGCACACCTTTTTCAAGAGTTAATGCAAGCAAAGGGTTAGGAGTAATGCGGCAAGTATTGGCGCCTCTAATTACAACGCAAGTGTAAACCAAAACAAGTAGTCAACGGTGCTACAGGTAAGGGGATAACCTCAAACCTCCAAACCTGACCGAAGTCCTTGAGACAATAATGCAGATGACCTGTGCACACGCAATTTGCATTGAAAGTATTAATACTGTATGTATCACAAAAGCATCACAATCATAATGGACGAAATGATGTATTCTTTTCCATATGGTTTATTTGTTTTCCAGGTGCCCAGCCAGCACGTGTTTCGTCAGGGTGTAAACCAAGACTTCTTCAGGGCTATAAGATGTATAATAGCAACAAGTTACATAATTGTACTGGCATCAGATAAATACAGGTAGTGGCAGACTCATAAAATGTGACTATCGTGCAAAATGCACCCGTCGTGACATACCAGCAACCAGAGTGGTAACTGTGCACATGAAAAGCGATAACACGTCTCCTCTGTGACTATTTCTGACATAATGCCAGAACCCTTGTGCCTACATGGCATGTCAAACAAATGGTAATACATTTCCTGTTGAATCTCATATGTCAGCTTCTTAAAAGACTCCTCATGTTTATCACTCTAAATTCAAAAAAATAATAACCTCCCAGATGAATGTGAAGTGCAAAAGAAATGAGTAAAGGGCATGCAGCAGACTAAAAAAATCTTAAGAAAACCATATTACCTATTGGACAGATGGTTACGTTGTCAAGGCTTCTACGAGAAGGGAAACAGAATGGAATGAGTAAAAAGTTGGGCTGTAACCCAGACGCACAATGGGTGGGGTAGTTTTTATTTCCGTCCCGGCTGTGGCGTCAACATTCAAAAGATAGAGTGGTAATCAGGAATAGACTGGTCAGTACCAATTTGGAGCACTGGGGAAGAAAATGCGAGTATGGCCATGAAATTCAGGCAAGCCACCATGTATTCTTTAAAGCTAGTAACAATAGCTATGTGTCCACCGGATAAGCCAGACAATGAGATGCTGCATATAAGAGCGTAAAAAATACGTACTCAAAACTGTGCCAATTAAAATGCTAAAGGGCTGACTTTCTGATCGGGTAGAATAATAAACGGTCAATACGTTGATTTAGACTATAAGTTAATGAAACGCTCTGGGTGGCTGCAATAGCCTAAGAACAAAAAATATTAGAACGACCAGTTCTCATTGCAGTAATCCCACGTGTGTCGGGAGATCGTAATACAAAGCCCGCAAAACAATCTATAAAATCTCGCAAATACTGGCCGAGGCTCACCTTATAATACCCCCGTCCACGTGGCAAAACAGCAATTCCGCTGGCGGCGGGGTTATGTTATGTTATGTTATGTTAAGGAATGTTTATATAGCGCCTATCACCACCGGTCTCTAAGCACTTAACAGAAGAACATAACACACTGGTGCCCATAAACCCTCAGCTGTTCTACCGCCTAGACTGTTATAAAGGCCTTTCTGAAAAGATGGGTTTTTAATTTCTTTCTGAAGGATAGAAGCTGTGATTCCTCCTTCAAGGTGGACGGGAGCTCATTCCACAGTTGTGGGAGAAGCACAGACAGGGCCCTGCCTCCTTTGGTTTTTAATTTGAACCGAGGTTGAAACAGATTGGAAATTGTTCCAGAGCGCAAGGGTCTCCCAGGAATGTACCTCTTCAAACGTTCTTTATTGTACTCTGGGGCTTTCCCAAAAAGTGCCTTATGGGCCACACAGAGACATTTGAACTGGACTCGGAATTTCACTGGAAGCCAGTGCAGCTTCTGAAGCAGGGGGGTTGTGTGCGAGTTTCTGGGCAGAGAATGGATCAGCCTGGCTGCATCATTCTGTATTACCTGCAGCTTCCTCAGCAGCTTCTGTGGCAGGCCAAGATACAAAGCATTGCCATAGTCGATTCTTGAGATGACTGTGGCAGATACGATCGATTGCAGGGTGGAGGCAGATAGGATAGAGACTAATTTTCGTAGTTGCCTCAGCACACCAATGCAGGATCCGACGACAGCAGAGACTTGGGGGGCCATTGAGAGATCCGCGTCGATCCTTAGCCCTAGGCTTTTTACTACAGAACCAGGAGACGGGGTGGTTCCCAATTCTGGAGGCCAGTACAGATCGCTCCAACGGTCCTCTTTGTTACTGATCACCAACACCTCCGTTTTGTCAGCGTTCACTTTCAACAGATTGTTAGTCATCCAGTTGACCGTGAAGCTGAGCAGGTTCCTCACGGATTCCTGGGCCTCTTTGGTGTCATCCAGCCAAACTAATAGCTGGGTATCATCTGCGTAATTGAAAAATTCACAATTCATACACATCAGCTCCTCCACCAGTGGTTGTAAATAAATGTTAAAAAGCAGAGGGGATAAAGCCGACCCCTGGGGCACCCCCCAAGTCACTTCACTGATCTCAGACAGTTGGTATCCTAGCTGCACTCTCTGGGTTCGACCTGACAGGAAGGATTCTAGCCACTTTAGCACCTGGCCTGAGATCACCAGTTCTGCTTCTGGAGCCGGACGCGTGTGATCCCCCAGGCTTCCGCATTAATGCAACAGAGGCGGAAAAAACTAGAGTGCCAAACTCGCTTCCGGAAACCAACCGGAAGTGAGTCAAGGAACCAGGTAGTGGGTTAATACCCGGGAACGTACAGTGTTTGAAAACCAACCAATTCAAGATTTAGTAGTGTAAAAAAAGTACGAATTCTGCACAAGTGCGTGATTTTATAGATATTTTTGCGGGCTTTGTGCTCTGATTTATGCCAAATAGATACTATTGTGTAGGCTGCTCTTATTTCGATACATGGGGATTGCCTGTCTTGTTATTGGTATTACGATCTCCTGACACATGTGGGATTACTGCAATGGAACTCGGTCGTTCTAATATTTTTTGTTCTTAGGCTATTGCAGCCATCCAGAGCGTTTCAGTAACTTATAGTCTAAATCAACGTATTGACCGTTTATTATTCTAACCGATCAGCAAGTCAGCCCTTTAGCGTTTTAATTGGCACAGTTTTGAGTACGTTTTTGTTACACTCTTAATATGCAGCACCTGAATGTCTGGCTTATCCAGTGGGCACACAGCTGTTGTTACTAGCTTTTATAAATACATGGTGGGTTGCCCGAATTTCATGGCCATACTCGTATTTTCTTCCCCAGTGCTCCAAATTGGTACTGACCAGTGTATTCCTGATTACCACTCTATCTTTTGTATGTTGACGCCACAGCCGGGACGGAAGTAAAACCGGCGGAGAGGTGAGCATGGTGGCTTAACTACCCCACCCATTGTGCGTCTGGGTTACAGCCCAACTTTTTACTCATTCCATTCTGCTTCCCTTCTCGTAGAAACCTTGACACTGTAACCATCTGTCCAATAGGTAAGATGGTTTTCTTAAGATTTTTTTAGTCTGCTGCATGCCCTTTACTCTTTACTACTCATTTCTTTTGCACCTCACGTTCATCCGGGAGGTTATTTTTTTTTTTAATTTAGAGTGCTGAACATGTGGAATCTTTTACGATGCTGACATATGAGATTCAACAGGAAATGCATTACCATATGTTTGACATGCCATTTAGGCACAAGGGTTCTGGCCTTATATCGGAAATAGTCACGGAGGAGACGTGTTATCGCTTTTCATGTGCACACTTACCACTCTGGTTGCTGGTATGTCACGACGGGTGACTTTTGCACGATAGTCACATTTTATGAGTATGCCACTACCTGTATTTATCTGATGCCAGTTACGTATTATCATTCCTAGGCAATCTGCAATTTAGACATTAATAAGTGGCACCATACCTAATTTTTGAGAAAGTATCTACAATCTACCAAATAAAATAGAAAAGACAATAATAATAAAAACAATTTTCATAGAGAAAGAAGGGAAAGATTTACAGTTTCTAATTCTTGCATTTAAAAATCCTAAAAAAGGATACCTGAAAATACATTCATCAATACATATTACATTTAAAAAGATATATATATATATTTCTAAACAAGATTTAGAATTTAAAAAGTGGCAACAATTAAGTTTTAATATTCTTTCGACGCGCGTTTTCGGCGTTTTGACACGCCTTCTTCAGGAAAAGCCACGAAAATGTTTGTTAAACACAAATTACATAAAACACAATTATTAACATTCTGTACAAGATACATAATATCATAAAGACAATTTGCAAAAACTATTCAGCTTCTACTTAACATTCCAATTATACATTTATACACAACTAATTTTCATCACAACTTTCTCTATTTATTAAAAAAAAGAGATTTTATTCTCTTTAATATGGTGCTTTTAGATCAAAGAATTCTCCAGATCAGATGTAAAACTATTAAAACGTACCCATAACATCGATTGGATTATAAACTGTTCCTCTCTTCTGATCGCCTTAACAAGTTGTAAGCAATATTTCTGATTTGATAACATTACTATGACTAGAAGAATTCATTCATTCATGACGTGGATGGAAAGATAAAATACCTTTAAAGAGGTTTGAACAGGATCCTCAATTTATAACGGCACACGATAAGTGCTAATAATCCTGGAATGATTGCGAGAATGTAGACTTATTTTCTGATAAAAAGTCCTATTTATAAATAAAAACATATCAGTCATCATATTATATTCTGGTTATCATTGAAAAACTTCTAAATCAGAGAATTAAACAGTTACCTATTCTTATTTTTAGTGAGGGTTCTTATCTCCTTAAAGTTATATATTGATTGACAGTTGAAAATCTCAATTTCGATACATTCAGTGTGTATCACTCTAAAGGTGAAGATAGAAAAACATTTTTATTTTCATTCTCTTGCCTACCTGATTTTTACATATCATATTAATCTAAAACTTCTTATTATACCTTTTCGTCGTTTTAATTTTTGACACGCGTAGTTTGATGTATCGCGTGTTCAGAAAATAATATTCAGTACGGCCTTCGAATCTTTTTTACCTCAGTTAGCTATGAACTGAAACATAGAGAACAGAAAGGCTCGACCGGTTTCCACTTATATAAAAGTATATTTAAATGATTCACACTAACAAATTTGGATTCCCTTTATTTAGGTATTGTATAAATTACCTGGGTTTTCGTCTTTAGCTTCCGCAATTAAATGATAACCGGCGGTGGTTAAAGTTCCAACCTCATTAATTTAATGTATGATAAAACGTCCGGCAATATCTGTCGATAAATAAGTAAGCAGGCTCAATCAGTTATTGCTAAAATTCTGACTTAATCTTAATTTATCTAATCAGTTATTTAGTGACCGGACGGATAAATACCTGATGGGTATGCCGAGTTTCATGGATAACCGCAACGTCTATGCCAATCGGGAAAACAGATTTTTCATGTTTGTGGGCGTATTTATATTCTACGGTATGTTTGGCGGTTAAGTTTCAAATGAATCACGTGTCAACATGGTTTGCAACGTTAGTATATTTCTTACATGGTTGGCAACGTACAACTCATTACTTCCATGAAAAATGGAAAGGGAAGACAGACTTATTCTGACTAGTTAAGTTTCATGGATAATCCCAACATCTATCTCAAAGGGGAAACAGATTTTCCATGTTTGTAAATATATTTATAGTCTATGGTATATTTGGCGGTTAGGATTCAAATGAATCGCGTGTCAACGTGGTTGGCAACGTTGTTATGTTACTTCTTGCACGGGTGGCAACGTACATCTCATTATTTCCATTATAAAATGGAAAGAGAAGACAGATTCATTATGACTAGTTCTGGTCAGGAAAAACAGTTCATCTCGCAATTCGTAATACAATATCATATTCAATTTCCAATAGTTCAACAATATAAAGTTTCTGCCACGGGGAGGGATCTCTATACGTGGTCAATAACGAACATGTATTTTATCGTCAGACAAAATATGCCATGTATGTTGTTATACATAGTTCGTGTATATGCTAAAAATAGACTCTTTGTGATTGTGGCCCATATTTCAAATTAGCTACATAATTTGCATATCGATGGTCAACGACATATATAGTGCCATAGCCAGAAAAGTGCGCAGGACATAAATTATTTTGTTCATATTTCTTAGTTTTTTTACGCTGGTTCTATTTCTAATATTTGAATATGGATAACTCACTCTGTTCTCTTGGGTATAACTCACTCTGTTCTCTGGGGTATATATGGTTACATTATGGCATTCTTCCATGGAATGTCACAATTTAAGCCCCTTTTAAAAGTGTCCAGGGAGAATATCCAGAAAACTTCTTGTTTTTTTCGGATTTTCTGACCGCCTTTCTGGTCTGGAGTGTCTATTTTTTCAAGAATCCTCCTTCTTAAATCTTCAGGGGTATGATTGTATTCAAAAAAATGTTTAACCAAAGGGGCTGTTGTTTTAGCAGTTCTTATTGCAGAGTGATGCTTGCTTATTTTAGTTTGTATAGCCCTGGCTGTTTCCCCTACGTACCCTAAGTGACAAGGGCACAGGATAAAGTAGATCGTGTTCTGGGTCTTGCAGTTCCACATATTGGTAGCTTTAATATTAAATCCATTGTGGACCCATGTCTCACCTTCAATAAATTGAGTCAAACGATCTGCATGAGGAACATTTTACTGTACCTCTGATCGGTTTGTTGGTCTTTATAGATTTTTGGAGACTTCTTACATTGTTCAATCCAGTATTAAACCGTGAATAAACAATCCAGTCTTTTATATTCTTGTTTCGCCGATGGGCAAATACAGGTTTAGTTAACTTCGGGCCTTGGATAGGATTGCTGTTTAGGATGTGCCAGTTGGCATTTATTATCTGTTTCAGTTTTGAATCTACAGTGGAGTGTCGTGTAACGCGTACTAATTGCTTTTCTACAGATTTAGAAGCTCTTTGTGTGTTACTCCGCAGAAGATGGTCTCTGTCAAAAAAACGCGCACGTTTATAGGAGTCAGGCACCAGCCGGTGTGGATATCCTCTCTCTAAAAAATGTTTCCTCATAATTGAAGCTTGCACATCAAAGTCTTTTATGTTTGAACAGTTCCTACGAACTCTCAGAAACTGTGAAAATGGTATGCTTTCTTTCTGATTCCGGGGGTGAAAGCTGCTAAAATGCAGCAATGTATTCCTAGCTGTAGTTTTTACAAATAAATCAACCTCTAATTTACAGTTATTATTCTTTATGATAATATCTAAAAATTCCACATTACTTGTACTTTTGTGAGCTGTGAACTTAAGATTTTCATCTGTGGCATTCAACCATTCTAGAAATTCTGTTAAGAATTCATTCCCATTGGTCCAGATAAAGAAAATGTCATCTATATATCTGGACCAATGGGAAATCGATTCATAAAAGGGTGCGATTTCATTATGTATGAACTTATGTTCAAAAGTAGCCATATATATATTTGCCACCGATGGTGCCACTGATGCCCCCATACTTACGCCTTTTATTTGGCGGTACAAAACTTCATTAAATTCAAAGATATTCTCAGATACAACTATCTTCAAACATGCTAGAATAAAATCTTTAGGACATGGAATTTGAAATTCAGTAATAAACCACTCAGTATCTTGCATAGCTTCTACTTGTGGAATATTACTATAAAGAGACTCAACGTCTAATGTTACCATAATGTCTCTTTGTGGATTGAATGATAGTTCCTCAACTTTAATAATCATGTCTCTTGTATCTTTTATATAAGATTTTATTTTGGGGATATGTGGACACAAATGATGGTCCACGAATTTTGACAAAGGTTCAGTAACAGTACCTATGGTAGACACAATAGGCCTGTACGGGGGATTAATCACATCCTTGTGTACTTTGGGTAAACCGTAGATACACACAGTTTTGCCCTTGTTAAAATTCAGGAAGTCATATTCTTTCGATGTAATATCTCCATCTATATATGCCTTATGAGTCAGTGCCTGAATTGTTTTAGAAATCCTTGTCAGGGGATTATGACTAATTATTTCATAAAAGTCCTTATTGTTTAACATGATGTTCATTTTTTGTTCATAGTCTGTTGTATTAATGACGGCTATTCCTCCTCCCTTATCACAACTTTATATCGTTACAGTATTATCAATTGAAAGGGAGTTGAGAGCTGTAAATTCTTCTTTAGTAAGATTATATAAAGGTTTAGGTATAAAAGCTAAGGCTTGTTCCATACGTTGTAATAACACTAATTCAAAGGCTGCTACCTCTGGACTTAGCTGGTCTAAAGATGGATTTTTTGAGTGGTATTGGAAAAAATATCTTCATCATTAGCATTAAGGAAAAACTTTTTTAATCTTACCTTCCTGAAAAATGCAATGATCCTGGTATAGTTCAAATTTGTTCAGGTAGGCATGAGGTACAAATGATAACCCTTTCGATAGAAGAGAGATATTCTTAGAGTCAAGGATGTGGGAGGATAAATTAAATATGGGGCTTACATTCCCCATTTCCAGTACTTGTTCTTGCGGGTCTCCAATAGATATTGGGGATCCGAATTTAGATGATGTTGCTGTTGATGATGTTGTGGCTGATGTTGGTACCCATGATTTCCATGACTCTGTGGCTGAAACCTCACCCTCTGTCATCCCCTGCGCATTCCGCGCGTGGCCAAAAAAGAAGCGTGCATATTAGGTTTAGATTGAAATGTATTATAGTTTCCATCTGATTCGTAGTAGGCTGGATTTTCACTTTTCGAATCAGAAGTATCGGAAAAGTTATTAACTCTTTGTTGTTTATTCCTATTTTCTTCTATGTAATGATTTTCTTTATAAAAATGTTCTCCTAAATATGGATATGTATTTTCTAATGAATAAAATCTAGTATCTTTCGCTAATTTATCACTTTTTCGTTTATTCAGATAACTAGAAAATGATTCTAACTCTTTATTGGATTCCTCAAGTTTTTTGATTGCATCTTCTACAGCAGTAGAATTTTAGATTTTTGTTTCTAAATCATCAACTTCTGCTTTGAGTGTGGCAGTAAGTTCTTTGGCGGTTTGAATTATTAAGATCATAAGATCTCGTGAACAGAGGCTTGCGATCATACTCCATTTCTCAAGGAATTGCTTGTAGTGTACAAACAACCCTGGAATGTTTCTTACACGTAAACCATTGGGTATGATACCTGCTCTTAAATAAGCTAACATAAACTCGCCATGTGCCTCCATTCTTTTCAGTTTTTTCTTTAAGTCTATTAGTTTATTTATATCTTCATTTATACTGATATTGTTCTTGGAACTGTTCCCAAATGTGTTACTTGTTCCCACTAATAAAGCAAAGTCCTTATCTGAAAAACCGAAAGTTTTCATCTGAGCCATAATGAGGGTGATAGATTAGGTGGACACCAGAAAAATAATTCGTACTTTTACTAAAGGGATAAGTTAAATATTTTATGAGTCTGCCACTACCTGTATTTATCTGATGCCAGTACAATTATGTAACTTGTTGCTATTATACATCTTATAGCCCTGAAGAAGTCTTGGTTTACACCCTGACGAAACAAGTGTTGGCTGGGCACCTGGAAAACCAATAAACCATACGGAAAAGAAAACATAATTTCGTCCATTGTGATGCTTTTGTGATACATACAGTATTAATACTGTCAATGCAAATTGCGTGTGCACAGGTCATCTGTATTACCCTTTTCAAGGGGCAGAGGATCAATCAATCTGTTCAACACATTGCAAGAAATATTAGCAAATCTAAAGTGAATGTGAAAAGCAAGAATGCATGTAAGAGATTTGTAATTTTGTAATTTGTAATTTGTAGTGGTATTTGTAGAGCGCAACGGTCGCTCCGAAAGGAGCATCTTGGCGCTGTTTGGTGGTAAGCAGTCAGTTACATAAGCAAAAATTAAATGGCGGCCATGATATATTCGTCTGGGAGATTAAAAATCCAGGTTTTTAGTAGCTTCCTGAACTGGGTTTCTTGGGTTTGGGACCTGAGATTTTTGGCCATAGAGTTCCAGGCTTTAGAGGACAGATAAGTCAAGGTTTTACCAGCTTTGGTTTTGAAATTAAACCTAGCTAGCTTTATTTGATTGTCATTAGAGGATCGTAGAGTTCTAGAAGGGTTGTAGTGGGGATGAGATATTTAGGGCCTGTGTTGTTAAATGCCCGAAATGCGACGATTAGAATCTTAAAAAATATTCTTTTATGCAAAGGGAGCCAATGAAGAGTCTTTAAGGCAGCTGATATTGAGGATTTTCTAGGTAGTTTGAAAACTAATCTGGCTGCCGAATGTAGTACATTTTGGAGTTTTTTTAGTGTAGATTTTTTTGCACCTGCCATCAGACCATTGCAGTAGTCGAGGCGGGCGAGGATTAGAGCCACTGCTACAGCCTTTCGTGAGTCAGTGGGTAAAAAGTAAAAAAAAAATTTAAGAGATTTTATGATGCCAAAGCAGTGACCTGCCATATTCCTGACATGTTGGTCGAAGGATAATTCAGTGTCGAACAGGACTCGGAGATTCCTTGCTGTCGCTACGGTCTGGGGGGGAGCAGTGGAGTCCTCTGGCCACCATAGGTTGGGACAGAAGTTAAAATTTTTTCCCATTGAGAGGATTTCTGTCTTGCTGGCGTTACATTTCAGGTGGTTTTTATCCATCCAGTGGAAAACGGCCTTCAGACAATTTTTAAGATTTTGTTCGGCCTTGGTGGAATGTTCATCTAATGGTACAATAAGTTGACTATCATCGGCATACGAAGTTACGAGTATGCCGAATGATTCAATCAGGGAGATAAGTGGGGTCAAATACACATTAAAGAGAAGAGGACTCAAAATTAAGCATGGGCGGATTTTGCGGATCCACGATTCACGAATTTGCGGATTCACGGATCGTGGATCCGCAAAATTCGCGGATTATGCGGATCGGCGGATTTGGGGGCGGGGCTTCCTCGAGTGTGTGGGCGGGGCCAAACGGACGGGGCTTCCATGCGAGCGCACATGCCTCTTGTGTGTATAAAAGGTCAGAGACCGATCAGAGCAGCAGATTAAGAGACAGAAGCTCCTGGTCACAGGAACAGCACGGGGATTGCGCTCGTGAAAGTCAAAGATGCAAATGCCTCTGGCCTGCATCACAGCGGATTTTCGATGGTATATTTGGGAAGAAGGCACACCTGCCCAGCCCCCACAACGCTCACGATTGTTTTTGGGCTGATGAATGAGTCACTGAATTTAAGCTTCAACTAGGGCACATGCTTTATTGATATCTGCAAGTGTTTCCTGTTGAGGTTTATTTTTTGTGCCAGGACCGTCGTGCCCGAATGAACCCTGCCCTTCATATTTATTCAAGAAGACACCACCGTTTAAATAATTTACGATGGCGCCGGCAAGCTGCCAGCGCCATCCTGCAAAAGTTACTTAATTAGCTTCAACAGGAAGCTCCAACTGATAAAATAAAGCAGGCGCTCGAGCCCCTGCTGTATCTTATCTATTAGAGCTTCCTGTTGAAGCTAATTAAGTAACTATTTGAGGATGGCGCTGGCAGCTTGCCGGCGCCATCGTAAATTAGGCTCGCTTGAACTTTTGACCGCAAAATCCGCTCCGATCGCGGATTGCGGATTTTCGGTAAATTCGCGAGAGTTCGCGGACCGCGAATTTACCGAAAATCCGCAAAATCCGCGATCGGAGCGGATTTTGCGCTCATGCTTACTCAAAATGGAACCTTGAGGGACTCCAGAACGAACCCTCCTCTCTTTAGAAAAGAAAGGGCCCAAGGCAATGGTTTGGGATCTGTCAGTTAAGAAGTGAACATAAATATGGTAAGGAAAGGTGCAGTAGTGATAAGAACATTAAAGGTTGTAGTGGAAGTGCTGACTTCAAAGGTATGTGTTTTAGGTGTGGAATTGTGGTTCAGATGGACAATGGCAATGATTGTCCAGGATGGAGAAGAAAGTGCAAGAAGTGAAAGTGAAAATAACATTTTACTGAGATGAGTCAGTTCGCAGCATTGAAAGCTGAACTAAGGTTCATGTGTGTGTTGATGAAAGGGGGGGAATGCAACATTAAGGGGTCGATTCCGATTCGGGAAAAAAAACGTCCGTACGATTTGTATCCGGAGCCCTCTCTGTACGAATCGTACCCGTCTGTCCGAGTCGTGTAGTACGATCCGTATTCCGTGAATCCGTCCGAATCGTCGCGATCCGTACGTATTGCAAGGCTGAAACCGTGAACCGTACGACTTGCACACATGCCGTACGACTCGTACACATGCCATACGACCCGATGAGTACGATCCGGACTGGGGTATGAGGACGCGATTCGTACGGTCCACGTCAGGTAAGGGCGAGTCGTACAGAAAAGCACACAAACACATACACACCATACAGTCCGTACACCCCATGATCGCAGGGGTACGGTGCGTACCCCTGCAATCATGGTGTGTACGAGCCGTACCCCATGTACGATGGGTGTATGAGCCGTACCCCATGTACGATGGGTGTACGAGCCGTACCCCATGTACGATGGGTGTACGAGCCGTACCCCAGGTACACCCATCGTACATGGGGTACGGCTCGTACACCTATCATACATGGGGTACGGCTCGTACACCCATCGTACATGGGGTACGGCTCGTACACCCATCGTACATGGGGTACGGCTCGTACACCCATCGTACATGGGGTACGGTGCGTACCCCTGCGATCATGGGGTATGGTGCGTACCCCTGCGATCATGGAGGGTACGCACCGTACCCGGGGGGGGGCCGTTCCGTACCTGTTTCGGCGCGATCTCTGCTTTTACGGCCGTTTTCAACTCCCGTCGAAAAAGGGTCGTACGGTGCGTACCCGACACGTATCGTACTTGTTGGGTCGTAAAAACCAGCCACGAACCGTACAGATGTCGCGTACAGCGGGTTCCGAGGGAGAATCGTACGGAGATTAGAATCGTACGGTCTCTGTACGACTTGTACGGAGAGCGGCTCCTGGTACGAATCGTACTTCGTCGTACGTACGGGGGACCTTGCAAGGTACTATTCGTACGGGAAAAACGCTCCGAACGGCTATTCGGAGCGGTTTTTCCCGAATCGGAATCGGACCCTAAGTAGTGTTAAATTTGTCCTCCTTCGATAGAATTTGCTTTTGGAAAAGGCATGGTAGAACAGATAAGAAAAGGAAGGTGGTCCAGCTGCAGCACAAGTCTCAACTAACTCAGCTACCATCTGTTCGAAGCATAATTCATTCTATTCCAGTTGTTCTTAATCTTTGATCCACAGACTCCTGAGGGATCTGCTACTCCTACTGCTACATAGGAGGTCTGTGACTGTTTGGAAAACTAAATAATATTAGCAGATTAATAAAGCATACATACCAAAAAAACAAAAATTACAATTTTAGAATGCTCTGTAAATGTTAATGAATTTGAAATTGGATGTTAAAAATCAGGGGCCAGATTAACTAACAAGTCACGCAACACAGCAAGGCAACTTGCTGCGCTGCTTTGCGTGACAGAGAGATGGCAGTGTGCACTATATAATTACTAACATAGGGTGCAATACTCTTTTCTCAGTGCAGGGGAACTTGTCGCTGCTAAGCACCAATGCAGGCACCATTGTGTCAAGGTGCATGTGCATGGATGCCTGTGTTACAAGGAGGGATTTCTTCCTAAAAAATAACAATCCTCTGACGCTTTTTCCTCTTACTATATTACTATATCTGCTGTAGAATGCAACGCATGTAGAAAGAGGAAAAGACAGGGGAGAAATAAATATATTTCTCCACATTATGATTCACCTGGGAAGGCATAGCATTTTGATGCACTCTCAGCGGAATGCGCCCAAAGCCATGGGTGGATGTGTGAGAACACCCACGCTCCACGCACAAACGCTTTACGGATGCAGAGCAATGCAAGACTTGTGCTGCCTTAAGTTACTCCAGATTTACTATACCATGCAAGGTGGCTGTGTGATGCTACGGCAATGCAAGCCCTTAGTAAATGTGGACTTCCTTTGGTATCCTCATTTAGATTTGTGGGAGCACTATAAGTACAGCAAACAGAATCTAGTATGCATGATTGTTGGCCTCAATTGAAATACTGGTATGCGCTGATAAAAAGCATGCATTAGGAGCAAAAAAGACAAAGTGACATGACAAAGTCTAGCATATCATTTCATCTTTTAGAAATAAAACATTTTTATTTTCATAATTTTTGTATTTGTATGGTTTATACTTGTTTTCTGTAATTGTGTGTATTGTTTTAAGGTTCAAATTGTAGAAATTGCTTAGGCAGCAATTCACTGGTAGTCCACAGAAGTCAAAACCTTAAGAAACACTGTTGTAGTTCATTGTAAACCCACATTTTAGCATTTTACCTTGCAAATGATTGATTTACTACTCCATCCTCTACCCTGACAAAGTCAAGTTTGTAAAGGAAGAATTAGCTAACTATTTGCATTGTTACAATAACTACCAAGAATATTCACAAGTGACCACTAGCTGACCTTAGACCTGGAGCAAAGACCTGACAGGCAATTTTGCATTTTCCAAATCTATTATTTGATTTTCTTTTCATGTTTTATGCATATTTACTTTCCAACATCAATAAAAATTGTCCAAGTAATAGAATCTGGTAATCAAATAGTGCTCAGCATATGCCATTGTCTAATGTCTGATTAAAAAAATTACAGCTAATCAAACCAAATGCATTTTTCAATAAACTAAAACATGAGGTCTTATTCAGAGTTTAGCAGATGGATACTCTGTCTAAACTTAGTTAATATCCCATCCACCATATTACAAATTCCATAGGCTATAATACACTTGTACTACAGGGCATCTGCCATTTTTGCGACAGAGTTTTCTGCTCACCAAAAACTTCGGCCCTGATTACGAGTCTGGTGGTCATCGGACTGCCAGGCACGTGGTGGGGGTGGTATTCCGACTGCCACATTACGACCTTGGTGGCTGTGCCGCACTGGGACCACCGACTGCGCCAGGGAATCGCCAGTGGTGCGGCGGTCAAAAGGCATCAATATGCTTGATGGGACCGCCGCGGTACCACCAAGTATATTACGACTTTCCTCACCACCACTGATTTAATGGAGGTCTTCCCTCTATGAAAACAGTGGCATTGAGGAAAGAAACCCTTGTGCCTGACTCCATGTAGATGCACACAGAGGGGCACAACATGTGCCCCGTTGTGTGCATGCACCCCTAGTTCCAGCATGGCATGGACTTTAAAGTCCATGCCGTGCTGGAACTTCCTTTGACGTTACCATTGCTTTGCCTATTTTATAGGCACTGCCGTGGTAACACCAAAGAATCACCCGCCAATTACTAAAAAAGGCATTATATGGTGGGGTTTCTCAAGCAGGTTTGGCGGAACTGCGGCAGGGAGGTCCGGCACCATCAAACTCGTAATCGTCCCATAAGGGGTTTAATTATAAGAGCTCTATATCACTTTTGCACCAGGTAAATTGGTACATGCATGACCAAGGGCTCTTGTAAAGATGTATGGAGCCCTGCCAGGCCACCCCGCGTGACATTGAATGGCCTCATAAATCATGAGTAGGACGACACAGCGCAAATTGCTGCATCACCTTACTCTACGCCTGGGTGGAACACCATGGCCGTTGCCGTGGGTTTTCCCACTTTGTGCTAGGCTGCTGAAATGGTGCCAATGCAGGCAGAAATGACAGAAATGCACTGTATTGCTTAAACATGGTGCATTTCTGCAGTTTCACTTTGGTGTAGAGCAGCGCTGCAAGGTACCCTGCTGCACTGCCACTACCCTAAGTTAAAATGGCATAAATTAGGCCCTAAGGGTCTTAGTACTTTTCTGCACTAAAAGTAAAATTATATTTCTCTTTTTATTAGTATAAAGATTGTTTTTATTTATTTTATACCAAAATACAGATGTGTTTTAAACAGTAAATCGCCAGCCCCCGCTATTCAACATCTACATGGCCCCCCTTGCCACGATCATCTGACAGCATGGACTCAGCATAGTTTCCTTCGCCGACGATACCCAGCTCATCCTCTCCCTTCACAAAGGACCCAAAGACACCAGACTCAGCTTCCAGGAAGGATTGAAAGACGTTGAAGCATTGATGAGCAGCAGCTGCCTAAATCTCAACTTTTAGAAGACAGAGGTCTTCGTCTTCGGACCCTCCCAAACCACCTGGGACAACACCTGGTGGCCCTCCGCCCTTGGAAACCAACCCATCCCCAAGGACCACACCCGAAACCTCAGCATCATTCTCGACTCCTCCTTTATCATGACTTGCCAGATCAAAGCAGTCACCTCCACTTGCTTCAACTCCCTCCTCTTCCTCCGCAAGACTTTCAAGTGAATCCCCCCATATGCCAGGAAGACCATCACCCACGCATTAGCAGACTTGACTATGGAAACGCCGTCTATGCTGGAATCAACAAATCCTTGCTGCACAAACTCCAGACCATCCAGAACACCGCAGCCAGAATCGGCCTCGGCACCCCCCTTTGAGCACATGTGACAACACCTGCGAGTCCTCCCCTGGCACCCCGTCGAGAAGAGAGTAACCTTCAAGCTACTCACCCACGCCTACAAATCCCTCCACAACATCAGACCCAAATACCTCAACGAACGAGTCTCTTTCCACGTACCGAAAAGAAACCTCTGCTCCTCCAACCTCACCCTAGCAGAATCCCTGCGCATCCATAGAACTAGGGCAGGTGGAAGAGCCTTCTTCTACGTCGCTGCCACGGCCTGCAACGAGCTCCCAGTCAACATCAGACGCTCCCCTACTCTGCAAACCTTCAGGAAGAGCCTCAAGACCTGGCTTTTCGGCTGACCCTGAGCTGCACCCCTTGCTACCCCCCCGTGCCTTGAAACCCTCACGGGTGAGTAGAGCGCTCTAAAATTCCCTGATTGATTGATCCATAATTCAATATCTATCATATTGTCTCCACATTGAGCTGAAAATAATCAATGATATGCTTAATTCTCATGTGTATCTGTTGCAGCAGAACAAATCACAATAACACACTGATAAAATGCGTGTTGCAAGGGCAAGTCTATTCATGTGTACATTTATTTGTAAAAGACCCATATCAAACGTGCATAAAGTTTATGAAACATCTGCTATCCCAAACTGTCTACTCTAATTTGTAAAAAAAAAAAGCAAAAACCTGATTTTACATGTTTAATTATCACCATGTAACTAACATACAACACCCATACAGTATGGCATCTAAAACATTTATTCTAATCGAGACTACAGAAAAATAATACAATGTACAAAAAATACAATGTTTAGCACTGAAACTAAGATTAACTAAAAGTTTACATTTCTTATTAATTGTAATGAAACATTAAGATTTATTTGAATATTGAGGCATCAAGCATGAATACATTGTTTTAAATGAAAATACTAACGTAATTAGGCTGCATTTAAAATCAGTCTTTCTCCACTAAAATGAAAATATGTACTAAAACAAAATCATGCAATCATAAGTAACACAATTTACCCTGCCTGCAGCCTAGAAGCATATGCCACCATTCATAAGCAATTTAAATAAAAAAAAATCTTGTAATCAAGAGGAAAATCAAACCCATAGAAAAAAACAGAAACGCACAGGTAACAACATCCATGAAAACAGCTTGCATTTAATTTGGGCTCTAACGTGTCAAAATACGTTTTCATGCAGTTATAATTTGTATTTGCTAAGCTTTTTGAATTTCAGTAGTTTGTGTTTTCATGGAAACCACTTTTTGATAATTCAACGTTTTTAAACTTTTGTAAAAGTAAAAATTGTAGGAATATTAGTTTCTGTTTTATTTAATTTGGAAAACTGAATGATATTGCCAGTTTGTAGATGAGTTTGTAGATGGCCATGCTATGATATGACTGCATATGTTTTCACCTACATACTAGTAGCAACACCTAAACGTAGTAATTAATGTAAATCAATGGTCTTTGAAAGGATGAAGGTCTCGGATGGTCTAGCTAGAAATCTAACTTTTGCAGCTGATGTTAACAGCACGCAACCCATTGAGCCATTGATGCCAGGTAGCAAAGGGAACTTGAGAAGCTCAGGGTTTCCATCAAGGATAGGATTCCAATGGGTCTCCTCATTTCACTTTCTTTTAGGAAACTCTTGCTCACTTCTCTAGAGCTTTCCAATTCAATCTATCAGTCAATATTTCAGTCCGCTCCCAGGGCCACATCATCTATTGGCGCATCCCTGGAAACCACTGGAATGTTAGCCTATTATAACAGCACTTTGCCATACTACTGAATACTTGCATCTCCCAGAACTCTACAGATCATGAAGACATTCACAAGGCCGCCCTGGGGCAGCCTGCAGCAGCTAAGTATCTTTCAGCATCTTTAAATGACTTTCTTCGATTCATTTCAATTTTTCGCATCGTCTACCTCAACAATCTCGCTACTTGGTCGCTCTTAAAGGCAATGATCACAGCACTAAAAGTAAATAGCTCAGCTTTATGGATTTTCTAAACTTACACAAAAGGACAAGAGCACTATCAATTCATCTACAATAGCCAATAATTGCTACAGCACAAAGTAATGCACTTAAACGTCAGAAGTAAAAAGGCCATAATATTGTGCATTGTGCTAATGCAACAGGTCTCTTTCTACCTTGACAAAATATAACAACAAGGTGCTTTTTCCCGTTTCAATTTTCCAAAAGAGTGCTGGTGCAGATATAACACAATCACCTAGAATCCAAGTATCTAAGGTGCTTTGCAGACATTGCATTGTTAAGAGGTTCGCATTAGCTGTCGTGACTGGGCAATGCTTCTATTTCCAAAGTGACTCAGAGATAGGGTTTTTGTGAAACTAATGTATCTTCATGACTTTTCTTCATGCCACTTTTCAGCATAAAATGAAATAAACACCTTCGAACCACTCGCTTACCTAAGTCTTTGTAACAGTACCAATCAGGACTAAATCCACACAAATACATAAGCTAGTGAAAGGTATGACAGTAGCATTATACAAAGAAATAATGTAATAATAATGGTTCACCTTATTTTGCAAGAGAGATCACAGAGCTTTACATCTATTATTGTATTGTGTTATTTTATATATTAGGTTAATATGTGATCTCATCTACTTACATTGCACTTTGCTGCAGGGGAAGGGGCCTCTTGGCATTCACACCAAGAATGAGCATGTGTGGATAGTTGTAAGCTGTAAACAAAGGGTACTTTGTGAAACATCCGGTGTTCAGGACCTTATGGATGGTCAGCTGGTACAAGTAGGCAGAGGTAGGATCTTAACAGTCTTGTCCCCTTGACAGAGTTTGTGCTGGTGCAGTCACTGGATCAGTCAATGGAAACCAGGGCTGCTCTCAGTGACATAGCAAGGGTGCCATGCATACTAGTGAAGGTAAGGAAATTGACACCCCTATTCCATAGATTTATAGTAAAAACAGACAGTATTTGGAGTGAAGTAAAGTGAGCCCCTCTCGCTCCTGAGCCAATTTGTTAATGCACCTGCTGAACTGTTCAAAACCACGCCCCTGACTGTTGGTCATTTTTGGATTACAGACTGTTAGAAATGGGATTTCCGGTTGGCTAAGGCTTGCGCCAAAGCCAGGCAGAAACCACCACTCTAGTCAGGGCAAGGGAGTTACACGCCAAAGATTACCCCTGCTCACCCCTTTTGCAGCTTGGCACGAGGAGTCAGGCTTATCCCAGAGGACATGTGTAAAGCATTTGTGCACGCACACAGCAACAACATCCCAGGCACACCACAAAAGGAACTCCACACAAGGTTATATCAAAAATAGCCTTTGTATTCTCATAACACATTAGAATAGTAATCACATAATATACATGGTGCCACCTGGCACTAGCTCATATTTACAAGGGAATATTTACACCTGGCAGGGCCCACTGGACCACTGTCAGAACTAAGTATGGGAGCAAAATCTGTTCCGCTCACGGAATTGGTGGATTTTCAGCGATTTCACGATCCGCGAATCTCGCGAAATTGCCTAAAAATCCGCAAATCCGCTCGCGGGTGAATTTTCTTTTTTTTTTGCACATGCCTGAGTTGAAGCTCAAATTCAGTAACGTTCAGCCCAAACAACTAGTGAGCACGGTCTAGGCTAGGCAGGTGTGCTTCCTCCCCATATCTACCGCCTACAATTAGATGTAATCCTTGATGGAGGTCTTTGCATCCATGAGTTTCTTGAGCGCAATCCCCATGTACTTGCAGTGACCAGAAGGCTGCTTTCTTCTCATCTGCTGCTCTGAACGGTCTCTGACCCTTTATAAACAAGAGGCATGTGAACTTGCACGGAAGCCCCGCCCAATTTGCTCCGCCCCACACACACTGGGGTATGCAACGTCTTTGCGCCCTTTCCTCACTATGATGGACAGCTCACTCGAGAGACCTCGGCGCCTTTCGGCGCGGTGGCAAAGTTACAGACACACGTGGTCACATATATTTGTGCAAATCCGCGAGTTCGCGGATTTTCCCGCGAACTTGTGGATTTTTTTGCCATTTAGCGAGATTTCGCGGACCGCAAATCCGCAAAATTTGCCCATACTTAGTCAGAACCATCACTAAGTGAACTTAGTAAAAGTAATACATCCCATAACCGTACAACCAGTAACCACTGGTAATCACTGTACTTAGCATCAGCCTGTAACATAAACTAAATTATGCACAGTATCACATTAGGTGCAAATTACATTCTGCGCCAACCTCACCAGCATAAACACAATCTGCCATCATCTCATAAGTCTAACCGCATTTGACCCTAACCTCCTAAGTGTAACTCACATTAGGGGCATACATCACAATGGAGGATAACCTCCCAAGCTTAAGCCATATTATGCAAATAACCGTATACATAAAACCCACATTTAGAGGTATAAGGCAGGGTGCGTAAATCATAGTACATGAATCACATTTCCTAGCACCACATAAATCATATTTAGCACATGGTCTCCTAATAAAGACCAAAGTAGAGGCAATAATCACATTCGGGCCTGGTGCCCTATTCACCTCACAGTCCCCCTGGCCAACTGGTCAGCTCAAAGGGGCTCAAACCCCCTGTGTCCAGAATGTGAGGGCTGCTGCCTAGCAGCTGAATCCAAGTGGACATCTTGCCAAACGTTGCAGCTGCCCTTGCTGGGGCGGCGCAGCTGTGAGCCATGGGATGGGGCCCTGGCACAACTGTGCCCTCGGGCCCCACTGGGGCTCTCTAAACATCATGCCGCCAAAGTTGCAGCTGCCTGTGCTCTCGCAGGACAGCTGGGAAAGGAATAAGCACGGTTACTTACTGTGCCTAATTAACCTGCGGGGCTCCACTGGGCATTCGGGGACTGGAAAGAATGCCCCCGAAACATTGCAGCCGCCCTCTATCCAGCGGGGCAGCTGTGATTATCAGCACCGGTCATGTGCCTCGATCGGCACAGTGTGCAAGTTACTTTGGAGTCCCGCTCTGGGACTCAGGAAGAAACCAAAACTTGCGCAAGCGTTGCAGCGGCCCGTAACTGCAGAGCCGCTGTATACAGAGACCAACATGGGCACTTCTGGTGCCAATCCCGGCACCCAGGATCTCTCCTCAAGCCCCCACTCCCCGGGACTCTGCAGGGGCACTGCTGAGCACTCGGTGCCTCCGCTCCCATGGTGTCGGCAACTCCGCTCCTCCAGGACCATAGGACGACTCACGGGGCTCCCACCAGCATAAGGGGGACCCGCTCACCTCTTAGACGTCATGAGCTCTTCCTCCCGGACGGCCGCTTCTGGGTCTTGGCTCCATCCCCAACCAGGCGGCACGGTGCCTGACTTCCTATTTCGGATCGGGCCGCATCGGTGATTCCACTTTAGGTCTCGGCGGAATAGGCTCCGCCAGCTCAAAATAAATCAAAAGGCGGCCATGCCGCAGGGTGGGCACCCGCTCTTTCGGAATGCTGGCAACGTGGGGTGGACTCCCACCACAAGAAGCCGGCAATGCGGGAAAATCCCTACATAAGGATTCCCTCGAGATGGATCGCAGCTCAGCGCTGCAGCCCAAAAACGAAGGCGCTCCTCAGGATAAAAACAAAGTGCTTCTCAGAATAAAAGCAAACATCCATAGTCCAGGGGAGTCCTTTAGGCACCCAAGGGCAATGCAGGGCCCACGGAGGCAGGCCCTCATGGCAGCCCCCCTGGGCCCCGGCAGCAGCATGCCCCAGCAGGAACAGCACCAAATACAGCACACTTTCATGGGGTCACAGCCCCTATATTTATACTACATTTCTCATTGTGTTACAGCACAGGGCTTGGGGATACCAGTCAGAACTGGTTTAGGGGGATTTGGAGCACTTTGTTTTGCCCAGCTCCTCTCCCCTTTGTCAGGTTGGGGCTCGGTGATCAGACACACCACCGGGGGCAGAGCCAGCATTGTGGAGGGAAGGCACAGCCCTATTCAGGTCCCAGGTGCAACTTCTCTCTCCCATCTGCATGCAGATCTCTCTATTCATCACTGGGCTGACTCACCCTGTCTCCTGGAGACACCCACACTTCTCAGCTCCTGTCAATCACAAGCCAGACATGCAATTCACATCAGGCAGGCAGACATACAGTGCACAGAAATGCCAACTTCTAAAAGTGGCATTTCTCCACCAGTCGCCAAAAATCGGTGCACACCATTGCGCAGCGTTTATTCTCACGAGTTCATACATACTAAACGCGCCCCTTCACTCCTCTCATACCATGAATTACCATGGACGCACATATCCCCCATGCATTCCTAGGGGAGGGCAGGCCCATCTCACCACATATACACAGAGAGCGCACCAACTTATACTGGACCACAGTGCTAAAGTGCTCAGAGGCCTAACATCACCAATACCAGGTTACAGAAAAAGGCTAGGAGAACGCAAAAGGTTCTGAGGTGAACCTGCCAAAAAATGCCAAGTCCAACACAGACCATAGTACTTCCAGAGATGTGTAGTGATTTAACTTGTAGTTGAGCAAAGCAGAGCAGTTGGCGTCGAAGTTTAACTACAACCAGGAAACAGTATAGAGTAACTGGGATTCAGGAGATAGGTTCTAGGCCTGGAGGGAGTTGTCAGAGTTCTGCCACGTGGATCTCTGTGAAGTTGCAAAAAAACTCAGCAGCGCTATGCAGTGTTCTATATGTGGGTGGAGTTTGCCGGGGACCTGTTCGCCTTGCCATGTGCAATGCGGAGTGCATCATTGTGTTGCAAATCACACGGGAACAGCACTACGGGGTTCTCATGTGCGTCCTCACATTGGAAATCACACTTGAACAGCACCACGTGGTTCACATGGGCACTACCAGTGCTTCATTTGAGCAGGTGGTTTCTGGTGCTCAGCACTGACACTTGATCATCAACACTGGCGCTTTTCATGAACACCAGTTAAGGACACATTCATTTATGGTTGGCATGGGGAGATTAAGTGAAGCGCCCAGAATCACAAGATGGTGATGTGACACCAAGGCTCGAACCTGGTCCCTCAGCTCTGAATTCGGAAGCTCTGGCCATTAGGCCACATCCTGTCCCCGCTTCATGGTTAGAACTTGGTTCTGTTTAAGGCTGAAAGGAGAAATAGTCTGGTGCAAGCTGATGAGAGCCCCAGCACTTATTATTCTACAAATTAACCACTGGGTGCTTGGCCTAATATTCACAATCCCTCTTCAATCTCTTTCACCCTCCCCCTTCAAAACTTATTTATCCCTCATTTTTATTTATTTTCTCAGGGTGTATCTTTGTGTTTGTGTATTTTATGTTGTTTTGTAATTTTAAGGGTGTTTTTCGTGACTTTTTAAAATTGTATTTATTTTTCCCCATTTTTCCTTTTTTCTTCTTTCCTTTCCTTCCTTTCTATACCACCTGTGACTTGGCAGAGGGGAGTCTTCCTTGTGCAGCCCCGGGCAATCTTTAGCAAGAAGGAGGTGGCAGCACTAGTTTTTTTTTGCAGCGGCACCTCCCTTCCATGCTGGCAGCAGGCAACAGCCCCCGTAGCAGATTACCCATGCGGGAGCACCAGCTGCGCTGAGTGAGGGAGCGCCGGTGTGTTCAGCTCACCAGCCAGGTTCGGCGTTTTGTCCAGCAGCTGACGCACCGCTGGGCGGATATGTTAGACAGGGACCAAGACCTTCTAGACGTCAAGATTCTGGGGCTCATGAGGATTAATTATTCATTGTGTTTGTGTTCTACAATGCTAACATTTTTTTCTGAATAGCATGCTGCTCACACTCAGAGTTAAGTTATGTTTAGTGTATATTGGATTATTATTATTATTATGTGATCCAGTTTCTAGTTTCTTCTTTCTAGTTTCTTCTTGGCAGGTGCTCAGCGCTACCTAGTCATACTCATCATTGGTGCTTACTGTGGCTGAATAATTGAGAAGACATTGAAGACTGTCCTCCTGTCACTATATTGAATCTGTGATCTCAGTAAGTAGCGTGTTCTCTCTGTGCCTTTGTTTATGGATCTCGTACAGTTCCAAGCTATTTCATAGCGATGTGTAGTATACACCAATGCATTGCAAAAAAGGGAGACAGAGTTGGTCTAATAAGGGGGTTGAGAAATAAGAATAGAATGAAAGATCATTCACTGCCATGCATTAGTTTCAAATGTAGTTTTTGTTAAGGAAATTTGGAATAGGCATTTTAGGACTAGTATGGGTAACTCAACAATAGTAGATAGACTCAAAAATAGGACTATAGGTGATTTGTTTTTTAGAGAAGTACAATTATGTGACTGTGTTTGCCTGTCATAATAATTTTGCGGATATTAACTGAATCACTAATCTGTTTTGTTTTAATCTTCTTCAATTCTTACATCAGCCCTCAAGGGCAAGAACAGGACGTTGTAGCGGGTCCGGGAGAAGCTGGTCAACAGGAGGCACCGACCACCAGCGCCACTGTAGAGGGCTCTGCTAACCCCAGTAAGTTCTATAATGTATTATTAATATTTCCTTAATGTTGGGTTTTATGATAGTTGTGGGCCTAGGGTACAATCTTGGGGTTTTTGAATTTTGGTACTGGGTTCCAGGATGGGAGTAGCTACTTGGAGGACGGTGTTGCTGGTGAGAAATAATGTTTCTCTGACAGCCTTACCTGCTGTCTTCCATCCATGTGGCAACGAGGATACCAATTCACTTGTGCAAAGCACAAAGATTTAACTTTTCTTTAATTCCTGTTATCCCTGCGTTATCTTTTTTCCCCTTATAACATGGATTTATTTTATGGTAGCTTACTTTGTCTGGTTTCTAGTTTCTAGTTTGCTTATCTTATACTTTGTTAGTAATCTTTCCCTCACTCCTATAGATCTTGTGGTACTGTAAGAGTAAGACTAAGAATAACACATTTTGGTACTCTACTGTCTAGAGTGAAGATTGCAGGCCCAAATATAAATAATATTCACTGTGTATGTTTTTTCAAGAGACTTTATTTTTACCTGATCATTCTCTAAAAGTTGAGTTCATAAGAGAGTGGCCACGGTCATGGACACCCCCTCATGTAGTGTACTATCTCATTCATTTATACAGTATACCAGTATTTTCCATGACATAGCAGAATGGCTGGAAAAAAGTATAAGATCCAACTCCAATTGCAGTTGCCAACCAACACCATATGCCATAAGTCTTTTATGGACCATTATTGTACACCTGGCTTGTCTAATATTGTGAACCAACCAAATGCCTGGACTGATATTTTTGCTAAAAGATTCTGCAGTGCTAACTGAACTGTAGTGATGAATTGCAGATGTATTTTATGATTGAAAAAATTAAGGAATGGTGTATCTGGCATTGAAAATATGTATAATGTTTTATTCTAGCCACACCGACCACCAGTGATGCCGGCTGAAGTGCTGCTGCAGGAGGAGAGTTAGTTGGAGGGGGATGCCACAGCAGGGATGGGCACTGGTAAGTCAAATAAATTGCTTGCTTATTGACAATTACTATTATACTCACTAGCTAGTACCAGGGCATCGTCAACTTGTGACCGCGAAACCTCCAGCTTTACCAGCTGCAGCAGTGGTTGACTTATTATGGCCTCTTCTTTCTGCAACTCAATAAAAGCTCACATAAGGAGCATTGATGGCTTTAAGAAAATGTGAAAGAATGGTAGGTTGCAAAAAAAGAAAATTGTAAATGAGTGAAAGGGTGGGTGCATGTAAGGGTGTGTAAGTGGGCAAAAGGATAGATGGGCAAAAAGATGGTTTGAAGAAAGAGTGGATTGAATGGTTGGATAATGGATTAGAACTTTTGGTGAAAGACAATGAGAGAAAGTAAAGCTTAATCACTGTGGCTATGGGTGAATTAGAATAAAAGGATACATTAATACTTTGATTGTTCTGATGACTAGCAAGGCAGCAGTTTTTTTAATCCAGTATAATTCTGCCTTGATACTTTTTTGCAACACAGTCAGTACTTTTTATGCAAGGCATGTGTGTGTAAAAAGAAATTGGCTTTGTGACTCTCCTAATCACAATCACATCAAATCCCAATGGCCCCAGGGAACCATCAATGTACTGCTACTGTGCCACACACTAATTTAAAACAATTGTTTGCACATAGCATTTTTTACAATGTGTCTTTTTCTTTTTCTCAATATAGCTACTCCTCTTGGTCCACCGATAGGACCCAACAGGCAGGAGATAGCAGCCCAATTGTGGCAAAAGAAGCTGGAATGTGTCTACCAAGAATACCAGTGGCTGGTGGCACTGGAAGAGGAGGAGGAGGAAATAAGATCGCCAGCACTGCCGCAAGCTGACATAAACGATGGTCTCACCCTCCCACACTGACAACAGCAGGCTATTTCTCTGGTGCATCCTGCAGCAGTTTGGCTCCATAGAGAATTGGCTCACCATGATGGAGCAGAGCCTTGACCAGCTCCGGACCCAAGTCCGAAATGTTCTCTTTTTTATTTTTTGTTTTGGTGGAAGGGACTTGTTGTGGCTGGGTGGAGAGGGTGGGAAAGGAGTTTCTTTGCACATTTCAGATTTTGGAACATTGGGGCTTGGGTCAGTTTGTTTGGGGAGAGGTGTGGGCATGCTGTGTGGGTGGAGAGGGTGGGTTTCTTTGTAAAAACAAAAATAAAGGGGACACTATATTTTATCAAAATTTATTCCTGAAATAGTTTGTTTTACTTTTACTTTGCACTGCTGCCTTCAGTTTTTACGTAGTCTGTTTATGTGCTTGTAAGAGAGAGTGTATCATTTAGTTATAGAGTTATACCTTTCTATCTTAACCATTAGGAGTGCTGCCATGACATATATTGTCTACAACAACCTATATAAACAATTACTTGTGGTAGCAGTTAGTTACTTACTAACTTAATTAGTTCCCTTCACTCCATACTTGTCTTATCTGAATATAGATGAAGCAATAACAGGGTAGGCTTTGCAACTTCCCAAGTGAGGTCCCACTTCCACCCAGGTGAGCTTCAACTGTAGGATTAATCGGAGGGATTATCCATCGTAGGCAACTAATTGGACATGAAAACACTAAGTTAGTGGGTTATGTCAAAGCTTTACTAAGATTTGAGACCAGACTACTACATGATGACACAACAAGAATTCCTAATATTGATAAAATAACAAGAAATCTCAATAGTTATAGTAACTTGAGCAATGGGGAGCTACAAGTAACTTATGAAATCCTCGAGTCATAAAAAATGGACTCAAAGTCTGACGTGGGCATGCTTAGGTTAGGCGTTTACAGTTACACAACACAAGGCCTGAATGATGATGCTGATGAGTGATGTTCTTTGTTCTATATCTAAAATAGGGATCACTTTTCTTGCACGGGTGGGTAAATGAGGCAAGCGTAGGCTATTGCATAGAAATCCTGCAGTGAGTTGTTGTTGCTTTCACCACATCCACCATACCAAGTGTGCGATCCATTGATGGTGTAAATTTAGCCACACCTCAATAAATCACACTACCTGGGGAAATGATGAATGGATGGGAAAGGGGATTTGGGGAAAGGTTTGACAAAGACAAACACTACACAAGCACAACATTCATCTGGACATCAATCTGTTGTGGAATAAAAATAAGGAATGAGTATGACATAGTACAATTAAAAATGCATTGCAAGCAGTCCTTCTGCCCCTGAGACCTCAGCTTTCTAATGATCTATCTTCTAGGTTGCGAGTGAACGACCCACCCAGTTCTCCAAATATGATTGTTAAAAGAAAATTGAGGAGCAGTCATTAAGGACTTATGGAGGCTTCTTCAATGCACGCTGCCCCAACTGTAATCCGGAAATATATGTGACAAAATAATGGTGGGGCAGCATAAATCTAACACAAAAATATTAATGTTCCACTAGCTACTTTTTTTTGCACAGACAGAAGTTCAACAAGAAATAATTAAAAAGTTATATGGGGGCACTGGCCTACTTAGTACAGGAAGTAGAGTTTGTCCACAAACTTAGGTGGTTCACCCAGAAGTTGGTCAGCTAACATCTTGATTTTGACCAATCTGCCTCCTCCTCCCCCAGTGCTGTTTCAGGAATGGTGTAATTGTGTGATATGAAGTGTTTGTTAATTTTGATCATAGTCAATCTCTCCACAGTTTTATGTGAGAGACTAGTCCTTCTCACCGTAACAACCGCACCTGCAGGACTGAACACACGCTCAGCAGGACAAGTCAGATACTTTATTTCCAGCCTGCTGAGCTCTGGACATTATCACATCTTCCCTTGCCAATACATCAATGGTTTTTGATCCACATAGGCCTCTTTTGCATCATTCAGATACTCCTGGAACATCCTGTGGTTGGTCATTGGAGCTGCCACTTGATCAACCTCTTTTGTCATTGCCTGTACTGCTGATTGAAACCAATACAATGCAGATGTTGGGTCCTGTCCTTCTGTTACTGTTGTTGCCAGTGATGGTGCTGTTGGCTTCTGTGAGATAAAGACTGCCCTTTCTGGAAGTTGAAGGCGGCACCCCATAACTGCAGGGTGGAACTCTAAGTTGCAGCATTCTTCTGCCAGGTCTACAGCTTGCTCTACAATCCACTGCTTGTATTTTGAAACATCCTCTTTAGAAAAAGGAATGAAAGTGGGCAGATATCTATGCTAATTACAAGGGGGAGGAACCAAGAGCACATTAAGGTCCAGCATACATGCTCCAAACTAATATTAGTAATCTAATAGGTATGTAGTTCCTGTAGGAAAGTGAAGTAACGTGCAGAGATGTCCTAACAAGTCAAATAGCATACGAAGTCGGGGTGGGGATTGCCTTTTGAAATTAGAGCCCTCATGCACACTTACAGGGTGTCATGCTTCATCATCTAGCCTTTTCTCCTAGTCGAGACGGTGCTGCAATCCTCGACCGTCACTCTCAATGGGGCTTTTTAGCGGAGATCTTTTATCCAAGGCCATTTTGTGAATTGTCTGTGTAGGGGCCTAGGTGTAGTTGTGGGCTGGTATTTATGAATAGTGGTAAGTGGCTAACAAAGATCAGGAAGGGTACAAGACTACAGACTTTTTATTCTGCGTGTCCATCTATCTAGTTAAAAATATGAGCGCCATCAGCGAAGGCAAATATCTCTAGTGGCTGATTTAGTGTAAGCTCAACATGTTTCTTGCCTTATCTTTGTTAAATAAATAATATGCAGCAATTCATCAGGACCAATATGGAAAGCTAATTAATTAAAGCATCTACACAGTGCCAGGACCCAGAAGTGTAATCACTGTGGTCCAAGCACCAAACTCGAGCTAGAAATATGCTCTGTTACCGTAAAACCCTGGTCAGGCTTATCCGATTTGGCGCCTAATGAGGAAGATCTGTTAGGACCTGTGAGAACAAATAGCAAATGCATATGAACAATGATCAATTGGTAGCCCTTAGAAAATTTGTTGTAATAAGGGAAGCATGCACATATGACATGCTGATCACCATGCAGATTATATAAAAATCGTGTGAGTGAACTAACCAACTAGGAAAACAGTGTGTGAGTTGGAAATGTTCAAATTTGCAAATTTGGAAGCAAGACCATCGATAGTACCGCTTACCCAGTTCGGGTTGTGTGTGCTTTTCCTCGGTGGTGTCTGTAGCAGCACACTGAACTGCAGCATGCTGGGTTAGAGAAAGACAAAATAAAAATGGGAAGACTCAGTATTAGGTAACCGTGATGGCGGACATCCAAGGCTTTCATGGGTAAAGTTGTTAAGCAGTTTTTACTTACATCATTCAAGCGGAACTCCCACAGTGACCTACCCCGTCTCCGACACCTTGCTAACGAGGGCCTAGGGCTGTCTACCACTTTTGTTCACTACTGAGGGCAGGTCGAATTCCGGTGCATCATTGGCGCTTGCGGTAGCCTGGATACAGGCTTTATAGTTGGGTACGTGATGGAGGGCGATCCTAATTACAGGCAACTCCATCCAGTGCTAGGGTGTACGCCATCTTGTAGTGTGGTCAGAAATATGGAGTCTCTGATTGGATGATGTTAAGATAAGGGAAACTCTCTGTGTACTGAGTCTCCTATTGGGGTCTACAGCCACCAGAGTGTAGTATTGACTATTGGCTAGCTGTCGGACACATTCAGTCTCATAATCAGTGGTTGACAAAATGACAATTGTGCCACTGTTGTGCACTTGTTTTATGGTAATCTATCTGTCATCAACCAAGGATTTGATTGCAGTCAATTCGTGTCAAGGTTTTAAAATCTCAAAATACTATAAATTAGTCTCTCAATGTGCTCACCTCTGGTATGATTCGAAGACACAAGAAAACATTCAGGGCTTTAAAGGTGCCTTCACGATTTGCTGCCAAAATGGCGGTCAAAAGTCATGTATTGGGACGGCAGGTTAGCGTTCTAGCCTCCGATCCTAATCATAAAGAAACAGGTGAGGCGCCCATCGTGTGGCGCACTTCACCTGAGTAACGACAAGGATAAGACGTTCCAGAAATGAGCGCCGCGTAGTGACAGGGAAATACTTGCGTCGCGCTACAAACATTCAGAGGCCTTTCGGAGTGCAGATTTGAGAGAGCAACCGCAACATTTTAGTAAGGCTGTTCCAGTTACTGGGCATGCGTGTTGTTCCAGAAGAAGAGGAATAATAGTGCGCAGAAGTGAGAGCAGTAGTATTTTCCAAACGGTGCATGCACATTGTGTTCAGTGCTTTTGGGAAGCTTCCAGAGACAACACAGGCAGAAATTACTCGATGAAATCATTGTTTATGTGTGTTATACATTAGAGGAGAATTTGTTTTGGATATTAGTCCTTCTTTTAAGTCAGAGGCCCAAGGGAATATTAGGCTTCAGTTTATTCATTTTCAAGTCCTACACAGTTGGCAGCAGTCTGAGGAAGTGTTAGGCATAGCTAGTTTAAATTAGAGTCCTTACATTTGCCAGCACATCTAAGTAGCCTAGGGCAATGGTTAGCTGTATCAAGTAGTGAAGTAGTAAACTACGCAACGTTATTATTTGCATTTACATTTACATTGAATAAGGAATATAAAAGAAAGCCAGGGTTAAATACAAAACAACAGGTGAAGCAACCATAAATTATATTTACCAACACAGACTCCATTTGAAGCAAGAGCTGAGACATAATTAGGTGAGGATACCTGTAAGAGAATACATTTGAGGTTAGAGAGTGTGTAGAGTATATGAGATAAATGAAGTAAATATATTACAGTTTCAGCACACAGAAAAGAAGTAAGAAAAAAGAATTAAAAAAAGAAAGAAGAGAAGCAAAGGCCACACCCAGGGCAGGAAGGAGGGGTAAAATTATGTTTAAGAATTGAGAACCATTGGAAGACATATAGAGAAGTAATAGTGTTTCTATTTGGAGCGAAAACACAAGCAGCCTAAGCAGAAGAGAATTAGGAGATTGAAGTCAGAAGAAGCAGAAGAAAAATTCTGACGAGTGTGGCAGTCTCTTCTCTCTCCCATTCCCTTTCCCCCGTGGAACTCAATCGGCTAACATGCTAAATATTGTGTGTGGCTGAGGGAGCTTCAGGAGTGAATTGGGAACTTGTGGCGTGCTGCTCCTGCGTACAGTCAAGAAAGCGCTCACCTGGTAGAAGCCTGACAGTTCGGCTTTCTGAAATGGTCGACCCTTGCAGTTCTTGGCAACTTCTTTAAGGACTGTTTGCTCACATTTCAAGTCATTGATTGGTGTCATGTTACTAGTCTGGGTGAACCTGGACAGGTTCCATAAGCCAGATTGAGGGGGTGCGGGTTTGTCTTGTAAAATGATTTTAGTCTTATTTTGCTGGAGAAATTGTGGAGTTCACTGAGGCACACAAGTCTACACATGATTGTGATGCCCTTGTTGAGATAAACACTCATTTGTACGCTGCGCTTGAAATACGATTAGCCCACAGCATAATCCCACCCTTGAGATCATTGTATTCATCAGCCCTTTAATTGCCGTTACCCTTCATCCTCATATGGTGAGGAATTTGACCACACAACAAGATGGTGTACACCCTAGCACTGAATGTGAGTTACATGGAAGTGCAAAAGCAGGTGATCCAGCGCTCTGATTGAAAAACTGTCTCACCAACACTACCTATCACCACAATACTCATCATTAATCATGAATCATTTACAAAGGCCCACAAACCAATGAGACAATTTTTGAGCAACTGAATCATGTGACCTAATTAATCAAAACTATTCACAAACTATTTACATAATTATATACAAGTGCAGTTTATCTAATCTCACCATGGTTTTAAGCATGTATCATTTATAATTAGGCCACTAAGGCGATTGGATCAACTGATGGAAACTAGACCATGAATAAACAAGACCAGCTTGTCGTTTCAAATCTAATTTTTATTATCTTTATTTTTCAAAGAAAGAGCATTTTCATTAAAGAATCTTTATTTTTAAAGCAAACTTGAAAGCAGCATTTTAATAAGGATACGATTTATTAGACTGGCATCTCAAGGCAAGTTCAGAAAACATGAATCCCTAAATCTATTTCCCTGTCTATTTCTCACTCCACCTAGAAAGGAAAAATCATTTAAAGTCTGCTGTCCTTACGTGAGCCAAAAGTCCAACAGCATGTCACATCAATCAGGAGTCGGAAAGTAAGAGTTTTTTTCCCTGCTCCAAGTGTCAGGTTTTATACCTTTCTTTCTAGCTAAACTTTCTACATTTTACATTCTTTTGCACGAAACCGAGTTTCTTATTGGCTGTCCAGTGTCAGTCCACGATAAAATGTTAAGTCATATCTGAAGTCCAGGCTTTACATAAGCCCTATTGTCCTTTACTTCCCCAACTTTCGGCTTCCTCAAAAAGATACTTTTCCCTCAAGTTTCAACCTTTTAACTTCCTAGCCTTGGCAGACACATTAAGTTCCTGTCCTTGAGCCTTTTTCTCCGAGAGCACGTTCAGCACAACGAAAGAAACTGCTTTTTCAATCAATGATGTCAGTGAAGTAAAAATCTCCACATCTGCGCAAGTGCAGGGCTCCACTCTGGACAAGCTTTCACGTCTGCAGTTCTGTCAGCCATTTTCTGAACCAACTTTAGGCCTCTCTTTGGAAACTATTATTAAACAAACACAAGACAACTATTAATTAAAGAATTGAGACCCATTCTGTTACCCACCCCCAATACTAAATGAACCCGTTAATTATGTTACCTAGCAAAGAACACACAGGCAGCATCATAATTACTTTTCTTCTTTGTACTGCACGTTTCTCCACGAGCTTTTGTCACAGAAAGGACATAACGTAAGCACACAAAATAGGCACAAGCCATTAGTTAAACAGCTGCATTTAATACTGACAAAAACAATAGACAAGGTTAGTTTATTATTTTTCTTTTGCGTTTGCAACATAAATCACATTAGTTTATCCCACGTGTATAAATGATTGAATTTCTTAAACTAAGTTGATTAGTAAATGTAAATGTAAATGTAAATGTAGTATACTTGTAAAGCGCACAGCTGCCCCAGCAACGGGGCGTCCCGGCGCTGTATAACTCTGAGGAACTCGTCCTGGCTTTCCCTGTGGGATGGTCCCTTGCTGGGAGTCCCCAAGGTGGAGCCAGGCATCCCCGGAATTGGTGGGGCCGTTGTGGAGATTAGGCAAGCTAATGCCCAGAGTTGCCGAGTGGAACCCCTGATTAGAGTAAGCACCGAAGCGAGAATTATCGAGTCCGCTGACCAAGGTCCACGACCCTGCCGCGTCGGGAATTGAACCCTGGTCCCGGGCTGACTTCTGCTCTCAGGCCTGCCGCCTCTAACCAGTGAGCCACACTACTCCAACTAATTCACCACATGCTTATTAATTCAATTACTTCTGTTATGGGAGATCAACTTCGCAAGTTTGAACAAAATCTTGTTCTTTACCTTGCTCCACCAACTCCCTCATCTGTTGATTTCAAAATCACTAAAGAATACCCAAAAGTTTTTTGATTTTCAACCTTTGAACATGTTTTGGACTTTCTTAATATTAGTATCTCTAAAGTTTGGTTTCATTAACATTTTTACAACTTTCATATTGAGTTCTCCGAAACTCTTCTAATTATATTTCTTTTTCTTTTCTAAGTTTGTAAATTCTTTTCTTTTCCATTACATGTTTTCTTCTCCTGTGTATCATGCAACTAATTTTTAACAAAAGTATCACTATAGCTATGACTATTAAAGGAAAAACTATTTTACCTGCGATTGAACTACCTATCTCTAGAAACCAGTGTTTGATTGCTGCAATTCTTTTACCCAAACGTTCTGAAAAACTATCATCTTCTAAAGGTTCTACCTCATCATGTAACTCAGTAATGTTTTTGATAAACATTTCTATATCCTTACTTTTGTCAGGAATATATGTACAGCAATGTTGGACATGTAAAATTCCACAAACTCCACCCTCTTTTGCCAGCAGAATGTCTAAAGCAAGACGATTCTGCATTACCATTGTTCTCATAGCAATAAGTTCAGTATTCACTAATTGAAATCCAGTAGCAGTATCCGTTGACAGCCTATCAACAATTGTAGACATTCTTCTAATTTTGTTTGCATTCAGGGTTATTCCTACCATAGGTATTACTGCACCAAATATGTCTCCCAAAATTTCTGAAAAGCTTTCCCTTCTAAATCTACTCAGATGATTGGTAATTTCAAATGAACCTTTTGCATTTCTATCTACATTAACATTTTTGGAAAAACTAATCCCACGTAACATGTCCTATACCAGTGGTCTGGGAGATTGTAATAAGCTTTGTTCCCACATACAAAATAAATTTCAGGAAAAATTGGATCCTTGCCTCCTTTAAATCCCCATTCCCCTATAATACGATAAGTGTCTTCACATTGACTTGCACCTGCAAAATAATTATCAAACAAAGTATTATCTCTTCTAATACATAATTTTCCACTAGCAGGTTTATCTATATGAATTGCAACATTTTCATTTCTTCCATTGAGTTTTTCATCTTCTATTTGCCAAAATTTTGACTTAGTTTGTTTCAATAACTCATTTCGCTTGTAAATTGCCCTTCTCTCTTCCACCAAATTTAAGAATGTTTTCTCTTCTGTTCTCAATTTACATGTCAAATTATTTCTAAAAGCATACTCATAAGTAAGTTCGCTAGTTACTAAGAAAAATTCCCTCATCTGTTTAGCATGTTTCACTTTATTCAAGCTATTATCAACTTTTAGATTTGCAAAAATCTTATCAAAATCTGAGTAATAGTACTCTAAACGACCTGTTTGATAAAACAAACTAGCTATTACACTACAGGTTATGCCATAAGTAAGAGAAAGCATATTATATGTAACACCTTCAGACACAGAAGTAGGTAATTTCACACAAATATAGCAATCTTTTGCATCCATCACCTTAACATATTCAGATAAAAGTCTTGAAAAATTATTACTAGAAAAATCACCTAGAAATCTATCTTGGTGAATCTCTGGATTATGTACAATGATTTTATCAGATTTTTCATCTTTATCATGATTAACCACAACTTTACTAGTCATGTTAGTTTTATACATCTCTTTATCTACTCCAAAACGAAAAATGACAGCTAAAATTAACCAAACTAAAATTATCAGGATTACACATATTGAAGACAATTTGCAACATCTTCTAAAAATTGAGCATCTCGAATTATTATTAGTAGAAGGCATTTTTACTTACAAACAAGAGCCTATGAAAAAAAATAAAGAATGTAAAAATTGTATACTCCCCTCTTTTTTTTTTTTTTAACAGAAAACTCTATTTTCTAACAGCTTTTCTTCGACCTTATGTCCTACATCAACGTGTTTTTCCAGCTAACACAATTTCTTCGACCTTGTGTCACCTAACACTTTTTCTTCAACCTTATGTCACCTAAGGAACAAAATCAATCATTGTAACTTGCATCATCTAAATTAACCTGATTACTATTTACCTCAACTACTGGTGGTATAATTATATAGGTCCATTCAGGTGACTTGTACTTCTGGTTTGGCTTTATTACTCTTTTTGCTCTGCTGTTAATCACTTCAATTTTCTTTCCTGCTTGTTTTTTCTTAATTGAGTCTTCTTCCTTTTGACTTGAAATCTCATTGACTTGCTCTTTTGCTATTTTGAATTTTAGGCCTTCATTTTCATTTGGCCAATTATCTCTCATTCTTGATAATTTCTTTTTTGGTTCAGCTAGATTATACTCCACTCTCCAAGCTCTTTTTCTTGAACTTTTTACTTTTGATTCATCTCCACTTTCATCTGTTTCACTTTCTGTGTTATCAGCTTTAGATCCAGGTACTTCTTTACTCGGCAGTTTCACCCTGTTAGGAACATCATCCTTATAGCTGGTACTTGGAATTTCTTCTTCTTCTTCTTCTATCGCTTCCAATCCACCAGTTTCAGAATTTTCGTTCCGTCTTCCAGAGCTTCCAATCTGCTTTTCAATACTCTCCTGATCTTGAATCACCTCTTGTTTTCTGCTACTTGATCTAGCAGATCTTCATCATTTTCAGAGTCTTGTATTACAGTCTCTTCATTTTCCTCATTCAATGCCTCATTCGCATTTAAATTTTCCAGATGTCGACCTTCTTGTCGATCTTCAGGATCTGGATTTCTTTCAGGTTCTTCTTCTGAATATGAATCAGCTGTTGTTTCACCTTCGTCAGGATTTTCGGGTGCTGGCACACGTATTGTGTGGCTAGCATGAATCCATCTCTTCAATCCTCTACACTTTACTGCATTT
Source organism: Lissotriton helveticus (assembly GCF_964261635.1). Lineage (NCBI taxonomy): Eukaryota > Metazoa > Chordata > Amphibia > Caudata > Salamandridae > Lissotriton > Lissotriton helveticus. The sequence continues at coordinate 607,206 of NW_027611959.1, forward strand.
GTTGTGACTAATATCACTTGTCTTGCCTTCTGCCACCTTGGTACTAGGCAATTTCTTCTCCGGTGTACTTTTGTCCTTACCCAGCCTCCTCGTAACAGATCATGAGCTTGTTCTTTCTCTTTTGTAATTACTTCGGTTCCCACCTGATGGAACACAGAAGTCACCACATCAGATAGATTTTTGCAGTAATCCATAATGATGCTATCATTAATGCTCAACAGTTTATCAACTGGAACAAATGCTTGCCTCATGACCCTGCCCATTAGGATCTCATGAGGGCTCAAACCTGTCTTTCTTTCTGGAATGCTTCTCAAAGACATCAAAACAAGTGGAAGTGCGTCAGTGCACTTCATTCCTGTCGCTAGACACATCTATGCTATTCTGTTTTTTATTGTACCGTTCACTTGTTCAACAACACCTGATGCCTCTGGTCTATAAGCACAATTTATTTATTTATTTATTTATTTATTTATTTACGTGATTTTTATAGCGCAACAAATACCCTGGGGTGTCTCGGCACTGTGGAACTACTGGAGTCAGCCATCCTCTTACTGGTTAAACAACCATGTTTTTAAGAGCCTGCGGAAACTCATCAAGTTCGGGGCAGTTTTGATGGCAAGTGGCAAAAGATTCCAAAGTTTTGGAGTGGCCACCAGAAAACGCCTGTCTCCCCAGGTGGCCGTTCTTGTACGTGGCACCGGGAGGAGACTGGTGTTAGCCGATCTTAACTGCCTTCTGGGAGTATATAACTGAAAAGCTTCGGTCAGGAACCTGGGTCCTATGCCATGTACTGCCTTATATGCAATGCAGAGGGCCTTAAATTTAACGCGGCTCTCAACTCTCAACCAGTGGAGCTGACGAATGCCAAGAGAGGTGGATTTGCGGCGGGGAATATTTAAAAGGATCCTGGCAGCCGCATTCTGGATGGATTGCAGCTTAGTTATGACACGCTTCTGGGTTTGAAGAAAGAGAGCGTTCCCATAATCTATTTTAGAGAAGACCAAGGTAGAGACCAGAGTCTTCCCAGCTGAGGGGGGGAGATAAGGTAGTAGTTTCTTGATTTTTTTCAAAATAAAGAATGATGACGAGACATCCTTATTAGTGTGGAGGTCAAAAGTCAGCTTGCTGTCAAAAATCACTCCCAGATTTCTGGCTTTTTCCACTGGGACAGGTAGATGGCCGAGCTTTTCCGGCCACCAGCTATGGGACCATTCAGGGGAGAGTTTTCCGAAGGTCATAATCTCGGTCTTGTCCGAGTTGAGCCTAAGACAATTCGAGGCCATCCAGGTACTAACCTCAAGCATAGCTCTCTGAAAGTTGGCTGCCACAGTAAGGCCATCCCTGTGGATACCCAGAACCAGCTGGGTATCATCTGCGTACGATGTGAGCCGTACCCCATGGGCCTTTATTACCCTCGCTAAGTCCGCTACGTAGATGTTAAATAGCATAGGACTTAGCGAGGAGCCTTGTGGGACTCCACAAGGGAGTGCAGAGATAGGAGAGTAGAAATCTCCCAGCCTCACTGTCTGGGTACGGTTTGCCAGGAAAGATGAGATGAGATCTCTGGCAGAACCGTTTATCCCCAGGGCTGTGACACGGTCGACTAGAGTGGCATGGTCGACCGTGTCAAAGGCCGCTGACAAATCCAAAAGGATGAGGACAGCCGCCCCTCCCTGATCCATGATCGTCCTGATCTCATCAGAGGCCTTTATCAGAGCGGTCTCTGTTCCATGCCCTTTCCTAAAACCAAACTGCGTTTCGTCGAGAAGTTGGTGGGTCTCGACAAACTCTGAGAGCTGTCTATTCATCAGGGATTCGCATACTTTGGCAGGAAAGGGCAGACACGCGATGGGCCTATAACTGGTGACAGCTGTAGGGTCTAGGGAAGTTTTTTTTAGAAGGGGTTTTATAACCGCCTTCTTCCATATACTGGGAAATTGGCCTGTCTGGAATGCAGTATTGCAGATCTCCAAGAGGGGGCGTGAGATCACTTCTGTGAGTTTTGGCATCACAGAAGGAGGGCACGGGTCCAGAGGGGAACCTGATTTGATGGTAGAAATGAGCGTGGTAACATCATCATGGGAGGCAGGTGAAAAACATGAAAAGGAATCATGATTATGATGGGAAAGTACTTCTTCCACAGTAACACCTCTGTATTCAGTTTTAGAATCCCCTTCAAATGACGCATATATATCTGCCACCTTAGTGGTAAAGAAAGTGGATAATTCATTACAGAAGGTCTGTGAGGGCTCGACTCCAGGGCCAGAGGAGGGGGTGGACAGAGTCATGACAACAGAGAACAGCTCTCTAGCAGAATTAGCAGCAGTCTCAATTTGCGCCGAGAAGAAAACCGTTTTTCGAGCCATAACCGCCTTTTTATAAATCATAAGGGCATCTTTATAAATTTGTCTGGCTATGGGGCAGAAGGCTTTCCTCCATCGCCTTTCTAAATTCCTACAATACTGGCGATGAAGTCTAAGACCTTCATTATACCAGGCGGCCGAAGGAGATGCTCTGTTAGGTTTCGTGGATTTTTCAGGGGCCACTAAATCGGCGGCACTACAAATCCACTCCTGGAAATCTGAAGCTGATAATACAGAAGCATTTCCCTCCTGAGGACAGGAGGAGGCCAGGGAATCTAGCATCTGAGGGATGTCTGCGTTTTTCCAGGCACGAGTACCCACCCTAGTTCGGGGCCTGGGAAGTGAGGGATACACAATCCGTATATCTAGCTGGAATATAATAGCCCTGTGGTCTGACCATGTAATGGGAACAATGTCCAGCACAGAAATGTCAGGATCATCGGTAAACAGACCATCAAGGGTATGACCAGCTTGATGTGTGATACCCTTAACTAATTGGTGCAGTCCTAGGTTAGAAAGGTCAGTGATGAGTTGAATAGTATCAGAGTTGTCCTCCTCTTCCAAGTGAAAGCTAAAATCTCCCAATATCGTATATTTTTCTGAACCTATGACGTTATCATTCAGGTCAGAGAAAGTGGAGAGAAAAAGGTTACGGGGGCCAGGGGGTCGGTATAATATTATACCCTTCAGAGCTTGCTTGGGGTTAATACTAATAGCAAAGGCAGCTGATTCAAAATTGGCAGAGTTTATGGGGTCAAGGGTGGTACGATATCTGTCCTTGTGAATAATTGCAAGGCCACCACCTCTTCCTGGTGGCGTCGCAAAAATCCGGACCTGACCCGGGATCTGCCCAGGTCTCAGTGGCAAATAATAGATCCAGGTCATGAGCGAGAATAAACTCATTAATCTGGAAACTATGACATGGGAGTGAGCGCGTATTAATGAGCGCAGCTCGGCAGCCATGCAGAGGAGCGGCATCTGGGACATGTGGTGGGCCATAGTTGAGGTCTAGATGGGCTAGTAAGTGAGATTGGGGGAGTTGATAGCTACAACCTGGACACGAGGGGGGGCGAGTGCCCATCACAGTAGTGAGAGAAGCAGTAGTACAGTCCTGATGTGTCTTACCAGGATTCAGCTCTTTTAAATAATGCGAAGAGTACAGCAATCGGGGACCAGGGGTTGTGGCCCTGGGCTGTGTCCGGCCGCTGACGGGCGCAGACGGGCTTGGCTTTGGCGCGGCTTCGGCGCGCGCCCGCTGCGCCAGCCCGCTGCGCCGTCTGGTCATGATGTTCCTTTATTGGCCGTGAGGAGGGTGGGAGGCCAGCGCGACTAGAGCGCAGCCCCAGCCCACACCCAAGATGGCGCCCGCCGCCGCCTACAGTGACCAAAACGGCCTCAACTACGTTCCCAGATAAAACTAGTACAATAAAAGCCCCCAAACAGCAATATTTCAGCACGAAGTGAAAACAGTTTTAAAAGACGAGGTAACAAGTTTAAAATGCAGTAATGCGTGTAATTGACTCCAAATAGCTCGCAGCCCTAGTGCTCACACAGGGAGAGCTCAGGAAGGCAGCGAACGTCACGAAGACAGCAGGCTAAATAGTTTGGGAGGGCGGGAGGCCAGCGCGACTAGAGCGCAGCCCCAGCCCACACCCAAGATGGCGCCCGCCGCCGCCTACAGTGACCAAAACGGCTAGGCGAGGCGAAAGAAGGCTTGATAGCGTGAGGAGGGGTGTTAGAGTGCCTCAACTACGTTCCCAGATAAAACTAGTACAATAAAAGCCCCCAAACAGCAATATTTCAGCACGAAGTGAAAACAGTTTTAAAAGACGAGGTAACAAGTTTAAAATGCAGTAATGCGTGTAATTGACTACAAATAGCTCGCAGCCCTAGTGCTCACACAGGGAGAGCTCAGGAAGGCAGCGAACGTCACGAAGACAGCAGGCTAAATAGTCTGGGAGGGCGGGAGGCCAGCGCGACTAGAGCGCAGCCCCAGCCCACACCCAAGATGGCGCCCGCCGCCGCCTACAGTGACCAAAACGGCTAGGCGAGGCGAAAGAAGGCTTGATAGCGTGAGGAGGGGTGTTAGAGTGCCTCAACTACGTTCCCAGATAAAACTAGTACAATAAAAGCCCCCAAAGAGCAATATTTCAGCACGAAGTGAAAACAGTTTTAAAAGACGAGGTAACAAGTTTAAAATGCAGTAATGCGTGTAATTGACTCCAAATAGCTCGCAGCCCTAGTGCTCACACAGGGAGAGCTCAGGAAGGCAGCGAACGTCACGAAGACAGCAGGCTAAATAGTCTGGGAGGGCGGGAGGCCAGCGCGACTAGAGCGCAGCCCCAGCCCACACCCAAGATGGCGCCCGCCGCCGCCTACAGTGACCAAAACGGCTAGGCGAGGCGAAAGAAGGCTTTATAATGCACAATGCAGTTTTTGCTTTATATCCAGTGCTTCACATATCAATTTTAGCAATCTGTTTTCAAAATGTGTTCCACGATCAGTCTCGACCGTCACTGGAAATCCATACCTTGGTATGATTTCTCTCAAAAGCAATTTCGCCACAGTAACTGAATCATTGTGACGTGTTTGGAACGCTTCTACCCATCTTGAAAACAGACAGATTATCACCAAGACATATATAAGTTTGTTCGGAGGTGGCATGTCAATGAAGTCAAGCTGTATTCTGGTAAATGGACCACCCTCCCGTCCTATGGTTCCCATGCTCACTACTGTTTTTCTGTTTGGATTGATCTGCTGGCAGATCAGGCACCTCTGACAAAAAGATTCTGCAATTATTCTGAATTTTTTATTGTACCATGTTTGTCTAAACAATCTAATCATTGAATCTCTGCCAATATGTCCCGGACCATGGTACATAAGTACCATGTCAGAAATCATACTGTCTGGCATTACTGGTCTGTCATGTTTGTAAACCCAAACCTCATCTTCTTCTCCTGCCTGCATCCTGCTTTTAACCATGTGTCTTTCTCATCATCGTCTGCTTCATCTTGCAACTCTTTTACTCCTTGCCAAGTCTCAACTACAGATGTTAGCATAAGTGAGTTCAAAACATGTTCATTTTCTTTTTCCCGATTAATGGACACATTATGTTTTGCACAGAATTTTGCTATTGAGTCAGCATATGAGTTTCCTTTGGTTTTGTAATCCTCTCCTTTTTTATGTGCTGTGCACTTTACAACTGCAATTTCTCTGGAAGCTGAATTCCGTCAATTAATCTTTTGATTTATTTTGCATTTCTGATTGGTGATCCTGCAAAAGTCAAATAACCCCTTTGAGACCAGAGCTGGCCATAGTCATGGACTACGCCATAACCATATTGACTATCAGTCACTATGGTAATTTTTAACTCTTTTCCTTTTTCACATGCACGAATCAAAGCAATCAATTCTGCTACTTGAGCTGAACGAATTCCTTTGAGACAAGAAGCTTCAATTACATCCGCAACTGTGCACACAGAATATGCTGCACTTAGAACACCTTCATCTGTTCTTAAGCATGAACCATCAACAAATAGAACATAGTCTGATTCAGCTAATGGGACATCTTTTATATCTTGCCTAGGTTTAGTGCAATATTCTAATACATCCAGACATTCATGATCAATCTCATCCCTGACTTCTGTTTCTGTACCATCCAGTAATAATGTGGAAGGATTTAAATTCACACATCTCGCAATAGAAACATATCTGAGCCAAGAATAACCTTTTCATATTTTGTTAGCCTGTTATTCGTCAAATGCTGTGTTTTGCTTCTAGTGAGGAGAATTTCAACTGAGTGTGGTACATATACTTTTACAGGAAATCCCAATATTATTCCTTCACTTTGTTCCAAACTTACACTTGTTGCAGCTACTGCTTTTAAGCAACCTGGTAATGCTTTTGCAACAGGGTCAGCTGAGAAATATGCTATTGGCTTTCTCAGTCTTCCATGTCTTTGAATCAAAACTGATAATGCACATCCTTCTCTTTCACTGCAGTACAGCTCAAATTCTTTTTCATAATCAGGCATTCCCAATGCTGGAACTTCACACAAACTTTTCTTTAACTGTTCAAAAGCTTCTAATTCATTTTCAGTTAAGCTAATTGGGTCTTTTAGGTCTGCTTTTGTCAGTCTCTGCAGTGGCTTTGCAATTACTGAAAATCCACTAATCCATTGGCGATAATAAGCAACCATTCCTAGAAACATTCTGACCTGTCTCTGTGTTTTTGGAGGTTGCATTGCTTGAATCATTTTTATTCTTTCTGTTGTCACCTATCTGACTCCCTTTGCAAATCTGTGACCAAGATATTTTACTTCTTGTTTCTGTAATTTTGCAGGAGACACTTTATGTCCCTCATCTGCCAAATGATTTAAAAGAGTAATGGTATCTGTTACACAATTATCTCTCGTTTTTGCAGCCACAAGGAGATCATCAATATACTGCACTAACGTAGATTTTCCAGGTAAATCTAAATTTTCTAAGGATTTCTTTAGCAACTGATTAAAAATAGATGGACTTTCAGTATACCCTTGAGGGATACGACACCATGCTAGGATACGCTCTTTGAACCTGAACGCAAAAATTTGCTGGCTTTCTGGACGCAATGGAACAGTAAAGAATGCATTACATAAATCAATAACTGTATACCATTCTGCATCATGCGGAATTTGATATAAAATTACCGCTGGGTTTGGTACAACTGGGCAACATGGAACAACTATTTTATTAACCTTTCTCAGGTCCTGAACAATCCTGAAAGTTCCATTTGGCTTTTTAATTCCCATGATCGGTGAATTACATGGGCTACTCTCAATTTCTTTTAGAACACCTTGTTTTATGAACTTGTTATTACAGGAGTTACACCTTCAATCACTTCTGCTTTCATTTTATACTGAGGAATGTTTGGATAATCTGCTCCTTGTTTCACTGATATTTTTACTGGGTCTACATTTTTCAGCAAACCCATTTCACTGTCTGTTTCAATTCTTCAGGTAGATTACTCTTATCAAATACAGGAAATAATTTACTTTCTTCTGCCTCAACCATTAACATTGTTAATTTGTAAAGCCCATCTTCTTCTGGAGTTTGGAGCTCAATACCATCCGGTGAGCAATATATTTTACAATTCATCTTGCAAATAATATCCCTTCCTAACAGATTTACAGGACTGCTATCGCAAACTACAAATCTATGCATGTCCTTAAATTTGCCAATTTCAACTTCAACTGGTTCTGTTAAATCTGTTTTTATTTGCTGATTAGCTACACCTACTACTTGGATCTTTTCTCCAGAGAGAGGAAGGTTTTCTATTTTCAATGATCTAACAGTAGAACGGGTAGCACCTGTATCCACTAGGAAAGTAATTTCTACATCATTCACTTTACCATTTACAAATGGACCAGATTGATCTACCTCAAGAGTGGCTCCAAGCACACACTCTTCGTCCTCTCTCAGGCACCGTCAGAAGTAATCTTCAGATTCACTCCCTCCATCTTCTTTCATCAAAAATTGTTGAGAAACATTTGACACATTCACTCTTGGCGATCTGTTTACCTGTTCCCCTCCCTGAATCCTGTTTCTGCACTGTATCTCTGCACATTTACACAGTTTGGAAGTGGCGGTTGTGGTATCTGACTCTGCTGAAACACTACCTGTCGCTGTAGCTTTTGCTGCTGATTTATCTCATTCTGCATCTGTGGATTTAATGATGCATTTTTAAAATTTCTGGGCGGATTCTTACATTCGCGCTTCCAGTGTCCAATTTTGCCGCAATTAAAACATGGGAGTTTCTGTTTTAACTCTTCAATATTTCCCATCAATCTTGGCTTATTATAATTACCTTTAAATTTCCCTTGATTCTGATCAACATTTTTATTTCCTAAAGTTGCTATTTGTTGTTCAGCCACTTTTACCTGAGCCCACATAGCTTTTACTTTCAGCTTCTTTTGTTTCGCATCTAATTCATCACTACAGTATTTTGCCTTACTCAAACTTTCATCTACTGTGAGTGATTGCCAACCAACTATCCCAGATCTTATCATTTCATCAATTTCAGGTCTCAAGCCATATACAAATCTGTATATAAAATGGCTCATATCCTTTTCACTCAAACTTTCATAACCACTGTATTGTTTAAATACCAGCAGTAATCTTTCATAAAATGAATGTACTGATTATTTTGGCTCTTGGGTTATTCTATCTATTTTAACCCAATCTACTTCTTTGGGGGGAATCTTGTTTTTCAACCACACAATTACCTTTTCGTACACTTTCATTACATCTGATGAAAGAGCACCTGTTACTTTATGTCGAGCAGGTTCTTCTTTAGGCCAATCTATAGATATTTTACATTCTGTCCATAGATCTGATGGGACAACTATGTCAAAGAATCCATCAAGATCAACCCATAAAACTTTTGAAACTTTCACAAATCTGTCTACCTGTCGATACCATTCTACAGGTTTTTCTCTCAATCGAGGAAAATCATTTGTAAACAGTAAAATATCCTGTCTTGTCCAAGGAACATGCACATACCCTCCTCCCGGTATTTCTCTCATTGGAAACTCATTTACTACTGGTTCCTTTTCTCTGGTAGGAAAAGCTAAGGTTGTTCTGTCTTCCTCTCTTTTCTTTGCCCATTTTATTCTCCATTTACTTAGTTCACCCCATTTTCCCAAAATCACAATTAATTCTTTTATATCAATTATTCTTCCAGTGGTATTCATTTTTTTCAATGTCTTTTCCAGAGAAATCCACGCTATAATGTTTCTGCAAATTCTTTTGCTTAATTAAATCTACTTCTAATTCAAAAGCTATTTCTTCTAATTGATCATATTTGTTTTTCGTTTTCCATGTTATGCTTTTGCAAATAAATAATAATTCATCATCCTGCTATGCCTTCAAACTGTCAGTTCCAATCGTTCCAATTATTAATTCCTCTATATCTGCTTTTAATTTTGCAACATCAAGTAATTTAGATTCTGGGCTGTGTGTTAAATCTATTTTATTCACACTTTTTTCTGGAGTTCCAGAGTCAGAATCTGCACCAGATGGAGTTTTACATGACAAACTTTGATTAAAAGTTAAATCGGGCATCATTGTTTTCTCTCGGAGTATTTCAGACAAGTCTGAATAAAACGTTTCAGCCACTTTCTGTATTTCTGCATTTAAAGGAACAGTTAAAGCTGAATGTCTAACTTCTTTTTGATCAAATACTGGAAGAACAGGTCCAATCGTTACAGGTACTGTTACTGCTTCCATGTTTTTAGTCAACTGCTGTATTAATTCATCTTTTGAACAAAAATATTCTGAGGTATTTGGTAATTCCTCACACCTTTCTGTTCTCATTACATTTCTTGGGGTTTCATTTCTTTGAACTGGGGTTTCAGCATAATTTCTATTTTCTCCTGATATACTAGAATTACATATTGTTTCTACTCTTTCAGGTGATTTTCTATTATTCGAATTTGTTCTAGGAGATATCTCATCAATTATTTCTCTTGGAGGAGCACTTGGGGAAGATCTTGGTGGGGCACTTGGGGAAGACCATGAACAAACTGGTTGATAAGGTAGCGGTTTTCTAGTAAAAATGTCTTCTAATACCGCATCTTCTGGATCACTTTCTTCACTATTTTTCTTTTTCTTTTGGGCACTCTTTTGTCCAGTTACCTCATTAACTATTCTCGCTGGGTACAAACCATCAAACATGCCTGCACGTCTCCATCAACGCATTCTATCCTCATGTGTTTCTCTATCAAGACCTAATCCTGTACTTCTTGGTATTCCTCTATTTTCTCGTTCTAATTCAAACATTTCATCCTCCCATTCAGCTAAAGCCTCAAATTGAGTAGGTCTAGGCTTTGGTACAAGTTTCATCATCTTTTCTCTTAAATTTTTCAAAACTGCTACGTTAAATGATCCATCTTCCGGCCATGCCAATACACCATCTTTTTCGGTATATTTCATCCAATTCTCAATCCAAAGACAAGTATGATAACCATATTCACTTAACATATACGCTGCAGGTGTTTTGTACTTATGAAGTGATCTTCCACCTCGCGTAGCAATTTTCTTGTCAGGTTTAATTTTGTTTTTCAGTTTCTGAAACCATAAAAGCTTCTTTTTCTCTTTCATGTAATAATAATCCAAGTTTTTAAACAATTTCCCTTACTTCGGTAAAGATCGTAACTACTTTTAACAAGGAAGTTGTTATTCCGCATCACCAACCAATCCGTGCGCGAAACTCACCAACAAGCCAATCAGGTTAAGCTACGTCACTGTCTTGCTCAACCAATACAATTACTGCTTTTCAAGATGAGCCAATCAGCTGTAAGCTTGCCGTAGTCACATGAGCCAATCAGTGCGCGAACACTGTGACGTATGTTAGCCAATCACAGCGCGACACCTGTGACATATACTGCCGCTGCAGCTTCTCTGTCCCTCGCTCCGCTCCTTGAACTAACACCTCCTTTACAAAATATTTTCACAGCTCCATATTTACAAATCTTTTGATTGATTTCAGTTAGTAACTTCACAAAAACAAACCATTTGTCTGCTTCGCTAAAATAAAGTGATAGCTTTCCCAAACATACAAGTATTCTTTTGCGTGAAATAGACGACGCTATTCTCACAGACTATTTAAATTCGTTGATAAAGTAAGGCTACTCTACCCTTCTAGCAGGTAATAACAAACTCGTTTCTCTCTGCATGCACATACAGAGATATTTTATACCTCCTTAGAGACAATTCAGAGTTTCACTCGATCGTATATTACAATTTCATTTACGCACACTCATACAGGAAAATCCCTAATCATGCATACATAAATCTTTAGTAGGACTTTAACCCACCAAAAGAAATTCTCACTCGCCAGTAAGATAGACGACGCTTCCTTACCCTTCACTCAAGCTTGGATAAATTCTACTACTCTTTTCACAGTGAGTTTTAAAACAGGACATACGTCCCTATACTCGAAAGCTACGATTTCATAGACAACCCTCACTATGCATTCTACCTTACACACCTAAAATCCCTAAACTTGTGCTGTACGTCCACAACACATGTGATATAGGCGATACCACTATTTTGAAACAGATCAAATGCACTGTGTAACATCACCTGTCACACCACTCTTGCCGGCAAACCAGGAATTTTCACACTGCTGGAAAAAACCTTTCGACTACATATAACAACTGAACAGACTTAACATGTTTTAGACATCAATCCTATGTATTTAACATGTAACATGTCAGTTACCATAGTATCCATCCTCTGCTACCAAGTAATTGATCCAGCGCTCTGATTGAAAAAGTGTCTCACCAACGCTACCTATCACCACAATACTCACCATTAATCATGAATCATTTACGAAGGCCCATAAACCAATGAGACAATTTTTGAGCAACTGAATCATGTGACCTAATTAATCAAAACTATTCACAAACTATTTACATATTTATATACAACTGCAGTTTATCTAATCTCACCATGGTTTTAAGCATTTATCATTTATAATTAGGCCACTAAGGCGATTGGATCAACTGATGGAAACTAGACCATGAATAAACAAGACCAGCTTGTCGTTTCAAATCTAATTTTTATTATCTTTATTTTTCAAAGAAAGAGCATTTTCATTAAAGAATCTTTATTTTTAAAGCAAACTTGAAAGCAGCATTTTAATAAGGATATGATTTATTAGACTGGCATTCTCAAGGCAAGTTCAGAAAACATGAATAATTAGCAGAATAGCAGTTTCCATTCCCTAAATCTATTTCCCTGTCTATTTCTCACTCCACCTAGAAAGGAAAAATCATTTAAAGTCTGCTGTCCTTACGTGAGCCAAAAGTCCAACAGCATGTCACGTCAATCAGGAATCGGAAAGTAAGAGTTTTTTCCCTGTTCCAAGTGTCCTTTCTTTCTAGCTAAACTTTCTACATTTTACATTCTTTTGCACGAATCCGAGTTTCTTATTGGCTGTCCAGTGTCAGTCCACGATAAAATGTTAAGTCATATCTGAAGTCCAGGCTTTACATAAGCCCTATTGTCCTTTACTTCCACAACTTTCGGCTTCCTCACAAAGATACTTTTCCCTCGAGTTTCAAACTTTTAACTTCCTAGCCTTGGCAGACACATTAAGTTCCTGTCCTTGAGCCTTTTTCTCCGAGAGCACGTCCAGCACAACGAAAGAAACTGCTTTTTCAATCAATGATGTCAGTGAAGTAAAAATCTCCACATCTGCGCATGTGCAGGGCTCCACTCTGGACAAGCTTTCACGTCTGTAGTTCTGTCAGCCATTTTCTGAACCAACTTTAGGCCTCTCTTTGGAAACTATTATTAAACAAACACAAGACATCAATTAATTAAAGAATTGAGACCCATTCTGTTACCCACCCCCAATACTAAATGAACCCGTTAATTATGTTACCTATAAAAGCACACACAGCCAGCATCATAATTACGTCTCTTCTTTGTACTGCACGTTTCTTCGCGAGCTTTTGTCACAGAAAGGACATAACTTAAGCACACAAAATAAGCACGTGCCATTAGTTAAACAGCCGCATTTAATACTGACAACGACAATAGACAAGGTTAGTTTATTATTTTACTTTTGCGTTTGCAACATAAAGCACATTAGTTTATCCCACGTATATAAATGATTGAATTTCTTAAACTAAGTTGATTAGTAATTCACCACATGCTTACTTCTGTTATGGGAGATCAACTTCGCAAGTTTGAACAAAATCTTGTTCTTTACCTTTCTCCATCACAGGCAAGAATCAATGCCACACCATCTATTACAAATTGGCATTATATGTTCTCCCAGATTTTACACTTATTTATAGTTCCACCATAGAGACTGTGATAGTCCCAGACAGCTGGAAACATGCGATAGTTTCAGACATTCTTAAAAAGGTTGGTCACATATTTTACCATTCCCTCCAATTAACCCCAACCTCCCTATTAAGAATCCCATTAAGATTCTGAAAAAATTTGTTAACAATATTCTGGCAATACAGTGCTGGACCAAGTTCAGTAGAAGTTTAGACACCTACACAGCACAGAATTAGCACTTGGTGCTGTGGTAAGTAACAACAGACACCAGCTAGTGGTAGTCAGGAGAAGCTCTCAATTTGTCCACTTGAAGGATTTTTCAAGTTGCCTATCTGGCAATTAGGTCCCAGTCATAAGTGGCAGTCAAGTTGGTAAATCATATATAAACAAGCCAGGGGGCACAAAGTCAAGATTATTGGTGACTTTAACTTGGGCAGAGAAGAACCTCTTAACTGTTCGAGCAATATACATTCCAATGGATGGCAAATGTTCAAGTGGACAGCTTGAGCTGGAATATTCGCTAATCAATAGAATTCCATCTCAGCCTTCATGTGATAGATGTATTTGGCCAACCAACCCTGGATGTATTTGCATCTCAGCCGATGCCGCTTCTTGCCCGGTTTTGTATAGTCATATCTTGTCAGGGAGAATGGGGGGAGAGACGTTCTTTCAATCCCATGGCCAAAGTCGATACTGTATGCTTTCCTTTATTTCCCATGCTCCAGAAGGTATTTCAGAGGGTTTGGAGGTAAATGGTGATAGTGACTCTTATAGCGGCTTACCAGCCAAGGAGATGAAGTTTCTGTTGCTGCTGCAATTCAGCCAGATTTACATCTTGCGTTCGACCCAGGTTCTCTACGTCAACCAATCCTGTAATTCAAAGAGATGCATCAGATCAGACAGATAAGACTGACAGCTTGGAAGTTGAGAGGTTCTTGATTGTAAAGTCTAGATTGTTTATAAGACAGGTAGGCTGTGAAATCCAGGCTCCAAAGACCAATTCCACACTTCATATATATATATATTCACTGAAAAAACCATAGGTTATAGACCATATATAGTTAGGAATTAGCATTTAAAAAACCTTATTCTACTCACACAAAACCATTGAAATTCCATATATAGTTAGTTGTACTAACTATATATCGCGCACCCGCAATCCACTGCTGATCATGTCACATATTACATCATTCATGACATGGTCAGTGACATCACTGATGACATCACTGATGACATCTCAAATGACATCACTGATGACATCACTGATGACATCTCAAATGACATCACTGATGACATCAGTGATGACAACATCCAGTGACTGTATTTTTCTGTAAAGTTAAAATATGTCTTGAGTGGATGTATAAGTGTCTGGATGAAGGATTTAGTAGGTGTATGAGTGAGTGATTAAATGTGTCTCACTGAGTGCATGGGTTAGTGACTAAACTCTCCTAATTTGTGCATCATTATGTCTGTTGTTATGAAAACTGCTGCATGTGTTGTTCAGTAGCTATATGAGTAACTATATGGGTTATTGATTGGTTGCCCAAGTATTTGTATGGGAGACTGAGTGTGTGTGTGGGTGGCTGGGAGGTGTATGACTCTGTGCATAGATGTGTGAGCAGTTGATTCACTAGATGTATGGGTTCAAAAGTGCATGTGGAAACAGCTGTATGGGCGGTTGACTGTGTGCATCAGTGTATTGGTGAGTGAATGGATATCTCAGTGCTACATGTCAAAGTAAGTACATATGTAAAACACAGTACATGTGAGACTTGACATATATAAATAACTGTGCATAAGAGCCAGTGAATGTGTGAGTGGCTGTATGCATCATTGTGAACTTGTATCCAGGATTGTATAAGAGAGTAAATATGTTTTAGTATATGTTTGAATAAGTAAGGTGTGTATAACAGTATAGTTGGGAAAATGGAGGTGTGATTGATTGTTTGTATGACTGACTAGGTGTGTGTGTAACTTCATGGATGAATGACAATCTGTGAGTCTGTGTTTACACTGAGTGTATCTAAGGTTATATTAGAGTCTGAAGAGGTTCATCGTATTATCACATGAATTATGTCATCAGTGATGTGATCAGTAATGTCAAATGAGATGTCATCAGTGATGTCATCAGTGATGTCATTTGAGATGTCATCAGTGATGTCATCAGTGATGTCATTTGAGATGTCATCAGTGATGTCATCAGTGATGTCATTTGAGATGTCATCAGTGATGTCATCAGTGATGTCACTGACCATGTCATGAATGATGTAATATGTGACATGATCAGCAGTGGATTGCGGGTGCGCGATATATAGTTAGTACAACTAACTATATATGGAATTTCAATGGTTTTGTGTGAGTAAAATAAGGTTTTTTAAATGCTAATTCCTAACAATATATGGTCTATAACCTATGGTTTTTTCAGTGAATTTTCAAGGTTTTGTAAATGCTAATTCCTAACTATATATGGTCTATAACCTATGGTTTTTTCAGTGAATTTCAATGGTTTTTTAATAGCAAATATCATAAGCTGTTGAATGTCAAGTACGTGGTAAGTAAAAACATTTTCGTGTTTATGCACACTGATCTGCTTTGAATGCTGCCCCCCCCTCATTTCTATTAGGAGTACTCTCTCTTTGCAGATAGTGAAGGGTAGTTAACGCAGGCCTTTGCCCCCGTTGTAATCCGTCGTGCCTGCTTCTCTCTCCATTTGATTGATTGTTCTCTTTGGTTCATTCTCTATTTACAAACAAGCACAGAGTCGCAATACTCTGTTTAGTCTTTGCAGATAGCGAAAAATCGTGTAAAAAAACAAAAGGAATCGAGCAAAATCAGTAGGCCACTAATGGGATCTCTTTTTGACCTGGCTAAAATAGAAACATTAGGAACAACCTGTTGAAAATAGCAATGTGTATGTACATAAGCGGCGTTCATTTATGTTCACAGTACCCCTTGTTGATTGTTTGAATCGAGCATTGAATTGTTCGAAGTTAGTTCTCTTAAGGATCTTCTCTGCCTGCAAACGAGGAAGAATAGGAATATTCTCTCTCCCTTTACAGATAGTGAAGGGTAGGTAACGCAAACCTTTAACACGTCGTGCCTATTTCGTTCCTCATTGATTGATTGTTTGCCCGAACATTGACTGTTTGGGAATTGGTTCTTTTTGGAGGTATTCCCTGTTTGCAAATAAACGTAGGAAAATCTTTGCAAGTAGTGAAAGGGTAGGTAATGCGGACCTTTGTCCCCCGTTATAATCTGTCATGCCTATCTACTCCCCACTGATTGATGCACCTGTTTCACCCGGACCATTTACTAGAGATAGGTCATCTGGCCCGACCAGAGAGCACCCCTAGTGAAAAGGACATATGCAATAATAACGAAGTGATCACTGTATCCTGTTAACAGAAACTTTAGCATGAAACAACCTGGAAAGAAAGGAATAGGAAAACGAAAATCAGTAGGCCACTGATGAACTTTTTATTAAATAACAAACAAAGAAACGATAACAATACGTAATGATAAAACCTATTATTGTCCTAGAAACAAGAAACGTTAGAAGTAAGCCCGTAATAAGAAACCTGAAAACAGTAAGAGAAACCAAGTGTGACATTGCAACGGCTACAAGGCAACGAGGCTTCATCGCCCCTCACTGCCCCAAAACGTGTCTGTCCCACCGCCTGCCACGCCCAAATAACGGCAAACTGGGAAAGATACAAGTCAGCAGACATCCGCCCCATTCTGGAAACTTCCAAAGTGCAACAGGTTTGCGGCTACGCCCAACCGGAAGCAACACATATAAGGCGGGTCCTGCTGCCAACCGTCGGCCAGGAGATCATCACGTAGGGTGTAGCCGGAGGAGAGACCGAGGCCAGCGGGACCCGGCCAGGGGGATTGACAACACTGGAGAGTTGCAGGGGGGGGAATGTCCGTGTCCTCGACCCTCCCCTCTCTCTCCCAGTCCGGCCACCATCAACCAGAGGCCGAGGCCGACGGGATCCGGCCGCGGTGGCGGTAACCCTGGAGAATTGCAGGTTAGACCCTCTCTCTCCCAGTCTGGGCCAGCATCCATGGAGGGCCTGGGAGTGGAGAGGCCACTGCACGAAAGGCCCAGGAGAGGCACCACACGCCAAGGCCTGCCCCACCGGATGAGCCAAGGAACCCGTTCATGGGGCCAGAGCAAAGGGCGTCCGGCCGCCATCCACCGGAGGTCCGGCCCAAAGACGGACGGGACATTTCTTCTTTCTTTTATAATGGCTGCGACAACACTGGAGGGGATGTCTTGCACATGCCTCCGACCCCCCCCCCCTCGTCCTCATCGCCTGGTCCGGCCATAACAAATGTCAAGCGAGACGCCGTGGGGTGCACTGGGTGGGAGAGACGGTGCGAACAGGCCTCTCCCGCCTCCCCAGGTGGAGGCTTCCCAGCTGCACCCTCAGCGCTCCAGGCGCCCGGAAAAGGGTTCTTCCACTGTGGCGATGCTGCAACGTCTCGCCCGGCAGGGTGGAGCCCGTCCGCTCATTTGACCCCGCGATCGCCAGTAGCTACCGAACTCTCAAAATGGCGGTCGACCTGGCAAGAGCGGGCCCAGCATAAAGAAATGGCCCGGTCACTGGTTGACTCCACCACCGTAGTCCTCCACGACCTTGAAGATTCTAGAGGAGCCGCGGGAGTCCCCGACCCCCGCAGACACCCCCGATGGGGAATGACTGCCATGATCGCCCGTGGAGTGACGAAACTGTAGCCGCGGGACGTCGGCGCTCCCATGCTGGCGCCAGCCTCAGTTTGAATGACTAGAATCCTGCAGACCTCAGTTCCGGTGAAAGCACAGTGTGACCCGGTAGGAAAAATTGTTGCACCCCCTCCCCTTTTTGACTGATGGTTCAAACCACCGATCCTTTCCTTTGCCCTTTTAACGGAACTTTGGACTGCCTCCCCATCCCCCCCCCCGCGGCGCACCACGCCGTTATTTGCTGGGCGGCAACTTACTAGACATCACCTTCGTGCCATCCAGATTTGAGCGCGTTCTGCTGCCTTGGAACTATTCGCACAACAGACCGCTACTGACAACCCACCCCCCGGGACGCCCCACGCCGGATACCCAAATCAGTGCGGCACCCAGGCAACATCTTCTGAATTTTCATAATTTGAAAGAACTAGTAACATGTCCTCATCAGGAATTTCCTCTTCAATCATCTCATCAGGAATCTCCTCATGAAAAGTCTGCAATGATGATTCTTGTAACTCTATGGTCTCCAAACATTCGATAACTTCGCCATCAAGAGATTGATCAAAAAAATCATTCAAGTCATCTCCTCCTTGTGAGAATATTTCATTATTGGTGCTGTCAATTTCATTAAATGTAGTGGATAATTCAAAAGAAATTGCCACGGTCTCTTCATTGTTTAAATGTTTTTACTGTTTTTGTTTTGTTGTATATATTTATAAGTTATTAAAGTTTTATATTCCTACTACTTTGTTGGAGTGCTATATATTTTTAATGTGACACATAATTGTAAAAACTTTGATGTACAAAGAGTCATCCCTGGAATCTTCTGCTTCAGGCTCGGTCCCCTCCCCCATCATAATACAGGATGGTTTTCAGATAGTAGGAACGCGTGTGGTTTGACGGATCTCATCGGGTGTGGGCCTTGATCTACTATAACTCCTTTGAAGAGGGGTGATTCTTTACAGCTGGGGCCATAAACTACATCTGCAGGGCTAGCTGATAGCCTGGACAATCGGACACAGAGGAAGAGGAGTGTCAGAGGGTGCGGTAGTGAATAGGGCGAAAGGGAGGTGTCGGGCGGGCACAGAGTGTGATTCTCAGGGAAGAGCAGCGCAGATGGGGGGAGGTTTATTGCCGATGCATAAGACAGAGAGCGGGGGTGACCAGTGCCTGGGGAAGATGCTTGCGAGGGTGGGGAGCCATGCTACGGATCAACAGCGTGCAGAGAGTGGGTCTGGTCAAGGCATCTAAAATGGCTGCCGTGCACGACAAAAGTGTGGCATTTCAAAAAAGGCAAGATGGCGCAGACAATGTTTTTCAACACTTCCTCATTTCCTTCGAATCGAACGTTAACAGACGTTGGTGCATATTACCAAAGTTAAGCGATATTTATCGCTAACGATGCTTAGCAACGAATTTTTTACCGCTAAGCATCGTCAGAAATTATTGCAGATAAACCTTGCTATTATCAAGGTTTATCGCAAATGCGATAAAAAACGGCCGCAATGCATGAATATCGCTAAAAAGTCCGCGATATTCATGCATTACCGAGCTAATGCTCTTAGCCATGTTATCCACCTCCCATTGGATAACATGGCTAAGAACTGCTCAGGGCAGGTGTTAGTTTTTGGAGATATTCGCGCTTAGCGCGAATATCTCCAAAAGTTGGTAATAGGAGATAGATATCTTGCATGTTGTAATGCAAGTTATTGTGGTATATGGAACTCATACCATAATCTCTCAGGAAAACAGAAACTGATCCTTTTGGGACCGCCTGAGAAGGCCTAGGGGGTGAGGGGTACTCTACTTTGCCCCCTTTTCACGTTCCGAACTATTTTATTTTACTCTCTTCTGTAATTACACAAAATGGCAGCGATAAGATGCATCAGACACAGACAGTGAGAGAAAGGAGGCCGGAGATGAAGAAGAGATGTCAAATACACATTGGAGATAATATAGTGGGAAAAGGAAAGTAAATATGAGTAAACTTACCATGTAACATAAAAATGTTGCACTCTATACTATAAGTCTCATTTTATACTACAATCACTTCGCTACAACCTCATAAATTAAAAATAAAAATGAATAATGTCTCAAACAATTTTTGATTTCTAAATATAAATTTATTCTTCTGAATTTTCAAAATTTGAAAGAACTAGTAACATGTCCTCATCAGGAATTTCCTCGTCAATCAACTCATCAGGAATCTCCTCATGAAAAGTCTGCAATGATGATTCTTGTAACTCTATGGTTTCCAAACATTCGATAAATTCGCCATCAAGAGATTGATCAAAAAAATCATTCAAGTCATCTCCTCCTTGTGAGAATATTTCATTATTGGTGCTGTCAATTTCAATAAATATAGTGGATAATTCAAAAGAAATTGCCACGGTCTCTTCATTGTGAGCCATTTTATTTTGAAATTGCTTGCTGTAAATTGCAGAAAAAAATAATCACTTTCATTTATCGTTTTTAGTAATACATAATATAAAACTAACTTTATCAAGTATTTAGTATAACAGAAGGACTGTAAATAAATAACAGAAAACATTTTTCAAATTATCTTAAAGTGTACAACATAGTTCCCCTTACAAATTAACAACTCACCTTTTTAAAAGTAGGAAAAGTGTTAGTACTGTGTAAATCAAACACCAGAAATTGAGCACCAAAAATTCCTCACAAATGTACCTCAGACAGTAGTATCACAAAATGGCTGTGGTTTCCTCTCATTTTAGATATATACATAACCAATTAACTTTCATCACACACAAATACAAAACCAAAGTAACATTTTAATTGGTTCTAAATTTCAACACTTTCAAATGTGTTTTCCCCATGCAAAAAAGTACGCGAAGCGGAGCGCTGTTACAGATATATATCTTTTTTTGAACGTTAATTTCTCAAAATCCACTGGAGCACATATATTGAGACCTAGCAAAGGCACATCGGGCTACCAGTCCCTAATATTTTGCCAAGTTTCGTGCAAATCCATTCAGCCGTTCGATTATTATTATTTATTTATTTTTTGCCCCGCGGGGCCCTTTTAAAACCTCCACATCAAACCTAGGGGGTCAGGGAGGATCTACTATGCCCCCTTATGGTCATTTGCCCCTTCGCTTTGGCCTCCTCTTGTCTCTCGATCCTACCGAGAGACAAGATGGCGGCCGCTACGGACTGTTTTGAATGTTTACAGACGCCGGAGAACCAATCAGCTTCGCTTCACAAAGCTCCGTAACGCGAAAAGTACGCGAACTGGAGCGCTGCCCGGTCCGCTGTTACAGATATATATCTTTTTTTTAACGTTAATTTCTCAAAATCCACTGCAGCACATATATTGAGACCTAGCAAAGGCACATCGGGCTACCAGTCCCTACAATTTTGCCAAGTTTCGTGCAAATCCATTCAGCCGTTCGGGCTAAAAGTGAGGCCAACCGCCCTATGGAAAACTCAATGTTAAAAACACGTTTTGGGACCCCCCTTTTTTCTCAGCCCCCCCCTTGACAAACCCCCCCCAAATTTTCAGTGGCTGCTCAGAAACAAAATGTTCCATTTTCCTGCAAATTTCAGCCAATTCCGTCCACAAACGCCAAAGTTATTAGACATAGAATTTTCAAAAATCCCATAGAGAAAAAATCCTAACTATATATACCTACTGGCGACCGCCAGTAGGTAATATATATATATGTATATGCAAGCATTTGCTCCTGGTGCTCGGTCTGAGACTTTGACTCTTTTAAAATCTTTTTTTTTTTTTATGTGATGGATTTTTTAACGGTCTAGCTCCTTCAACACCATTTTCAATATGTGCTTCTATTAAATCCCATCGAGGATCAAAGGGGGGCCTGGAGCCCATCTTTCCTTTCTGATGTACTCGTTGGTTGGTGGCAGTACCTTCGAGATCCCGCTCGAGCACTTGGGGGCAGACTGCGAGCCTGTTAGAGGTTTGGAGCTCTTCTGCCACTCGTTTTTTACCACTTTTACCTCCCTGATGCATTTTTTATTTGAACAAACCATCGTTTCTGAACCATTTTTAAATGAAATGAAATGAAGAAATGAAGAAAGTTCTTGATAAAGCGCACTGCGACCAAGCGGCTTCCTGGCGCTGAAGGTAGAGGGCTGAGGAGAATGGAATATGCCGAGGGAGATCAGCAAGAGTACGCTATGGAGAACAAATGGGTCTTCAGGGCCTTGCGGAATTGTGAGTAGACTGGGATAGATCTGATCGACAGAGGGAGGCTGTTCCAAAAGCGAGGAGCTAATACAGAGAATCTAGTGCCTCCAGTTTTAGATCTACGGAACCGCGTAACATTGAGGAGGGACTGATTGGAGGAACGAAGGGCACGGTTAGGAGTGTAGGGGATAATGAGAGAATTGATGAAAGCCGGGGCAGTGCGAGTGCGAGCCATAAAGGCCAGGCAGCCCATCTTAAAGAGGGATCTCTGACAGATGGGAAGCCAGTGAAGGGATTTCAAAACAGGAGTGATGTGGAAGGACTTGGGAAGGTGATGGATAAGACGGGCGGCCTGATTCTGAATGGCCTGTAAATGGCGAAGTTCGTAGGCCGGAATGCCCACGTACAGGCTGTTCCCGTAATCAAGACGGGAAAGAATCATTGCCAAAATAATAAGTTTAAGGGCATCGGAGGAAAAGAAACGGGACACTTTCTGGATAATCCGGAGGGAGAGGAAACAGGAAGAAACAACTGAGCTAATCTGGGCATGCATGGAGAGGTCCTGACTGACTTTAATACCCAAGGTCTTTGCGGAGGCCGCCGGTACGGGCGGGGGGCCGAAGATGGAAGGCCAAAAGGCGGCCGACCAAGGGGAGGTGGTGGGGCCAGTCAGGACCAACTCCGTCTTGTCCAGATTAAGCTCGAGTTGATTACGGTTCATCCACTCCGAGATGAAAACTAGGGTGGAGTGGAATTTAGGTAGGGAGTGCAGAGGAGAGGAAAGATCGAAGACTAACTGGAGGTCATCCGCATAGATATACACGGAGACCCCAATGTCAAGGAGAGAAAGAATAAGGGGGCGAATGTAAAGATTGAAGAGAAGAGGGGACAGGGAGGAGCCTTGGGGGACCCCGCAAGGGACCAAGCGGGTGGGGGCGGTATAACCAGAGAGATGGACCGCCTGAGGCCGTTCTTTGAGAAAAGAGGCGAGCCAAGAGAGGGCGGTGCCCCGAACGCCCGCTGCGCAGACACGGCCGAGGAGGATGGAGTGGTCGACCGTGTCAAACGCAGCGGACAGATCAAGGAGCACCAGGGCTTGAGGTAAGTTGGAATCTGCCTTGCTCTTTAGCTCGTCTAGGACGGACAGGACCACTGACTCGGTAGAGTGGGCCGGGCGGAAACCCGCTTGGTGGGAGGCCAAGAGAGGGTTATCCTCAATGAAGGTGGAGAGACAAGATGTAATATAACTCTCCAAGATCTTCCCAAGGTAAGGGAGAAGGGAAATGGGTCTAAAGTTGGAGGGAAGGGTCTGAACCAGGCTTTTTTAAGATGGGGCGAACTATAGCTGATTTGAAAAAATGCGGGACTAGACCTGAGGAGATGGAGGCATTGAGGAGGGAAAGGGAGGGGATCAGGGCAGTGAATGAAAAGCTCTCTCAGAATGCGAGCTGGAGCACAGTCAGCCGGGGAGCCAGACTTCACTTTCTGAAGTAGAGCCAGAAAAGAGTCCAGAGACATAGGGGGAAACTGATCAAGAGAGGAAAAGGACAGAGGAAGAGCAAGGGAAAGGGGTGGCCAAGATACTAAAGGAATGTTGGATTTGATCTTCGCGATCTTCTCCAAAAAGTAGTCGTTCAGAGACAGACAGAGAGCTTGGGAAGGGATAAGGTTAGGGTTGTCCCTGTCAGAAGCAACTAAGTTGCGGACTATGGAGAAAATCTCTTTGGGCTTATTGGCTGACAAAGATATTCTCTCCGAAAAGTAGGTGGTTTTGGCTAGGAGGATAGCCTTCTTGTAGTTCGCCAGAAGAAGCTTGTATTTGACTCGCAAGAAGGGACAATAGTTACGTCTCCAATGGCGTTCGGACCGCCTAAGGTCCAGTTTAAGAATTTTCAGCTCGTCTGTAAACCATTTTTGGGCGTCATGGGGGCGGCAGATCTTGACTTTCCTGAGGGGGGCAACCAGATCGCAAGAGGACAGCCAATGATTCACGGCGTCTACTTGAAGGTCAAGGTAAAGATTGCGTAGGTCGGGGGGAGAGGAAGTGAGAGAGGCACAGAGAGAGTTGAGATCAACTCGATTCCAATTATGAGCTGTGACATTCTTGGGTAAGGGGAGTTTCTCTTGTGCTCCGAGCTCAATGGGGAATGAAATCAAAAAGTGATCGGACCAGGTGCATGGAAGGACTGTGGGGGAGAGGATAGTACAACTAGCTGACCATATTTGGTCTAAAGTATGGCCATGAACGTGGGTAGGGGAGTGAAGGTGAGGGAGGAAGTTGAGACACTGGAGAGTGGCCGAGAAGTCCTTGGAGGACAGGTCTTCCCTGGGGTCGCCCGGCCAATAATTGAAGTCTCCCAAGAGGAGCACAGAAGAATTATTGACGACAAGCGTAGCCAGTAGTTCTTGCAAGGAAGGCACAAAGGAAGGCATGTTCTGAGGGGGGCGATACATAAGGACTGTTGTAAGGGGGGCCAGAAGGTTAACTGCGCGACCGGAAGAGACACATTGTTTAAAGGGGGCGGAGGCGAGGGGGGCGTGGCCTGTTGGTGGTGGGCGTGGCCAGTAGCCTCTGGGGAATGGCGGCAAGAATGTAGTGACCCGCGGCAGGGATACAATCCGCTGCGCGGGGATGGCCCGTAGGTGAGTGTCAAAAGGACAAGTGCCCAGGGAGAGCCTAAGTAAATAAAATGCACAGTATAAACAAACAATCACATTTTTAAAATAGTAGAGCTAACGTTCTCCCGGCTTCCGCCTCAGGAGATGGATTTCCTCTGGCTCGCGCTAGCAGTCAGCGCGTTTAAATGCCTTCGGCGGGGCGGCGGGGCCTGTTGGTGGTGGGCGTGGCCAGTAGCCTCTGGGGAATGGCAGCAAGAATGTAGTGACCCGCGGCAGCGATACAATCCGCTGCGCGGGGATGGCCCGTAGGTGAGTGTCAAAAGGACAAGTGCCCAGGGAGAGCGTAAGTAAATAAAATGCACAGTATAAACAAACAATCAAATTTTTAAAATAGTAGAGCTAACGTTCTCCCAGCTTCCGCCTCAGGAGATGGATTTCCTCTGGCTCGCGCTAGCAGTCAGCGCGTTTAAATGCCTTCGCCGGGGTGGCGTGGCCTGTTGGTGGTGGGCGTGGCCAGTAGCCTCTGGGGAATGGCGGCAAGAATGTAGTGACCCGCGGCAGCGATACAATCCGCTGCGCGGGGATGGCCAGTAGGTGAGTGTCAAAAGGACAAGTGCCCAGGGAGAGCGTAAGTAAATAAAATGCACAGTATAAACAAACAATCAAATTTTTAAAATAGTAGAGCTAACGATCTCCCGGCTTCCGCCTCAGGAGATGGATTTCCTCTGGCTCGTGCTAGCAGTCAGCGCGTTTAAATGCCTTCGGCGGGGGGCGTGGCCTGTTGGTGGTGGGCGTGGCCAGTAGCCTCTGGGGAATGGCGGCAAGAATGTAGTGACCTGCGGCAGCGATACAATCCGCTGCTCGGGGATGGCCCGTAGGTGAGTGTCAAAAGGACAAGTGCCCAGGGAGAGCGGAAGTAAATAAAATGCACAGTATAAACAAACAATCAAATTTTTAAAATAGTAGAGCTAACGTTCTCCCAGCTTCCGCCTCAGGAGATGGATTTCCTTAAATATTGTAATTGCCTTGTACTATTTGCCTGACTGGCTCTGGGACAACATCGTGGGTGATTTTATACCTGCAATCGCTCCAGGGTGTGCCTCCCTGCCCCGTTCCACCGCGGCTGACGTGCCGAATGCTGTGGAGGGCAGGCGCCATCTTGGGTGAGGACCCGGATCCCGGTGGGGCCGCTCGCTGCGGTCTAGCTGGGGGAGGGGCTAAGCTACAAATTGACTAGAGGTGTGGGGTGCTCTGCGGTACTCGTTGGTTGGTGGCAGCACCTTCGAGATCCCGCTCGAGCACTTGGGGGCAGACTGCGAGCCTGTTAGAGGTGTGGAGCTCTTCTGCCACTCGTTTTTTACCACTTTTACCTCCCTGATGCATTTTTAATTTGAACTAACCATCGATTCTGAACCATTTTGAAATATTGTAATTGCCTTGTACTATTTGCCTGACTGGCTCTAGGACAACATCGTGGGTGATTTAATACCTGCAATCGCTCCAGGGTGTGCCTCCCTGCCCCGTTCCACCGCGGCTGACGTGCCGATTGCTGTGGAGGGCAGGCGCCATCTTGGGTGAGGACCCGGATCCCGGTGGGGCTGCTCGCTGCGGTCTAGCTGGGGGAGGGGCTAAGCTACAAATTGACTAGAGGTGTGGGGTGCTCTGTGGTACTCGTTGGTTGGTGGCAGCACCTTCAAGATCCCGCTCGAGCACTTGGGGGCAGACTACAAGCCTGTTAGAGGTGTGGAGCTCTTCTGCCACTCGTTTTTGACCACTTTTACCTTCCTGATGCGTTTTTAATTTTAACTAACCATCGTTTTTGAACCATTTTTAAATATTGTAATTGCCTTGTACTATTTGCCTGACTGGCTCTGGGACAACATTGTGGGTGATTTAATACCTGCAATCGCTCCAGGGTGTGCCTCCCTGCCCTGTTTCACCGCGGCTGACGTGCCGATGGCTGTGGAGGGCAGGCGCCATCTTGGGTGAGGACCCGGATCCCGGTGGGGCCGCTCTCTGTGGTCTAGCTGGGGGAGGGGCTAAGCTACAAATTGCAATGGCCGACAGGAAGCGCAGCGGACGAGCGCAGCGGGCGCGCCACCGGCGCGCCGAAGGGTAGCCAGAGGGACGCCCATCTGCGCCCGTCCTCTACCGGCCGGGGCCAGGGGCAGGAAACTCTGCCAATTTTGTTTCTTACCCAGCCCCAGCACTGATTCGTCTTCACGACCACTGGCTCCCCAGTCCTACCACGCTAACCCGTCTAGATTCCCTGGAATACTCTGTCCCCGAATAGACTTTCATGAATTTGTTTCCCCGCTGGCCGCGCCACTGCCACCTTCCCCCATGTATGTCACCCGGACCGCTCTCCCACCCCTGCCAAAAAAGCTGTTAACTCCACCTTCAAGGTTAGTTACTTGAACACTCGCTCGCTGGTTAAACACCAGTTAGAGATCTTCCAACTTTTGGACGCAGATAGCCCTGACATACTGCTAGTAACAGAAACCTGGCTTAACGAGGAGTCATCCCCTGATATCCTGGCGGCAGTCCCCCCGGGCTATTACATTCTCCAGGCCAACAGGGCTTCGGGTAAGCCTGGTGGTGGGGTTGCAGCGATCATCAAACACCCTATTAGGTTCTCATCAGTAGATACTGCCAGTATCCCCCTGGTGGACTGCCTTATCCTTAGACTTGAATCTTCTGTGTCCACTCTCATATGCGTTCTTGCATACCGGCCCCTCAGCCTATGCCCAGTTTCCCGTCACTGTTTGGTGACATGCTTTCCCAGCTGGTGATTAATAACTCTAAAATTCTGATCATAAGCGACTTTAATTACTGGCCCTCTGACGCTAGAGAGAGCATCTGCTCGTCCGCCTTTACGGACCTTTTAGCCGGCATGAATTGCTTTCAACACATCCAATCAGCAACGCATGTCAAAGGCCATATCCTAGACCAGGTTTGGACCTCTAATTTAGATATCTCCCAACCTCCTATTCTCCCTTGTCCATGGTCTGATCATTTTATGATCTCTTTTTCCCTTGTCGCAGTCCCCCACACCAACCCAACCCTCGAGGGCAACCTTTTGGCCAGGAATTGGAATCGGGCTGATATTACTGATTTTTGCACCTTGCTCAGCGCTTCCACGCCTGCTGAGTGTGATCCTCTCGACACCCAGGCCTTGAACCTGAGACACTGGCTTGAATCAGCTAGTGATATTGTGGCACCACTTAAACGTGTCAAATTAAAACGTCCTCATGATGCACAAAGATGGTTCTCAGAAGAACTTAAAGGAAAAAAACTCACGCTTAGGCAAGCTGAGCGTCGCTGGAGGCGAGACTATGACCCCGAGATGAAATTAGCATTTATGGCCCTACTTAAAGACTACAAGCAAAGCATTATTCAGGCTAAAACCTTATATTTCTCTAATAAAATTGTAGATTCTGCCACTAAGGCAAAAGATATTTTCTCCATTGTGGAAGAACTGTCACACCCTGATAGGGTGACCATTAAACCTCTTCCGTCTCAGGCACTTTGTGATTCCCTTAACTCCTTTTTTGTGGATAAAATTGCTAAAATTAAAAATAGTATTTTTCACCGTATGTCATTATCTACTCCGATCCCCGCAACTATCCCTGCCATTCCGAGTCCCCATCTGAATGTACAGATACCTCCGATCTCAGAGGAGGAATTTCTTGCCCTATTAAAAATGGTGGCCTCGGGCTCCCCCACAGATTGCTGCCCTCCCCATGTCCTGCGAGAGGCTTTTACTGCCTGCCCAAAGCCGCCCCTGACACTTCTCAACAACTCCCTTCGACTCGGTTTGGTCCCCGACTCTTTTAAGATCGCTGAAGTGGTACCAATCCTAAAGAAGCCTAATGCCGATCCGTCCCTGATGAGCAACTTCCGCCCTATCTCCCTCCTTCCTTTCCTTAGTAAAGTACTGGAGGCCCATGTCACTAACTTTTTGAGCTCCTTCATCGAACATACTCAGTTCCTTGATTCCCAACAGGCTGGCTTTAGACCCGCCCATTAGACTGAGTCAGTTATACTCTCAGTGATGGAGGAGCTGCGGAGAGGGGCGGACCTTAAGATCAGCCAGGCCCTGGTGCTCTTGGATTTGTCGGCGGCTTTTGACACGGTCGACCACGATACCCTGGTCGGCCGTGTCAGAGATGCTGGCATCCAGGGGCTAGCCCTGGAGTGGGTTCGCTCTTTTTTAAGCAATCGACACCAAGCAGTCCGCCTCTCCCACTTTTCAGCAGAGAAAGTTAAGTTGACATGTGGTGTCCCCCAGGGCTCTTCCCTTTCTCCCCTCCTTTTTAATTTGTACCTCACTCCCCTTATTCGTGCTCTACACGCCAGCAAAGACACCGCATTCAACTATGCGGATGACATACAGTTGGTTTTTGACATTGATTCCTCTGATCAATCCATTCACAACTTTCAGTCCACCTTGTGCCTTATCAGTGATTGGATGGGAAAAAATCATCTAAAACTCAACCCCGACAAAACCGAGTTGGTCTTGATCTGGGGTGCTTCCAATCCTTGGAACTCCAACTTCTGGCCTCCCTGTCTTGGTGCTCCTCCTCGCCCTGCCGACTCTGCCAAGAGTTTGGGAGTTATCATTTGTAAGGACCTCTCGATGAAGCCCCACATTAATGCAGTGATCTCTTCTAGCTTTTTTCATCTCCGAAAGATCCGCAAAATCTCTCGCTTCCTTGCTACAGAGGCCCTTACCCTGGCCCTTCTAGCACTTGTGATCTCCAGGATTGATTACGCTAACTCCCTCAATGTCGGAATTCCTGCATACCAGCTGAACCGCCTGCAACTGGTACAGAACTAGGCGGCGAGGTTAATTTTCCATCAGCCCAGACACCACCATGTTCGTCACCTGCTTAAAACCCTTCACTGGCTCCCGGTGGCCTATCGCTATGAATTTAAATTAGGCTGCATCACCTTTAAAGCCCTGGCCGGCCTTGGCCCGGTTTTTATTTCTTCTCTTCTTCACCACTACCTCCCATCGCGCAACCTTCGCTCCTCTCATCTTCCTCTCCTCACGACTCCTACCTTTAAGCGCAAAAAGCATGGTGGCCTCAGATTCTTGTTCCTCGCTCCCTTGCACCCTCGCGCTGGAATGCACTCCCTTTGGAGCTCAGACTTACCACTTCTTATGCCCATTTTAGATCTCTCCTAAAAACTCTCCTGTTCTGCAAAGCTTATGACTAACCTTCCCTCTGCTGCCTCGACTTCCCCCTTTCCGTCCCCTCTTGCTCATAGCGCCATTATACCGTTAGGTGTAAGTGCGCTTTACAAGAATTTTAACATAACATAACATTACACTAAAAAGGTGTAAAAGAGTTTCTGGATAAGGAGTTCAGTTGTTGCACCTCCAATTCCTTCTTGGGGCTGCCCACAGTTCTAGGTTTATTAAAAGTTCCATTTGAACCACTAGATAAAAATGACATTTCGTGGGTTTAGGCCAAAGTAGCCTTCCTAATTGTGATTGTGTCAACAAGAAGATTAGGCAAATTAACATCTCTGCTAATCTCTTATCCGTTCTTAAAATTCTTTACAGATAAGGTAGCTCTCAGGCCTGACCCTACGTTTAGGTCAAAAGTACAATCAATCTTCCATTTCACACAAGAAATCATTTTGCCCGTTTTTCAGGTTTCTGATAATGTAACTTCAGCTCTGGATATCAAGAGAGCAGTACTTATGTACTTGGAGAGAACAAAAGAATTTAGATCCACCGAATCTCTATTTGTCTCCTATGGCACAGCCTGTGAGGATAAGAAGGTTTCAACGACCACAAGTAGTAAGTGGGTTAGGCAGGCGATTTATCAATTTTACACCCCAATAGGATTAGACCAGCATACTAATTTTGAAGCAAGAGCAACTACAACAATGGCTGCCTCTTCGGCAGAAGCAGGTGGTGATTTGGCTAAGCAGTGGCGGGTCGCAGAGTGAGTGCTGCGGTGTGGCGTAGCGAGTGAAAGGCAGGGTGGGGGGTAGTGGAGCTGGACATACAACGGACAGGAGTAAAGTCAGTGGTCGAAGTGGGAAAAAAAAGTAGGGGAACTGTGGTTGGAGAATCAGGGGGCTGACGATTGGATCCGTGGGCGGAGACAGGGGTGTGGCTAGAAATAGCAAAACATACCAATTTTTAGTACGTTTAGCATTTCACTGACCAGTTACAGCTTATAACGTTATTTAATTAAAACAATGGATAAACATGTTTATTTGAGGTTTAATTCAGGAAAAAGCAAACACTCATAGGGAATACAGGTTTATGTAAAGCGTGTGAAATATAAGCAGGAACAACATGTTACCTTAATGGTTTTACTCTCATTGCTCAGAAATCCATGATGTTTTTGTCTCAAACATTGAGGTCATGAATACAGGGCTCCACCTGTACACTTGTGTTAGTGTGGTAAATAAATAATTAATTACCGGTACTATTTTTGAATACATTAATAATAACAGATAGCTCAATGAATAAGAGGCAGGATCCGAGGAATCTGAGGTTAACAGGCTTTAATCAGGCATAAGGGAAGGGACAGGATCGGGACAGCCTGAAATAGAATGGCATAGAAGGCACGGGATGGCAGCTGCCCCGTCTCAGTAACAGTACACGCTATATATATACTATAACATCATAATTACATTACATACAGTAGGCGTAACAAGTGACAAGCGTAAGATAAGAACACATGGGCGTGAAAAGTAGGCGTGCACAGGGCGTGCATGTAAACATGTGATGAGAACGTCACAGAAGTGTCATGAAATGGGTGGATACATGGAGGGGGCTACTCGAGCAGCTGGGACCTTTAACCTAGTGGTGCGCGCAAACGGACTATGACGTGTGTCTGGGGAGAACTGGGGGCTCTGACTTCTGCACTAGAAAAGGAGACTAAAGTCTGTGGTGTCAGGACGACATGTACCTATAGCATATCTGGTATCTTGTGTTTGGAGAACATGTTGATAGAATCTAAAAGTTATCAGGGTAAAGGCTACTTGACACTAAAGCTGGTGCATGCATATATTCTTCATGTATTGCGTGTGCTATGAATCTTCTATGGATATTAATTCAGTAATTCTCTTGCATGGAGACAGAAAGACTAGACCATAGCTGAAGCTGTTTATACGGTTCGTTAGCTTAGGAATGTGAAGACGAGGAGCTGGACTGATAACTGGAGGCATAACATATTCTCGGCAGACAGGCAGGCAGAGCCAGGCCGGGCACCGCGCTGCGCGGCAGGAAGTAAGTGAAGGGTCAGGGATGCAGGTGGGGGCTGTATCGCTCCTCGGAGCGGGTTCAGGAGACAGGAGCTTGAATCTGGAGTCCGGGCCCTCATGAGGCCTAGAAGCGGGGACATTATTCTGAATTAACGTGCACAATGGAAAACGTCGTCAACATAGGCCTGGAAGCCTAATTCACGTTGCTTTCACAGGGACTGGATAACTGGCATACTAACGTTGGACACAACTATAATTGCGTCTTTATTCGGTCATAGAGGAATACATGCATATCGATCATGCATATATAATATAGGATGGGGAACACGTAGGCACACATGACAAGGCAAAATTCAATTTTCCACATTCCCTCCTTGTGCCCTACGTTTCCATCAGGAAACATCAATATTCATGATACCATCTATCATTTCATATAGCATCATTTGCTCGTCTCGAATTGTCTTGGAACGGGACTTTGGACTAGGAATACAAGAGGTAGCACACAAGCCGCAAATCGCAGGGCCACATTGTAAACAGAGACAGCAACTGAATACGATCATTACTGCTATACCTAGGAATGACAATACTTTCCATCCCCAGGCAGATATTATACTCCAGAGCCAACCGGACCATGTCCAGGTGCCTGGATTCTGGTGCAACTGATGGGCAATTTTATGAAGTCTGGTTATAGCTGAATAAACAGACGGCGCGTTATTAGGAATGAAAATGCAGCAACTGGATCCGATGACTCTACAAGCTCCGCCCCTATCGGCCAGTATGACGTCAAGGACGAGACGATTTTGGAGCACGACAAATCTCATAGCAGATTGCTCCTCAGTTAAGTTACCTAGAGCGGAAGTAGTCTCATTCACTACTGCTTCAAGGGTTCTGGTTAACCTACGTATTAACTTACTATTCTGGACAGGGCCTATGAAGAAAAAGAAACCTCTATTGAAGTCTGTATACTGTTCTAGAGTAGTTTCAGTTTGATCGACAATTGGGGACTCGATCTCCCTTCTATGTCTAATGTGTACTAGATGTGTGTTTCTGTGATAATCAGATGGGGCTAGAAAAACTGGTGGCAGTAGGAAGGCAATATAACATGTTCCATCCCAATCAAGGGGCAGACGTACATATGCGGTCTGACCACACACAAAGTAAGAATGACGTGAGGCTTTGAAAATAGATTTCCCACTGTCACTATACTCGACCATAGTAATACAATCACTATGTCCTAGATGTATAGAACCATTCTTTCTGACACATAATTCGCCTTTAACTGGTAGAACTGAAATAGCAGGCAAATCTGGAGTAGTCTCGGACTGAACATTCAAAACCATGAAATTCGAGGAATAATTACCTAGATCATATACTTCGTTTTCTAGATCTAACCCTGTCCTATGGGAAGGTCCCTCCTTGTCTGGGAAACATGTTCTATTCAAACGGGACATATCATTTGAGGATGACGTTAACGTGGACCATGCTCCACACGAACCATTATGCGAAAACGGATAGGGAAAAAGTGGTAGAAGTCCCTTCGGTGTCTGGAAAGGGGGGAGTCGACCACACACCCAACAATTAGTGGCATTGCTAGTCTGGTGTGAATAGTGTAACATACGGATAAATGTATTATTGCGCATTGCAAGACGATAGGATAACTCGTGAGGAGGCAGGTCACTAAAAGTGTGCTCTACTGTAACATTAGAAAACATATGTACATGTGAAACAGTAGGAGGAAAATATATATATAAAACATAACTTATGCCTGTAACCATAAGACTCAAAAATATCATAAATACAAGGGTAACGATGCATCTACTTCGGAGATTCTTTTGATAACGGATTCTCCTAGAGTTTCGACTAACTCTCTCACTATGAAGGTCTATCTAATACATGTCAGGAACCTGTCTAACCGTTTCACCCGAGAGGGACTTAGACAATTAAACTGGCTGACTTACTAGACCTTAATTTCATTTTATACTCCTGCTGCGGAGTTTTCTCTAACAGGGGAAGTTTAGATTCAGTGTCTGGGCAGTCCTTGAGAACGGGGCAGTCCTTGAAAAATGTCCTTGGCCGAAGTCCATGGAATCGCTTTACATGGCTGCAGTGTAACCACCCTTTGCGGCCCTCCACCTTTATGGCCGTCCTTGTGGTGAGTAGTACTAGGCGTGGCTCCTTCCAACGGGGCTCCAGCGGACTTGAACGATCGAAATTCCTCACCAAGACAAGGTCGCCTGGTATGACCTCATGCGGTTTCACTTCGGTGTTGTCTGGAAAAGCGGCGGCAACCTGTGAACGACAAGATTGTAGTGCAGACATCAAGGAGGCCAGGTAATCTGTCAGCATATTACTGTCAACATCAGTTATCTTACGGGGTCTAGGAGTACCCTACATGTTTGGGGGACGACCGAAAACTACCTCAAAAGGTGACAAACCTGAACGGGAGTGTGCGACCATTCTCATATAAAAAAGGGCAACTGGCAGTGCTACTATCCAATCTACGCCTTTTTCTGCGCATACCTTGGAAATGCGGATCTTTAAAGTCTGATTATGTCTCTCTACCAGACCGGCTGCTTCGGGAGGTCGTACACAATGGAACTTCCACTGGTACCCTAACAGAAGGGATACTTGTTTCATGAGTTCGGATGAGAATGGCTGGCCGTTATCTGAATACACGACCCTCGGCAATCCATAGCGGGGAAAGAACTCCCGAACCAACTGCCTGGCAGTGGTCGCGGCAGTGTAATCTGGGACTGGATATGCTTCTGTCCATCTGGACAAAGCACATACAACTACGAGGACATACTTGAAACCTCAACATCGCTCCATCTGAATATAATCCATCTGGAGGACTTCAAAAGGGTGGTCAGGAGGATGGAATCCACCTTGTTCCACCGGGACACCTTTACCTGGATTGAACTGACAACAGATCATGCAGGTACGCACTTTCTGCTTGGCGGCTGCTCGTAAATGCTTGTTAAACCAAAGGTTCTGAATACTGTCTAACATGGCTTTTTCTCCTAAGTGTGCAGGACTATGTGCGGTGTTAATAATGACTTGAACCATAGAGTCGGGGAGAAACCATGTGGCTTTTCCCTTCGTCAACCATCCTTGATCTGTCTGGACCCCTCCTTGTTCAGACCATTTCTTGATTTCATCGGGAGTAGCATGTGACTGTATATCTAGTACGTCTTGTGTGGGGTCTTTAACTGTCATACAAGTAGTCTGGGCTGGAATGTCTGTTTGTATTGTGTTAACTGGAATATCTGGAGTCTGAGCTGTAAGCTTGGCTGTTCGATCTGCTAGATCGTTACCCTGGGAAATGATGTCAGTGACTTTCGTATGTGCTTTGCACTTCATGATAGCGATGGCTGTCGGTAAATGTATTGCATCTAACAGAGCTTGAATGAGGGGGCCATGCTGAATCTTGGTTCCATGAGAAGTCATGAAACCTCTCTCTTGCCAGAGTACTCCGAAGTCGTGTACGACTCCGAATGCATAACGTGAATCTGTGTATATGTTTACTTTCAGGTTCTTGGCTCGTATGCAGGCTTGGGTCAGAGCGACGAGCTCTGCTGCTTGAGCAGACAGGGTGTCAATACGATGTGTGTCTATAACTTCGGTTTCAGTAGTCACTGCATACGCGGCTACTAGTTCTCCTGTACTTGTTCTCATACATGAACCGTCCACATAAAGTGTCAGGTCGGGATCAGGTAATGCAATATCTGTCAGGTCTTGTCTTGGCTTTGTCATGGTGTTAACGACTTCCACACAGTCATGTGTGGCAGGATTTGAAGTAACTGAGGGTAACAGTGTAGCAGGATTTAAAATGTTGCAGCGTCTGATTTCTATGTGTGGCTGAAACAGTGTCAGTTCATAACCTGTTAAACGTGCAATAGTCAAGTGCTGAGTCTGTGTTCGGTTTAAAAGAACTTCCACGGAGTGTGGAACTTGTACTGTCAGGGAGTGTCCTAACACTATGGAATCACTCTGTCTGATAGCTAGTGCTGTGGCTGCAACTGACTTGAGGCACGCAGGCAGAGCCTGGGCCACCGGATCTAATGTGCTAGGAAAATAAGCACAGGGCTTGTATTGTCCTGCTTGATCTTCTGTAAGAACAGATAATGCAGTACCTTCGCGTTCAGTAACAAAAAGTGTAAAAGGCTTACTGTAGTTCGGTGTTGCTAGAACAGGTGCTTGGCATAAGGCTTTCTTTAACTCATTAAAAACAAGTGTATGTTCCTGGGTCCAAGGGAGGACAGTCGATGTGGCTGCCTCCTGTGTCGTTAACTGTATCAGTGACTTGGCTAGATATGCGTACTGAGGAATCCATTGTCTGCAGTAAGAAGTGAGGCCGATAAAAGCTCGTACCTCCTTCTGAGTCTTGGGCTGTGGAAGACGTGCTATTAACTGGATACGGTCAGGTGTCAACTGCCTACCCCTCTTGGACAGTAAGTGTCCAAGGTAGACCACTTGCTGGACACAGAATTGCAGTTTCGAAGGGGACACCTTGTGCCCCATCTCGGCCAGGAAATACAAGACTGTAAGTGACGCACGTTCGCAGTCACGTTCAGAACGGGCTGTGATCAGTAGATCATCGACATACTGGAGCAGGGCAGTGTCAGTTGGCATGTGAATATTGTCTAGTTGTCTCTTAAGTGCCTGACTGTAAATACTAGGACTTTCTGTGAAACCTTGAGGAGCTTGTGTAAATTTATAGCTCCTTCCATTTAAACAGAATCCGAAAAGGAACTGGCTGTCTGGATGAATGGGGACACTAAAGAATGCGTTCTTGAGATCAATAACAGTAAAGAACGTAGCTTCGGAATCAATAGCTGTCAATAGGGAGGAAATATCTGGGACCACTGGGTACTGGGGTATAATACATTTATTAAGTTCTCGAAGGTCAATCACTAATCGATAAACTGGAGGTGCATTTGGATCAGTACGTTTCAGTATTGGAATGATAGGAGAAATACATACATTGGAGTCAGTTTCTACAACCACTCCTTGAGCAATAAGCTCGTCTATAATTTTGGATAAGGCTGCTACAGCCTCAGGTGGCAATTTGTACTGTCGGATTCGTGGTAATACTACACCTTGTTTCAGAGTGACACGATGGGGTGTAATATGCATACAACCTACATCAGTTGGACCTTGCGCCCATAAATGCTGTGGTACATTCAATAATCTTCGATCAAAATCACGTAATACATAATGACCTTTAAAATCTCGTAGGAACAGTCTTACTCCTTCTGGGGAGCAACAAATAACTGCACCTAATTCTTTCAATGTCTTAATACCTAATAAATTTTCTGGACAAGATTTCGTAAGTAACAAGTCAGTAGTTCGGGACAATGGACCAACTTCTAGGGAAACTGGTTTCGATATTTCATTAACAATAGGCTTTACTGAAAATCCAAGGGAAACATTTCTAGAGCCTGAGAGTGGAGCCCCTGGAACCTCGTCATGACTGATGGTAGTCCTACTTGCCCCTGTATCAATCAGAAACTTTCTGTCTTTCCCTAATACTTGACTGTGTACTTGGGACCCTCTTGATCTACAGGAATCTCGATGAGAGGCAAGCCAACCTCCCTCTCTAGGCTGTTTCATGAATACTGCTGATATTCTGGATACTCTGACTGTGCATACTGGTACATCTGCTGTGTAACGTGTTGTGTGGCAGCTATAGGCTGCGGTACTGTAACTGTCTGTTGTGCGTTCTGCGGTACTTGTGTATTCTGCGGAACTTGTTCTTGTCTAGGCGGACGTGGTCTCTTTTTCGTCTTACCAGTAGCTATGTTATGTTTCAGAACTGCACATTCATTTATATAATGACCTGGCTGTTTACAATAATTACATGTCCCTTTAGCGGGAGCTGTAGGATGACTGGCTTGATTCGTACCCCTCTTCTGACTGTCTTGGGGAACAGACTGTGCAACTAGTACTTTCATTTTCGTGTCTTTCATACGTCTCCTTTCATGTTCCTGCTCTTCCCTGATTCTATTCTGGTGGTACTGGAGCATCTGAAGCATTTGTGACGGAGTATTAGCTTGCCAGGTACTCTCGACTTTCAGTACTCGATTTTTAACTTGTGGTAAAGAATTCTCAACTAGTTTGGTAACAAAAAGATGTGGATATGACTCACTACTTGTTTTCAGACCACTATTTATAATGAAACATTTCTCAAATCTGGAATAAAAATCACTAGTGTCTTCATCTTGTTTCTGTTTACAGGCTGAGATAGCATCCCAGTCTTCCTTTTTCGTAGCTAGTAATCTTGGTAAGACTTGTATTAACAATTCGGGCAAAGCTTTAGCTTTTTCCCCAAGACCGGTACCTGGAACTTGTGTGTTATCTTCAGTCTCTAACGCGGTCCAATCTATCTTTTTCTCTCCCACCTCCCATTCTTTTTCTTTGAGTTTTTTATATATGCCCGCAGGCAACAGGACCTTTAACATTTTAATGATATCAGGATACGTGTATTCTCCCATACGGAGCATGTCCTTTAATTCACGGTGGAACCCTGCTGGATCTTTGTCGTGACAGGGTATTAACTTTTTCATTTCTAGAAGTTCTATTTTCGTGATGGGGGTGTAAACAAATACTCGCTCTAAATCACCCCCCGCTCCCTTAACTGGATGTACTTCTCGTAACGGATTCTGTCTGTCTATATAGAATGACTTTCTGGCTGGGGGTGGAACAGGAACAAAGTGCGGATTCAGGAACGTTCTGTATTTGTGGCGCTGTTCTAGAATGACACTAATTAAATCGGTACCTAGACCTTTCCATCTGTTTAGGAGTAACTCGTTCAGTACATCATGTAAAGGCCCTGGATCGGAATGCTGATCCTCATACAGTGTGATGAGGTGCTGGATCATATACATACCCACCAGACGCTGCTCGGCTGGGGGCAGTTTCAGAAACATTTGGGCCACTATTTCGTCTGGAAACGTGGCGGAATCACTAGTCCATCGGACTGCTGATCGGGCTAGTTCTTGTTCATGCATGGTACTAAGCTCACTATAACCTATTCGTAATTTCAGGATTTTATCTGTAGCCTGGAATACTTGTTCCAGAGAACACTGTTCTGGTACTGGAGAGGGAAAAACTTTCTTGTAATCTAGGCGTGAATGTCGGTCGGAAAATCTAGTTCCACCTACATACGCTATTCTGTCGGGATTCTCGCTGTCTACCTCTTCACTGGAAGAGTCATTCTCTTTCTCGGTTGCTCTTTTTGCTTTCTCTTTCTCGTGTATACGTAAAATTTCCTTACGAATTTTCCTGTACATACTTTCTATACTACCTTGTGTCTTGTGTTTTCCCTCGGCTATATTGTCACTCCACCTAGTCAGAGCTTTCATCTCTTCTTTGTCTTTATCAGGATAATCCTGTTCTCTTATTAAACAGTTAATTATAAACTGCAGAATCATACTTTGAATCTCGACCTTCCTGTTTGCCATAGCTTCATGAATACTTTCTGGACGCTCCCCTGTACGGATAAAATGATATATTCTGTCTAGATGATCTTTCATATCGGGCAGGGTGGCCAAAAAGTTGGCAACTCGTCTTAGACGGACTGAATACAGGATCATGTGATCTTCACCTGGTACTGAATCATATACACAATCAGTAAGGTTTCGCTTGAGATCTGCGTATGTAATCACTTTTGGCGTACGCTGTAACGCTGCTTCTCGCGGCGTCAGTCGTCTTACTTGAGGCGGGGTGATAGGAGCACCTCCCACCGCCCCTCCTGAACTAGAATCGTCTACTAATACTGAATGGGCTGGTAAGGTAACTGGCAAAACTCGTGACGTGGACTGGTCCGGGGGTACTGGCACATGGACAGGGTCCCCGGGACCAGTGACTGGAGGAACAGGAATTATATTATTAACAGGATGCTGAGGGTGAGCAGGCGGAATGGAATTTGCATATTCTGGGACTGTATCGTCCAAATAGGACGACAGAAATATTTCGGCTGCAGTCGGTTTATGACGTAGCTTAATCGGGACCAGGGGTGGCGGTAAATTACAGGGTGCTTCCGGGGTTGCCTTCGGCAAGCCCTCGGCAAGAAGAGGGTACATACCTTTAATAAGGGCATTTCTCTGTCTGTCTGACTGTTCTGCTCTAACTCGTTCACCTTCTTCTAGAAGTTCCCTTTCTTGGGCTTTTTCTGAGGATTCCCTACTTAATTCTGCTTTTCTGAATTCTTTTTCGGATCTCCTGTGAGATTCTTTGCGCCATAACTCGATGGCATCTTTCTGGGACTGTCTGGCTTTCTTTTTCCACAATGCTTCTTCTACTCGCATGATGCACTCGGCATCCCATGTACCTGATACAGGCCATCTATATTTCTCTTCCAGATCTTTAGTGTAATCAGACCACAAGTCTAGATATAATATGGCATCTAAGCCATGCTTGTGATACATAAAATGACCAGGACTGTCCCGAGGAGGGACAGGAACTGCTTCTTCGAGTAAACCTTTTCTAGTTTTGATCTGACGTAATTTCGAGAATAGAGGCATCTTGAACCGATACCTCGACTTTAACACAATATACAATAAAC
This sequence comes from Lissotriton helveticus, assembly GCF_964261635.1. Taxonomy (NCBI): domain Eukaryota; kingdom Metazoa; phylum Chordata; class Amphibia; order Caudata; family Salamandridae; genus Lissotriton; species Lissotriton helveticus. Next base: position 647,718 of record NW_027611959.1, read on the forward strand.
ACAGTAATGAAATAGCAAACAAATCACTCATACCACGACATAAAAATACATGAATAACAGAGCGAACAGAAATATTACATGATACATTGAAAACATAATACTTGAATTTCTCGAAAACAGACTTACTGGATGCACTGCTAAAACAGTACAGAACAGACCGGTCTCATAAAGAGACATGTCGGACCGTATCCACCTAGGTGAATACTTCGGATTGGATCTGTGTACCCAAACCCAACGGACCAGGAACAAACTAATGATCCTGTCTAGATACTTCCCCCGCAACGGTACTCACCGGGAAGCAGAAACTGAAGGCCTCGGACTGGAATGGACTGGTACGACGTCTGGTTACTCGCGCTTCGAACTTCGGGCTTCGGTTACAGGTGGGCCTCTGGATACCTCGGACCTTGTTCTCTCGGCTTGGGCTCTGGTCGGGACAAACCGCCTTCCACACCGCCTCGTCTGGATGCCGGACCGCAGTCTCCGTCTCCTCCGTGGGCCTGAGGGAGACTTGAAGCAGAAATATCTGCACGTGCACGGTAGAGTTCTGTCACGGCTGTAGAAGGGTCAGGGGGCCTGCGTTACATCGCCGGCGCGTGGGGAAGAGGTAAGTCCCTATTCGGGCGCCATTTATGTGGTAAATAAATAATTAATTACCGGTACTATTTTTGAATACATTAATAATAACAGATAGCTCAATAAATAAGAGGCAGGATCCGAGGAATCTGAGGTTAACAGGCTTTAATCAGGCATAAGGGAAGGGACAGGATCGGGACAGCCTGAAATAGAATGGCATAGAAGGCACGGGATGGCAGCTGCCCCGTCTCAGTAACAGTACACGCTATATATACTATAACATCATAATTACATTACATACAGTAGGCGTAACAAGTGACAAGCGTAAGATAAGAACACATGGGCGTGAAAAGTAGGCGTGCACAGGGCGTGCACGTAAACATGTGATGAGAACGTCACAGAAGTGTCATGAAATGGGTGGATACATGGAGGGGGCTACTCGAGCAGCTGGGACCTTTAACCTAGTGGTGCGCGCAAACGGACTATGACGTGTGTCTGGGGAGAACTGGGGGCTCTGACTTCTGCACTAGAAAAGGAGACTAAAGTCTGTGGTGTCAGGACGACATGTACCTATAGCATATCTGGTATCTTGTGTTTGGAGAACATGTTGATAGAATCTAAAAGTTATCAGGGTAAAGGCTACTTGACACTAAAGCTGGTGCATGCATATATTCTTCATGTATTGCGTGTGCTATGAATCTTCTATGGATATTAATTCAGTAATTCTCTTGCATGGAGACAGAAAGACTAGACCATAGCTGAAGCTGTTTATACGGTTCGTTAGCTTAGGAATGTGAAGACGAGGAGCTGGACTGATAACTGGAGGCATAACATATTCTTGGCAGACAGGCAGGCAGAGCCAGGCCGGGCACCGCGCTGCGCGGCAGGAAGTAAGTGAAGGGTCAGGGATGCAGGTGGGGGCTGTATCGCTCCTCGGAGCGGGTTCAGGAGACAGGAGCTTGAATCTGGAGTCCGGGCCCTCATGAGGCCTAGAAACGGGGACATTATTCTGAATTAACGTGCACAATGGAAAACGTCGTCAACATAGGCCTGGAAGCCTAATTCACGTTGCTTTCACAGGGACTGGATAACTGGCATACTAACGTTGGACACAACTATAATTGCGTCTTTATTCGGTCATAGAGGAATACATGCATATCGATCATGCATATATAATATAGGATGGGGAACACGTAGGCACACATGACAAGGCAAAATTCAATTTTCCACATTAGGCAGGGCTCAGAAGAGAAAGGGACTCTACAGGAGAATCTAGACTCGTGGAAACCCACAAAGGCTCCTTCATATTCATGTCAGCCAGCTAGCTGCTCAATCATAATATAGCAAAAAGAACAGCTGGTGGACAGAATGCAGAACAATGTCATACATTCACCCCAGTACAGAGATCTGGGCCTAAATCCGTTGTTTCTTTGCTCACCATGCCATTCCAGTTTGGAACCAGCCATATGCAAATCAGTCTTGATCCTGCACCCAATGGGAACAGTCCAGCCCGAACTGCCAGACCAGAACCTCCCTGGACTGGAAACAAGCATCCTAGGACCGGTTTTGGGCTTTCAGCCCTCATCAGCCAGGATAGCTTGATTCCAGTGGCATGGGGAGCACGGGACTCATGTCTGAGCATACCTGTCCCACTCGAGGTGACAAATGCAAAAAGAACAATTGATGGACCGAATGCAGAACAATGTCATACTATCACCCCAGTACAGAGATCTAGGCCTAAATCCATTGTTTTTTTGCTCACCTCACCATGCCATTCCAGTTTGGACCCAGCCATATGCAAATCAGTCTTTATCCTGCGCCCAATGTGAACAGTCCAGTCCGAACTGCCAGGCCATATGTATTCATGTGTCCTTTCATTCGGGAAGTGAACACAAAGCAGTACCCACTGAACTATGCACAATACATATTGCTCTTTGATATGCATGGTATATGTTCTTTGCAGCAGACATATTACCCCTCTGCGCTACCATAGATGAGTAAAACAGCCACTAGACAAAACATGCTCCCATCTCTCTCCAGCAGGTACATTGATCACCAAAGTTATCTTGGCACTTGTATTGTTGACCGAAACTTCCTGAATATACAAAGAACTTTGCAGTGTTTTTAAAACTCCTGCACCTGTACAAAACCGGTCCCCCCAAACTAAACTGGCCCCCTACCCTTCCAGTCGCCCTGGGAAACGCCTGCTCCTGCCCTTTCACTGCTCCTGTCCAGTCAGTACTCCTGCTCATGCTCGATCAACACTCCTGCTTCGTCAATTTCCCTGCCCCCTCCCTTCTCCTGGCCCGTCACTTCTCCTGACCTGTCACTTCTCCTGCCCTGTTCACTGCTCCTGCCCCATTCACTGCTCCTGCCCCGTTCACTGCTCCTGCCCCGTTCACTGCTCCTGCCCCGTTCACTGCTCCTGCCCCGTTCACGACTCCTGTCCGTTCACCGCTCCTGCCCGGTTACCACTCCTGCTCATGCCTAATCACCGCTCCTGCCCCATTTCTTCTACTGCTTCGTCACTTCTCCTGCCCTGTCACCTCTCCTGTCCCATCACCTCTCCTGCCCCGTCACCTCTCCTGCCCCGTCACCTCTCCTGCCCCGTCACTTCTCCTGCCCTGTCACATCTCCTGCCCATCACATCACCTGCCTGTCAGGTCACCTGCCCATCACTTCTTGTGCCGGTCACCTCTCCTGCCCTGTTGCCTCTCCTTCCATGTCGCCTCTCCTGCCCCGTCACTTCTCCTGCCCCATCACTGCTCCTGCCCCGTCACTTCTCCTTGGCCCGTCACTTCTCCTGCCCCGTTCACTGCTCCTGCCCCGTTCACTGCTCCTGCCCCGTTTACTGCTCCTGCCCTGTTCACTACTCCTGTTCTTTCACCGCTCCTGCCCGGTTACTGCTCTAGCTCATGCCGTCACCTCTCCTGCCCCGTCACCTCTCCTGCCCATCACCTCCCCTGCCCGTCATCTCTCCTGCCCCCTCCCCTCTGCTGCCCCTTCTCCTCTCCTGCCCCCTCTCCTCTCCTGCCCCCTCTCCTCTCCTGCCCCGTCACTGCTCCTGGCCCGTCACTTCTCCTGCCCCGTCACTTCTCCTGCCCCGTCACTTCTCCTGCCCAGTTACCTCTCCTGCCCAGTCACCTCTTCTTTCCTGTTGCCTCTCCTGCCCCGTCACCTCTTCTGCCCAACACCTCCCCTACCCCGTTCTCTCTCCTGCCCCGTCATCTCTCCTGCCCCCTCTCCTCTCCTGCCCCCACTCCTCTCCTGCCCCTTCTCTGCACCTGCCCTGTCATTTCTCCTGCCCCATCACTTTTCCTGCCCCGTCACTTCTCCTGCCCGGTCACCTCTCCTGCCCGGTCACCTCTCCTGCCCAGTCACCTCTCTTTCCTGTTGCCTCTCCTGCCACGTCACTTGTCCTGGCCCGTCACTTTTCCTGCTTGGTCACATTTCCTACCCAGTCACTCTTCCTACCCCATCACTTTTCCTGCCCCGTCACCGCTCCTGCCCGTTCACAGCTCCTGCCCGTTCACTGCTCATGTCCGGTCAGCACTTCTGCCCGATCACCGCTCCAGCCCCATCACTTCTCCTGTCCCATCACTTCTCCTGCCCCGTCACTTCTCCTGCCCTGTCACTTCTCCTGCCCTGTCACTTCTCCTGTCCGTTACTTCTCCTGCCCTAGTACCTCTCCTTTCCTGCCGTCTCCTCTGTCCAGTCACTGATCCTGCCCAGTTCACTCTGTAGTGTGTACAACATTGACAAATTACACAAGGTGTCATGTTCCCCACAATCCTCTGTTTGGGGAAACCTCCTCTGTAGTCCCCAACTCCAATCTCACTGGCACTTGATATGCTAAAGGCAGAGGGCCGGCGCATTGTCATTCGAAAGGGGATAATCTGCCTCAATCGGCATGACAATGGGCCTGCCCCGGTCTGTGCGAGCTCAGGGAGGGGCTACTGCAGCCTCTGGAGTTCAACAGAGAAGTGCGAGCAGCCCCTGGAAGCTGAATGAATAAGTAGGACTATTCTTGCTGTCCCGGGATGCTTTTTTGAAAGTAAGTAGTAGGGGAACGGACTGAAATAATTTTTAGAAGTAGGGGCACGCCATGTCCCCGCCCACTTCTACCACTGAGTAAAGTAAGTAATTAAATAAATACAACTTTTTACCTTGCCTAGTCGGCGATGCCGCGAGCGCAAGGTAACTAGTTTTATTTATTTAATTGCTTACTTTACTCCTGTCCGTTGTATGTCTGACTCCACTACCCCCCTTGCCCCACCCTGCCCCTCACCCGGCCTGTCCCACCGCTCCGCAGCACTCCCTCTGGGAGCAGCCACTGGGTCTAAGAAATATATAGAGCAGCTACATGGACGAACTCCAATACCTTTCTATCCCATTAAATAAATGTTTTCTAATGCTTCAGACCATTTGGGTTATTCGGTTATAAAGACAGCAAATAATTGCTGCACATATATTTAATCATCAGCAGCGTATAATTGTGTCAGTCATTTTTTTGCTTCGGTACATCCTCACTGTGTCATTACTACAACGAGAAGGACTTGTGTGGGGGTATCGAAATACAATTCTTCATTACTATAATAGGGAGCACTTATGCTAAGGGTAACACGCGGAATACTTTCCCAATGAAAGAGAAAACACATTCTGACGCATTGACAAGATAAATATTTAATGTAGCAGCATAAACTGCCATTTAAATTTCCCTGTGCGATCAAAAGACCTATGCCCGCGCAAAATGGTTTCCTGCGTGGACTGTAAACCCTAGCGCTTTATGCTCAGTGATTTATGGCCACAGATGAAGAGATAGCCTGCCAGAGTGCTCGGGGGATTCAATGAAGCTTCGAGAGCGATTGAGTGTGTCAGGAGATTAAAAAGGTAATTGGAAGGGAAGATTGTCTGATGGTAAAACCGAAGAAAATGTGGCCCATTGATAACACCCATGTGTACAGCTCCGAGCTAAGCCTGCTGCAGCATAATCATGTATGTTTAAAGTGCTTTGGACAAATGAAACAATCGTAATGCTGCCACACACACCCATTAAGTTGAGATACCACTTAAAGTGTTAGGAGGGCATTCTGAAAGCACATACTGGCCTAATTAAACGTTGCTGCATAACATGGAGGCTCCCAGATTGCCCGCAGGTTAGGGGGCAAGCAAGCCCAGGGATTGCTTTTCATAAACAGCAGGGATCGGGGGTAGACATTTGGACCAGGGAGGAGCAGACAAACGAGAGAAAAAAGTCCCTGGTCTGCATTGCTTTGCAAGAGATGATACCAGTAGTGAAAGGATGCATGTCCTCAAATCAGAATCCTGTCGGGTGGGGCACACACAAGAGTAGAGAAGAAAATCATTGAATCTGGAGCAGGAAAGGGAGATGGTCAAAATATCCTGAAAATCATGAGTAAGGTGCTCACCCAGAGCCCACTAAAAGTATGGTATTCTGCACAAAAGTTCATGTAGATGAGAAATAAAACTAACTGAAATGAAAAGGACTAGATATGAAAAGCACTAAAACATGGACTGATAAAAAACTTGACGAGAAAAATAACAAGTGTCATGTAAAAACTTGAAATGCCATAAAGATTAATGTCATTACTAGCTATAAGTCTGAAGCATGCAGCTCAATATGGACACATTCAAGCACCCCCTTTGTATTGTAGCAGGCATGCCACTGTTTCACCAAATATATAAAGCATTCAGGGCACTGTGGAATCTTAGAAGAGCCGGATGTGCAGAGAGAAGCCCAGACAGTGGTGGAGTCAGCAATGATCATGGCCTCGGGTGTATCTGTGCTGAGTTTCAAGAAGTTGGATTTAGTGAGAAATCCGAGGCAGTCAAAATGAACTAGGCCCCAATTGTAATAACCAGGGTCTTTCGCCTTTGATGTCCTGGGTCCTCTGTACTGGAGACCTCTTACTTGATCTTTGTGTCCCTTTTACGACTTAGTTTTCCGAGGAGAGAGACAAAGTAGTCCTTGGTTCAATCAGGAGAGGTGCTGTGGAATACAGTCTCAGAACTCATCAACGGCCCTTAATAAATTGACATAGCGTCTGTCAGGGCCGGCTTTAACGCTGGTGGCGACATGTGCAACAGTGTTTGTTGCCCCCCTCATGACCACCTTTGCCAAGGATTCCCACAAGCACCCTTTAACAGTGCCCCTTAAGTCTCCATAGCCACAGTCTCTCAGATTCATTTACTTTTATAGCACCACTCATACCAGTGTAAGGTGTCAGAGCACTTTACATCACACACACATTGCACAGAGACAATTATATATGTGTAACTCAGTGTATAAGAAATGTTATATCAGACAAGACTACAAGGTGTAGACTAGGAGTGACATGTGATTGATACTAGTAGGCAATATAGTTTAAGAGTACTAATTCTCGAAAAGCACAAATTCGGATTTTAAAACATAACATCATTCTTAGGGTTTCTCTTTAATAATAAGAATTGTTTTATGTCTAAATGAACCCTTTTGGCAAGGTTAGGATATTGAAAGACTGGGCAAAAAAATCATGTAGCTCTAACATATACCTTGCAGTTTGCATGCAGCTCTTTGATGACAATAGCTCAATGTTCTATATTAGGATTATAACTTATAAATGACAAGCAACAAAAGTAGCTCTCTTACAGAAGCAATAACCCACTGACCTATATACATTATATGCACTTTGTTATCTGCATAGTACATGTTCTTAGTAGCAGGCATTTTAACCCTCTGTGCTATGTTAGGATGAGTCACAAATTCCACAAGACAAACCTCCAGGTCTCTTTCCAGGAAGACGAATATTCGAGTTGTTTTGACATTTCAATTGATGCTTGAAAATTGCTGGAGGCGGAACACCGCAGCATGGGGCATATTATCAACGGCCAGCAATAATTATCGCTGGCTGCTCTTAGCGTTAAAATGTTTAATGCCAGCTATCACAGATAATTATCGCCATGCTAGCGCTGTATTTACAATGCTTAGAGCAATGGCAATAATTATCCTAGCAATAGCGATGTTTCCCATGGAACATCGCTGGTTTTCCAGCGATGTTCAATGGAAAACGGCGATACCCTTGATAATAGGGACCTGTGGTCTTAGCCACACAATCCACCCCCCATGTTAAGTATGCCTTAGTCAGGAATTTAACAGACGTTAAATTCCTGCGTTAAGGCATAGTTAACGTAATTTCAAATGTCGCTACCCTTCCTTGATAATATCGCGAAGCTGCCTTTGCGATATTTTCCCTGGTTGGTTTCACAGCCACGCCTACTTTGCATCTCATTAGCGATGCAAAGTTAGGCGTTCTGGAAACGGGGGATAAGTCAGCAAAACACGCGCTAGCGTGTCCTTGTTGATTAGGCGATAAAGTTATCTTCTTTATGCCCGAAAACGGACGCTAAAGCGGCGATAAGTTTATCGCCTGGCCTTGAATATGCCCCTAGGTGCTTATAAAACGATAGTATACTTGCAAAAAGGACGCCCCCACCACAAGTCAGTGCCCAGTGCGGTGGCACCGATTGCACCGCCCTGGAGTCTGTCATTTTTCATTTAAAAAGGAAAAGCATATTACTACGAACAAAACTAAATACTATGCACAACATGGCAAATATGTACAAGAGGAGAGCTGGAACTACCAGGATCTGGGGCTCACAATAAGGGCAGGTGAGAATCACCTATTAAGCCCCTAAATAGATCCTCAATGATGGAGGTACCTTTAATGATTCTCACACCAGATGATCCTAGCTCCTTAAAAAACAGTACCCCCATATATGCCTAAGTAAGCAGGTGTTATGCACTTAAAAAATGTCTAATCTACTAGCTTCATCTAGGGTGTTGCCATAAAATCAGCAGCAAACGATAAACATTTCTATACCTATGAAACATATTAATAATATGAAATATTCCTAGGACGCTACCCAAAATATGCATTTTTATTTCCATTTAATACTTATGTCATTCTTGTATTAGGAAACAATTCAAACCATGAATTTTTTATTGAAGATCCTATTTCCACCATAACCCAATTGCTTAACAACTACAGGAGACACAGAAACAGAATCCACGTGCTCCAAACCCTATAAGCAAAAGCCCCCACTATCAGAGTGCTTGCCCATCAATTTTCTACTGGGGCTACCCTTTCCTAGGAGACTTAGGGGGATCAATTTATGCAGACATGCAGAGGCCCTTGGGAGTCGATCGCCAGCCCCAAGTGTGCAGCAAAAAACTCCTTGTGGCGCTCTTGACCTTTTTGCACATCACAGTGTGAGTTATGCTAACCTGCCTTGGTCCGCTGGCTTCTGGGGGGCTTCTTACTATCTCTTTCATGTGGCCACAGGCCAGCTAGACTTTTTGTTCTTTTCAATTTCTTTTTTTTAAAAGGACCCTGTAGCCTTTTTAGGTCTTGCATATGCAGCACACATGCGCTGCTTAGGAAAGAGACCTGTAGCCATTGATTACCTTTCTCAGGCTAAAATGTGCAACGCGTGCACGTACGGCGATTCCCTTGCGGGTGTGAGCTCTGTAACTGCGCTTTATCTCTCTTGTTTTGTTGTTGTTGGTAGTTTGTTTTGGCGGAGCCCTGGATGTACCTGGAGAAGGGGTTAGCCTTTGGTTTCCGCTTACAAGACCGATGTTTATAAACTATCTAGGCATCATTTTATAAGTTTATTTTTTATTTGTCCATTTATTTATTTTATTTGAAGTAACAAATAATTTAAAGTTTGTATTTATTTTGATTTATTTTGTGAGTTTTTTATTTTCCAGTTGTGTTTAGTAAGCATTGTTTAATCATTAAAGTATTACAATTATTAATACATTATAATATGAAAATAATATTATAAAAAATAATGTGTTCATGTTTTTACATTTTTAACAAAAACGAATAATGCAAAATGTTTATAAATTATCATTCTGCTATATGTTTAGATTATTAAAAATAATGAAATAGAATACATTAAAACTTATAATAATATAAATGTTCAATAATAATTTACATTTTTACTACCTTTGTTCTTTGTTTAGCTTGCTGTATTTTTAACTGATCACTTTTAACTTCATTTTATAATTTTAATTACGTGACTGTTTGCCTGCACCTTATTTTGCCTGTGCTCTCCTTACTTGTGTACCTTTTCCCGCCCGGGTCCTGCGCATCCATTGTGGGCGTTTGTGTGGAGGGTGAGGAACCCACCAATTCCTGCCTCCTCAGGAATCGGGTCAGCGCTCTAGTTCTTGCGGTCCTATCCCTACTTAATGAGGGAAGGACGGCGGCCGCGCAGCGGGCGCGCTGCGTGCGTGCTGAAGGCGCGCACAAGGCAAGCCCGTCTGCGCCCGTCCGCGCCCGGACGCGGCCAGGGGCCAGAACCCCTGCTCCTAAATTTACTGAGGTGCCGACCTGCCTGCGGTACTCGCCAGACCAATTAAAACTATTCCACCCTCTCAGGATTGGATGGCGTTAGGAATGATGTATGCAAAGAGAATTATAGCTAAGTCTTGGGGGGCTCAGAGTGTCCCGACGCTCAGGGATTGGTGTTCAGATCTGGATGTTGCAATGCTGGCTGAACGTACTGTATATGTCAATTGGAAATGCCCGCGGAAATGGCTGCGGTTTTGGGGGGCGTGGAATGAGTACAGGGGTAATTTGTGTGATCCTCCGACACTTGACACTGAGAGTGACTCTGAATAGGGGCTGGGGCGATTGAGAGATATGTCTGTACCTAATGGTCTTTACATGCTCAGAGTTGCTGTTCACAAGATACTCCTTATATGTACCCTATTCAGACTACGTGATTGATGGCCTTATTGTCTGCACACAGTGATTTCTTGTATGCCCTATGACTGTTTTATATTTTCTTTTAATAAAACTGTTTGAAAAAAAAAAAAACTATTACGCCCTACCCCCAATGCGGCCTGCAAACATAGTATGCTGCCAGAAAGTCTGCCCGAGCAGTGCAAGGTATGTCATTTTGACCCCTTAGTAGCCCTGGAGGACTTGAGGGTGGTGGATCAACTCACCATGTTTTTAGTGAACTGTCGCTAACTAAAAAAATACTGACTGGAAATTTATGATGTGTTAATTGATTATCAACCGGATCTGTTGTTTTTAACGGAGACCTGGCTAGATGAGGCTTCTGCTCCGGAGATTTTGGAAGCCCTCCCGCTGGCTTATGGTCTATTGAGAATTGATCTGGGGGTCCATAGAGGGGGTGGAATCGCACTGGTGCATAAAATGGAGTTGTCATGTTCTCTTGAACCAGTGAAAATTAGTAATAGTGAAGCGGATTTTTTCTCAATTAAAGTCTCCCCTGACTATACTATTAAGGGCTATCTTATATATCGCCCCCCCCCCCAGGGGGGTCCACACAATTTGTTGAGAGCCTACTGGATACGGTGACTCAACCGGCTTTACGCTATAGGAAATTCCTCATATTAGGTGACTTGAACCTGCGTTTTGAGGATGTAAACTGCTCGGAGGCACAAGCAGTGACTGCTTCTCTGAAGTCACTGATGTTTAAACTCTCTTCTAGGATGCCAACTCATCAAGCTGGCCATCTCCTTGATCCTATTTTTTCCAACTGGGAAGAAATTAAGGTGCTTTACCCTATGAGGATCCCTTGGTCAGATCATTACCTAATTCCGTTCTTGGTAACGGGCAAACCCAGAGGGGAAAAATTTAAGAGACCGACCTTAACTAAACGTAGGAATTGGAAAAAATTTGGCTATGAAGCATTTGAACTTTTTTTAAAGCAGGAAATCCCACCGCTTAGCAAGATTCTTAAGGAAGCATGGAAGAATTATGAGCAATGGGTGTCTAATGCATTAGATAAGATGGCACCATGGACCCAAAAGGCCCCAGTACGTGGGTCCAGGTCAGCCCCATGATACAATGAGGAACTGCGTGCAGCCAAAGCTGTATGTAAAAGTCTGGAACGTTCTTGGCGTAAAGACTATGCTACTGCCCGTAAAGAGCTATACAGGAATAGCTTAAGGGAGTACCTGATTAAGAAGGTAAAAAGAAAATTCATTAAAGAGAGGATTGAGTCATCTGAGAATTCCTCTAAAGAGCTCTTTTCCATTTATAAGGAGCTAATGTCACTCATGAGAACAGTGTCCAAGGACCCCTTTTCCACAGAGATATGTGAATCCATTGCTGACCACTTTGTGAATAAAGTGGAGAGGATGTATCTGGCTTTTCAGAAGAGTACGGCCGACGATATCCCTGCCCCGGAGACCTGTTCGAGGCACACAAGGAAAATATATCTTAATGAGTTTAAGGTTCCTCCGAAGGTGGAATTGTTAAAAATAGCTCTTGGTATCCAATAGGATCCCCTACGGACGTCGCTCCCCCTAAGATTCTCAGGAGTCATCTAGAACTCCTGAGTAATCATATAGGTAATTTGGCCACCTTATCCTTTCAAGAAAGTCATGTGCCAGAGAAATGGAAATTAGCCCAAGTGATTCCTATAAAAAAGAAAGCTAACCAGAACATATATCAGCTGGACAATCTCCATCCTATCTCTCTCCTTCCTTTTTGTGCAAAAGTGGTGAAGAAATTAGTCACCAGCCAGTTGGTGAAATTTATGGAGGATAACCATCTTCTTCATTTCTCTCAATCTGGCTTTAGAGCGAAACACTCTACTGAAACGGCCCTTCTCTTTTCCGCAGAATTGCTTTGACAAAAAGTGGATGAGGGACAGACAGCTGCCTTGATACTGCTGGACCCGAGTGCGGCTTTCGATACTGTTTCGCACTCTAGGCTTCTCGCACGTCTGAGTGAGGCTGGCTTAGGTGGGTTAGCCTATGAATGGATGGGCTCTTTTCTTGCGGATAGAAAATTTCGAGTACATTGCCCCCCTTTTAAATCCACGCCCCGTTCTCTTAGACAAGGGGTTCCCCAGGGCTCCATACTGAGCCCTACGTTGTTTAATTTGTACATGGGACCCCTTGCCAGGATGGTGGAATCCTATGGGGTGGAAATCATGTCATATGCCGATGACACCCAATTGGTGGTCACTCTATCACATAACCCAGTAGAGACAGCATTTCTCCGCATGCCTTGTGGAACTTGCATGCTGGATGAATACTAACTGCCTCCGCCTCAACGGGAATAAAACTGAACTTCTAGTGATTTGCCCCTCACCTTCTATTTGGACGTCGGCCTGGTGGCCCTCTGACCTGGGTCCCACACCTACCCCCTCTGCTACAGTGAAGAACTTGGGTGTACTTTTGGACACCAATCTTTCTTATGCTCAACACATTGGAAATGTGGCAGGTAAATGCTATGGCATTCTAAAGGTTCTCCGTAAAATCTTGGATCAACTGCCCATCAAAGCTAGGAAATCATTACATAGTTCATGCCCTGGTTACTTCCCATCTTGATTATGGGAATTCTCTGTTTTGTGGCCTGACTAAAAAAGGTTTGCACCAACTTCAATGCGTCCAAAATGCGGCCGCCAGACTTGTCCTGATTTGCCTAGGAAATCGTCTGGGAAACGTGCTTTACTGACTGGCCCCCTATTCGGGATCGTATATTATTTAAAACCATGTGCATGGCCCATCGTATTGCACAGGGCAAAGGTCCCGTTTACCTTCAAAAGATGCTGACTATATACCGCCCCAAACGCCTTTTGAGATCCATGGGTAGTATGCAATTTCGGGCACCTTGTATCCATAAAGCGCGGATGGGTTCCCGCTCTTTTAGGTATCTAGCCAGCAAACAATGGAACGAACTTCCTACCGAACTCCGATGGAACCCTCAGAATCTCGGTTCCGGCTCAAACCTAAGGCCTACCTATTCCCCAAAGAAAAAATCTGAGGTCCGACCTCTGCCCCCCCTCTCTGCTTCCTTCATTGTTAGTCTGTTTTTAGCGGTTCAGGTGGACTGCATCCTCAGCGCGGGGACACACTGTTCTTTAGTGTAACCAGGCGTGTAACCAGGCGCTTTATAAATGTTTTTATTATTATTATTATTTTTTTTTTATATCAGTGCATTTAATTATAGTGTCAACAAATATTTGTATGTACCACTGAAAATAACTTTTTAAATTCATTTGTATATATAAATTTTGTTAATGAAAATATGTTAATTTATGTTTTATCTATAATTGATTCAGTTATAAAATAATTGTACTTCTGATGTAAATTTGGGGGATTTATTTTTAGTTCTAGTTATTTTTAGTATTTGCTATGATATAATATAATGTGGTTTATTTTGGAGATTGAATAGACGATCTGATCCCGTCCCAAGTCCAACACTTCCACAATGTTGGCTACTTTGGAATGGGATTCGAAAATCACCTGCCCCCTTCCTCCATCCCTGGAGTTCAACACTTTTATCAATGTGCTAGATTTGACATTGGGATAGTAAATTTCAGCCACCCCCAGAGATCAACACTTTTCCCAGTGTTGCTTACTCTAGAGTGAAAACAGTAATTCTAGTCCTCCAATCTTGCCCCCACTGCAAGTCCAATACTTTGCCAAATGTTGTTTAGTTTGGACTGTGCATAGTAAATCTCATATAGCAGTCTAATGCTTTCCCAATGTTGCTTGAGTTGGTATGAGGACTAGTAAATCTATCGCCCCAGAGTCTAACAATTTTCTCAATGTTGCTTAGTGTGGAGTGGGAATAGTAAATATCTTCCCATCCCAGAGTAAAAAACCTTTTCCTGTGTTGCTTAGTTGGGAGATAGAATAGTAAGTCTCACCCCTAAAGTCCATCTCCTTCTCTAGTGTTGCTTATCGTGGAGTGGGAATAGCAAATTAACTCCCACCCACCAGAGTCCTTTACTTCCCCCTATGTTGATTAGGTTGCAGTGGGAATAATAACTGTCATCCTTCCCAGGTCCAACAATTTACTTAATGATGCTTTCTTCATATGATTATCCTCCATAAGAGACCAGCATTGACTTTTGCACCATGATGTAAGCTGATAAAATTTAAATCTAGACAAGGTTCCATTTGTGATGACTCCAAAATTCCCAAGGATGACATTGGTTACCCACTACTACATCCTTCCAGTGTAAAACACCTGCCTCTTTTAATGGCTGAGCTAGAGTGTCCAGAAGGCGCTCCGGAGTTCCAGGAGAGTCCCACACCGGTGCCCAATCGCTATAATAGATAAACCCCAAGAAGTCTCGACAGTCCGACCATAGCCTGGCTGCCATACACAGCATTTTCAGACAGACTTTTAACATTTTTTAGGAGAGCCAAATGTATACATAAAGCCATCCTCCCCTACCCCATCTAACATGGCTTTAAACATGCAGCCAATCAGCAAGTCATCAGGGGTAAGCAGTAACATCCTGGTGTTTTTTAATTGGTAAGCCCAATAATAGAGCTGAAGATCTGGTAAACCCATGCCTCCTTGAGTTAATTTGCCCCTACGTTTTTTCCAAGACAGCCTAATCCTTTTGCCTGCCCAGATAAAAGAGGAAATTTTGCCTTGAATTTTAAGAATCTCACCTTTTTCAAATTGTATTGGTATATTGATAAAAAGATAAGTGTATTTCGGGAGAACACACATTTTAATTAAGTTAACCCAACCATAGTGAGAGAGTGGTATGTTCTGCCATTTTTTTAAAAGGAGCTCAACTTCCTTTGAAACTCCATCTCAGTTAATTTTTGGGAATTTCTCTGGGATCTTGGGTTATGGTAATACCAAGGTATCTAAGATCTGTAGCGTGTGACCCCTCCTGATAGGCAATATTCCAGGCCATAATCTCCGTTTTATCTTTATTTATTTCAAAAACTGAATATTTTCCAAAAGTTTGAGTTTCATAGATAAGTTCCTGTAGTGTAATATCCACATTAGAGGAAAAAACAACTAGATCATCCGCATAAAGAGCTATTTTTCTAACGAACCCACCAATTTTAAAAGGAGCAATCTTTTTATTTAATCTTAAACTCTGGGCTAGAGGTTCTATATAAATGTAGAATAAAATAGGGGACAGCGGGCAACCTGGCCTAGTGCCATGTTCTATATTAACAACAGGAGAGAGGCTTCCATTAACCAGGATCCGAGCCTGTAGTGATCTATAGATTTTTTAAATAAGTTCTCTAAAACCGGAGGTAAAGCCTAAGGCATTCAAGGTCCTGTCTAAAAAATGCCAGTTCACACGATCAAAGGCTTTGGCCCCGTCGACCATGATAATTGACAGAGGGAGGCCCCGGAATGACGCCATATCCACTGTTCCAACTAAAGTATATACCAAATCTGACATCTGCCTACCCGGTGGAGAAAATCCTTTTGATTTTCATGGATTATTTGGCCGATGATCTTACAAAGCCTTTTTTTTTTAATCCCTGCAAAAATCTTATAATAGACATTTAATAAAGAGATTGGTCAACATGAGTGGCACTGAGATGAGTCTTTACCGGGCATCAAGATCAAGGTAATAACTGCATCAACCATGAGTACGGCAGGGGAGATATACCCTTTAGCATTTCATTAAACAGTTTCAACCAAACAGAGATGATGTCTTCCCTAAACATAGATTAGACCTCGATTGGAATTGCATCCGGGCCTGCGGCTTTCCCTTTTTTAGCAGAATCTAACACAGCTAATATCTCGCTCCTTAATATTTCTAGAGAGAGAAATTCTTGACTGGCCTCAGTTAATCTTGAAAGCTGTTTTTCATTCACGCAACCTATCCATATGCTCCTCCAACCCTGAAGATCTTCATGATATAATTCTTGGAAGAACTGTGCCCCAGAGTCTAACAATTTCCTCAATGTTGCTTAGTGTGGAGTGGCCTGTTCTATTTTAACTTTATCCTCTATAAATTGTGTTGCCACTTTGATCTTACTTATGTAAATGTTAGCTCTATCAACCCTGATCTTCATGGCAAGGAGCTTACCACACTTTTCCCCTTGGTCAAACTCCCTCATTTTACTTATCTCCCATTTTTGGTGTAAAATCTCTTCTGACTTAAGTCTGAATTTTAACTGAAGCTCCTCCACTCTCTTTATCCAACTGTCTTTCTCCGGGTCATCAGGAGGACTCGCCTTTGAAACAGCTTATACCCCCGCTATCTGTTGTTCTAAGTTGGCCAGTTCTTCCCTCTCCAACCTAGCCCATCCCACTACAGTCCCTTTTAGTATCCCCCTCAGCCAAGCCTTGAAGGAATCCCAGAAAATATGTAGGGGGGGGCAGACCCTAAGTTATTATGAAAAAAAGTTTTAGTTTCAAGCTTTAAAAAGCCAGGAGAAGAAGATAACAAGAGGAATCTCATGTTTAATGTCCATCTCCGCATAATGAAATCTAGGGGAAAATCCATTTTAAAAATCATAGCTCTGTGATCCTACAAGTGAATAGGAAGATATTTAATTATACTAACCTTATGAAATTCTGAGTGCTCCATAAATACATAGTCAATTCTAGAGTAGTGAGAGTTATTTTTACTGTAGAAGGAGTAAGCCCTGACCACTCCATGTTTTTTCCTCAACACATCACAAAGGTTAAAAAATGTTAAGATATTCAAAAGATGTGCTTTAACCCGGGGAGCTGCTATCTGTGTACGAGGAGAAGACCTATATAGCTGATTATCTAAGAGTACGTTAAAATACCCTTCCAAAATCAGAGGGGTCTCAAAGTCGGCCAGGGCAAAACAAAGGTTATTCAAAGGCGTGGTATCATCTTCATTAGGCCCATAGAAACTAACTACAGTATATTTGACCCCCTTACATTTGATTTCCACGACAACCCAACGTCCTCTATCATCTAACTGCGACTTGGTGAGCTCTGCTCCTGAATTACATTTTAGTATTATAGCAACCCCTTTTGAGCAACATTGCTGGTGAGAGGCTATAATTTTGTCAACCTATTTTTGTTTACCAAAGAATGCCTTACACTCTGCTTGTAGAAGATGGGTCTCCTGAATCAGAATAATTCTAGCTGAACTGTTTCTTAAATATTGTAGTATCAGGCGCTGTCTTCCTTTAACTCTCAAGCCATTAACATTCTAGCTTAAGAATTCAAGGTGTTGATTCCCTCCCTGGGTAGGTCTATCCCCCATCATAAACCAGACTTCACCCTCTGCTGTAGCTACTGAAGGTTGTTATGTCACATGATGTTAATGCTACTTTTTTTTTTATTCCCTCCCAATGCTCCCCACCATACAAGGTGAAAGCCCCCACTACCACCCCCCCACTCCCCACCTCCCCCAATCATATGGAAAATTAACTACAAAACCGGGCCCTAAGGAAGAAAGAAGTTGCTTTGTGGTAAAACTATTGTCTGGCTGTAGCAGAAAGAAAGATGGATAGAATATTCGGGCCCGGGAGAACTACTTGCTGAGTGAAGAGCGGAAAGAGTTATGGCAAGTATCTATAGAAATGCTTTACCCTGTGATTAAATCTGATGCACTTAGAAGAAACCACCTTTTTTACACTCCACAGGATATACTGGACCCCTCTTAAAATTTCCAGAATGAAGGGTAGAGGAGATGCTAGATGCTGGAGGTGTGGAATCCAGATCGCTGATGATGTTCATGTATTTGATTCTTGCCCTAAAATACAAGAATTTTGGAGTGATGTGGGTAGGGCTATCTCCAGCATCATGGGTGGCAATGTGGAGGTATGCTCAATCCTCATCCTATTTGGCATTGTACCTATGTTGGGTGGGGTACGAGACCAGTCTGAGCCACAACATAAATTGGTGTTTTACCTGATTTTGTTGGCAATGAGAGAGATCTGTAAGCTGTGGCGCCAGAAAGCTCCTCCTAGTTGGAATGCCTGGTGGAACTCCGTCAAGTATTTTAGAGCTGTAGATCAGAGGGTAAAGGTTTCAAGAGAGAGGCCAGATACTGAGTAGTTTTGGAATAGGTTGGATGACCCTCTTTGAGATTATTTTATAATAGATTAAGGTACAGGATAAGTTACTATGATTAAAACCTCTGGGTAGGCTCAAGTTGTGTATAAACGGGCATTCCCCGTAAAGAAAATGCCAGCTGAGACTAAGAACCACCAAACTTTTTTGTGCCAGAGGTGGACCAGGTCGAGAGGCGGCAGTAGCTACGGAGGTCATATGAGGAAAAAAGAAAAAAAAATGATGCTTTCTTCAGAGTGGGAATAGGAATTCTGATCCTCTTAAATTGTAAAACTATTCCTAATATTGCTTATTTTGGAGGTGGAATAATATATCAGATACCCCCAAGTTTAATACTTTCGGCACTGTTGCTTAGTTTGAAGTAGAAATAGTGAAAGCCATCATCCCAGAGTCAAACACTGGTAACAATGTTGCTTAGTTTGCAATTGGGATTAGTAAATATCATCACCCCCAGAGTACAACACTTTCCACAATGTTGCTTTGTTGGGAGTGGGAAATGTTAACCAGCCCTCCTCCCTCATGGTCCTAAATTTTTACCAATGTTTCTTAGTTTGGGGTGTGGATAGTAAATGTGCCATCCGACCCCAGAGTCCAACAATTTGCGCAATGTTGCTTAGTTTGAGTTCATTATTGTAGATTGGGACACCTTCTGACTTTGTTGCACACAAATTAAATGTTTTCAAATATTGTCCACATTTGATATTTTCTCTAACATGCATATCATTTACAATCAAATTGAAACACTTTTTCATTTGGAGGTTTTTACATATTGCAATCATATTAGACCATCTCTAAAAATGAAACATGATTTTTTTCATTTAGATTAAAAACATTGCATTTATATTTTATAAATTCAGTTCAAAGCAAAGAAAATTAGTAATTTCTGTTCATGCAAAGTAAAAATGTGTGCAAAGGTGTTGTGCATTTTTTAAGTAACAATATGTGTTCACATATACATTTATATGTTTACGTTTATTTTTCACAAATTCAATTTTACTATTAATACATCCGTTTTTATTACTTTCCAAACATAAAGAAACAATACAAGCATTATTATAATGTTTGTAAGTAATAAACATTTTATCATATCACATTTCAAATATTTTTATATTTTAATACAAAAAATGTTTTTCTTACATATAACATTTTCCATGGCATTTATTATATATTTGGAAATAATGTTTAAATACATGTACATATTTTTCATGTTGGGTAGAATTTCTTTTAATTTTTATTAAGAAGCCATTTTTTACTGTATATATAACTTTCTACTTTTTTTTTATTCTTTAGTTAGAAGAGATCGGTGTGGAGGTAGTAGGTGGAATTGTGTCTCTCCACTTAAGGTGAGGCCCATTTTAAGTTTAAGTTTAACAATAATTATAGTTTTGAGGTGGGCAACTTTACATTTTATTAGGTTTAGAAAAGTCTAATATTATTATAGGTTTTATGTGTGGTAGGTAGCTCATTTTTTGGCCGATTATTATGAGTGTGCACTCATCGCCGATTTAATTCCGTCCTGCTGATTGTGTTACAGCCGGTGGCAATTGACACCGGCCAGTCATTCCAGCTGCCTTCCAACGGTCTTCAGGAGCCTGTCTGCCAGTTGGAGACTGGCCCATAATACAAATGAAAGCCTTTTCCACCTTATAGATTCGAATGCACACCCACATGGTTTCCATGCTGGCCTTTCCGACATGAAAACCATGCCGGATAGAGGATTTGGGTGCCCCTGTCAGGGCCCTCTTCTGTTTTCGTCCTCCGGTTGGCGGCACCATAGGTGCCCTCTTATTGACCCTTGCACCTTGTGGCAGGCACCTTGAGGTGCCTGCCATGGGGTGCAGGGATGAGCACAGACTCGCATTCATTTGGGGTAGCTTATTTAGGGCCAGTTTACGGGCGTAACACATGCTCCCATCGAGAAATGGGAGTATGCGACCACACCATGTGTGGTCGCATGGTGATTAAGGAGTCGAGACCGCTGACTGGAGGTCAGTCGGTCCAGTTTCTGTGACAGTGTCGGGCATGCTCAAGTCCGACTGACATTGAAACAAGTCCCTTTATGTGTATGTGTTTGTATTTGTGTGAAGAATAGTAAAGTATATTATGTATTTTATTGTCTTAGGTGATTTTAGGTCATATTTGTGTGCATTATGCTGTTGTATTTGAAGGTTGGGGTGGGGTTGTGAAAGAAACTATAGTATTAGTTGAGGTGGGTAGCTACTCACCTCAAGTAATAACCACAATCCGTGTGTGGATGAAACACTAAAGTCATTAAATAGACCTGAGCTCAACTCCTGGTAGCTATGGCACAGAAAAGGTAGGTTTAACATAGAGGCAAGGTTGTGAAATGTTTATGCAGTATGAAAACAGAAATAAAATCATAACACAACAAAAGAAAAATTCCAAACTAATTTAAACAATTGATCAAAGTTTAATAAATAAATACAAAATTAAAGCAAAATGATAAAAAGTATCCAATGAGGGGAACTGGAGATAATTTTCAAACTTTAAATTAAGAATAGCACACAAAAGTGTTAAACATCACCGCAGTCAACTGGTCGCTGTAGACCATAGCGACCTAGCTGTGATTTGAGGCTGACTGCGATAGAACACAGGTCTTATACGAAAATCAGGTTTCACCTGGTTGCAAGTTTTACCTTGTCTAACAATGGCCTACCAAAATCCCAGGGCTTCAAATACCCTGAGTTACCCCATCCATCCATGCCCTGCAAAATATGCCACACACACCTTGTACTTTGCAGAAGGTGAGGAGTGTGAGCCCTGACAGACTACACTGATTTACAATGTGGTCCAAGAATGCAACATCCCGAACTTGAGATACAGGTATGAAGGCTGATATACAGCTTCTACTAATCAGATGCCTTCTCATGTCATGGGCTCCATGTTGAAAGTAGTTATGCTTTGGATGAACCCATCATCCCCAACAGAGCAGAGTACTGAGCTGGTAGGAAATTTTTTCCAAAGTACATAGAGCACTTGCTGGGTAATTCAGGAATTGTCACCTGTGTAGGAACATATACTGTGTCAGTCAGACATGTTGAAATGAGTAGCAAGACAGCACAAGGACGCTGTGTCAAGGTCTTTCAACACTGGAAACATGGAGACAGAAAAAGCACCCATGAGTATGTGCTTTCATGCATCATTTATCCTTGCAGAATTTTCTACGTACTGGAAATCTCCAAGCGTACGTTTTAGACATTCTGGGGCATATTACCAACAACTAGCGATAATTATCGCTATGTTGGCTTAGCGGCAATAATTTTATCGCCGTGTTGCGGCGATTTTTATCGCTTAGGAGCCTTGCTATTATCAAGGTTTATCTCCTAAGCGATAAAAATCGGCCGAAATGCATGAATATCGCTGCAAAGTCAGCGATATTCATGCATTACCGAGCTAATGCTCTTAGCCATGTTATCCACCTCCCATTGGATAACATGGCTAAGAACTGCTCAGGGCAGGTGTTAGCTTTTGGAGATATTCGCGCTTAGCGCGAATATCTCCAAAAGTTGGTAATAGGAGATAGCGATGTTAGCGACTGTTTCCAGTCGCTAACATCTTGGCACGCCCACTTTGCATGTCATTAGTGATAAATATCTCTGACATGCAAAGCGGGGCCCAAGATGGTCGCTATCTCCTACTAGCTGTCGCTAACTGGTGTTAGCAACAGCTAGGTAATAGGGAGATAATTTTATCTCCGCTTTCTTGGCTTTTAAAGCCAAAAAAGCAGAGATAAATCCCTTGATAATATGCCCCTCTATTACTTCTGGAATTTACAACTATTGTCAATTTACAGGAGTTCTCTTGAGAATCTTTGTGTTGTCCAAAGAAATATAAATCTATTACACACATCATATGGTTGCAAATCTCTGCCTTTAACAGTAACTAATTAATCTGTCCCATCATGAAAACAATGCCATCTCTGGTGACCATGCAGACTTTCTGGGACTGATGATGAAGCATGACACTACTAGAAAGTGTGAGTGTTTTTTAAAGAAAAAGATGCTTTTCCTTCCACGCATTTAGCAGTGCGGAGTCATTTTGAAGACCAAACCCCTCCTCTTTCTCTCCTAACGGTTCACAAACAACATTGAAGGTGGGATACTTATAGGTTGGATGTTTAATTAAATAGGGAGGACGCATCCCCTCAGTCCTCCCTCCGGATCCTTCCTGATCTGAAAGGGTTCCCCTTTTCATATCCAATCTGTATAACACATCATCTTATAGCATTAAGGAAAACTGAATGATAATTGCAATCAAACTTTGCATTATGGAAATCCAAATCCAATCTCTTTGCTACCACTTGTTTCTGTCTGACAGAGCTTTCTTCATTTCAAAATGTCCGTTGCCTAAGCCTGCTTTGCAGCTTGTTGTATTCAGTTGCAAACAGGTTCCATACGGCTGATGCCAGGAGCACAGATTCCTCCTGCCTTTGAAAAAGGCTCATAAAAAGCCACTCAGGAAAATCAAATTGCTGTTTTTGAAGAAACTGTTCATTAGGGCCAAATAATGATTGCACTTCAGCAGATGAAATCAGTGTAGGAATAATTGTACAACATATTCTGTGCTGAGCTTGACTGTGGGCACATTGCAAGCAGTGCAACAAATATTTCTGACATGCAATCCGTTACATGGAGTTGAATATTAGTTGTCAGCTGCAGTATGACGTTGAGTGTTAATCCCTTTCCTGGGGTGCAGAAAAGGAGGACTTATTTATGACAGTGAAGCCTCCTCTCTTCTTACATGTGTGGTTGACAGGATGGATGCTGTAGCCTGTGGGAAGAAGTGTTAATATCGGTGAATGCAATGTCAATGTACGACATAATCTATGCATGCATAGCAATGTCAATAGCAGTAAAAAGAATATGCATGTACGCTATGAAAAATGTATGCATAATAATGAAAATGGAAGCCATGTTATATGTGCACGTAATAACAAACTCCTATCATTGTTGTCAAATTCACCCAAGATGACGTTCCTATCAACCCCAAGTCAGAGATACATGTTTAGACAGGCCCTGTGACCAAACCCAAGCCTATCAATTGATAGGTCCCAGGTGGGGTTACACTTAGCCCGAAGACAAACACACAAACAAGGTAATTCCTGATCGATCCCCCAGATAGGCAGTTACACCACAAACAGGTCCGAGAAGATTGGCCAAAATAAAACACATTTGACCAAAGGTGCTCGTTCCCAAAATACCACAAAGTCAGATGCCACATGTAGTTAGGAATACTCAGCCAATCAGAACACAGCATGCACACCACACGCAGTGAACAGGTGCCCCCCCCCGTGCCGGACAGCGGGATATATATACACTGCTCCTAATTAGCTCTGCATGAGATCGCGAGTCACTTGTGCCCCCCTTATCAGATGGTTGTATTGATGGTTCATGACTAGCCCTGGATCTACATGGTTTACAAGAATGTGTACATGTTCCACAAGAACTGTATGTATTACCATCCAAAACATCTGTACATTGAGTCTATCTTCAGACACAACTCTGTTGATGCTTTCCTGGCCGCTGAGTTTAAATAAACCAACTTGTTCCTGTTTTGCCTAACGACTTCTGTCTTTTCAAGGTAAATTGTTATCTGAGCAACAGACGGAAGTCTAGGATGCCCATAGATGGGGCATGAACCATGTTCTGTGAAAAAGAGGGCATCAAGCTTGTAATAGGTGATGAGGTCTACGATGTCTGGTGTTTGGTGCGCTACAAAGCTAGTGCTGACAAACAGGATTTGGAATGTGTGTTCTGTTGTTTGAGGGTGTGTGGTTCTTAGTCGATGCGTACAAGGTTGAGGCTATATGCTGTGCAAATCTTATTTGAGTGTCTGGATTTTTTACATTTGTATGTGACAGTGGGAATTGTTAATATGGGATACTGGGTGAGGAACATGATTATATCTTACCTTGTAAGTTTCAGTGTAACAGGATTTCTACCCCAATGCCCTTCCTGGCCCTCACAGGCCCAAACAGGTGTCACTCGTAAATACTGTAGCAAAGCAAGCAACAAGAGACTGCATTTACCATAATGCCATGGGTGAACCTTGCTGGGAGGTGAAGCGGTGTGCTCCTACCCCTGTTCCTGTTTAAAAGTACTCCTGTGAGTCATTGAGCTGAAGAACTCGTGGAAGAAGCACCTGCGCGCCAGTGAGAGGTATTTGACCTGTTGATGTTTGGTAGCCTACTCAGCAAACCCCAAATTTGAAGCCTGTAATCTCTACCTATGACGGTTAAAGAACCAGAAACAAGTATCTAGAGATCAGCACAATCTGAGCCAAATCTGGGGAAACACTTGTAAATACTTTAGCAAAGCAAGCAACATGAGACTGCATTTACCATAATGCCAGGGGCGAACCTTGCTGGGAGGTGAAGCGGTGTGCTTCCACCCCTGTTCCTGTTTTAAAGTACTCCTGTGACTCATTGAGGAACGCTCTCAGAATCTCGTCCAACACCGACGACACCCTCAGCAACGCTGAACACCTGCACTTCCAGATCCACACAGACCCCAACACCACCCTCGGAGGAACCCTCATCTACAGAAGCCCCGGACCGCGACCACAGTTCAGCGACTCCATCGCCAACTTTGTCAGCACACATGCCCTTGCCTCCACAGACTACATCCTCCTTGGGGACCTGAACTTCCACCTCGAGAACAACAACGACACCAACTCCACCACCCTGATCAACAACCTAGCCAACCTTAGACTCAGACAACTCGTCACAACACTCACCCACTTCGCCGGTCACACGCTTGACCCCATCTTCTCTGCAAGCTCCCACGTCTCCTTCAAACACAACACCAAACTCCACTGGACCTACCATCGCTGCATTCACTTCACCTTCAAGAAACCCACCACGCACCACCACACCAAACAGATGCCTCGGCGCTGCTGGAGCAAAGTCACCGAAGACCAGCTAACCACCACCCTCGCCCGAAGCCCACCTATTGACCCCACCGACCCCGACACCGCCGCCAGCAACCTCAGACAGTGGATCAACGACTGCGCCAACACCCTCGCCCCGATCAAAAAACCCTCCAACAGTCACACCAAAAAGAAAGCCAGCTGGTTCAATGAAGACCTCTGGGACTCCAAGCAAACCTGCCGAAAGCTGGAGAAGATCTGGCTCCGTGAACGAACACCGGACTGCCACCCAGCCCACAAGAACGCCACCCACAGACACATCACCTCATCAGATCTGCCAAAAGGGCCTCCTTCAAAGACCGCCTGGACAACAACGCGCACAACAGCAAAGAGCTCTTCAACATCGTGAACGAACTCTCCAACCCCAGCTCCAACACCAGCATCGTCCCACCCTCGCAAGACCTGTGCGACTCGCTGGCCATCTTCTTCAATCGCAAGATCGCAGACATCCACAACAGCATCATCGCCATGACCACCCCGACAACCACTGGGACCTCCTCCCCCACGACCACCATCCGCAAAACCGCCTGCTCTCCTGGACCAACATCAACGATGACGACACCATCAAGATCATGAACACCATCCAATCCGGATCTCCACCAGACCCATGCCCACACCACATCTCCAACAAAGCCAGCACAGCCATCGCACCCGATCTCCGGAAAGTCATCAACACCTCCTTCGAGACAGCAACCCTCCCGGAGAGCTGGAAGCACGCCAATTTCAATGCCTGACTCACAAAACCCAAGGCGGACCCCAAGGACCTCAAAAACGTCCGGCCCATCTCCCTGCTCCCGTTCCTTCCAAAGGTCATCGAGAAGACCGTCAACGAACAACTGACCCGCTACCTCGAGGAGAACAACATCCTGGACCCTTCCCAGTCCGGGTTCCACAGCAACCACAGCACAGAGACTGCCCTCATCGCCGCCACCAATTACATCAAGTCCCTACTGGACAACGGAGAAACGGCGGCCCTCATCCTCCTGGACCTGTCAGCCACCTTCGACACGGTCTGCCACCACACAATATGAACACGCCTCCACAACACCGGGACCCAAGAGAAGGCCCTGGACTGGACCACCTCTTTCCTCTCTGGCAGAACACAGAGTTTCCACCTTCCCCCCTTCCGCTCCGAAGCCACCGAGATCATCTGCGGCATACCCCAGGGCTCAACCCTCAGCCCAACTCTGTTTAACATCTACATGGCACCGCTCGCCCACGTCGCCCGTCGGCACGACCTCAACATCATTTCCTACACTGATAACACCCAACTGATCCTCTCCCTCACCAAGGACCCCCACACCGCCAAAACCAACCTTCACAAAGGAATGAAGGCCGTCGCTGAATGGATGAGGAACAGCTGACGGAAGCTGAACTCGGAAAAGACGGAGATCTTCATCCTCGGATCCACCACTTCGGCCTGGGATGACTCCTGGTGGCCGACCGCACTGGGAACAGCCCCAACACCCTCCGACCACGCATGCATCCTAGGGGTCATCCTCGACTCTACTCTCTCCATGACTAAACAGGTCAACGCCGTCTCTTCCTCCTGCTTCAACATCCTCCGCATGCTCCGCAGGATCTACAAGTGGATCCCCACTAAAACGAGAAGAACGGGTACCCAGGCCCTCGTCAGCAGCAGGTTGGACTACGGAAACGCCCTCTACACAGGAGTCTCTGCCAAACTCTGGAGACGGCTCCAACGCATCCAGAACGCCTCTGCACGCCTGATTCTCAGCATACCTCGCCGCAGCCACATCACACCCCACCTGAGAGACCTGCACTGGCTCCCGGTCAACAAGAGGATAACCTTCAAGCTCCTCACCCACGCACACAAGGCACTCCACAACACCGGACCAATGTACCTCAACAGACGACTCAGCTTCTACACACCCACCCACCAGCTCCGTTCTGCCAACCTCACCCTCGCCACAGTCCCCTGCTTCCAAAGACCATCCTCGGGCGGCAGATCATTCTCCCACCTCACCGCTTAGACCTGGAACATGCTCCCCATCCACCTAAAGCAGACCCGAAACCTGCTGACCTTCAGAAAACTCCTCAAGACCTGGCTTTTCGAGCAGTAGCAGCATTTCCCACCCCAGCGCCTTTAGACCCTCACGGGTGAGTAGTGCGCTTTACAAATGATATGATTGATTGATTGAGCTGACGAGCTCGTGGAAGAAGCACCCGCGCGCCAGTGAGAGGTACTTGACCTGTTGATGTTTGGAAGCCTACTCAGCGAACCCCAAATTTGAAGCCTGTAATCTCTACTGATGACGGTTAACGAACCAGAAACACGTGTCTAGAGAGAAGCACTATCTGCGCCAACTCTGCCAAAACACTCATAAATACTTTAGCAAAGCAAGCAACAGGAGACTGCTTTTACCATAATGCCAGGGGCGAACCTTGCTGGGAGGTGAAGGGGTGTGCTCCCACCCCTGACACTCTTACCCTTGTCTGTGTCCTGAGCCTGTGTATGTGCGGGCCTGATCTAATGCACTTACTGCTGGCAAAGGTGTGCTGACAAGGCAGTAGAAGTCAAATAAACATGTATGAATGTGAGGAGGGCACATTTGAGTCACCCTGAATTCATCCAGTCATGGATCCTTGCCACGCCCTTTCACCATCCAGGTCCAAGTGTGCTTCCTAGAGCCACATGCCCCTCCCACTGTTGGCACAACATCTCCTTATACAGACCGACAGATTAATTCTATGAAAGACTGCTGATAAACGCATGTATGCTTTCCCATTGCGGGACTTTTCACTTCAAGTGCTGACATTTGTTTGTGCTGTGCGATACCAAAGGGGATGAAGGACAGAGCGTTAGAGCAAATTAAACACTCACACCCAGTCAACTGATCTGCGTTTAATCCATCATCATACTTTAGCTCACTCTACCACCCCAGTTCAAACATGGCATATGCAAATCAGTCTGACCCTGTGCCTCATGGGAACAGTCCAGCCCAAACTGCCACGCCATGTCTTCCCTGGACTGGAAAAAAGCATCCTGCGGCCAGTTTCGGTTTCATAACCGTCATCAGCCAGGCTATCTTGAATCCAGTGTCAAAGTGAGATACCCTGCCAACTTAGGGCTTGTCCTGTTTCTTCCTTGCCGCAGATCATTGTGCCTTTACCCATGAGGGTGTCGGCAGAGTAAGAGCCTTGAGGGCATGGGCGATTGACCCTTCAGTAGAGGGCAGGTGTCTTTGATGCACATTGGCACTCTCTCCATCAAGGCCGAAAAATCCGTTTTCAAGCGTGATGCAAGTCCACTGCGTTCGGATTCTCTCCCTTAAACCCGTGTTATGTCTTTGTTGACAGGCGCCTCCCTCAGTCTGGCCACCAATGAACCGAGACAGCGCCCTGATTGAAATGGTCATTAATTTGAGCAGCAGTAGCCTTTGATTACGTTCTGTACAAAGGCGCTTTTATGGAGTGGAGGGCCATTGTTGTGTTAAAGGAGCATGTCCGAAAACATTTTAACATGTGCCACCTTTCAAAGCTGAAAGCTACTGAAGCAAACACCTTTGGCTGTTTCTTATTTCTTCTGTCTCTGCTGTGCGTGGTTCATTTTACCTCAGAAGGCTGATCACAAAAAATCATTTACCTGACTATCAAGAGACGAGGCAGTCTGCTTGGGACCTCTTGAAAAATACTACTTCTTAGGCATTACAATGTTGATGCAAATTGGTGTGTGACTATACAGGATTTAAACCTATGCAATATTTTGTAGGATAATACACAAGTGAAGCTTACCACCTCAGTGGAATAACCTAGACGTACCTACTTGTCCAAATTATGTGATCCTCAGCAATTCTTTTCTTCACCCTACCACCTATTCCTTGATCATCACATTTAAGATCGTCTTTGAACACAACAGTTCAGTATGTGCTCTGTGCACACACTTCTTTTGTTCATGGTAGAATAGATTATAATGCTGCTCAATCAATAATAATTAATATAGGCCACACTGGTGTCCAGGGTCGGCTTTAGGGAGGTGTGACCGGAGCAGCCGCACCTGGCGCTGACTTTGTTGGGGGGGACAATGTTAAAAAATAACTTATGGGTTTGAAAGCAAGTGAACATCAATGTGCGTGCAGCAGTTTTCAGGCAACAATAAAAATGTCAAGATAACTCTGGTGATTAATGTTACCGCTGATGACAGATGGGAATTCTGTCTAGTGACAACTTTTGACTCATCATAAAGTAGCGCAGGGGGTTAATGTCAATTTCTACTGGTAGACAGTGAGGTATCTGATGCGCACGGTCAGTGGTTTTAGTATCTAATGCAAAGTATACAAAAGCTGCATCAAAGGGAACCCAAACAACCACTGCCCCACGTTGTTGATTCACAATTTCAACTTGCAACTGCATAGTGCCGGTAAGTGTTTTGGCGTGTTGCCCAAACACTTACCGGCACTGCGCGCCGCGATCCTTGAATCTGATATTAGAAATATGTCCTAATGAGGAATCTTATTATTAACTGACTACTCTTCTTACGACAATAGTTGAATTTAGGATACATTAAGGCCACATTTGACAGGGGAAGATTGTTCGTGAATTTTCTACCTTGAAGAATATTTATTACTGACTTATGATTACGTGAATGATACTTACAATAATAATTGGATTTTGGTTTTACTGTGGCTACACTTGTCAATGGAACACTGTCTGTGGTTTCCAATATTGAATAAGCAGTCCAGGCAATGAGGAAGTCTTTGGGTATTGTCCTATAGACGAAACACGTGTTGGCTGTTGGCTGTGTCATCTAAGAACGGAATTTGTGTACAAACATGTCTTCTTGAGAGTGCAAGATATGAAAATAAAGATCATGGACTAACATCTGATGTCAATATTGTATACGGACCAACGATTAGGAATTTGATTATATAATACAAATGTTTTTCGCTTGCTCAGGGAAACATTTCCTTCTTCAGA
Organism: Lissotriton helveticus; assembly: GCF_964261635.1. Taxonomy (NCBI): domain Eukaryota; kingdom Metazoa; phylum Chordata; class Amphibia; order Caudata; family Salamandridae; genus Lissotriton; species Lissotriton helveticus. The sequence continues at coordinate 678,005 of NW_027611959.1, forward strand.
GGGTTAATGTGCCTGCTGCAAAGAAAGTGTACCATGCAGATCACAGGACTGACTGTGAGTGAACTATAAGTAGAGCTTTAACAAACATCAAATGTATGTCAGAGGGGGGCAATGGAGAGGTGAGGGGCACTGTTGGAGAGTGGGAGTGAGGGAATTCGTTCAGCAGGAGGTAAGAGGGGTGCCAAAAAAGTCTGCGGCACCATGTGCCACCAGTGCTAAAGCCGGCCCTGCTGGTGTCCCTCGTGGGGTAGCAACTGCAGCATGTGCTGCCCCATTGCAAGACAGGGTCACAGGCAGGCATTCTACCTACATGATACCGACCTCTAGGACAGTGATGGGCTCGGGAAGAAGCATATTGTTTTTCGTTTTTCCGTGTCTCTGCTGCTCACATTTCTCTTGGAAACAATGCCTTGTCAGCATGCCATCTGCTTTTCCCAAGGGTAGTATTAATGTTTTCCCAATGAGTAGAAGTGTGAGATGCTCCACTTTGCATTTGAAAGGCTATCTCTGCACTCTCACCTATTAGGCTGTTTAATCCTTAGGGAAAAAGGCAGAACGTCAAGAACAGCATTCCATTTTGCATTTCACAAGTCCATCAAGCGCACTACGAGGTATCAGACTTTCCTCGGTTCCCAGCTGGTAGAATATTGTATTGTGGGGCTTGCAGTTTTGCTTTAACGCTTTCTTCATGTGTTCAACACCCGGCCAAAGTGATGTTGGTTAAATTACTAGAACTGGCCTAAGGTGTTATACATGATGAAATGAAATTAATGGAAATAAACTTATAAAGTGCAAAACATTTCCTAAAGGCGTCAAGGCGCTGATAGCAGTTAGTCTTTGGTAGAAAGAGAGGCCCCTAGCACTCCGTTAAAGAGTAACATTTCAAGTAACATGAGTGTGAAGACTGGGGATAGAATAAGGAACACATTCCAAAGCTTGAATGCAGCCCCCGAAAAGGCTCTTGCTCCCCATCTTGATTTTCTAAATTTAGGAACAGGTAAAAGATTTCTGCCCAAGCATCGCAGTTGTGTGAGGCAGTATATTGTTGAAACATGTTTTTAAGCCTTCCAGGACCGAAGATATGGAGAGCCTTGTGAATGATACACAGAGCCTTAAAAATGATTTGTTTGCTCAAAGGCAGCCAGTGAAGCTTCTGAATCGCAGCCGAGACTGATAGGAATTTGTGAACACCAAGGACCAGTCAAGCTGTCGTGTTCTGGACCAGCTTCAGTTTGGCCAGAAAAGCTTTATTGATATCGGGGTACAGAGCATTGCAGTAGTCTAACCTGGAAATAATGAGTGCCAAAAGCACTTGTTCACGTGCCAGAAAGGTGATACAAGGTAACACTTTCCTAAGGGAATTCATAATCCAAGACCAGGTCGAAACCGTCTGGTTGACCTGCAGGTTGAACAATGGATTTATATTGACCAGTACTCCGTGTTTCTCAGCAGAGTCAGTTGGAGTGGGTAAAGACCCCCTGCCTATCTGGCCACCACAAGTGAGTCTGTATGGATGGTTTACTTCCAAAGATCAAGACCTCTGTCTTGTCTCCATTAAGTCCTAGCTAGTTTTTTTCATCCATGTATCTGCATACAATTTTTAAAATTGATAGCGATTGCCACTGTGTCCCTAGAGATAAACACAATAATGTGTATGTCATCAGCATAGTACAACGCTTGGAGATCCAAGGATCTTATTGGTTTTTCCAGCAGGGAGACATACAAGTTGAATAATGTAGTGCTCAGAGAGGAGCCCTGAGGAACCCTTCATGGCAAAGTTATGGATTTTGAGCAAAACTGGTCCACCGTAACTATCTGAGACCTATCACTCAAAAAAGACGCCAAGAGCTTCAGCGATAGGTCTGTGAACCCCAGTTTGTGCAGCCGCTCAACCAGCACAGTTGGGTAGATGATGTCAAAGGCTGTGGATAAGGAAAGGATCAAAGCTGCAGCCTGAACTATATCCACCATGGAATGGATGTTGTTGACTGCTGTTACTAATGCAGTCTCCATCCCAAGGTTACCCCTGAATCCAAACTGGAAGACATCCAGCAGTTGATGTTGTTCCAGGCATTTGGGTGGTTCTCCAGAATTCTACAGGGTACAGCCAGCAAGGAAACAGGCCAATAGTTGTTTAGATTGGCAGGGTCTAAATTAGGCTTTTTAAGAAGAGGGTTAACAACAACCTTTTTCCAGAGTTGAGGGAAACACCCATATGTAATGGCTTTATTCAAAGTTCTAGTGAGATGGTGTGGAGCCACTTCTTAAGTATGTTTAAAAATATTCCATATTCATCTAATCCAGTTCAAAACTGATTGATTCACAAATAAAGCTAAAACATGTTTTGTGGGGGTTCACTCTTTCATTCACATCATGCATTGGAACAAGCATTGGCCATGCAAATAGTTTTGTCTTTTGCGTATCAAAATGTTTTACATATCGATCTTCATGACACAACGAAGCTTCATCATTAAGAGTAGTAGGGAACAGCAGCATTTTAGTGCAGCTTTCCCTAACACAAAGTGGAGGGCAGGTGGCAGTGTCAAGAGGAACATCACATACTCTCACGCTTGCACAATGTGTACTGCACAGGTCTCTAGCACACTAAAGAGGGAGTGAGCAGGGTTAAAAAATTGTTGTATACTCTCCATAAACATACATAAACTTACAAGAACCCCAACACAACTTAAAAATAGAGTCAAACCTCTAATAGGATTACCCTACATTCATGTACTGATTATATGGTGGACTGGGTTCCACATCTAGCATTATAATCATCCACGATTCCTACTGTTTACTGGCTGTGCAGTCTCGTAGCTATGGGCTTCCTAGGTTTGGTGAGGTTATGCCCCTTCTGTCAACATTTAAGTTCCACCATTGTTATCCTCTCAGATCTATATTCAAATTGTTTGTGGGTGGGCTAAAAATGTTTTCTAAAAATAGAGGGTAGAGCATTGAACCCTACTGTACTTTTCTATCAGCATATTTTGGTGTTCGATAACTGCCCTTATGAGGCCAGAAACCTCTTTCTTTATGACCACAGGTATCTATACCAAACACTGTGGAAAAGGCCATGTTGATAGGGCATGCTATGCAAGTGCATTCTACATATACTTTTCTCTTCATAAGAAGCTGAAACACTTTCATTCTACAGTGGAAGCACCCTTTCTTTATCTTGGGCAGAAACAGTGCAAACGTCCCTCCTTATGAGGATAGAAATAAGTAGTTAGGACAAGCACAAGTTTCCCATCACAGAACAATATTTAGGCAACAGGAGGGCAAAATCCTTCTTCCTACAGAACTGACACAGGAAGGCAGCAGCAAAGCAAGCTTCCCAATTTCACGAAAGGAAGATAGTGCAATCTTCCATTCCCAGAACAGGGGTCCCAAAACGCGTTTTCCCCTTATTATTTTCCAAAAAACTTTAGACAAAGCTACAGCCCGAACTGCTGAACAGAATTACACCAAATGTGGCAAAAAAGGTAGCCCTTGGTTCAGAAAGAGTCCTTTTTGTTACATCGTGTAATTCCGTTCAGTAGTTCCTGAGAAATTAGAAAAAGAAAAGGTTTCGATATCTGGGGAAGCAGTGGGTTCACGAACCCGCTGAGCACGAGCTTCACTGTGATTGCCTGCTAACACTCTAAACCAGGAAGTGCTGGCAGCCATCTTGTGACTCGGTAGAACAGAGTCACAAGAAAACAGTAAAGCAAAGATAAAAAACAAGAAAAGGGGGCAGGGTAGAAACACCCTGGCCCCCTAGGCCTGCTCAGGGGGGTCCCACAAGGAGCCCCAGGGCCCAAAAACCCATATTTTTTTACTTTGGCAGAATTTGCGCTAGGGTCACCGAAATTTTTTCAAAAATGATGCGCTGTCTCCCGCGCTTCATTTTAATGAGGCCCCCGGATACGCCAGGTCCTGGGGTCCCGCAGTCCCAGGGACCACCACCTCCCCGGGGCTATGTAGATTTAGTGCGGGGGCACGCGGCCCCCCAAGCCTTGGGACTGCCACCACCCGGGGCTTATTAAGAAAATAGTGCATGGGGGTCCCAACCCCCCACACTGCCCTGAGGACCGCAACCTTCCTGGGGCTTAATTGAAAAAGGGCAGGGGGGCTTGTGGGCCCCCCAAGCCCTGGAGACTGCCACCTCCCCAGGGCTGTAATAAATAATTTGTGTGGGGGGCGCAAGCCCCCCCCACACTGCCCCAGGGACCACCACCTCCCAGGGCATTTAGAATGCAAATGAGGGGGTCTGTTATGGACCCCCAAGCCCCAGGGACCGCCACCTCCCCAGGGCTTTAAATAGTTGGGTGGGGGGCCATGCGGCCTCCCTCCTGGAACCCTCCATGGCCCTGGGGACCGCCACCACCCAGGGCCAGCTCCTGCAGTGTCCCGGGGTGCCCACCTCCGAGACACTGCTGTTTGCTATGGCAGGGTGGAAGACGTGCTGCTCCCACCCTGCCATAGCAAACTCTGCTTTGCTTCATTGAAGCAAGAGCAGGAAAACCTGCTCTCGCTTCAATGAAGCAAAGCAGAATGGCCTTTCAACAAGGGAGCTGCATGTCAGCAGCTCCCCTTGTGGAAAAGCAATGCCGGGTCCAGCAGGAGGCTGGGAGCCGGCGGGACCATGGGGGCATTGGCCCTCCCCTCACGGTCCCGAACGGAAAGGGCTGTCCCAGGGGGATGTGGTCCCCGGGGTCAGAAGTGGCCCGGGAGAGGGGCCACGCAGCCCCCTCCTTAAAAAATTATTTCAAACCAAAGTTAAACATGAGGCCATGCTCTTTATTGTCAAAAACAGGCCAGGCCCTGGCGGATGGGGTCCCCAGAGCCTCAAATATTGTAAAAGAAGGGGGGCCACACAGCCCCCCTTCAAAAAATAATAAATACAAAGAAAAGCCCCCTCCCTGCAGCACTCAGCAAACGCGCCCCCTGGCGCATTGTAAGTTGGGGAATTAATTCCCCTTGAATACTGAGGGTCCCTGGGGGCCAACTAGCCCACCAGGTTCCTCCAGTATGTGCCAGGGAGCTGCGTTGCAGAGAGGTGGTCCAAGGCCATGCCCCCTTTTTACACCACTCTGCAACGCAGCTCTGTGGAGCTAACTGGATGTAGCTGGTGGGCTAGTTGGCCCCCAGGGACCCTCAGGACACGAGGGGACTAAATCCTGAAATGTACAACGTGCCAGGGGGCGCAATTGCAGAGTGGTGCAGGAAGGGGGCAGGGCCTGATGTGACAAGTGTGCAAACGCACCCTGTGATGCATTTCAAGTTGGATGATTAAATACCCTTGAATCCTGAGGGTCCCTGGGGCCAACTAGCCCACCAGGTACGTCCAGTAAGCACCACATAGTTGCATTGCAGAGAGCTGTAAAAAGGGGCATGGTCTTTGAACACCTCTCTGCAACGCAGCACTGTGGTGCTTACTGGAGGTACCTGGTGGGCTAGTTGGGCCCCAGGGACCCTCAGGATTCAAGGGGACTTAATCATCCAACCTAAAACACGCCACAGGGCGCGTTTGCACACTTGTCACATCAGGCCCCACCCCCTCTATCGACCACTGTGCAAACACGCCCCGTGGCGGGTTTTAAGTTGGGGGATTAATTCCCCTTCAATCCTGAGGGTCCCTGGGGGCCAACTAGCCCACCAGGTACCTCCAGTAAGTGCCACAGGGCTGTGTTCCAGAGAGGTGGTCCGAGGCTACACCCCTTTTTGCACCTCTCTGCAAAACAGGCCTGTGGCACTTACTGGAGGTACCTGGTGGGTTAGTTGGCCCCTAGGGACCCTCAGGATTCAAGGGGACCTAATTCCCCAACTTACAACACGCGTGGGGGCGTGTTTGCACAGTGGTGCAGGGAAGTGACGGGGCCTGATATTACAAGTGTGCAAACACCCCCCACCCGGCGCTTTGTAAATTGGGGGATTAAGTGCCCTTGAATCCGGAGGGTCCCTGGAGGCCAACTAGCCCACCGGGTACCTACAGTAAGCACCACAGAGCTGCGTTGCAGAGAGGACGGTCTGAGGCCACGCCCCTATTTACACCACTCTGCAAACGCGGCTTCTGGTGCACTGCTGATTGGGCGATGAGGTCCTCTTGTGTCCTGAGGACCTCAGGACACAAGTGGACTTCAGCGTCTGAGCAGCAGTGCACCAGAAGCCGCGTTTGCAGTGTGGTGTAAAAAGGTGCTTGGCCTACGAACAAGTCTCTTTAACGCAGCTCTGTGGCGCTTACTTGAGGTACCTGGTGGGCTACTTGTCCACCAGGACCTTCAGAATTCAAGGGGACTTATTAGGGATTTTATAGTTAGAAATTAGCATTTATGAAACCTTAGAAATTCACAGAAAAAAGCATAGGATAGAGGCACATGATAATTAGTAATTTTCGTTTAAAAAACCATTGAAATTCACAGGAAGAAAACATAGGTTTCAGGGACGTTATAGTTAGAAATTAGCATTTAAAAAAAACCTTAGAAATTCAGGAAAAAAACATAGGTTTCAGGTACGTTATAGTTAGCTGGACATTTCACTCTTTACAAAACATAGAAATTCAGCAGTTATAGTTAGTTAAGCTAACTATAACTCGTGCCCCAGCAAAGCACTGCTGATGACGTCACATATTAAATTATTCATGACATGGTCAATGACGTCAGTGATGAGATCACTGATGACATCTCAAATGACATCACTGATAAATAATTAGTGTGGTGGGCTCGAGACCCCCCCACACACCCGAGGACCACCACCTCCCTCGGACACTGTATTCAAATGCAGGGGCCCGTTACGGACCCCAGGGCCCTGGGGACCACCACCTCCCCTGGGCTTTAAACATTGGGAGGGGGGCCATGCTGCCCCCACTCCTGGAGACCTTGATGTTGCTTCTTTCAGCAATTCTCTTGCCTCTTTGTGAACTTCTCTTGCCTGTTTCAGCACCTCTCTTGCCTCTTTTTGCACCCCTGTTGGCTCTTTCTGCACCGCACTTGCTCCTTTCTACACTTTTTGCCTCTTCCTGCACCCCTGTTGCTTCATTCTGCACTTTCCATGCTTCTTTCTGCACCTGTCTTGCTTCTTTCTGCACCCCTGTTATCTCTTTATGTGCCTCTTTTGCCTCTTTCAGCACTTTTCTTGCCTTTTTCTGCACCTCTCTTCATTCTGTCTGCACGTCTGTTGCCTCTTTCTGCACCTCATTTGCTTCTTTTTGCACCCCTGTTGTCTCTTTCTGCACTCGTCATCCCTCTTTCTGTACCTTTCCTGCCTGTTTTTGCATCTCACTTGCCTCTTTCGGCACTTTTCTTGCTTCTTTCTACACCTCTGTTGCTTCTTTCCCCCCTCATGGAGCCCTTGATGTTGCTTCTTTCAGCAATTCTCTTGCCTCTTTGTGCACTTCTCTTGCCTGTTTCAGCACCTCTCTTGCCTCTTTTTGCACCTCTGTTTGCTCTTTCTGCACCTCACTTGCTCCTTTCTGCACTTCTCCTGCCTCTTTCTGCACCCCTGTTGCTTCATTCTACACTTTCCAAGCTTCTTTCTGCCCTTGTCTTGCTTCTTTCTGCACCCCTGTTGTCTCTTTATGTACCTCTTTTGCCTCTTTCTGCATTTTTCTTGCCTTTTCCTGCACCTCTCTTCCCTCTTTTTGCACGTATGTTGCCTCTTTCTGTACCTCATTTGCTTCTTTCCGTATCCCTGTTGTCTCTTTCTGTACACGACTTCCCTCTTACTGTACCTTTCCGGCCTGTTTGTGCATCTCACTTGCCGCTTTCTGCACTTTTCTTGCTTCTTCCTACACCTCTGTTGCTTCTTTCAGCAATTCTCTTGCCTCTTTGTGCACTTCTCTTGCCTGTTTCAGCACCTCTCTTGCCTTCTCTTTGCACCTCTGTTGGCTTTTTCTGCACCTCACTTGCTCCTTTCTATACTTCTGTTGCTTCTTTCTGCACCCCTGTTGCTTCATTCTGAACTTTCCATGCTTCTTGGGTGGCGCGCGACCAAGATTGCCGCACACCGTTGAGGCTCCGACCCTGCTGAGCGGAGAATCATCCTTTAATCTATCCTACAGCACCATTCCGCATCCTACATCACCCAGCGGGACGCCTACAACTGTGCAGCTGCCAATGTGACCACTCCTGTGCGGCTGGCCCTGGACACTGCAACGCCGGAGGCCCCGGAAGACGCGAGTGAACCGGGTGACTAGGCTCCTGGAGGGTGGCACCCGCTACTGGTCCTAGGAAAATCTGCGGCGCCCCTGGCCTGGTCGCGATCGGCCGGTGCACTGGGCCTCTCCTCCCCGCATCGCCCCGGCGTGGACGATAGCTCCCGGGCGGAGGACACATCGCGTCGCGGCCCCTGACACAGCGCAGCAGGTACGACGGGGGCTGTGCACGTAGCTGGCCGGCTGAGGTCCCGGGGTGGCTGAGGAACTTACGGGGTTGGCAACCCTCGGGCCCTGACTGCTGCCATTTTTATCGAAGTGAGAGAAGGCGCGTGGCGCTTGGGAGCCAGACATCGCAGATCCTGGGCCCGAACCAACGAGTCCGCGCAGTGCCCTACAGGGAGACACTGGGGGTGAGACCATCTCTTCACGGCTGACGCGGGGGACCCCTGGTGCGGCAAACTACCCACGCCGCACTACACCTGGAGAAACGCACCAACTGCCGGGCTCCAGAAAGTCCGAAACGAACTGCACTCGCCGGCCATATACCACCGCAGCGCACCCCCCAGCAACGAGGAACTGCTTGCCAGAGACCCCGAGGCGGAGACAGAGGTAGAGTGTGGCTGCGGGGGGAGCCATAAACACATATGCGGCGAGAAGCAAAATGGCGGTAGGAGATAGGCCGTCGCGGTGGTGCTGATAGCCTGGCCCTCCATCCCCCCTCGCCGACATTATTGCGCATACACCCAGACCAGTGGGACTCCCAGGCAGTAAGAAACGGTTACGCTCAATGAGACCCCCAGAGATGGCGGGAACGCACGGTGCCGCCATCTTGTGATGCCGCCATCTTGTGACACTAGCTGATACAGACCGAGCTCCGTGGCAGCTGTCGGAACGCATTGCCTTGCTACCCCTGACCTGAGTGCAGCACACGTCCTTAATCTGCCCGCGGTGGTGATGGACCTGAGGTGCGATTCCCTTGCCGGGATTCCTGAACAGCTGCCCCTGAGATGCCTTGGACCACCTTAGCGGCGCACCCTTCATTTGCCCTGGTGCCCCCCCCCGTTGCTCTTTTTGCCACAGAGAGCTGCAAGGCCACGTTCCACGCCTAGTGGAGCGGCGCTACAGGGGGGGTACCTGGTGAAGTGGCTGACACGGCTGCCCGTATCTACTTGGGGGCTGGCGCCTACCATCTGGAGACGAACTTGCCACGAATCAGCTATCCACAGAGTGGGAAATAGTATCTACTCCTGATATTTGGAACTCAACACATCTGCCTGCTGCAACATGGGGCGCACCGACGCCAGGCAAATCAAGATCCCCTTTGAATCGCGTAAGACCTCGAAGACTGGCACGGCGGACCGAGCAGACTCTGACACAGCGGAGGCCCCCGAGGAGGACTGGAAAGCATTGCTATTCGGCATGAATAGCAGTCTCACCTCCATCGATGCCAAGATTGACTCCATGAACTCCAGGATGGACCCCATCGTTTCAAAATTGGAAAAACATGATCAACGCATCAACTGTCGCAAATGGAAAAGCTGCTGAAAGTCATAGCAGACAAAAACGAAGATTTAGAAGCCCGGTCCGGACGAAATAATGTGCGCATACTTGGTCTTGTGGAATCAACCAACACGGGACGCATGGAGGACTTTATCGAAAAACTAGTGGTGGATCTGTTTGGGAAAGAATCATTCTCGCCCCACCTGACTGTGGATCGAGCCCATTGGTATTTGGCAGCCCGCCCACCCCCGGGTGCCCCCCCAAGACCCGTGATTGCCCGCTTCCTAAATCATCGGGATCGCGATGCAGTTCTCCGCCTGGCCCGCGACAAAGGGCAGGTCCACTATGAAAACACCACGTTGGCCTTTTTCCCCGACTTCACTCCAGCCGTGCAGGATGCCAGACGGAAATATGTGGCAGTGAAAAAGAAGTTTCAGACACAGAACATCTCTTATGCGATGCTGTATCCAGCGCAGCTGAGAATCACGCACTTAGGGAAGCAACACATTTTTCAAACCCCACAGCAAGCAGAAGACTACCTCATGAAGCAGCGACGGGAGACATCTAGGGAAAAGTTGGCGCGAGAGACTCTTTGGACTACCTGGCGCTGAGTTGGATGCTCCACTGGTGATGTACTGACTGTATTTACATTATGCGATATATCCTGCTCGGCGACTCTCCTCTGTCCCGTTATCTGTCTGCTCCTTTGGGGTGACAGGCGGGTGTAAGCAGGGAGGAGAGTGGGCAGGTTGTCTGCAACTAGTGATGACCCCACACGGGCATACCCCCAAGCGTTCTTTGAGAACAGGTTTTGTTAGTTCGAGGGTAGGTTGGGTTTGGGGGGTTGGGGGACTTATGCCCGGCAAGTTGGGGGCGCCGGTGTGGGAGGAGGGTGGGAAATTGGAAACTATCTAGTGCATCTTGACTCAGGTTGAAATGTTTCTTAGAATGCAAGCAGGAATGTCCTTTTTATTTTTGAATAGGCGATATGGCTGACAACCCGAGAGATTCTATGGGTTTCAGGGTGGCGTCATAGAACGCACGGGGTCTTAATAACCCTAGGAAAAAGAGGCAGATACTAGGGTACCTCGACAGACATCACATTACCATGTCCTTACTTCAGGAGACCTATTTGATCAAGGACTTATTTCCAGTAACCCCCCTTCTTATAAATTGGTATTATAATATATTTGATCCCCATGCAACCACAGTTATTGAAAAACTACAGGAGGAAATCGTTAAGGTCACAAATAGGGTTTTCCCTCTTTTCATTATATGGTTAGGTGATTTTAATTGTGTGTTATGCAAATTTAGTGGGTCTAGAGTATGTGGATTGGTGGACTCAAGTGACCAGCCTATGGCTCATTTTATTCATTCGAAACAGGGGGAGGCTTTGAATAGCATTGTTATGAATAATGATTTATGTATTCTGGATATGTCTAGCTTTTCCGGTTCACTGAGTATACCCACTTTTCAGGGTACAGCGAGCCGAGTGAGTACAATTGACTTTGCTATGGTATCAAAGGGTTTTGCCCATCTTATAAAGGATTTTAAGATTGAGGCAAATCCCGCCAGTGACCATAACCCCCTAGTCCTGAGTTTCCACTCTGTCCACGAGAAAACCCAGACTGCGGAACAACCGATAAAATATAGTCGAAATCAGGGGGTCACCTTAAGGTGGGACAAAGTAGATGTGAGGCAATTGGAGGCGGACATCTTTGAGAAAAACAAGGATGGGATAGAAATTTGTTTGACGCCTATATCTGACCCAGATTTTATAATCAAAAACTTTGAATCACTATTGGGGAATGTGGCTTCATACCTTGTAAAAACAGGGGGGAGGAAACAAGATAGGGGACCCAAATGGTTTGACGAGGAATGTTCTGCTGCTCAAACAAGTCTTGCAAAGGCTTTAGGCCAAGTACCACGTGATAGAGATCTGGTCAGATCAGCTAGGAAAAAGTATAGAGATGCAGTTAGTAGAAGAAAAAATGACTTAAGGAATAAAGCATGGGAAGATCTGGGAAAAGCGGCTGAACTGAGGGACACCAGGCTTTTTTGGGAGGTAATAAACCAACCTTTTTTAAAAACTGGAGTGGAGGGCACCATCCAATCGCACATACCAGAAGACTCTTGGGTAGCTCATTATAGCAAAATCTTTAATCCAAATGAGGTATTGCTGACTACTATTGCGGGAGATGGTGACTTCAATATGGAGTCAGCAAAATTACTTAGTGACTCATTTACGCTATCAGAGGTAAAGATTGCATTGAGTAAGGGTGCTGCTTTAAAGGCCCCAGGGCCTGATGCAGTACCCTTGGATCTTTTCAAATATAACTTAGAGGTCTGGTCACCACTACTGTTAAATGTTTTTAAGGCAATAGTGATGGGGTCTATTCCGATTTCCTGGAAAGAGGCGGTCGTGGTACCCATTTTTAAAAAGGGTGACAAGTCTGACCCGTGCTGCTACAGGCCGATATCACTAATAGACGCGTCCTGCAAGTTAATGGGCAGAGTGATATTGGCACGCCTTGAAACATGGGCGGAGTCAGCAGGTATTATTGTGGACTCCCAATATAGGTTCAGAAGAGGTAAAGGAACCACTGAGCAATGTCTTAATCTGGCACTAATTATGGGCAAGTACATTGGTGCCAAGAACAGTTCTGTCCACTTGGCATTCATGGACTTGTCCAGTGCCTTTGACACTGTATGTAGGGGTAAGCTGTGGCGGATGATGGAGGCTATGGGGTTTGAGGGACCTTTGGTTACCTTGCTTCGCAGGTTCCATGCCGCCTCAACAGTGAGAATTAGATATGGCCCTGGTGGGGAGAAGACTAGACCTATATTATCCACTGAAGGTGTCCGCCAGGGATGTATCTTAGCTCCCTTTTTATTTTTGGTCTATACTAATGGACTAGAAAGTTTCTTGTTAGAATCTGGCGCTGACTTTCCACAGGTTAATGGTAAAAGGATTCCAATGTTGTCATACGCAGACGACACTGTTTTAATGACCCTAACTTCCAATAGCATGCAGATATCTCTGAATGCTTTTGATAAATTTATGGAAAGTTTAGATCTTAGGGTCAACTTTACTAAATCCTTTGCCATGACTTGCGGCCAGAGAAGTGTAAAAACCCGCAGGTACATGTTGAAGGACTCAACTATATTGAAAGTTGATAACTTCAATTATTTGGGTAACCTATTTAATAAGAAATTGAACTGGGAGCCTTTGATATCAGCTCGGGTCCAAAAGGTTACACAATCAATTGAAGCCCTTTTACGCTTTGCAAGCAAACTAGGTCAAAGGCGAATAGCAGAAATAATATCCCTGTATAAAGCCAAGTGTGTCTCCGTTGTAACTTTCGGCACGGGAGTCTGGGGGACACAAAACTGTGAAAAGTTGCAGATTGTGGAAAATAAATTTATAAAACGCCTTTATGTTATGCCCATATATATGATTAAGGTTATTTTTAATGTATTGTAAATCCTAAATATGTAAATATGTATTGTGGATTTTATGATAATCTATGTATTTTATACTGTTGTATACTTTTATGACTCCCTTTGTGGAATCGAAATAAAGTTATTGAATCGAATTGAATCGAGACCCATTTGAACCCCAGAGACACGCAACAATTCGCCTCCCGCTGGGCCTCACATCGATATTTCTCATCTTACTCCAGTTATTCAAGGGGGACTGCGGTTTTAATCAGGAGGGGGACGCCTTTTGTTCCAGCTGGTGCGGAGACAGATGCCGAAGGCAGATATTGCCTGGTATAGGGGTGGTATTACACTCATAATCTCATGATAGCCAACTATTACGGTCCCAATGTGGACGACCCGCGTGCACTCCTCGCTCTGCGGGCTCGTATACAGGACATAGACACGACCTATGTCATATGGGGGGAGGATTTCAATGCGACATTACAGCCAACCCTAGATCGGTCCCATAGCACCCCAGCACACTTTAACAATACTCACAAGGCCCTGAAGGACATAGTGGACACTGACTACCTACCGGACTCCTGGAGATACACACACCCTACACTGACAGAGGGCACACACTTCTCTGCTGTTCATTCCTCCTGGGCACGATTGGATTACATCCTCATCTCCCGGGGTATGGCACACTGGCTGATGCATACCACGCACCTGCCGCGCACATACTCCGATCACTCTCCGGTTGTTGCCGACCTGTCTCCCTCCTCTTCACAACCTCAGTACAGTAGATGGCGTCTCAACCCACTGCGCCTACAGGACGCAGCGTTTAGGGCTGAGCTTGAGCAGGACATACAAGATTTCTTCGAGCGTAATTTAAAATCAGTGCCCAGCGTTAATACCGTCTGGGAGGCCTTTAAGGTCACTGTACGTGGCTGGTGCATCTCTAAGGGAGGGGGGGTCCTACGATCATTGCGGAATGACCTGCTAAAATTAGAGAGGGAATTGGGGGCTCTGGAAGGGGCCCTTGCCTCCGATTCTGAAACAAACGAGACGAGAGCTCGCCTGAGGGATAAACTGACCGAATATGAGGCCTTAGCAGAGCGGGAATGCAGCCTGCGGGTTAAACCGTATAGGGTGAGGGTGTTCGGGGAGGGAGACCGCCCGGGGAGGGCCCTTGCACAAGGGACCCGTAATCCCAGATTCTCCAATTACGTGGCAGAGGTACAAGATGTGCAAGGTTGCACCCACCGAGCACTGCCGGATCAACTAAAAGTGTTCCGGGACCATTATAAAACCCTGTACACCTCTCAGAGAGGACCTCCGTTGGAACTGCTGCAATATTTGGAAGATGTAGCATTGGCGTGAATGGGGGACGTCCAACGCAAGTTCCTCAGTCTAGACTTAGAACTGGAGGAAATCACGGACGCCATAATGCACACTAAATCTGGCAAGGCCCCAGGGGCTGATGGGTTGCCAATTGAATTTTATAAAACATATGCTAACATACTAGCTCCCATCCTAAAAGACGTTTATTATACGGAGCTCGAGGAAGGTAACCTTCCCGCGACTATGTGCGAGGCACTAATAACGTCACTACTGAAGCCTGGGAAATCACCCAACCATTGCGACTCCAATAGGCCCCTATCCCTCTTAAAAAAGACACTAAAATCCTAGCAAAGGTATTGGTGACTCGTCCTAATCTATTAATGAACCGATTAGTGCTCCCTGATCAAGCGGGGTTTATCCCTAACAGGGCTACCGCTCATAACCTCCGGACGTTGGCAGCGGTGTTGCAAGATATCGACCCCAATTGTTCGGCCGTTGCTGTTTTCCTAGATGCCATGAAGGGATTTGATTCCCTGGAATGGGATTACCTACTGTGTACCCTAGAGTGCATGGGCACACCGCCCAGCTGTCTCACCTGGAAAAGTCTCCTATATTGCCGTCCAACGGCTTCAGTCCTGCTCAATGGAGCTAAGTCTCCTTCACTATTTCCAGAGGTACGCGACAGGGGTGTCCCCTTTCCCCTATACTATTCGCCCTTGCCGTTGAGCCCCTGGCAGCCAAACTCCGGCAACTTCATAATCATAGAGCCTTAGTGTACCCGGCCCGTCAGTTGCTCATCTCTTTATATGCGGACGATATAATGCTTTATATTAAGAAACCTGATGAAAACCTCAACTCAGTGCTCCGAGAAATAACTAAATTTGGTGCCATATCTGTAGTACAGATAAATTGGTCGAAGTCTGCCATATTTCCACTCACGGACAACACGGCGATGCACCCCCTGGACCATCCATTGATGTGGGAGACGGACGAGTTTAAATATTTGGGCAGGGCTCTGTCAGCACAGTTGGTGCTCTCTTGAAGTAAATTGCTAATTTTAACACTGGCTAATTTAAAGTTGTTCGTTTTTTTAAGTTGTTCCTTTTTTTACAAACAATTGAACACTGCTGTTAATACCATCACTGCTGCTCTAATTGCTACTTTGCACAGCCCTACCTTGTGGGGAACGGAGTGGTCTCCTGAGGCTCCTGGGTGCCTGGCTGCCTTCCCCTGGTCGGGTCCGTACGTGCAAGCGGACCCGCCATCTTGGGGGTAGTTTGGGACACGCTCTAGTGCTCGGGGAGGCACGCTCTGGGCTCCATAAGAACAACACTGAAGCGAACGCGCAGCGGGCGAGCGCAGCGGGCACGCCAAAGGAAAGCCCGTCTGCGCCCGTCCGCGCCAAGTGCCAGTTATGCTGACCGTTTGGGGTACCCCGAGGAGGATCGACACTTTTCCGGCCCGGTATATCCCAGGGAGACTCTGCTACACATTGGTAAGCTTTATGTAGATCGAGGGACTCTTAGGCTGTGGCCTTTGGTCCACCCACGGACGGATTTTCTTAGCAATGATCTCCTGTTGTGTGGGCTTTTGAATGTGAGATCCTTGCCTAGGCACAGCGTGGAGATCCAGCTGCTAATTGAAACACATGAGCTTGACATCTTGTTCATGACGGAAACATGGTCTCGCCCTGATTGTTTAGTTGACCCCGGCTGGGCGTGTCCATCTGGTTTTAAATTCCTACACCTCCCCAGGTCTAACGGGAGGGGTGGGGGGGGTAGGGGTTATTTATAATACCACTTGGAAGATTGGATTTATTGATATGGACCCGGCTGAGGGAAGGGAACTGCTGGGCCTATCTATTCAGAGCGGTTCCGGGACTATTTTTTACGGAGTCTTGTGTTATAGGCCTCCAGGGGCCTTTAGCGTTCAGCAGCAACAATCGCTATTAGCTACCCTAACTAATATGGCAGCTTCCCATCATAATCTGATAATTCTAGGGGACTTTAACCTTTGGCTAAATGGTTCCCTGGATGTAGGGTTAGCAAATTTGCTTCACTCATGCGAAAGCTTTGGACTGTATCAACAAGTCACTGAAGCTACCCACAAGGCGGGGCACCTCTTGGATTTGGTGTTTAGTGTCCCGGACTTGGTGGTTATGGGGGAAATTATGCCTATGGATTGGACTGACCACTCCCTCGTCAAATTTTATGTTAAAAGCAAGGCTTCTCAAACAAGGACTCCACGGGTGACCAAGGAGTTTCTGTGTATAGATTGGAAGGCTCTTCCCTGATTGAAGTCCTCCGGACGGGTGTTTGAAGTGGAAGAGTGCTTTGCTTTGGATAAGCAAACTGAGGAGAACTATACCTCACTCTGCACCAAGATCACGGAGGTGCTGGGTTCTCATGCCCCCCTTAAAGTTCGCAGCTGCCAGGGAAAAAACTCTGCCCCTTGGTTTAACGACACGCTGAGGAATCTGAAGCGTGGCTGTAAACAAGCGGAGAGATGCTGGAGGCGCAAATAGGAGGAATCCTATAGGATGCAGTGGAAGCTTAAAATCTTGGAATACAAGAATCAGATTAGGAAATCTAAGGCCGACTATTATTCATCTGTGATTTGTAATGCTACCAATAGCTCTAGGAGCATTTTCAGTATATTAAATAATCTTACTAGCCCTGAGTGTTCTAGGAACTCCATTGATCCGTCTCAGGAACTCTGCGAGAACCATGCCAAATTCTTTAAGGTGAAAATTGAGCTAATCATTGAGGACTTGAAGGACTCTACTGTGACTGACTGTCCAGTGGCCACGGGTCATGGGGCGCTGGTAGACAAGATCAATGAGCAGGTTTGGTCGTTGGGTGAACCTCTATTAGAGTTCCCGCTACTTACAGAAGAAGCATTTAGCAGGCTGGCTAGGGGGATCTCGTCTGGCTCTTCTTTGGACCCGGTGCCGCATAAGATCTGGAAAGAGTTTGAGGAGGAATTATTTCCCACTCTCCGTCTGATCTGCAATCAATCTTTCGACACGGGTACTGTACCAGCCCAGTGGAA